>NC_057812.1:5087289-5687289 GCF_018294505.1 Triticum aestivum | reverse complement strand
CAAAGTGATCACAAAACTACTTGCCAATCGTCTAAAACATTATTCTGAAGATTATTCACAGGAATCAATACGGTTTTATTAAGGGTAGAGCAATCCAAGACTGCCTCGCTTGGGCCTTTGAGTACATACACCAATGCCAGAACTCCAAGAATAAGATTGTACTCCTCAAATTAGACTTTGCCAAAGCATTTGACACCATTGAACATGATGCAATGTTAGAAATAATGAAACATATGGGATTCAATGATAAATGGCTTCAATGGATCAAATCTTTGTTTTCCACTGGCAAATCCTCTGTTCTCCTCAATGGTGTACCGGGCGGACAATTCATCTATAAAAGTGGTGTTCGACAGGGTGATCCACTCTCTCCACTCATTTTTGTGTTGGTTGCTGATCTCTTACAAGTAGTCATTAATGATGCCTTCAGACATGAATTGCTCCAGCTACCGTTCCCTAGACAAAATCAAATTGATTATCCTGTCGTCCAATATGCTGACGACACTATTATCATTATGCCAGCATGCCCTGATCAAGCACAAACAATGAAAAATATTTTCACTGACTATGCCACTTCAATTGGCCTCAAAATCAACTTCCATAAATCAACATTGATACCAATAAATTGTGATGAGGTACTAAGTACAGAAATTGCTCAACTCTTCGGATGTACTATCAGAAAGATGCCATTCACATACCTGGGATTACCCCTTGGGACGTCCAAACCATCGGTCCAGGATCTAATGCCTATTGTCTGTAACATGGAAAGAAGGCTCACGTCTACTTTATCCCTGATGTCTTATGGCTCCAAATTGTCCTTACTAAACACGGTCATCACCTCACTTACAATTTTTGCCCTATGCACTATGAGATTCCCACCTAAAATTTTAGAACTGTTGGATAAATTAAGAAGGAGATGCCTCTGGACAAAGAAAACCAAACAAGGTGAAAAATGCAACTCTCTAGCTGCATGGGATAGAGTATGGAGACCAAAGAAGAGTGGTGGGCTGGGAATCATAAATCGCAAGATAGAAAGTGATGCTCTCCTTCTCAAATATTTACACAAATTCTATAATTGTCATGACCTTCCCTGGGTGGAACTGATTTAGACCACCTACTATACTAATAAAATTCCACATGCATCTGACCCATGTGGATCTTTCTGGCGGAGGGACATCCTCAAACTAACCCCCATCTTTAGAGGGATTTCAAAGGTGCACATGAGATGTGGGGATAATGTACTAATGTGGAAAGACCTGTGGTTGGAAGAAGTTTTAGCTGACACACATCCTAGGGCATTTTCTTATATCAGAAATGAAGACTGCTCAGTTAAAGATTTCTTGACCATAACCTCTTTGGAAGAAGCATTCTTTCTGCCACTCTCTACTCCAGCATTGGGAGAACTGCAAGATATACAGAACTTAGTGACACACATTACAGTAGACACCAGCCAGAATACAAAAGATGTCTGGACTTATCCTTGGAGAGGAAGAGAATTTTCGGCCAGCAAATACTATAAATTCTACTTTATGGATATGAAAGCCCATAAGACTTACCAATGGCTTTGGAAATCAAAAGTCAATGCCAAGCTCAAGGTGTTTGGGTGGCTCATGCTGTCTGATAGATTGAATACAAGAAACATGTTGAAAAGGAGACATTATAACATTGGCACTAACCTCAACTGCTTGCTTTGCGGCCAAAAAGAAGAAGACATTGATCACATGATTCTCACTTGCCCATTCAGCAGAAATTGTTGGCAACCTTTGGTCTAGACCCTGGGGACCAAGCCACTAGATTGTCCTGGTTAGAACAAGCTAAAATCATTTGGGCAGGCCTTTGTTCATGGAGATCATCCTTCAAGCATCCTGGAGCATTTGGAAAGAAAGGAACAATAAATTCTTCAGAGACATAAATCCATCCTATCACTCTTGGCTGAGCAGATTCAAGGAAGATTTTAGTCTCCTTCAATATAGGGTTAAAGGTAATAAGAAAGAGTTTATCTTCTTGCTTTTAGATTCCCTACCCTCTGATTAGATACACTCCTTTAAACTAGCTTAACCCCCACTACAAAGTAGAGGGGATGAACCTTGTACATGACCTTGTACATGATGTAAACACCTTTGTAATTGTGTACAATATATAATATATTTGACAGTGGGAGCCTCTCCCACTGTCCCAGTTTCTCAAAAAAAACTAAACACATCTAGAGCAGATAGTATAGCAAGTTGCATATATGGAACAGAGTCTAACATATCTAGGGCAAACACTAGAACAAGGAACTGTAGCAGGGTCTCTAACAGAAAGAGGAAGAACACGTACGGGACAGCAGCAGTAGAAGCACTGGACTTGGGGTCGACATCCTCTCCAGCCATGTCGTCAATGAGATTGTCGACGTCGGGGAAGAAGTCGTCGAGGCGAGAGGGCAGCGATGGGAGGCGAAACGAAGATGAAGCGAACAGCCAGCAGCCGCCGCAAAAATCTTTTCAGCTTCCGTGTGACCTTTCGTATACCCGTAGTGCGTGGCAAAATTTTAGACATCGACTCGGCTCATTCCCGCAACCCGCAACCCGCAACACGACATGACGAGGCGTGGCGTGGCGGACGGCGGAGGAGGAGCGCGCGTGGATGTCCCTCTTATTCTCATGCTCATACAAGTGGGGAAAGAACCTACCTTATAAAGAGGTCCAACTCCCTCTAAACTAGCAATGTGGAACTAAACTTTAGTTCCATCTCTTGCCTTGCACGAATGGGCTACGTGGGCCTCTAGGATTTATTAGGAATTTCCGAAACTGCATATTGGGCTAGGCCCAAAATTGATAAAATTCCAGCAAAATGTATATGGGTTTTGCAATCGGCGTGAGATATGATCCATTACCCTAGCGTCGAGGGTACACGGTGGCGTGTTCATGTGTGAACACACTTTTTCACAACTCCACTGGGAAGAAGCTTCGAGCGGTCTTTAGCCCGTTCTTGCTATGAAGAGTTCGTCATCTAGGGTTTGCAATCTACAAAGCAAAATAATCTCTATGCTCCAACTTAAATATTTTGTAACATGAACATATGCATCCTAACTTTCATGCATCGGCAACCCCACAAATCCATATGCCGATGAGCAACACGATAGGTTTGGTTAATCAAGTTGAAGCACCGCAAGTAAGAACTTCCAATAGCATGCAACAAAGTGTGTCACCTTTTTATTCATCGGCAACTAACTTGCAATATATTAATCCAAACATATCAAAAAATTGGCCATGCTACTACATTTTATTGGGCCAATTACCCACAACCATCAAATGCTACTCCTCATACTACTAATTTTTGGCACCATATGCAACTGCAGGTATTCATAATTCGGCTCCAACCTCGTCAGCTGGTCGTCGAAGCGCTAGAACACAGTCTCCTGCTCGAGTGCGGAGACTGAGTACAGAGGCATCGCCAATGCCATTGCCGAGGCTTGCTAGTTGCGGCAACTCCTCAACCGAGCTTCGCCACCCACCGTCACGAGCAACCCTGTTCAGCATCAGCGGACAAAGCAAGCACATTGAGATTGACCTGCACTTCGCCCGTGAGTGTGTCTCTCGGTGAGGTGCGTGCCTTGCATGTCCCGATGACATCACAGTTCGCCTATATCTTCACGAAGGGGCTCCCTACTAGTGTGTTTGTCGATTCCCGCTGCAGCCTGAAAGTTGCCGAGCAGCACGCTTCAGCTGCCTGGGGGGGGGGGGGGGGGGCGTGGTTGCCCATGTGTGCAACAGGCCAGCCCGAGTCCTACGGCGCCCATGCTCCTGCGCACGTCGCGTCCGCCCATGTAACCACGCACGGCGTGATCTTCTCTTCTGTTGTAACAATACCTACCTATTCGTGTGTGTGTGTGTGTGTGGGTGGGTGTGTGTGTGGGTGTGTGTGTGTGTGTACCAGTATATATAAACACTTGTAATGTGCGATGATCAATATACAGTGAATCATCTTCCTTGTACGCGCTGGATTGGTTGCCCTCGGTGATGACTTCACTCACGAACACTGCCCCAAGCCTCAGGAGAGCGAGCAGGTATGCTTCGTTCCTTTCTTTCTTTGGGGCCTCGGCTTTTCAATCCGAAAAAAAGCCTTCCGTTAGTACAATTTTTTTTGTTATATGACTCATATTTTTTTTTGTCAAATTCATGGTCAAAGGCAGGCTTATAAAATTAGTTGGCACGACAAGTTAGTTATATAAAATCCTTTTTCCCCACAGGAAATTCATCCAAGCTTAACAAGTTTCCCTTACAAAAACATAATAAACAAAAGGGATTAACTGAGTTAATAAAAACTTTTGAAATGCGAGTACGCAACATGCTCCTTCCATGATTTTTGCAGGGCATGGTAGAAGTTGGGCCAAAATACAGCTATGATGCCATTCTATATTCGTACAAGATATACTAGTGTAGCCTCTCTGACTAACGACAGAGATCTAGGAAAGCACATTGATTTATTGATTTAAACAAATCGGAAGCCATATCTTTCGTCTGTCTTTTCCTTGAATAATTACAGCACAAAGGAACAGAACACATTTGATTTACATTGTTGATTTCAGTTTTATGCTCTACCTTCCTCAACGAATGTAGGCAAGAGACATGGAGAAAAATGTTCACTTTTGGTGTTTGCATAAATCGGATTAGTTCTGTGCCATTTGTCAGTGCAGTCCTGCTTGATGGATGAAAAGAAAAAAATTGAAGTAGCTGCATAACGCTCCTCTTTTCTTTTCTTCAGCATAGCGTCAGACGTCTCCAATCCATCAAACTGGAGCCGGTGATCTGATCTCCCAGGTGCATTACTATAGCTGCAGACCATACACTACTAGGAAAAGGCCTACTAATGGTGCACCGGTTTTGCCTACTAATGGCGCACCACCGGTGCGCCATTAGTAGTACGCCATTAGTATTTATTACTAATGGCGCACCGACGGTGCGCCATTAGTATCTGGTATACTAATGGCGCACCAGGAAGTGCGCGATTAGTATAGGCCACTGGTGCGCCATTAGTATAGGCCACAGGTGCGCCATTAGTATTTTTGAATTTTGAAGGCGGAAAAATAGTAGTGGCGCACCATCTAACCCCCACCGTGCGCCATTGCTATTTTTTGAATTTTGAATCTGGATCTGGATCGTCATTTTTTGCCCATTTTTTGTTCGATTTTTTGCTCGTTTTTTGGCACGACATTATTTCAAGTTTTGTTCCTGTTTTTGGATCTTGTTCATTCTTTTGCCGTGTTCGGAGAGGGGTTCGCCGGAGAGGAGGAGGAGGAGGTCACCGGAGAGGCGCTCGACTACATCGCCGGAGAGGAGGAGGAGGAGGTCGCCGGAGAGGAGTTCACCGGAGCATCGTAGAGGAGGAAGGAGAAACCATGAGGGGATGGGAGGAGAGGAGGGAGGAGGAGCTCACCGGAGAGGAGGGAGGAGGAGCTCACCGGGGAGGAGGGAGAAGAAACCGTGAGGGGAGGGGAGGGGAGGAGAGGAGAGAGGAGGAGGTCGCCGGAGAGGAGGAGGAGGTCGCCGGAGAGGAGGAGGAGGAGGTCGCCGGAGAGGAGGAGGGTAGTATGGTGGAGGAGAGAAGGGAAGATGGAGTGGAGGAGAGGAGGAGATGGAGTGTAGGAGAGGTGGAATGAAGAGATAAGGAGGAGGACCACGGCCAGCTATATACGGCATAGTAATGGCGCACCGCAGGCAGGTGCGCCATTAGTAACTTTTTTTTATTTTTTTTGATTTATTTTGAATTTTGAAGGCGGGAAGATACTAATGGCGCACCGCGGGCAGGTGCGCCATTACTAACTTTTTTTTATATTTTTGATTTATTTTGAATTTTGAAGGCAGGAAGATACTAATGGCGCACCATGGGCAGGTGCGCCATTAGTAACTTTTTATTTTTTATTTTGTTGACTTATTTTGAATTTTGAAGGCGGGAAGATACTAATGGCGCACCATGGGCAGGTGCGCCATTAGTAACTTTTTTTATTTTGTTGACTTATTTTGAATTTTGAAGGCGGGAAGATACTAATTAATGGCGCACCATGGGCAGGTGCGCCATTAGTAAGTTTGAATTTTTTTGCCTCTCCAGATCTTAAAAGCCACGTATCTTTTTTCTATTAGGTTTTTGAGGATTTTGAAAATGTTTAACGTGGTTACCCCGGTTAAATTCGGATGTAACTTTTCGAGTAGATGATTTTTCATATAAAAAACTTTTTCATCCGAGTTCGTACGCAAAAGTTATGCCCATTTTACAAATTCTCGAGAGATTTTGCAAATAAAGTCGAAATTCATATTTGTAAATTTTCACAACAACTAGACCACATATCACATGGGAAACTTATTTTCTTTTACTTTTTTGACATTTCCATCATTTTTGTTTTTTTTTTAAAACTGAAAAGGCGGTCCACGGGGGGGGGGGGGGGGGGGGTGCATTCGGTGAAAGTGGTGGCCAAGTTACTAATGGCGACCGTGGGGGTGGTGCGCCATTACTAGTTCAACTACTAGTGGCGCACCACTCCCACGGTGCGCCATTAGTAGTTTTGAAAAACAATTTAAAAAAACTTTTTTTACTAATGGCGCACCCAGGGAGTGGTGCGCCATTACTAGTTCAACTACTAATGGCGCACCAATCCCACGGTGCGCCATTAGTAGATTTGATGAAATTTTGTAAAAAAAATTACTAATGGCGCACCGTGGATGTGGTGCGCCATTAGTATATAGTAATGGCGCACCACATGTCTGGTGCACCGTTAGTGTCAATTCCATCTATAGCCCTTTTCCTAGTAGTGATATGTGCAATACGTCAATTAAAATGGAAAAGGTGTTCATCATCTTCTGTTGACAGACACCAATGTAGTATGGTAGAAACTAAGAAGTGTACCTACCTTACACAGCAGCAAGACAGCAGGTAATCATCCCCGAAAGGGCTCATCAGTCTTGATCTTTAGCTTGCTTGTTGCTAGCAAGATACTATCAGGTACTAAGTTTATGATAAATTTAAGTTCAATTAATCAAATTACTTAAGAACTCCCACTTAGATATATATCTCTCTAATCCTCTAAGTGATCACGTGATCCAAATCAACTAAATCATGTCCGATCATCACGTGAGATGGAGTAGTTTCATTGATGAACATCACTATGTTGATCATATCTACTATATGATTCACGCTCGACCTTTCGGTCTCCGTGTTCCGAGGCCATATCTGTATATGCTTGGCTCGTCAAGTATAACCTGAGTATTCCGCATGTGCAACTGTTTTGCACCCGTTGTATTTGAACGTACAGCCTATCACACCCGATCATCACGTGGTGTCTCAGCACGAAAAACTTTCGCAACGGTGCATACTCAGGGAGAACACTTCTTGATAATTTAGTAAGAGATCGTCTTATAATGCTACCGTCAATCAAAGCAAGATAAGATGCATAAAAGATAAACATCACATGCAATCAATATAAGTGATATGATATGGCCATCATCATCTTGTGCCTGTGATCTCTATCTCCGAAGCACCGTTATGATCACCATCGTCAGCGGAGCGACACCTTGATCTCCATCGTAGCATCGTTGTCGTCTCTCCAATCTCATGCTTCCACGACTATCGCTACCGCTTAGTGATAAAGTAAAGCATTACATCGCGATTGCATTGCATATAATAAAGCGACAACCATATGGCTCCTGCCAGTTGCCGATAACTCGGTTACAAAACATGATCATCTCATACAATAAATTTTAGCATCATGTCTTGACCATATCACATCACAACATGCCCTGCAAAAACAAGTTAGACGTCCTCTACTTTGTTGTTGCAAGTTTTACGTGGCTGCTACGGGCTTAAGCAAGAACCAATCTCACCTACGCATCAAAACCACAACGATAGTTTGTCAAGTTGATGCCGTTTTAACCTTCGCAAGGACCGGGCGTAGCCACACTCGGTTCAACTAAAGTTGGAGAAACAGTCACCCGCAAGCCACCTATATGCAAAGCACGTCGGGAGAACCGGTCTCGCGTAAACGTACGCGTAATGTCGGTCCGGGCCGCTTCATCCAACAATACCGCCGAACCAAAGTATGACATGCTGGTAGGCGGTATGAGTTATATCGCCCACAACTCACTTGTGTTCTACTCGTGCATATAACATCAAACCAGAAAACCAGGCTCGGATGCCACTGTTGGGGAACGTAGTAATTTCAAAAATTCTCCTACGCACACGCAAGATCATGGTGATGCATAGCAACGAGAGGGTAGAGTGTGATCTACGTACCCTTGTAGATCAACAGCGGAAGCGTTGACGCAACGTAGAGGAAGTAGTCGTACGTCTTCGCGATCCGACCGATGCAAGCACCGTTACTCATAGATCGCACGCAGCGTAGATGATTTTTCATATAAAAAACTTTTTCATCCGAGTTCGTACGCAAAAGTTATGCCCATTTTACAAATTCTCGAGAGATTTTGCAAATAAAGTCGAAATTCATATTTGTAAATTTTCACAACAACTAGACCACATATCACATGGGAAACTTATTTTCTTTTATTTTTTTGACATTTCCATCATTTTTGTTTATTTTTTTAAAACTGAAAAGGCGGTCCGGGGGGGGGGTGCATTCGGTGGAAGTGGTGGCCAAGTTACTAATGGCGCACCGTGGGGGTGGTGCGCCATTACTAGTTCAACTACTAATGGCGCACCACTCCCACGGTGCACCATTAGTAGTTTTGAAAAACAATTTAAAAAAACTTTTTTTACTAATGGCGCACCGTGGGAGTGGTGCGCCATTACTAGTTCAACTACTAATGGCGCACCACTCCCACGGTGCGCCATTAGTAGTTTTGATGAAATTTTGTAAAAAAATTTTTACTAATGGCGCACCGTGGATGTGGTGCGCCATTAGTATTTGCACACTAATGGCGCACCAACACATGGTGCGCCATTAGTATATAGTAATGGCGCACCACATGTCTGGTGCGCCATTAGTGTCAATTCCATCTATAGCCCTTTTCCTAGTAATGATATGTGCAATACGTCAATTAAAATGGAAAAGGTGTTCATCATCTTCTGTTGGCAGACACCAATGTAGTATGGTAGAAACTAAGAAGTGTACCTACCTTACACAGCAGCAAGACAACAGGTAATCATCCCAGAAAGGGCTCATCAATCTTGACCTTTAGCTTGCTTGTTGCTAGCAAGATACTATCAGGTACTAAGTTCATGATAAATTTAAGTTCAATTAATCAAATTACATAAGAACCTCCACTTAGATAGACATCTCTCAAATCCTCTAAGTGATCACGTGATCCAAATCAACTAAACCATGTCCGATCATCACGTGAGATGGAGTAGTTTCATTGATGAACATCACGATGTTGATCATATCTACTATATGATTCACGCTCGACCTTTCGGTCTCCGTGTTCCGAGGCCATATCTGTATATGCTTGGCTCGTCAAGTATAACCTGAGTATTTCGCGTGTGCAACTGTTTTGCACCCGTTGTATTTGAACGTAGAGCCTATCACACCCGATCATCACGTGGTGTCTCAGCACGAAGAACTTTCGCAACGGTGCATACTCAGGGAGAACACTTCTTGATAATTTAGTAAGAGATCGTCTTATAATGCTACCGTCAATCAAAGCAAGATAAGATGCATAAAAGATAAACATCACATGCAATCAATATAAGTGATATGATATGGCCATCATCATCTTGTGCCTGTGATCTCCATCTCCGAAGCACCGTTATGATCACCATCGTCAGCGGAGCGACACCTTGATCTCCATCGTAGCATCGTTGTCGTCTCTCCAATCTCATGCTTCCACGACTATCGCTACCGCTTAGTGATAAAGTAAAGCATTACATCGCGATTGCATTGCATATAATAAAGCGACAACCATATGGCTCCTGCCAGTTGCCGATAACTCGGTTACAAAACATGATCATCTCATACAATAAATTTTAGCATCATGTCTTGACCATATCACATCACAACATGCCCTGCAGAAACAAGTTAGACGTCCTCTACTTTGTTGTTGCAAGTTTTACGTGGCTGCTACGGGCTTAAGCAAGAACCAATCTCACCTACGCATCAAAACCACAACGATAATTTGTCTAGTTGATGCCGTTTTAACCTTCGCAAGGACCGGGCGTAGCCACACTCGGTTCAACTAAAGTTGGAGAAACAGTCACCCGCAAGCCACCTATGTGCAAAGCACGTCGGGAGAACCGGTCTCGCGTAAACGTACGCGTAATGTCGGTCCGGGCCGCTTCATCCAACAATACCGCCGAACCAAAGTATTACATGCTGGTAGGCGGTATGAGTTATATCGCCCACAACTCACTTGTGTTCTACTCGTGCATATAACATCAAACCAGAAAACCAGGCTCGGATGCCACTGTTGGGGAACGTAGTAATTTCAAAAATTCTCCTACGCACACGCAAGATCATGGTGATGCATAGCAACGAGAGGGTAGAGTGTGATCTACGTACCCTTGTAGATCAACAGCGGAAGCGTTGACGCAACGTAGAGGAAGTAGTCGTACGTCTTCGCGATCCGACCGATCCAAGCACCGTTACTCATAGATCGCACGCAGCGTAGATGATTTTTCATATAAAAAACTTTTTCATCCGAGTTCGTACGCAAAAGTTATGCCCATTTTACAAATTCTCGAGAGATTTTGCAAATAAAGTCGAAATTCATATTTGTAAATTTTCACAACAACTAGACCACATATCACATGGGAAACTTATTTTCTTTTATTTTTTTGACATTTCCATCATTTTTGTTTTTTTTTAAAACTGAAAAGGCGGTCCACGGGGGGGGGGGTGCATTCGGTGGAAGTGGTGGCCAAGTTACTAATGGCGCACCGTGGGGGTGGTGCGCCATTACTAGTTCAACTACTAATGGCGCACCACTCCCACGGTGCGCCATTAGTAGTTTTGAAAAACAATTTAAAAAAAATTTTTACTAATGGCGCACCGTGGGAGTGGTGCGCCATTACTAGTTCAACTACTAATGGCGCACCACTCCCACGGTGCGCCATTAGTAGTTTTGATGAAATTTTGTAAAAAAAAAAATTACTAATGGCGCACCAACACATGGTGCGCCATTAGTATATAGTAATGGCGCACCACATGTCTGGTGCGCCATTAGTGTCAATTCCATCTATAGCCCTTTTCCTAGTAATGATATGTGCAATACGTCAATTAAAATGGAAAAGGTGTTCATCATCTTCTGTTGACAGACACCAATGTAGTATGGTAGAAACTAAGAAGTGTACCTACCTTACACAGCAGCAAGACAACAGGTAATCATCCCAGAAAGGGCTCATCAATCTTGACCTTTAGCTTGCTTGTTGCTAGCAAGATACTATCAGGTACTAAGTTCATGATAAATTTAAGTTCAATTAATCAAATTACTTAAGAACCTCCACTTAGATAGACATCTCTCTAATCCTCTAAGTGATCACGTGATCCAAATCAACTAAACCATGTCCGATCATCACGTGAGATGGAGTAGTTTCATTGGTGAACATCACTATGTTGATCATATCTACTATATGATTCACGCTCGACCTTTCGGTCTCCGTGTTCCGAGGCCATATCTGTATATGCTTGGCTCGTCAAGTATAACCTGAGTATTCCGCGTGTGCAACTGTTTTGCACCCGTTGTATTTGAACGTAGAGCCTATCACACCCGATCATCACGTGGTGTCTCAGCACGAAGAACTTTCGCAACGGTGCATACTCAGGGAGAACACTTCTTGATAATTTAGTAAGAGATCGTCTTATAATGCTACCGTCAATCAAAGCAAGATAAGATGCATAAAAGATAAACATCACATGCAATCAATATAAGTGATATGATATGGCCATCATCATCTTGTGCCTGTGATCTCCATCTCCGAAGCACCGTTATGATCACCATCATCAGCGGAGCGACACCTTGATCTCCATCGTAGCATCGTTGTCGTCTCGCCAATCTCATGCTTCCACGACTATCGCTACCGCTTAGTGATAAAGTAAAGCATTACATCGCGATTGCATTGCATACAATAAAGCGACAACCATATGGCTCCTGCCAGTTGCCGATAACTCGGTTACAAAACATGATCATCTCATACAATAAAGTTTAGCATCATGTCTTGACCATATCACATCACAACATGCCCTGCAAAAACAAGTTAGACGTCCTCTACTTTGTTGTTGCAAGTTTTACGTGGCTGCTACGGGCTTAAGCAAGAACCAATCTCACCTACGCATCAAAACCACAACGATAGTTTGTCAAGTTGATGCCGTTTTAACCTTCGCAAGGACCGGGCGTAGCCACACTCGGTTCAACTAAAGTTGGAGAAACAGTCACCCGCAAGCCACCTATGTGCAAAGCATGTCGGGAGAACCGGTCTCGCGTAAGCGTACGCGTAATGTCGGTCCGGGCCGCTTCATCCAACAATACCGCCGAACCAAAGTATGACATGCTGGTAGGAAGTATGACTTATATCGCCCACAACTCACTTGTGTTCTACTCGTGCATATAACATCAAACCAGAAATCCAGGCTCGGATGCCACTGTTAGGGAACGTAGTAATTTCAAAAATTCTCCTACGCACACGCAAGATCATGGTGATGCATAGCAACGAGAGGGGAGAGTGTGATCTACGTACCCTTGTAGATCAACAGCGGAAGAGTTGACGCAACGTAGACGAAGTAGTCGTACGTCTTCCAGATCCGACCGATCCAAGCAGCGTTACTCATAGATCGCACGCAGCGTAGATGATTTTTCATATAAAAAACTTTTTCATCCGAGTTCGTACGCAAAAGTTATGCCCATTTTACAAATTCTCGAGAGATTTTGCAAATAAAGTCGAAATTCATATTTGTAAATTTTCACAACAACTAGACCACATATCACATGGGAAACTTATTTTCTTTTATTTTTTTGACATTTACATCATTTTTGTTTATTTTTTTAAAACTGAAAAGGTGGTCCACGGGGGGAGGGGGGTGCATTCGGTGGAAGTGGTGGCCAAGTTACTAATGGCGCACCGTGGGGGTGGTGCGCCATTACTAGTTCAACTACTAATGGCGCACCACTCCCACGGTGCGCCATTAATAGTTTTGAAAAACAATTTAAAAAAACTTTTTTTACTAATGGCGCACCGTGGGAGTGGTGCGCCATTACTAGTTCAACTACTAATGGCGCACCACTTCCACGGTGCGCCATTAGTAGTTTTGATGAAATTTTGTAAAAAAAAAATTTACTAATGGCGCACCGTGGATGTGGTGCGCCATTAGTATTTGCACACTAATGGCGCACCAACACGTCAATACGTCAATTAAAATGGAAAAGGTGTTCATCATCTTCTGTTGACAGACACCAATGTAGTATGGTAGAAACTAAGAAGTGTACCTACCTTACACAGCAGCAAGACAGCAGGTAATCATCCCAGAAAGGGCTCCTCAATCTTGACCTTTAGTTTGCTTGTTGCTAGCAATCTGCATTGTTTTGAGAGCTTGTTGCCGCAGTCTTCGACCTTGAGCTGTTCCAACGAGGGTGGGAGGCCCTCCTTGGGCAGCCGTGAGAGGCCCTTACAACACTCGATCTTCAGTTTCTTGAGGGAAGGAAGGTTGTACAGCCCCGCAGGAAGATCTTCCAGATCATCACAACATACTATATGAAGTTTCTCCAGCGAAGGTCGGAGGCCCTCCTTGGGTAGCTCTGAGATGCGTGGACACCATCCGATCTTTAACCTCTTGAGGGAAGGAAGGCTGTGCAGCCTCGCCGGAAGATGTACCAGGTCATCACAGTTGAGAAAATGGAGATCCTGCAGGGACCTGCAGAAGTGCCTTCTCTTGCTCATCTGTTAATCTTGCTTCTTTCAAATCATATAGCTTTAGTTGTTGGAGGCAGGTAAGGCCCTTGCAGAATGGCGTGGTAAGGCGAGACAACATATCGATAGTAAGACTTTCCAGTCTAGGGAAAATGGTCCCATCACAACTCTCTCCAAACCCTGTCAGGGATCCGACTACTTTGAAATGCCTGAGGTTCACGAGGGATCGCAAGCCCTCTAGTGGGACGAGCGAAGTACAGTGTACAATCTCAAGATCTTCCAGCAGTGTCAACGGTTTCAGCTCTAGAAGCTCCAAACTTGAGTTCGAATATAGTGCCAAAGCCCTGAGAGTCCTGAGCGATTCCATGCCGTGTAATGCAGTGAGTGATTTGCATTCTCTAATTGTCAAGTCTTCCAACGATGTACAGGAGTGCAGCATTACAGAATTCAAAGCTCAGCTATAAAATAACTGTATCTTTTTGAGGCACGTACGGTTATTCAGAAAGCATGGCTGAATGGTTTCCTGAGGATACTCATATATTGCAATTTGTTCAAGTGATTGCGGTAGGAGCAGTCTTCTGTGCACCAAAGACGAGAGCATCTTGGGGCATCCCCCGAGTATTTGTAGTTCCTCGAGGGAGGTAAATCTGGCGACGTCAAATATTAGATGAGGGCATCTTTCAATAGTTATAGTTTTGAGAGAAGTGGTGAGATTCGACGGGATGCACCACAAACCGTCTGGATCTGAGCTTGCTGACAAACCATTTTGATATCCTGATGATGAAGCCTCCGAGGCTGGGTTGAGATTCGACTGGCCGTTTTCTTCCTCTTCAATCCGTAACTGTGTCAACTTTGGACAGCCATTTAACATCAATTTCTTCACTGCCGGCGCATGTCGAAGCATCAGAGATAGCCACTTCCCCGTTATTCCACATGAAAAAATACTGAGACTTTCAAGACATGGGAGGGCTATATAATCTGCAGCTATCATATCTTCATGGGTGTGCGCTGACACAACATCCGAAGAGAAGAGTTTTGTGCAGCCCACTATTGTCAAACTCTCTAAAGATACGAGCTGATGAAAACTTATTAGTGGAATAGACGTCAGATTCCTGCAGAAACTTATTTCCAAACATTTGAGGTCCCTCAGATTATGGAATGCCAAGATTTTTTCATCCAATCTCATCTCACCAAAAGACTCACCCAAAAGACTATTTGGCCTAATTTCGAATGTTTCCATGTAAAACTTGTCTATTGTCAAAGATGTTGAAACTCTGCTGATTAAAAGTTCAGAAAATGTGGCTGAAGGCCGAAGAGGGATCACTACTTCCAAGTGAGGACAATCGTAAACAATGAACTTCCTAAGATTGGGCAACCATGAACCCTTCTTCATTTTGAAGCTATGATGTTTCTCAAGCAAATCAAACATCTTGAGTGCGTGGCAATTTCGGATATCCAATACCCTTAAACTAGAGTTCATATCTCCAAGAGAAGTGCACACACAACTCTCCAACTCTGACATTTCAACTAAAACTAGCTCCTCCAATGATGGAAACGATACTTCTCTTACTTTCCGCATGTTTCTCAAAAATAACCTTGTAAGAGACGGAAGCCTTTTCAGTGATGGAACTATCCAGCATTCTCCACAGTTCTCTAGATGAATTGTTTGTAAAGAGGTAAGCCAACCATCTAACACTCGATTGAAAAACTTGCTCGAAACTTGAGGCGAGGAACCCAACTCAACATGACTGTCCTGAAGTTTCAGATACTGGAGATGTCTATGATTTACCCTACTACACAAGAAGGAATGAAAATCAGCAGATGTTGCAGACAAATGCAGCACTCGCAAATGATGTTCCTTTTGGAATACTTCTTGGAAGGCTTTGAAGAAGAAAGAGTCATACTGCCCAATTAACACCAATGACCTCAATTTTTTCACTGATGTAAATGAACTTCTCAATTTTGCTTCAAACTTCCTGCTACAAGGTATGTTGCTCATCTGATCATCCATGGAATATATTGAATCAGTTAGTATTGACAAATGGTGTACAGTTGGCAATATTTCATTGCAATATATACCATCTATTGTTGCACACTCCGTTCTTGAAACAACCCTTGCAAACTCATGCATGAGACCACTAATGGAATAGGAAGTTTGTCTGACCGAAGAGATGACTTGCTCAAAGAAGCCCAGGTTCACCAAGTCAGTTAGATAGTACCATCCCGTATCCTTTAAACTCGCACTTGAATCGTCTAGCTTCACAAATCCGTGTGAAATCCACATACAGACTAACTCCTCCGCGGGAAACTGATAACCGTATGGGAATATAGAACAATATGAGAAGCACTGCTGTAAATGGAAGGGCAGCTCGTCATAGCAAAACTTCAAAGATGACATAATTCCACTACTGAGGTGCAGAGATTTCCAATCTTCATTCTTTAGACTGTTAGTCCAATGTTCAACGGTGAGATGCTCTATTAATAGTGCTCCTGCAGTTTGTGTCGCTAATGGGTTTCCTTTTAACTTGTGTGCTATTTTTTGTCCTATGCCACTTAGACTTTCTTGCTCTTCGTAGTTCTCATCACCAAATGCATGTGCTTTAAACAATAACCAGAAATCATCTTTTTCCAACGCACCTAACTTAATTGGTTCAGCCGTTCCTCTCCTTTTTGCAACAGATGGTTTTCTAGTTGTCATTAGTATCAAATTGTTGTTTGCATTGTCAGACTTAAAAGGAGCCAACAGCTGGTTCCATTGGCAGTCATTTTTGTCATCCCAAACATCATCTAAAATAAGTAGAATCCTCTTTGACTTGATATTACCCTTCAAGATCTCCTGAAGCTTGGCAAGGTTGCAAAGCCCTCCATGTGTTTCCTATGACACAAAATCTAACATCTCCCTTGTGAGCCTCACTTCATCAAAGTTGTTAGACACCCAAATCCATATCTTGTGGTCAAATTGATTTTCCACTGATGGATCATTGTATACAAGTTGAGCCAAAGCTGTCTTCCCAATTCCTCCGATGCCTACAATAGGCAGAACAGTGACACCACCAGCTGATTTGTGTTCGCTTATCAACTTGATGATAAAAATTTTCTCTGCAGATCTCCCGTACATTTTCCTTTGATGAAGACTCGATGTTCTTCGGCATGCATCATAGGTTGTACTCCAACGGTGATTTGAAGCTGCAACAGAATCTAGCACAGGTATATTTATAACTCCTCTCACATCCCCTTGGATGCCTTGCAACTGATTAATTAATTCTCGTAACCTGCTCGAAAATCCGTCCTTGTTCCAGAGCTTTGTGTTATCTGTGGTGACTTGTGTTGACTCACGACCAATTCTCATTCTTTTTCTGCTGGATGAATTACAAACTGAAACAGGCATGGCTTCTCCAGTAACATTGCTTATGCTACAAGAAGAAAGAAAGGGTTCTTAAGTAGATAGTGTAAATAATGAATTAACAGAACAAGAAGGGGTATAGATGGATGCAGAAATGGATGAAAAGTAATTAGATTGTTTCCTAAAAGACAAAATTTAGAGATTGATATAATTTGGATGAAAAGTGATTAGATTGTTTCCTAAAAGATAAAATTTAGAGATTGATATAATTTGGATGAGAAGTTGGTAGTTTGGCCAAAACAAAAAATATTTGGATGATCCATTGAATGATAGAAAAGTACGCAAAATAGGGATTGTGATGCGGGAATTCCAGTTTGCATCTAAGAAAAGTACAACTCCAAAATAAAGTGTGGCAGGGCGAAGATGTAAAAAGGCATGGATTGTTCATGTATAGTAGTTCATAAGGAAATGCACGTTGTTCTTGGGTCCGTAAAACGTACCTTGGGGAAGAGTCTTGTGGTTGGTGACTTGGTAGGGATCGGGTTATTTCCATACAACTAGCACTTCTGACATGCCTTGACAAAACTCCTGTCCCGTATTTAGTCTTACATTGTACTATGGTGTGACAGTATTTACATTCTGCCTGCACAGGGTTATCATAACCATCTCTTGTCACGACGAAATGGTCCCATGCCTTGGACCGTAGCCTCTTGCCATGGCTGCTACTTGTTGGCTCGATCGAAGCGGGCTTGCCTAAAAAGTAAGACAAGTATTACTGTTAGCATGGTCCCGTATGACCATCGTCCAAACCTTCAACTTTTAGATGAACAGGGAGAACATCAACTAAAATTTTACATTTAGGGAACAAACCATGCCAAAAGTTGCAGGTTCAGTGCCAAGAACAAGACTCCCAGGCTTCACAAGCCCGGGAAGGGTTTATTTTTTCTCCTTTTTTCACATGGGAAAGAAACTAAACCGAAGATGAAAGATTTCAGCAGGAAGGTGTGCGCTAAATCGTACATACAAGCTGACTGAAATCATCAACGAAACTAGATTCCGTAGCGACATATGCATCTGCTATTTATATTATACACTCACCACCTGAAGAAGGAAGGTCGGATATATATAGATCACAACTGCAGTGTACAGTAGTATTTTGCAATGAAAAATCACAACTAGTAATACCTTGTTGGAGCCTGTAGTAGTCGAGGTCGTCGACCAGGTTTCGGGCGTCATAGAGCACCTCCTTGAGATGAACAAGAGATCCAGCCAGTGCCTCGTTCCCGAGCGCCCTGCCCTTCACAGCAGAGACCACCATGTGGACTCCCTTGATTTCAGACTTGAGCCCGTCGATCTCCTCTGCGAGCCCGGCTTCGCTAACCCAGGGATCATGCTTGTCGATCAGGGGGCTTGCGAGGATGGCCAGCGCTAGCCACCCGACCCCTTCCTCCATCCGGCGGGCGCTGGAGGCGGAGGTTCGTGAGGTGAGCGGCCGTGGAGTGGACGGAGGAAGCAAAGCAGAATGCGGCAGGGGTCGATTATTATTAGGGGAGACAGACTATATAACCGGCTAGACCGCGATGGGTTGCGTTGTCGTCAGTTGAGAGGCCCATACTGCGGGAAGGGTCCATTCGTCACCTCCTACTTTCTCGAAGCTGACATGGTTTTGTTTGTGCCTACGTGGATTGAGCAGTGCTACATCCACGTAATGATGTGGTTTACGTAAGGTTACAAACTGATCTGACATGAAACTATTTGATTGGATTAAAGAAAAGGATTAAGCTGGAGGCCTCACGGAGTCGCCACCGCACGTAGACGACGCTCCATGGAAACAGAGTTTCCGGCAAGCTCCGACGCCGCTCCTGCCCGAAAACAGAGCTTTGCGGCAAACCTGCTCACCGCCCGCTGCCCCACCCCGTGACGCACGTGGTCGGTGGGAGACGTCGTCGCTCCACTTGCTGCGCCGCCGTCGGTCCTGCACGGAAATAGAGAGTTTGCACCGCGGCTGCTCGGCCCATGCGGCCTGGGCCTGCCTGGTGCTAGGGTTCAATTTTAACCTGGTACACGTTATTGGACTATATACTGGGTGTTATTGGGCGCACAACACTGTTTTGGGCAGCGCCTGAATTTTAAATCGAGCTGAATTTTTTGAGTTAAAAAACAAGTGTTTCAAAAATAAATTTGTGTAAAGGAAAACCAAAATTATGAATTTGTGTTAAAGAATTAAAAAAACAAAACCATGGTTGCGTAGATGGTTTTTAAAAATTGATGACATTTCGACACGTTCTTAGAATTTTTATGAACCTAGAAGTTCATATTGAGGTGTGGGGTATAATTTTTTTAATACATTTAAACATTTTTGCATGTGAAACATTTTTTAGATGCACGTTGAACATTTTTTAAAGATACACGATGTACTTTTTTTAAATACAAGTTGAACAGGTTGTTAAATACACGTTGAACATTTTTCAACACATGACGAACATAATTTTTGTTTGAAATATCATAAACAGAATTCGTAAAATGTATGAACATTTTTAAATGTTACAATTTTCTGAACGGTGCAAAACATTTTTTTAACTTGCACAAACAATTTTTTTTACACTACATGATCGTTTTTTAAAATGTACACACATTTTTACCCTTGAGGCAGGCGGTGGCTACGCCTTGCCGCCATCGAGACAAAGTCACGCCTCTCTTCCTGCCATGCGCCAAGGAAGCCATCCTGAGTGGCTTTTTTTATTCACTAGAAGTTAACACACGCTTTGCCGCGCCCTTCTTTGGTTTTGGAATTAATTTTTTCTTTTTCTCTCAAGGGGTTATTATGGGAATGAACATTCGTGCATAGCACAGAGGCAGTCGAGCAAATGTGGACCCCATTGGATGTTATTGGGTTGGCCATGTTGTCCAGTCCTTCCAGTTTGTGGAAGGTTTCAATCAATTTTAAAAAAAATCCTCCACTTTTTTCATGTTCAGTTTTATATTTGTTTTTTTGTTTTTCTAATTAGCAAATATATTCAGAATTAATATTATTTTTAAAAGTTCAGTAATAATAACTTAAATTATTGAACCTTTTTTCAAATTAATAAATGTTTTCTTCAAAATTGTGAACATTTTTTAACAATCTGTGATGGTTTTTCCATATCCATGAACATGTTTTAAATTTTAAAACATTTTTTAGTCCGCAAACATTGTTCAAAATTTGGGACATTTTCTGAAAAAGTATAAAACTTGTGAACATTTTATAGAATCCATGAATATTTTTCTGATATTCGTGAAAAAGTTTTAATAAATTCGTGAATATTTTTAAAATCTGTTAATATTTGTGGAAAGTTCACAAAAAATAAAATTTATGAGTGTTTTTAATTTTTTTGAAAATTATTTTAGTAGAATGCCGTTTCCGATACTTTCATATTCCTTGGCTTAGTAATTGTAAGGATTGGGTTTTATGAAGAGATTTTTTTTTCAATACCACTTATGAATAGATTTTGCCAACAAAAACCTATGAAGAGATTCTGTTAAGGATACGGCATGGCATGGGTCATGATGGGTGTGCTTCTCCAACTCCTCCGCCCTGTTCCTTGACCTTCTGTTTCTCTTTGGACACTGCATTTGCAGATGCTAACTTTCTTCATTCTGTTCAGCCCAAAATTTAGTGAATTGTCGGGTGAAGTAATTAATTAGTCATCCTTTCTGGTTGCTCTTTAGTCTAGTTTCTGCAATACTCACATTATGATTAAGATCTTCTATGGACTTGGCCCAAACCTGATACAATGTCAGTCAGCGAGTAGCGTCTCTTGCCCAGCTGTTGTATTTCAGCCAGTCATATAATGGGAGGGTATTTCCATGGTCACTAAATCTTGTGCTCTCCTCCGTAACTGCAATCAACACGGATCCATGCTTGAGCTTGACAGTAATTAACTGAATCCTTGCAGGCTTAGTATAGCTGCTATACTCTTCTTTCTGTAAACTGAATGGCAACATATCTCAGGCTTAGGCATGGCCTCTGGACCGCTGGTCGGTCACTCACAAAGATGTGAGAAGCGTGAAAGAAAGCACTCGCGTTTCCTTACCACAAGAAAGGAAAAATGGCTTTGGTTGCAACTTCTCTGAAGAATTGACATTCTGTTATACGAGTAGAGTAATTAGGCATCCATTGTGTGTCCTTACAAATTCACAAAATATTACCTACATTCTGCAACAAGTTAGCCCGCTGCATGACATAAAATGGCATGGTTGATATCTTGCTTGTTTGCAAGCCAGTAAAAGTTAGCGATGAAATTAGGTCAGAAATTAAGATACAAAATGGCTGGAATGCTCGGCGATCAACCCACCGTTGATCCCCTTTCTGCCGCAGCGCAGCGCCGAGCAGCTAACCAAGATGTCCACCCCGTGGCGCAGCTGCTCCCTCTCTGGCGTCGGTATGTGCTAAATTTGCAGTTATTCGTTATAATGAACAGAGAAGTTCAGAACTGGTTTTCAAGTAAAACTTCAGAGATGGCGTTGCAAATCCAACCTAAAAGGACACAATTTTATTCTTCAGAGATGAAGCTGCAGCAGCCCACTGAGTTTCCTTGAAAATCTGCTCACTTGTCTGAAAACAAGTGTTCCAATTAACTAGTACTACTTTTTTTTTATCGTGACAACTTTCTACTACTTCAAGATACAAGAAAACTCAATCATCCACGACACGTGATACCACACATGACTGACTAGGGGGAGCTCCCAATCCCGGCCTCGCCGCACAAGCCGAGTAGAGCGGCATGGTGCCGGTGGGAGGGCTCCGTTTTTAGATTATTATTTTTTTGAGTTTTGTTAGAATTTGTGTCCTACTTAGCAATGCGAGGCGGCGACTCACTAAAGATGGAATAAAGGTCTCCCTGCCTAGCCCCCGTTTCGGTGATGTGTCTAGCATCGTCGGTGGGCGTGTGGAGGTGTGTCTCCGGTGATCTGTCTTCGGTGGATTTGCTCCGATCTGTTCGTCGTTCGTCTGTGTTCCTATGTCTTCAGGTTGGATCCTTCTGATCTACACTCTTTATCGGCGGCGGTTGCTGTTCTGATGCGTTGGTTCTATGGGGCCTTAGCACAACGACTTCCTGACTGTCTACTACGACAAGGTTTGCCCGGCTCCGGTGATGGAGAGGCGATGACAGCGTCGCCCCTTCGGCTCGCTTCAGTGCTTGTAGTTGTCGCTAGGTGGTTTACGGATCTAGATTTAACTTTTATTATTTCTAGTGTTCATTGTACTATCATGATTGAGGATGAATAGATTGGAACTTTTTCTCGCAAAAAAGAAGAGCGACATGTTGCCTTGCAGTCGTGACAACAAATTATTCTATTTATTTCTTTGTCAGATCCTAAGAATAATATATATTACACCGAGTCTACACCATTTGTCACCACCAGAACGAGCCGTTAACATGTTGTTGCCGCTCCCCTGTCAGAGCCGGCTTGACTTTGTTGTTACCTGTCGACAACTTTTCATGCACGTGCCTTTAAGGACCGACACCCTAGGGTCGCAATAGTCATCATTAAATTCTTGAGCCAATTTGAAATGGCTGGCTCCAGATGATTCTATTTTGGTACACAATGCAAACCAAATATGTGAGTAAACCAATGCTTGAACCCTAAAAGTTAGTAGTCCTCCGATCCATCTTAATAGTCACTGATTTAGTACAATTCAACGACAATTAAGGTGGATTTGAGGGAGTAAAATAATACTCCCTCCGTTTTTAAATATTTGTTTTTCTAGAGATTTCAACAAGTGACTATATACGGAGCAAAATGAGTGAATCTACACTCTACAATATGTTTATATACATCTGTATGTGGTAGCCATTTGAAATCTCCAAAAAGACAAATATTTAGGAATGGAGTATTTATGAGCAATTCTAACTATTGGAGGACACTTGTACACATCTCCTGCACTATTATTTGTATTTATCTACATATATATTCATATACTATATTGAACCTTTATTGGGACTTCTTTTGTGGATATGTATGCTCTAGAGTGTTCTATCAGGATATTCAAAAATAATAATCTGGACATGAAAACATATAAACACACAACAAATGATCTAATTCACCACAATAATCTATGAAGTAATGTGCATTTTGTCTTAATTAATTTTCTACCTAAGAGAGATTCATGAACAAAAACTTTTATTGGCAATGTCTCAAATGAAATCTTACAAAGAAAGTAACATAACATTTGTGGCAAAACATGATCTTACTTTAAGATGAATAACTAATATCCATTGACATATTTATGTGCTTTATATTTTTCTAAGAATTATAGAAAGATTATACTAGTTAAAACATTATTATGATTAACAGAGTCATAATAAGTAAAAAAGTTGAATATAAATAAGTAAGCAGTACTATCTTCATCCATAAATGTAGGGTGTATAGTTTTTTGTAAAAAAAAAATCAGATTATAAGGTGTATTCATCTTAACACTTTTATCCTTATAGAAGGTACAATCAAAACATATCTTATGTCACAGCCCCATCTTGTGTGTGTTGTGCATACGTTGTAGCTTAATTAGGAAAAGAAAAAATTACACGTATAAGTGCATATCCGGCCGACCCTTAGCTTTAGGGGAAAGAAATCTTGTTCGGTCCTTTTATTCATTCGCTCGTGTGAACCGATCTGACCGCCTCTCTTTGTTTATTCACATGGAGAATCAGCACGACACGACCATTTTCCCGCGCCATTGCTCGGTTGACCACTGAACGTACACACTGAGCAAGTCTTAATCGGCCAGCGCCTCCTCGTCAAGTCCCAGTCGACCAATGTTTCCTCGTTCAAGTCCCACACCCGGACCCCTTACTCCACCTGCTAGGCAAGTCTTCCTCCCTGACGCCGATCGGTACTCTCTGTCAGGTCTTCATCTATGACAACACCATAACACAATAAGCTAGGGATTGCAGAACGGATGCCAGAATGAATGAACCAAATTGGACATATATTGATCGGGTACGACCCACTCGTAGTAGTAGTTCAACTTGGCCGCATCCTTCTCGACTCATTGCCAAGGTCATTCCAGTTGATCCACTCGGAGAGGCGACTATCCATTGGAGATGGCAACCAGGAGAGAGAGATGACGAGTGGGGGATAGGGATGGCCATTGACAGAGAGAGATAATAATGAGATGGCGAGGTGGGGAAGGGATGATATATAGCCCCGTCTTCTCCAATTTGAAAATTAAATTTTCACTCAATGGCGCCATTGCCATTCCCTCATGTGCTGAAAAATTTTCGTGAGCAGAATCTTCAAAAAATTTGAATTTGGCCGAGGCTTTCACATTTATGCCGCGTGGGAGAGAGTTAAAAGCTACACGCTCCATGCCACTCGTGGGAAAATGTGTGGGGACGAGGGATAGGTTGCGATCAGAGGAGAGTAAATCAGAGAGGATATTGTGGGATTTGTTAGGCTAAATAAGGAAGTAAACTGCCCGGGATAAAGAGGATCCTGATTTCACTATTTTTTTTCTTAGTCTCACGTGTTTGCACCAGGGTGCAAAACCAACAAAATTTTCCCTCCCAACCCATGTGTTAATATTAGTGCAAAAATCTATACGCCTAATATCAAAGGAACAGAGGGAGTATTATTTTGAACTTCCAAAAATGGACACTAAAAGTATGATCGTATATCTATGCTAAGTAGAATGCTTAGACACATGTGAAAGGTCATACATAAGGAAAATGTTTACAAGACGATTGTTGATTTTTTTGAGATCATGTGTAGGTGTATGATACATCTCCGTTGTATCTATAAATTTTTTATTGTTCCATGTTAATATTATACAACTTTCACATACTTTTGACAACATTTTATATCATTTTTTAGGACTAACATATTGATCCAGTGCCCACTGCCAGTTTCTGTTTTTGCATTTTTTTTGTTTCGGAGAATAACCATATCAAACGAAGTCCAAATGCTAAATTTTTACGGAGAATTATTTTGGAATGTATGTGATTTTTGGGAGGTGGAATCAACGCAAAAGGAGGCCCATAGCCCCCACAAGACACCAGGGCACAACCTAGCCATGCGCGTGGTGGTGGGTGGTGGCCACCTCGTAAGGTGGTTGCTGCTCTACTTTGGGCGCAAGGAAGCTTATATCCAAAAAAAGATCGTGTTAAAATCTCAGCGCAAATCGGAGTTACGGATCTCTGGGAATATAAGAAATGATTTTCGGTCAGAAATCAGGAACGCGAAACAGAAGAGAACAGAGGGAGAGATCCAATCTCGGAGGGGCTCCCACCCCTCCGCCTCCATGGCAACCATGGACCAGAGGGGGAACTCTCCTGCCATCTAGGGGGAGGCCAAGGAAGAAGAAGAAGGAGGGGGGCTCTCTCCCCCTCTCTCTCAGTGGTGCCGGAACGCCGCCGGGGCAATCATCGTGTGACAACGATCTACTCCAACAACTCCGTCATCTTCACCAACATATTCATTACCTTCCCCCATCTATCTACAACGATCCACTCTACCGCAACCTGCTGTACCCTCTACTTGAACATGATGCTTTATGCTCCATATTATTATCCAATGATATGTTGACATCCTATGATGCTTGAGTAGATTTTTGTTTTCCTATTGGTAATTGGTGAATTGTTGTGATTGGTTTAATTTGCTTGTGGCTATGTTGTTGTACTTTGGTGCCCATCATATGAGCGCGCGTGTGGATCAATTGTATGTTGATAGTGAAGGAAATGTGCCCTAGAGGCAATAATAAAGTTGTTATTTATATTTTCTTATATCATGATAAATGTTTATTATTCATGCTAGAATTGTATTAACCGGAAACTTAGTACATGTGTGAATACATAGACAAACTGAGTGTCACTAGTATGCCTCTACTTGACTAGCTCGTTAATCAAAGATGGTTAAGTTTCCTAGCCATGGACAAAGAGTTGTCATTTGATAAACGGTATCACATCATTAGAGAATGATGTGATTGACTTGACCCATCCGTTAGCTTAGCACTATGATCGTTTAGTTTATTGTTATTGCTTTCTCCATAACTTATACATGTTCCTATGACTATGAGATTATGCAACTCCCGAATACCGGAGGAACACTTAGTGTGCTATCAAACGTCACAACGTAACTGGGTGACTATAAAGATGCTCTACAGGAGTCTCCGATGGTGTTTGTTGAGTTGGCACAGATCGAGACTAGGATTTGTCACTCCGTGTATCGAAGAAGTATCTCTGGGCCCTCTCGGTAATACACATCACTATAAGCCTTGCAAGCAATGTGACTAATGAGTTAGTTACAGGATGTTGCATTACGGAACAAGTAAAGAGACTTGCCGGTAACGAGATTGAACTAGGTATTGAGATACCGACGATCGAATCTCGGGCAAGCAACATACCGATGACAAAGGGAACAACATATGTTGTTGTGCGGTTTGACCGATAAAGATCTTCGTAGAATATGTAGGAACCAATATGAGCATCCAGGTTCCGCTATTGGTTATTGACCGGAAATGAGTCTCGGTCATGTCTACATAGTTCTCGAACCCGTAGGGTCCGCACGCTTAACGTTCGGTAACGATCGTATTATGAGTTTATGTGTTTTAATGTACCGAAGATTGTTCGGAGTCCGGGATATGATCACCGAAAGGGTCGATACATAAAGATCGATATATCGGATGACTATGTTTGGATATTGGAATGGTTCCGGGTGAGTTCGGCATTTACCGGAGTACCGGGGGGTTACCGGAACCCCTTGGGGAGTATATGGGCCCTAATGGGCTTTAGTGGGGAGAGAGAGAGAGAGGGGCGGCCACGGTAGGCCGCTCCCCCCTCCCCCTTGGGTCCAAATTGGACTAGGGAAGGGGGGCGGCGCCACCCTTTCCTTCTCCCTCTCTCGTCCTTCCTTCTCTCCTACTCAGCCTAGGGAAAGGGGGGAATCCTACTCCCGGTGGGAGTAACCAGGGCGCGCCATAGAGGGTCGGCCCTCCGCCTCCTCCACTCCTTTATATACGGGGGAGGAGAGAAGCCCCACCCCTCGTGGTATGCCTCCAATTAGGTTGTTCTGAGCGATGTTAAGAACGACTAAGCTGGTCAAGTGTGCTGTCCGATCCGGCATGATTCCGGTAATATTGTTGGAGCCCAAATACAACTCCTGCAGTTTGTTCAAGGGACACTGGGGCATCCTCCCGACGATATCCTTTATATTTCCAACAATTTGACAAAAGGAAAGGTCCAGAATTCTCAAATTGCATAGTTTTCTAAAGCTTGTAGTCATCGTCCCCATGTTATGATTAGATGACAAATCAAGGACTTGGATGGACGTCATATGTGCCAGTGCATCAGGAGGTTGACCGTACAGTTGAGTTTCAGAAAGGTAGAGATGTTGGAGGCTTGTCAAATTCCAAAACCATCCCCTTGCCATTAGGTGGGCAAAGGTGTTGCCGGAGAGATCAAGCCTCTCGAGTTTGGTAAGGTTAATATGTGGGAGTGAATGATTTGCGGTCGGAAGATAGCAAAACCCAAGATCAAGGGCCTTCCAAGAAGGAATCATGTTGATAACATAAGGCCAATCAACTATTGTGCTGAGGTTTACCGAATTCATTCTAAGATACTTCAAATTAGGTATGTGCGCTATCCATGAAATGTCTTTTGAGTACATACTCTGAAATTGGCATGAGAGGTCAAGATGCTGCAAGTTTGAGAGGTTGCCGAGATGAGGGGGCACTTTGCCAAAAAAATGGTACCGGAGAGGTTGAGATATCTCAATCTCGTCAAAGAGGCCAAGAACTCCGGAATGTGGTTGTTAGAGTACGTAATGGGCCTAATGGCTTGGGCTGGCGGTATAGCCCGTTAGTCTTAGGGTTAATTAGAGATAAGGGTCACTTGCTTAGGGGTCAAGTAAGCTTTGCTGGGAGTCAATCTCTATATAAAGAGAGGAGATGTATCAATCTAATCAAGCAAGAATTAAGAAGGAAATCCCTTCCCTCTTGCCCGGCCGTGGGCAAAAAGGCCCCCGGCCGGCCCTCTCGCGCCCTCCTTCTAGCAGCGCCATAACAATTTGGTATCAGCTAGCTTCGGTTCGATCATGTCTTCACCGCCGCCCAACCCGTCTCTTCCGCTCCCGGTCACCTCGTTGCCTCCGGCGACCACCACGACCGTCGCCCCGCTCCTGCCCGCGCCGGGATCCTCCGTCGCGCCCGCCCCCACCGTCCTCACCCCGGAGGAGGTGTCTGGGGCGCTGCGAGACCTAACCCAGGCGGTCCAGGAGATTCACCTGTTCTTGGTCGGGTCCTACAGGCCGCACCCGGTTGCGCCGCCCATCGCCGCCACTGCGTCATGGCTGTTGTGGCAGGCGCTACACCAGGCGGCCTCCGCCGCGCTTGTCGGGCCGCTGCAGCTGCCATCCACCGCCCCACCCTGGCTGCTGTGGCAGCCGTCGCTCCTAGCGGCCTTCGCTGCGCCCGGCGCTCCGCCGCAGCAGCCACTGCCGCTGCCCTAGGGCATCCCCGCAGTGCTCGCCAGGAGGCTACATCAGTCGCTGCAGCTGCCATCCACTGATGTCTACTACGCAACCTTCTTCTTGTAGAAGTTGTTGGGCCTCCAAGTGCAGAGGTTTGTAGGACAGTAGCAAATTTCCCTCAAGTGGATGACCTAAGGTTTATCAATCCGTGGGAGGTGTAGGATGAAGATGGTCTCTCTCAAGCAACCCTGCAACCAAATAACAAAGAGTCTCTTGTGTCCCCAACACACCCAATACAATGGTAAATTGTATAGGTGCACTAGTTCGGCGAAGAGATGGTGATACAAGTGCAATATGGATGGTAGATATAGGTTTTTGTAAACTGAAAATATAAAAACAGCAAGGTAGCAAGCGGTAAAAGTGAGCGTAAACGGTATTGCAATGATAGGAAACAAGGCCTAGGGTTCATACTTTCACTAGTGCAAGTTCTCTCAACAATAATAACATAATTGGATCATATAACTATCCCTCAACATGCAACAAAGAGTCACTCCAAAGTCACTAATAGCGGAGAACGAACGAAGAGATTATGGTAGGGTACGAAACCACCTCAAAGTTATTCTTTCCAATCAATCCGTTGGGCTATTCCTATAAGTGTCACAAACAGCCCTAGAGTTCGTACTAGAATAACACCTTAAGACGCAAATCAACCAAAACCCTAATGTCACCTAGATACTCCAATGTCACCTCAAGTATCCGTGCGTATGATTATACGATATGCATCGCACAATCTCAGATTCATCTATTCAATCCAACACAAAGAACCTCAAAGAGTGCCCCAAAGTTTCTACCGGAGAATCACGACGAAAATATGTGCCAACCCCTATGCATAGGTTCATGGGCGGAACCCGCAAGTTCATCACCAAAACATACATCAAGTGAATCATGTGATATCCCATTGTCACCACAGATACGCACGGCAAGACATACATGAAGTGTTCTCAAATCTTTAAAGACTCAATCCGATAAGATAACGTCAAAGGGAAAAATCAATCCATTACAAGAGAGTAGAGGGGGAGAAGAAACATAAGATCCAACTATAATAGCAAAGCTCGCGATACATCAAGATCGTGCCAAATCAAGAACACGAGAGAGAGAGAGAGAGATCAAACACATAGCTACTGGTACATACCCTCAGCCCCGAGGGTGAACTACTCCCTCCTCATCATGGAGAGCGCCGGGATGATGAAGATGGCCACTGGTGAGGGTTCCCCCCTCCGGCAAGGTGCCGAAACAGGGTCCCGAGAGGTTTTTTGTGGCTACAGAGGCTTGCGGCGGCGGAACTCCCGATCTATTCTCCGTTCTGGAAGTTTTAGGGTACGTAGGTATATATGGGTGCAGGAAGTACGTCGGTGGAGCTTCGGGGGCCCCACGAGGCAGGGGGCGCGCCCTAGGGGGGTGGGCGCGCCCCCACCCTCGTGAGCACCTCCCTTTGCTCCTGACGTGGGGTCCAAGTCCATCCGGTAGCTTTCCTTCCAAAAATAACTTCTCCAATTGATTTAGTTCCGTTTCGACTCCATTTGATATTCCTTTTCTTCGAAACACTGAAATAGGCAAAAAAACAGCAATTCTGGGCTGGGCCTCCGGTTAATAGGTTAGTCCCAAAAATAATATAAAAGTGGAAAATAAAGCCCAATATTGCCTAAAACAGTAGACAATATAGCATGGAGCAACCAAAAATTATAGATACGTTGGAGACGTATCATCCACCGCCACCACCGCCCCGCCGTGGCTACAATGGCAGCCGCCACTCCTGGCGGCCTCCGCCGCGCCCGGCGCTCCACTGCAGCAGCCACCGCCGGTCCGCTCCGGCCCCGCATCGACCGCGCCGACGGGAGTCCCGATCCACCAGATCAAGTTCCCGCCGTCGCCATTACCGCTTCCCCAGGGCGTCCCCATCCAGCAGATCAAGTTCCCGCCGTCGCCGTCATCGCTTCCGGCTTGGATCACTACCCACCATGGGTCGGCGTCGGTGAGGCTGCAGGCTGCTGCGCGCGGCCTCCTAGCGCGTCGGCGTGTGCGGGAGATGCGTAGTCTGCAGTTGCCGCTCCTCCTAGCTGCGCTTCGCTGTGCAAAGGACCTCAATCCCGTTCGCTGCGTCGGGGATCTTGGGCATGCTGTTTTCCCCGTGGGCAGCGACCTCAAAGTCTGCAGCATCGGTTGGGGGGGAGGGGCGCACCCCTCCTCGTCATTCTCCATCGCAAGCGCTCCACTCTTCTTTGTGCGGTGCAGACCAACAGCCGTCCGGTGGGGAGAAGGCAGGGTGTCACTGACAGGAGCGCACCGCGTAGCACCACTGCATTCCGCCGGCCGCCGCGAGGGCGCCTCTGTTGGTCGCTCTTGCGACCACTTCCAGGTGGCCATACACATGCACTCCTTTTGTCCAGATGGTGTCCATGGGATCTAGGTGGCTGTACACGTGCACGTCCGACATGCGGATGGTGTCTACTTTTTGTTAAGGGGTCCAAAATAAATCGTCCCAGTCCATTTCAGGTTGAGAGTAATAAAACAAGTCGAGATGTAAAAGGTTTGTTTTTAGATGTTAGGTTTGTGTTGCCTCGAGTCATGGTTATAAGTTGGTTAGGCTGCAGCTTGAGGACAAGCTGCATGTCCAAGTGGGGTGTAGTGTTAGAGTACGTAATGGGCCTAATGGCTTGGGCTGACGGTATAGCCCGTTAGTCTTAGGGTTAATTAGAGATAAGGGTCGCTGGCTTAGGGGTCAAGTAAGCCTTGCTTAGAAGTTAAGTAAACCTCTCTATGGCGTTGTTTGGATAAGAGGAATATAGAGAACGGGATCTACATAAACCAAGGAAACTGCCTAACCGTGAAAAATCTTGTTTGGCTCGTCTAACAACCCCACGTATATAGGAAACTCGTTTCTCAAAAACCCAAAATTCCAGGTTTGTGGGAAAACTAGTATTACTCGTTTTTCCACAAACACGATTAGCATATACAGATGCAACTGCCTTTCTCCGCCCCCGCTTATTCCTCAACAACCTCAGCTGGCGCCAACTCTGCCTTTTCCGGCTCAGCCCGCGCCTTTTTCATTGCCTCTATAAAACGATTTTGTTTCTCGTATGTCATACACCCAGATCGCAAAGGGCTGGCTGTGATCCCCACGACAGGCACTGGATGGGAGACATTGACCTTGGATCTGAAGTTGGTCCTCTTCAATAAGACTCCACATCTCCATCAGGCTTTCGGTGCTTCGGCTTCCCAGTCTTCAATCAATCTTCCCATCTTTCATCAGGTTCCATGGCTTCACCATCCTACACAGCAGTATGATTGTAAATATTTTCGTGGTACTGTTGATTGAATTGATCTATTTGGTAGTGAACCCTATTTTGCAACCTCTGATAATTTTATATGGGCAATTCCTAGGACATAGTAGATCCAACAATCTGGTAATTTGTTAATCTACATGAAAACAACTATTGTTGATGGCAAAAATAGGAGGCAACTCTGATTAGGGAGTATCGTAGATATGGACATGTGGCACATAAGAGAATCAGATCGCACTATGAATGCCTATATACATACTAAAAAGATCTAACATCGAATCACAATTAGATTATCGATGCCTATATATATCAAGTGCAGTAGTTAGTTTTTCATGACAAGAATATGCAGTTTAAAGCACACTGTAAGGATAGTTTTTCATAAGCATCAATCATATTTGTCCAGAATATATAGTGTACAGTAAGAGCTAAGCAGTAAGCAGATGAAAATTAGAATATCTTGTGATGTTGATAGCAGTAAGTGGGGCAAGCGAGACCAGATTTAATAGTAAATTACCTTCATGTTTAAGATGTTGGTAGCAAGCTAGGAAAATAACTGATAAGGGATGTGAACATCCTGTGCGACAAACATGCGACATAAATTGAAGTGTCCAGTCATATGATGAACTAAAGATTAGTGGCATGCTCATCTTCTTCCACTTCGTAGATTTATCCTTTTGAACGAAACGACTCATCTTGCATTATTGCTTCTTGTATCCCCTCTGTAGAAAAATATGGATGATGAGAAGGAAAAAAATTTAAGAAGGAAAACACAGATAAAGCTAAGCGCCATGTATGGAAATCTTCAGAGGACAAAATACTGCTCAATATATTCAAAGATCAAAGTCTACATGGAGGAAAAGAAGGAACGGGTTACACAAAGAAAGCATGGCGTGATATCTTAGAACTATTCAATGATTCAAGGATAGAAAAACTTGAATTAGAACAATTGAAAAATCGTCATAAGTACTACAGGAGTTGCTACACCACCATGGACAGACTTCTAAAACTCACAGGATTTGGTTGGGATGACGATGACAAAATGATAAAAGCTTCAGAAGATATTTGGGAAGAACTAATTAAGGTAAGTTTGTTCCAGTAGAATTCATATAAAGTTGCATAATCCTATTATTAACAAAAACATTAAACAACTTGCAGAAGGATAAGGCTATCCAAGAATATTGAGATAAGGTGTGGCCTAGTTGGATAGATCTTCAAGCCATATGTGCTAGTTCAACAGCATCTGGAGCTGGTGCTGTATCTAGCAAAGGAAAAGATGGTACATGTACAACCAAATCTTCACAAATTGATCTCAGTATGGAAGTTGAAGTACATGACATCGATTCTGATGAAATCAATGCTTCCCCTGGTGTATTCACCAAGAAGTCACCTACCATTGAGCCAGAAAAAAAGAAGTCCCCTGGAAGTGGATCCAAGGAAACTGCAAGAGGACAAAAACGGACAGCCGATGATGCCATAATAGCAATTGATCGCCTTGCAGATGCATCACTTAGCATTGCTAAAGCAAAGAAAACAGTAGCACAACAAAATGAAGCTTACTCGGTTAAATCTTGTATGGCAATATTAAATAGTATGAGTAATCTAGATCCCAAAGAGAAACTAAAAGCGGTAAAGGCATTTACAGATGGTGATAAACGGGCCATTTTCATTGAGATGGATGAAGAGACGCGGAAGCTCTGGATTCTTGATCCTTAGAATTTTTGTAATACACCTTCGAGCATAGTATTTTATTTCAGCCGTTGTCGCACTTTACAAGATTCGAAAGACAATTTCACTTATGTTTTTTTAGTTTGTGTGAAGTAATAAATTTTATTTTCAGTTCGGTATTGTTCATTGTCGGGTTCAGCACTGTTACATTATAAAACAATTATCCTGAGATGATATGGTCAACTGTGCAAATCATGCAGGGATCTATGAACATTTCGGATGTGCCAGATGATGAACTTTCTGATTCCGAGCAAGTGCTTATTAATAACATTTCTACAGTGTCCTTGTTTCGTGATGTGTTGTTCACAAGGTTATTCAAAACAGCCCGTAACACTTCTATATTAACTGGTGCTCAGAAAACAATAGAGTTTTTAGAGGGACATCCAGTTAGATTTTATGAACAATTTCGTCTTGAGAAGCACATATTCTACTTGCTACGGGATGCTTTGTGCGAGAGGAAGTTACTTAAGGACACAAATCGAATGACAGTGGACGAACAACTACTCATGTTTCTACATACAATTGGTCACAATGTTAGAAACCGTGTCATCCAAGATAGATATCAACATTCTGGCGAACCAATCAGCCGACACTTCAACAAAGTTTTAGACGCCATAAATGGTTTGCATGATGTTTGCATAACAGATCCAAACAATCAGGTCCCATCAAAAATATTGGGTGACGCAAGGTTCTACCCATATTCCAAGGTATGTTTGCTATTCGAAGCAGATACTCCTTTATATATGATTTTCATAAATATAATGTCCACACCATCTAAACTTTATTTTTTGACTAACAAAAAAATCCTAACAGAATTGCCTAGGAGCAATTGACGGGACACATATTGAAGCAAAAGTCAGGATTGATAAGCAAACTCCTTATAGAATCAGACATGGTTATCCGTCTCAAAATGTAATGGCAGTAGTGTCATTTGACATGACATTCTCTTATGTCGCTGCTGGATGGGCGGGTTCTGCATCTGATCAAGCTATTCTAAGATGGGCTGTTACTAGTGGGGGTTTAGTTGTTCCTGAATGTAAAGTACAATTATTTGTGTATCTACAATATATATAAAGATGCTGACTGTGATATGAAATTAATGTGCAGGTAAATTTTACCTTGTTGATTCTGGCTACGCAAATACTCCAAGATTTATTGCCCCGTATCGCGGAGATCGCTATCATATTGCTTCTTTTCGTGGAAGTAATCGGCGATATACTGGAGGACTTGTTCAACCATCTACATGCACAGTTGCGGAATGTTGTTGAACGAACTTTTGGTGTTCTAAAAGCTTGGTTTCCAATTCTAAGTAGGAAAGGAGGGATTCCTTATCCGTACAGAACTCAAGTGAAAATTGTTATGGCTTGTTGCATTATACACAACTTTATAAGGAAGGTTAATCATCCTGATGAGTTATTCGAGCTTTATGAGCATGGGGAAACAGAACAAAATACTGACCATGGTGATCAACAAGTTCATGGGCAAGCAAGAGAAGATGATAGAGTTGCTGGTGAGAGTTCGTGGTGCCATCGCCCGAGAGTTGTGGACTAAACATCAACAACGTAGTGCTCAACAACAAGATGATTAAATATTGCAATGTTTGTATTCCATCTTCAATTGCATATATATATATGCATAATAATTGTTGAAACTTTTAATCCTTTATACGGACATGAACTTCCCATTCTTTTATAGGCTTATGAGCTCTATCCCTCTCTCACCCTCTCCATCTCCCTCTCTCTATCTGCAGCTACACGATGAAATGTAATTGTCTACCATTCTTTTCAGCAAGTGAAGCAACCAATGAACTACTTCAAATTGGTGCATTTTTATGTGACATTCAAGTGTTTCCATCCTACCTACGTACCAGATTCTTCAATGGACCAAGTAGATATATTATGATGTACGGTAGTATACTCTCCACAAGTGCATGATGTAGACCATGAAAACATGCTAAGAAACCAAAAAAGGAGATAACTGTAGCTGCTCTTGTAAGTGCATGATGCAGACCATGTTAATTTACTAGTAAAAAACTTGAAAATAGTAATCAAACATACCTGCTCCTCTGAATCCCCATCCGCGAGCTTGTCATTCCCATCAGCTGTTACTGATGGTGATGTTGGTCAGGAGCTACAGCTTCCCCCGGTGCCGCTAATACTGTGGCAAAACGGGCTGATGTGGGTGTAGCCTGCACGGCCGGCGTTGAGGGGAGGCAGGCCTGTGCGTTGACCTGAAGCACGACTGCTCGCTGGGTAGAGCTTGTGTCGGGTCGACGGCCGACGAAACGCAGTACGCCCGGGGACCTAGCCGTCCAGGGGAGGGGAGGGGAGGCGAGCAGCAACCAACATCCAGGGAGGCGGAGGCGCCCAGTAGGAGGCGTCCGCGCGCGGCGGCATGTACCTGGCGATCTGGGAGTCCAGCAGCAACCGGCGTCCAGGGCGGCGGAGGCGCACAGTAGCCGGCGTCCGCGCGCGGATTCTTCCACGGGCGAGACAAGGGAGCAGCGGTGTCAGCGAGCGGAGGAGGAATCGGAGGGAAGCAGCAGCTCAACGAGCTTGGATGGATAACGCCATGGCGTCCGATTTAGGGAAAGTGAGAGTCGCTCACGGGAGGAGAATAGGAGTAGGAGTACTAGTGGTGGTGGGTATCCAAACAAGGAACTGGGCCGACCAGTTTTCCAAATTTCCTTACCAAACGTAGTTTTTTATAAACTGGTTATTCACAAAAATTGATGTAAAATGGGTTTTTCTAGAAATCGGCTAAAAACCCATTTTCTATAATCCTATTGCTAATCTCCGCTATCCAAACAACGCTTATATATAAAGAGATGAGATGTATCAATTTAATCAAGCAAGAATTAAGAAAGAAATCCCTTCCCTCCTGCCCGGCCGTGGGCAAAAAGGCCCCCGACCGGCCCTCTCGCGCTCTCCTTCTAGCAGCGCTGTAACAGTGGCCGCTTGGGCCCTCGAGGCAATTCATGCTAAGATCAAGGTGCACTAGACGATCCATGGAGAGTAAAGAATTACTTATCTGGCCAACCAAAGCTGTGTCGTCTTGGTAGTACCCATTGAGTGTGTACACATCCAGACGACGAAGATGAAGCCTAAGAACATGGCCAGTCCGGTTGCTGCACTTGACGCCGCTCCACTGACAGCAGTCTTCCTTGTGCCAAGAGTCAACGACACCCATGGGGTCGCTGTTGATGCCGCGCTTGAAGGACAGCAGGGCATCCTGCTCCCGCGGTATGCAGCTTGAACTGGCAGAACCATCGACTGACCATAGCAAATTGGCGGCAGCTAGGATGCATATGAGCAGGAGCTCGGCAGTGGTGATGGTATGCATGGCGAGGAAGACGATGGATCTGTCTGTCTTTGTGCGGCTGTGAATGGGCATTTGTAAGCAAATTTAGTCCATGTTTCTGACTGGGTCCATGTTCCCTTACTGGCCGGCAATCTGACGGAGCAAGCATGTACACAGGTTTTTGGCCAAGTTTACGTCAGGAATAAAGAATTTCCACACACTCCAAGGCCTGAATTTAATCCATGTGTGACGTCCCAGGCAAGTGAATATGACCCGACGTGCAGGTTAGGCAAGCGAACGGCACCACTTGGTTTAGTAGAGGTGCAGAATTTTCCTTCCATTTCCGTCCATTAAATGAAGATAACTTCAGGTGAGTTTTATGGTTTCTTTTAGTCTTTGTAGCTGCAGTTGTCCCTGAGAAGTAGGCTAAGGCGAGCACTGGCCAAGATTTGTAAAGGCTAGAATTGGCCAAGGAGAGAAGAAAGCTATATCCCTGAGTCCTGAGAAGAAGCTCTGACATGGTTTTCACCAAAATCGTCACATGCTATCAAGCTTCTGAATCCACGGCTGGCCTTGTCAAGAGCATGTAATGTGTAGCGGCAGCTTCAACCCCGCTCTCTTCTGTGAGTGACATGACATCATGGCACTGCCGGCTCTTCTTCTTCTGAATGAACCATTTCGATCACTTCAGGACCGCCGCTACTGCGCGGCGGTGCTCGCTGAACCGCTGGGCTGAGCTTGGTCGAAGCGACGGACGGTTACCATTCTCGGGATTTGCTGAAAAGATGTCGTGCCTTTTTGGAGTGGATTTGGTTGATCTCTCTCAAGCTTCACACCTGCAAATTAGTATAGTTCTGAACTTCTCTGTACTTCCATCGTCCCTAGCAAACAATGATGAGCAAACAGGCCAGCGCCGACAAACGACCTTCCATGGTGCCACCAGGACGTCGCCGTTAGCTGCTCAGAACTGCGGCGCAAAGTACAGGGATCAGGGAGTACAGCTGCAGGGCAGGGCTTCAGGGACTGATCACCCAGTTACTTCTTTACAACCTAAGACCCATACATAGTGATGAAAATGAAACACGCATGTTGCAGCCATTCTCGACAATGGAAAAATTGGTTGATAGAAGAAAATGGAGAGATTGAACCTAGCTAATAACACAGGTGACTGCTACTTGTTCTAACGTGCAAGCCGACACAAACCAAATGCATGTTATAGTGGCACTTGAAACGGCTTACAGAACAGGATAGCAGATACACTAAGCTTGCAAGGATTCAGTTACGGAGGAGACCACAAGATTTATAGTGACCACAAGAAGAATCTCTTACAGAACAGCTGACTGTCAAGCATGGATCCGTGCTGATTGCAGTTACGGAGGAGACCACAAGATTTATAGTGACTGAAATAGAACAGCTGGACAACGGACCCTAACTCGCTGACAGTACGACGTGTCAACTGTCAACGGGATAAACAATCAAAACATATTTCAAATGCAGAGAAAATCGAAATAGTATCAGGTTCAGGGTAAGTCCATAGAACATGTTAATCATAATGTGAGTATTGCAGCAACTAAATGTCACACACAGTAAAGACTAAATAGCAATCAGAAAGGATGACTAATTAATTAATTCTGGTTGACTAATTAATTACTTCACCCGACAATTCACTAAATTTTTGGGTGAACACAATGAAGAACATAAGCATCTACAAATGCAGTGTCCAGAGAGAAAAAGGTAAACCTTGCTGAATAAATCTTGTTGAGACAGAGCAAGGAACAGAGCTGCAGCTAGCCAAGCACACTCATCATGACCCGTGCCATGCCGTTATTAACAAATTTTCTTCATAAGTGGTCTTGAAAGAAGAATCTCTTCATGAATAGTGGTCTTGAAAAAGGAATCCTTACAATTACTAAGCTCCCTAGGAATAGAGGTCTCGAAGAGCTCCAAAGTTTTGTCCTCGGAAGTGGAACCCATCTTTAAGGGTCCATTTGGATCATGGGTCCCACATGAAATTATCAAACCGACATTCTACTAATATATTTTTCAAAAAAATACACTCATAAATATTTTTTTGTGAGATTCCAATTTTTTTCACATATTTTAAAAATATTCAAGAATTTAGACAATGTTCGTAAATTAAAACTTCTTCAAGAATATCAGAAAAATATTCATGGATTCTACAAAATACTAATGAGTTTTGTAGTTGTTCGTGATTGTTTTAGAAATGGTCACAAATTTTTAACAATGTTCGGAGAATAAAAAATGTCTTTAAATTTAAAACATGTTTGCGCATATGAAAAAATTATGATGGATTGTTAAAAACGGTTCACAATTTTGAAGAAAATATTTATATATTTGAAAAATGTCAATAATTTAAATTATTCTTCCTAAATTTCAAAAAAAACTTAATTTTGATAATATTTGCTAATTAGAAATAATAAAAATAAAATTGTACATGGAAAGGTAGAGAAAAAAGAAAAGAAAAAAAATTGAATGTAACCTTCCCAAAACCGGACTCGACTACATGGCCAACCCAATAGAATCCAAGGGGGTCTGCATTTGCTCGACCGCCTCTGCGATATGCATGAAATGTCAATTGCATAGTAACCCTTGTGAGAAAAAGAAAATTAATTCCAAAACCAAAGAAGGATGGAGCAAAACGCGTCTTACCCTCTAGTGAATAAAAAAACTGGCCACTCCTTTTTAGGTAAAAGGAAAAGCCAGCCCACTCATTTTTAGAAGAAAAAAAATAGCCACTCAGGATGGCTTCCTTGGGGCACCGCACGCAAAGAGGCACGACTTTGTCTCGCCGGCTGCGAGGCGTAGGAACCGCTCACCTCACGGGGAAAAAATGTTCATACATCTCAAAAAAAGAAAGATCGTGTAGTGTAAAAAAATGGTTTGTGCAAGTTAAAAAAAATGTTTGCATGATTCAAAAATACATTCATGGCATTTAAAAATGTTCACATGTTTTAAAAATTGTGTTAACGATATTTTGAATAAATTTTTCATCATCTGTTGAAAAATGTTCAACGTGTATTTGAAAAAGAAAATCAACATGCAGTATTTAAAGAAAAGTGGGTCATTTCTAAAAACTGTTCGACGTGTATCTGAATTTTTTTTCACATGTATTAAAAAAAGTACAATGTGTATTAAAACTGTTTCACGTGTTTTTATAAAAGGTTTAACATGTATTAAATGCTGTTCTTAAAAAGTGTTCATCATGCATTTGACAAAATTTCAATGCATATGAAAAAAAAATGCTCGGTGTGTATACGAAAAATGCACAACATGTATTAAAAGAGTTGACATGTATTTGAATAAAAATAAAAATAAAGAACAAACCAAAAATAAGAAAATAATAAGAAGGAAAATGTAAAATCCATAAAAAGTCGCGCAATTGAAAATACCAACAGGCCACCACGACCAATCCGTCGGCACATTCTCTTCTTTAAATCCTATAGCAATGTGTTGGCAAACTACAACGGCGTGCAATTGAAAATCAGTAAGGGATTCAAAGTTGATAATATTATGATTTTTTTTAGGGAGGGGGCAATAGCCCCCTCGGGAATTTGTATTATTTTTAGAAACATGCATTTTTTTCCTACATCACAGCATACCATTGTACCTTTGTATACTCGCCTCCTCCAACCTGAAGCTCTCACATCCTCCACCAACCGGATGCTCTTGCCTTCCCCACTGGCCATCGGACCGGTGGCCCTGGTTGATGCCACCATGCCGCCTTATGCAATTGTTGTGCCTTCTGACAAACGTGTTGAAGCTCACAATTGTCTGCTCCGAAGTGGACGAGTATCTGATCAATTTTTTACTCGAATCTCTAAACTACCTGTAAAAAATGGAGATTCAGATTGGTTGCAGATTGGTAGATATGAACACACTGAATAACCTGTCATGATAGCAACCAAAGTTGTTTTCGGCCTGTGATATGGAAATTGGCCAAAATGTTTTAGTACAATTCAGAGATTTCATCTCAAAAGTTTTCTGCCCAATATTGTTGCCCGATAGTTTTTCCGACATCTCTCGCCCTATTGTTTCCCGCCCAATTCTCATGTCATGTCTTTTCCGCCCGATTTCTCCCAGCCGTGTACTTCCCGCCCAATTTTCCTAGCCGTGTGTTTTCCGCTAGAAATTTCCCCACCAAAATTCTCATGTTGCATGATTCCCGTGCGGTACCTCATGTCCCAAAATTTCCCGCATAATTTCGTGTGCCATGCGTTTCCTGCCGATTTCTTTGGCCATTTTGTTTCCAGCCCGATTTCTTCGGCAAGTTTCCCACCTTAAGTTTTCCTGCCATATTTCTCCTGTCACATGTTTCCCGCCAAATTTCTAGCGCCACGTGTTCACCTCCTGATATCTCGTGTCTGAAAGTATCCCTCTCTATTTCCGACGAGAATTTACTCGAATGACATGAAGAATTTAGTTGTAAATGGAAAGGAAAGGTTGGATAAATTCACACAATTGGTTGGCATCAACAGTAGTCGAGTTGGCTAAATCTAGGATTTGGGATGAGATCGAATGAAACATGCATGGCATGGTCGAGTACCCTAGTTGCTATTAGTTTTCCTCGGTTCCTGTACAAGAGCCGTATCACGAAAAAAGATATCGATGGCAGGTGTGATGGAGAAGGAAGCATGAGAGTGGGAGCCCTAGACGTCCGGCAGCACGGTTTATGGATGGTATTGAATGTGCATTATAATATTCTACGTTTCTGTATAATTATGCATTTTTTTAGAGGAGTATAATTATGCAATTATTACTATAAGTTACCTTTTTTTACTATTTTCTAATAGATAATGCATATTATGTCTAATCATTGCTTGTTTGATAATCCATCTTTTTTTGTCAAATTGGGTCGTAGATCGCGAAAGATACATTGCCGTCTTCGACATCTTCTTCGGGCTCAAACCAACTTGCGGAGTAAACCAGAAAAACAAGAACCAAAGGGATTCCCATGCTAGTCAAAAAGTAGCAAAGGCCCCCAATAAATACCCACAGTAGTAGGCTTAAGCACACCACAGGTCAGCACGTCAACCAACGAAACAAATTGGCGAAAACTTTGTAAGATTTCAAGTGAACTCACGGTAAGTAGAACGTGAGGATGCCACAGAATGGAGAGCACCCATGGCGGAGTCGTTCCAGAACCTTCAGCGTTGAAGGCCTTTCCTGCGGATCTGTGACGGTGCAATCCATGCCCAGCCTGAACATGGTCGCCATCTCCTTCATGTATCGGGATGCCCTTGTCCACAGTAATATTGAGCATTTTTTAGATTGTTTGCCATCAGTTCATTGCACCTCTTCTGTGCCCAAGTTGCCAATAGACCATTCATTCCAGGTCCATTGCCCACCCGCCCCGTGACTGTACTCCGAAGTGTATATGTCTGCCTTCTCTTCACCTGGTTCGTCGCTCTCTCATAATCTGCAATTAATCAGTTATTAGTTAGTACCAGCTAAAAGAGCAAGGTAGTTAAGATATATTGTGTGCATCGATTTCCCAACGTACCCTGGAGCTGCATACCCAAAGTTTCCAGGAGACAGGTCCGTGACTGGCAACGGTGGGCTGAGCCCAGCCATGTTCATCTGCGCATCGCCAAAACTGGCTATCAAGGCCTTCAAATTTTGATCAAGCAAGATGTTTTCAGGGCTGATGTGTGGTGTACAATCGGCTTATTGCATCCATGGTTCATTACACTCTTCTCTTGAGCAGCCCACTACCGGACAAAGATCACCATCGTAGATCCTAAAAAAACCCGAAAAAGATCACCATCGTATGCGCGCAATGATCAGTTCCCCCGCGGCTACCAGCTATGAAACAAATCTCCGGCCTTTTTAAAATCGTCGACCATTCCCACGGTTCCTTGCATGCTTGCAACTAGCACACGTAATGGTACTCCTTCCTTCTTTTCGATCTCTACAGTAAAAGAGTCGCCACATAATGCAGCACACGAGCTAGCAATTCGCCTACACTTATCCTAGCAGATCGGTACCAGACCATATCCTTGGGCTTTTTTTTGTTAAAAAAGGTTAACTAGTTTCATTTTATTTATTTGTTTTGCAAAAATACGCAACGATTATGTATATCAGGTAGGACAATACAACAACAATTATACTTCTGTAAAGAATGTTGGAGTATCTGTCTTCTTGGGCGCCTTGCGGGCGGAGTGCCCACCCCTGTACGGGCGTCACTCCCAGCCCGAGGATCTATTGGAGTCGCCGCCTTCATCTCAGCCACTTCCCTTCACCATCATCACCAGTTCGCGGGAGCTCTGGGTTCCTTTTTCCCGCAAAACCGCCTCCTATGACTAGTGGTGGTGTCGCAGGCAGTAACCTAGTCAAGGAGTTACAGGTGCTATCTTAGAAGTGCCACGTAGGATAAACGATGAGGTGGAGGAGAGAGAACTCATAAGAAAAGGCTTGTCTTCTCTTATTTAAGAGAAGACAAGAGATGATCTTTCAGCATAATATGTCTCACCACATTTTTAGGAATAGCTAGTTATTGAAGATAAGACTAAAAGATGACTCATTGTAGATTTTTTTTTATCATCTCTAAATTAAATGCAAGATTTAAAATAAGACTATCTTATCATTCATTGTGCATGCCCTAACAAAATCAAGCAGTGAATAGTAAAATACAATGGTGAAAAAAGAACGAGCCAGCTAATTGGAAACCTGACGAGTGTGCGAACGAGAAGGCCTCTAGAACGGCTGGTAGCCTAGCTCCTTTTACAGGAGAAACCCCTTCGTTTCTTTTTTACTTGAGCCCAGTTCTTTTGCCAGAATTTGGAGATTCTCCCAGAATCCGACCCCTATCCAGCTTCTTTCAGAATTTTTGGGCCCCATTTGTTTTATAATCCTGTATATTTGTTTTACAATCATATCTAGTTAGGGTCTAATTAGACAGGATTGTAAAACAATTTGGGGTCAAAGATTCTGGGAGAAGTTGGGTAGGGGTCGGATTCTGGCAAAAGAACTGGGCCTTGGTACGGTATATAAGAATTGTTTCAAGTTTCGCCCAAGTTATATTAAAAACATCAACATCTATAATATTTTATAGATATATAATTTGAAAATTAATTTCAAGATGTATACATCAAATGCTAGGGAGTGTGTTGATATCCTTTCCTATATAATCTTGGTCAACCGAAAGTAGTTTGACTTAAGACAATCTTATATGCATAGTAAAAAAATAAAAACAAAGAGAGTATTGAGTAGCACACTGCAAACATGTACGTGAAACCAAAATAATACCAATATTTTGAGATATCAATCGATTGATGTGGACACTGCACGTTCGGATTGCGCATGCATGACATGCGCGCTCTCGTGCGTCGATCAGTAGTCGCTCTGGAGCACGACCGTGTGACAACATCTCGAGGCCGGTAGATTCGAGAGCATCGACCGAGAGTACGTCATGACGTGCCACACCTTTGTTTCTAGTCAATTCAGTTCAGTGTGAAAAGTTGATGGATGGTATTTTGTGGGCATGTAATGCGGCGGGGACGGACGGCGACATTTTTAATGTGTCCGAACGAGACTCTGACTCGTGATACGTACTTAGTCAATACGTAATGCGGTGTTGTTGGCTGATGGAGAGATTTATTAATACTTTTTTTGCAAGTACGACCCCTGGCAAGGGAAGCCTCACAGAAAACACGCGACTCGAACGTGCACGTACGTTTTCACGAACGTCATGACTAGCAAAGGCCCCGTAGCTTGCAACGGGGTAATAAAATTGTGGTGTTTAAATCAAGTTCTAAATATTCGCTTTTCATGTATATACACATATTTGAATATTTATATATCAACCGGCGCGCATGCGAATGTAAGACAAGTGCATTCTAACATGCTCACAATGGATTGATGTTGGACTTGGTCCTTGGCGCATGTAATTCTTTTAGTACATCCTTGATGCGCGTGAGAAGGAAAAGAACAGGTCAGTCTCACCATAGATGAAAAACTGAAGGGCCTTATCATGTACGAACATTTCAGAAGAACGCTCGTTTCTTTCACTTTTATGGGTGTCGGGTGGGTAATTTAGTTCAACTTTAGTGAGATTTTCGATGACAGGTGATTTAAAAAAACAATTAGGGAAGGGTTTTTTCTTTACTTCAACTTTAGTTTTCAATGGCAGATGAAAAAAATTAAAGAAACAATAATGATGAGTTTTTTCTTCACTAACGTGTGGCGGTGTGGGTAAATTACTTTAACTTTAGAGTCAGTTTCAGTGACAAGCGAAAATATCAGAGAAACAATTAACAAAAAGTTTTTTTCTTTTACGGATGGCATGGTGAATAGTTTACTTCAACTTTATGTTAGCTTACAGTAGGTGGATGGACCAAAAAATGAGAAACGCACACTAATTTTTTGAATACATTACAGATAAAAGCGCTCATATATACCTTTTTTACGGATAAAAACTTATATTACTCAACCACTAACCATACAATTTTTCTTACATAAACTGGTAACTTCAGGGAGGCCCGAGCCGAACCACACTACAATTGTACTCTTTGTTCTTGAAAATTTAGCTAAAAAAATGCTAACAGAATTTTGATAATTAATGGCCAGTATGAGTAATACGAGTCATAAGAAGCGACTTCAAAAGCTTGATCTCTGCCCACCAAGGACGCATAGACAGACATGTATGTGCTAGTGTCCCGTAATATGTTCACTATTGATAGGGAATCTATTTGGACAAGAATAGGAGATCCGTACGCTGGATAGAAAAAGATAATCACTCCATGCACGTTCTTATGACCGCACACACACATAACCTACTTTTACGAGCACTTTTGAAAGACTGAGCAGACATATCATTTTGAGATTTACGAAGTCACCTTAAACGCTTCGTAGTCGACCGAAACGTTTTCTCCTACTGAACACGCATCATCGAAAATCCTGAAATATATTCAAAAAAATGTGAACATTTGGATTTAAACACTAATGCATTAGGGATACCACTGTCTTCCTGATCTTCCATAGCTTGCTTAGACGTCACGTGGGAGAAATTATGCAAGCCACTGACAGAGACCGCAACCTAGATGTGAGTAAAGCTTATGGCGTCTGCTATAGATCAATTGGCTGATTCCAGGTAAGGATCAGCCGCCTCATTCACCGTCCTTCGATCTACGTCCTCCACTCACCTATCACTATTAGGAAAAGGACTAAACATAGAATTGACACTAATAACGCATCAAAGAAGTGGTGCATCACTACTATATACTAATAGCGTACCAGGTGGAGGTACGCCATTAGTGTGGAAAACACTAATGGCGCACCAGACAAAAGGTACGCCACTAGTAACAAATTTTTTTTCCATTTTTTCAAACATACTACTAGCGCATCTGGGCAAAGTGCGCCATTAGTATTTCTAACTACTAATGTGTTGGCAAAATTACTAATGGCGCATCGGCGACAAAGTGCGCCAGTAATTTGTTTTTTTTTTCTTTTTGGCAAAACTACTAATGGCACACCGTTGCACAGTGTGCTATTACTAGTTTAAACTAGTAATGGCGCACTGTGCAACGATGCGCCATTAGTATAAAAATTATTTTTTTTACTTTTTTGTAAAACTACTAATGGCGCACTGCATTAGAAAATCGTGTGTCCTCTGGATTTACCGCACGTGAAATACCATGTGTGCATGAACAATTGCATCATTTATCGGGACGAGCACGCGGAGTCTAACATATGTCTGGTGTGCGGCGTCACTCGATAAAAGAAGAGAAAGAAAGCTCCTCGAAAATCGGTGTGGTACTTTCCGATCACTCCTCGTCTGCAGCGGTATTTCGCGGACTCTAAGGTAGCAAAGCTCCTGCGTTGGCACGCGGATAGGGAGGAGAAGAAGCGGGAAAATGACGGAAATGATCCGGAGATAAATAAAAAAGACAAGATGCTGAGTCACCCTAAGGATGCGAGCCAGTGGTGAGGACACTCGATCTCGATCCCCCTCCACCGCCGCCGACGAGCAGCCGCCCCCCCGCACCCTCCCCCGCTCCACCGCCGCCAACGGGCACCCCCCGCACCCTCCCCCGCTCCGCCGCCGCCGCCGATGATATTTTCAAGTAACAAATCTGAACATATTTTTTAAAAAATTATTACTATTTTTATAAAAAAATATTACTGTTATGATTTAAACAAGTTTGAACATATTTAAACACAAATAAATATCAAACAACATTTAAAATGCAAAAAAAAATATTGCAGAGCCTGGGAATCAAACCCAGGACCTCCTAGTGTGTGTGCTACGTGCTGACCAGTCGGGCTAATGGGCGGGTTCTGATGTGGATTGGGTTAGGTGCAATATAACCTGTGCTCGAACTGTAATAAATAAACATTCTAATGGCGCAACGCTGCGGGGTGCGCCATTGCTATCTAAAAAAAAGATCTCTAATGGCGCACCGAGGAGTGGTGCGCCATTAGTAAGCTATCCTCCCTCTCCCTCGCCAGATCCCCTTCGACCCTCTCTCCCTCGCCACCAGATCCACCCGCGCGCTGCCCCGACCCACGACGCCGCCGCCCCGACCCTCACCGGACTCCACCCCCGCCACCCCGCGCCCCCACCCCCGCCGCCCCGACCCTCGCCGGACTCCACACCCCCGCCGCCTCCGCGCCCCCGCGCCCCCACCCCCGCGCCCCCACCCCCGCCGCCCCGACCCTCGCGCTAGGGTTCCTCGCCCCGCCGCCCGCTCCTCTCCTCCACCTCGGACGAGCGAGCGCCTCTTCCGACCCCTGCAGCAGCCGGCGACCTCGGCCCCGACGCACGCGCCCACCCCGCCGGCCCCTGCCGTCCTCCGCCTCCGGTCTCCCCAGCAGCAGCCGGTGAACCAAGGATGGTGCGGTGACCATCGTCGCCACCTCTCGCCGTCTCTCCCTACGCGTGGCCGGCGGCTGCTCTCCTTCGACACGCTGCCCATGGTGAGCCCCTCTTCCTTACTCACCTCCATGTTCCTTGTTCATCTCTCTGTTCCCTGTTCCTCTCTTGTCCATGCTGCTATTTACATGGATCAATGGATGTTGGATAGATGGATGTGTGTTGATGTTAGGTAGTAGATGGTTTGCTTGATGGTTGGTTGAATTGTGCTAGTTGCTTGCTAGATGGATGGACGAATGGTGCGAGTATGTAGACATCTTTTGCTACTGTGAAGGGTCGGTGCTAGTGTAAAGGGTAGTAGTAATTCGTTCCCTTTTGCTTCTGTCTGGTGCTAATTTGCTGTTGTTAGCTCTGTGTGGCTTCTTATTATTCTCTAAATCGTTCTTCAAAGCAGGCTTTGCATCGCTTTAGGTAGTTTTCTCCATGTTTTATCAAGTGACATGTTAACAACTTGCTAGTTTAGGATACATAATTAATGCCTTTAAATGGTGCACTCTGTAAATGCCTTTAATTATAACCTTGCTAGTTTAGGATACATAATTGCAGAGAAATAATCACATCAATGCCTTTAAATGGTGCACTCTGTAAGAAATTAATAACCTAGCATCACAATTCAGAAATACTCCTGCTACTCATGTAGGTGCCGCATGAGTTTTTTTTGGTTTTGTTACTGCTAGGTAGGTTGACAAGGAGAACTGCATATTTGACAGGCACAATGTCCTGTTTTTTTAGTAGGAGCACATTTTACATACAGTTTGGAGTACTAGCTCAGATACTGGTTCAGATTTTGATGTGCTTGCTTGTTACTGTAAGTGAGTTTATAATTGCACCCACTTGCTCGTCCTCATATTTTCTGTAGCCATGCAATTTATAATTGCACCCGCTTGCAGCAACTAGCTAGAGTAGATTATGGCAAGTGAAAGCAAAAAATTCTCTACAATTCGAAAGCTCAATATCCTTGCAGTAGGAAGAGCTTGCTTTAACTGAATTTGGACTTGGTGCACTAGCTTGGCAATTTTGCTTGCTTGCACCGCTTGAGTAGTTCTCCATCTAATGTAGTCAATAGATGTTGTCAAGTGATTGTGTCATGGTTTTGGTTCTGTTTTTAAAAAAGAAAGACACTTGTTCAGGCTTCAAGAAAATATTTTCTCAGAATATTACTGCTAAGCCCAAGCTTGTTAATCAGCATGTACATTTCTGTCATATATTGCTAATGTCTGCTCAGATGTGTGCTTGCTATTGTCACCTATCTTTTTTTCTTCTACATGATATGGAACCTTATGATACTGCACCAATAGCCTTTGTGCATCCAAGTTATCAAACTATGTGAACTAGAAACAAAAATAGAGAGAATTGATCATTACTTTTCTGAACTGTCGCAGAAGCCTCAGTAGTTCTTTCAAGTTCGTACATTGAAAGGCTTGTTTCACAATTTCTGAATTACTCGTGATGCCTCTGAATTACTTGTGATGCCTGTTATCATGCATGTTTTATGATCTGTTGTAAGGGTACTAATTGGTCTCTTCCGCTGCTTATCAGAGATGGCGGGAAGCAGCCACCGCCGCTCTGCGACACCGCAGTACGAGTTGGATGCTTCCGAGTTCTTCACTATCATACTTGGGACTTCAGTATCATCCATGACGCGGGTATATAAAACGAGAGATCTCCCCTTCACCCATCTCATTATGATATCTGTTGTTTGCTACAGCACTCATTGTCCCAAACTGCAGAGGCTGCCTGACAGTTTTATGAACATGCTGATGGGTGAAGATCCGCCAAATAATGTGAAGCTGCGATAGGCCGGCAGCGGGTTTCGCAGGCTGTGGGATGTGGAGTTGGTGATCAAGGAGGGCCACATGTACTTGTCTCGTGGGTGGGAGAAGTTCTACCGTGCCTACGACCTGCGGCTGGGGTACTTCCTTCTCTTCAGATACGACGACGACGCCACCATGCTCACCGTGAAGGTGTTCAACGCGACTATGTGTCGCATGCGCTACGCTGAAGATTATGATGCCGGTACGTTCTGCCTCTTCTTATTCCTATACATTTGGCTTTGTCTCACATTGATTGTTAACGGTCATTGTTGCATTTGGACAGGTAATGAGAGCAGCAGCAGCGACAATGGCTACAGCCAAAGCAGCAGCGACTATGGCTGTAGCGAAAGCAGCAGCGATTCTGGCTGTAGCGAAAGCAGCAGCGATTCTGGCAGCAGCATAGACAACAAGAAGGATGATCCAGACTGGAGTGCGGGAGAAGAGGAGCAGAGTAGGGATGAGGAGCTGCAGGATGATGATGGGCATCAGGCTGAGGATGACCTAGCGCTGGTGGTGGCTGACCAAGGGCAAGAGATGGTGGTGGCTGACCATGGGCAAGAGATGGTGGTGGCTGACCATGGGCAAGAGATGGAGGTGGCTGAGGATGACCTAGCTATGGTCGTGCCTGAAGGTGGCCTCGCGATGGTGGTGGTGCCTGACAATGACCACGCACTGGTGGTGGCGCCGGCGATCCCACAGCTGGGCGACATGACCACGCCAATTGAGGTAGAAGACTACATCCCACTGCCTCCACCGCCTCGCCGCTCTTGGCGCATCAGGCTGAGGAAGGAGAAGGAGAAGAACAATGCATGAGAACTGAACTTTGTCAGGTATGTCAGATCTCCAAAATGATATATATATATATATATACTTAGTTACCTATGTTATCTCTAATATGCTTAGTTTCCTATAGGTTAGCTTCATTTTACCTAAGTTGGCTCTAATATGCTAACTTAGAGCTTATATGCTTAGTTTCCTATAGGTTAGCTCCAAAATAACTTATGTTAGCACAAAATGATCAAGTTTACATAATAAGCTTATAGTCTTTTTCTTATTCTTCTTCTTTTCCAAAATGACATAGGTTAGCTTCATTTTACCTAAGTTGGCTCTAATATACTAACTTAGAGCTTATATGCTTAGTGTCCTATAGGTTAGCTCCAAAATAACTTATGTTAGCACAGAATGATCAAGTTTACATAATAAGCTTATAGTCTTTTTCTTATTCTTCTTTTTTCCCAAAATTCTTCTTATTCTTCTTCTAGTGTTCTTCTTCTTCTAGTATTCTTCTAGTCTTCTTCTTTTTCTTCTTCTAACTTCTTGTTTATCATTTTGCAGATTTGATTTAATTCACGGAAGCTTGCATGGATGGAGTGCTTCTTTTCCATTTGTGTTTTTATTTTGTATCAATGTGAAACTTTTGTGAATTGATGGATAACGGTGTTGGATGAACAATGTGAAACTTTTGTAATATGTAACGATGGAACTATGTGTTGGCTATGTATGTATATATGATGGAACTTGTGTGTTGGCTATGATTGTTATATGGATGCTTGTTGTATATATATATATATATATATATATATATATATATATATATATATATATATATATATATGTGTGTGTGTGTGTTGGATATCTCATAGGTGAAATAGTGACCTGAGATTAAGAAAAAAAAATTAAAAAATTGTTACTAATGGCGCACTACCATGTGGTGCGCCATTAGTATAGCAGACACTAGTGGCGCACCGTGAGCAAAATTAATGGCACACTGTCTGTTTACTGGATGGTGCGCCATTAGTATACCAGATACTAATGGCGCACCAGTAGTGCGCCATTAGTAAAAATTACTGGTGGCGTGCTACTAATGGCGCACCGGTGATGCGTCATTAGTAGGCAAAACCGGTGCGCCATTAGTAGGCCTTTTCCTAGTAGTGCATCTCTCTCCCCACCACTAAAGGATCTAGGGTTGTGCTCACCATGTTTCAAGGAAGCATCACCCATCACCATTGTAGCGGCACCACCAACGTTGCCATGTTTCAACGCGCCCATCACCGGATTGTAGCGGCGGTGGCCTCACCATGTTTCAATGTAGCATCGCCCATCCCTGGACTGTAGAAGTGCCGTCGTCGATGACCTCACCATGTTTCAACGCAGCATCGCCCATTGCCGGCTTGTCACAGTGCCGCCGTCGAACGACCTCGCCATGTTTCAATGCAACATCGCCCATTGCCGGCTTCTCGCAGTGCTGCTGTCAAACGACCTTGCAGCACAGCGGATGCTGCAAAGCAATTGCCGTGGTGGAAGTGGCCTTGCAACATGGCGACAGGGCGATGACTGATGCAAAGCAATAGGTTGCAGTATCAGCGACGGTCAGGACCTTTCGGCGAGACAATGGCAACGCGGCATCAGCGGCTACGGCGACCTTGTAGAATGGTAGAAGCTGCAAAGCAACAACGGCGATGAAGCTGGTCTTGTAACAAGGGGACGAGATGAGGGCTGCTACAAATCAGTGGTGTAGCACCGACAACGGCGACTGCTTGAGGCATGGACGACGGTGACAGCACACCAACCATGCACTGTTAGAAAAAAAGCCTAATAGTGTGTGGGTTAAATGGCTAGTAGTAGCTATTTAACCCACACACTATTTGTACTCCCGCGCTACTACTACGGCGCTACAGCTAACTAGTAGTAGTAGCGCGGTGCATCCCACGCTACTAGTATATGTGTTAGTAGTAGCGCAGATTTCACATGTGCTACTACTAAGTATCTGTAGCGCGTTTGTGACCCGCGCTACTACTATTAATTTTAAAAACCAAAAATAATAATTTTGACCCCGTGCGTGCTGTCAATGGTGTCAATGGTTCGATCTAGCGACGACAGGGGTCGCCGAAGGTGCGGATGGGTAGCGGTAGATCAGATCTGGCGATGGCTGTTGGAGAGGAACCGGATCCAGTACATAGCAAGACGACAGTGTGAGGATCCTCTTCGTGGCCAAGGCAGAGAGATCCTAGTTGGGCATGTCGACGACCTACGCAGGCATGGGCATTGGAGGTGACTAAAACCGGAGGGAGAGGGAGAGGGAAAAAGAGAAACAAGGGAGAAAGAAAGGAGATGAAGGGCGAATCGGGGTTGGTCGCCGGTGGTGAGGTGCTCCATTTTGGTGGCATGGAGGTGAGGGGGAAGACGAGCGAGCTCCTGGAGGCCAGTGATGCGAGGAGGCGGACTCATTGGGCGCCATGGAGGAAGAGATATGTCTGGGCAGGAGCACCATGGGAGAGCCTATGGAGGAGGGGGGGGGGGGGGGGAGGGAGAGAGGAAGGATTCGTCCGATGATATGGGGACTTCACCTACTTGTACTTAGTACTCCTAGTAGCCAGGGATATAAACCCGCCCTACTACTATGGCATGTCCCGGGGTGCATGGTAGAGACCACTTAGTAGTAGGTATAAACCCGCGCTAGGAGCCGCGCTAGTACTACGACACGTCTCGGAGGACACGGTAGAGACCACTTAGTAGTAGCGAGGGGTATAAAGCCGCGCAACTATTATCAACTTAGTAGTAGCGAGAGGTATAAAATCACTCTACTAATAAGTAGCAGTAGCGAGAAGTATAAATTCGCACTATTAATAAGCGTCTACCTATAAGCTTTAAACTTTTCCTAGTAATATTGGAGCACAACACCATCAGTGGGTCATGGCCTTGCAGCAACTCTTGGCCAGCTCCATGACAACAATGGATGTGTGGCAATTCGTGTGGCATTCACCCCTTGCAGAGCCGTTGGGAAGCCTCGTCGAAGCAGCGCATGCTGCTGCGTTGGGAGGGTCGTGGGGCTGTGTTGGAATGGTTATTGGTTATGAGAAAAAGAGAAAATTACACGTTCCGTCCTCGAACTCTCTGGCGCACTACCATTTGGTCCCCTAAGTCAAGAAACACTACAATACGATTCTTATACATGTGAATACGTAACACTCTACGGTTCCCTCAACGGAAGAGCGCCCTCGTGCCATCTGTATTGTAGTGTTTGTCAACTTTGGGGATCAAATTATAGTGACGAAACGTGCAACTTTCTCCAAGAAAAAGGGATGGTGATAGACGAGTGGATAGGACAGCGGAGACCGAACGAAAGGACAAGGTTCACATGCGTTCAGAAGCTTCCCTCCTCTGTGCTGCCTTCATCACGCGGTGCACTCGATCAAAGTGATCCAACGGCGGGCTACGCGGATGACGGAACGTAGGATCAGTCGGTTGGCTTAAATATATTTTCGAAAGCTTTATTGGGTTGGACTTGGACAAAAGAGAATCAACCCAGAGCAGGTTCATGCAACCAAACCATGAGAAGGAGCATCTTTGTCAGTAAACCCAGAGAAATTTATGCAAGGCGCTGAGTTGTAGTATATCTGCCTGCACTTGAATATCACCGTCTGACGGCGTGCTTTTGAGCCTTCTGAAATTCGACCGAGTACACGCACGGCACACGTCACGCTACGTACGTTGGTTTCCTTTGCTTTGCATTGCATGGATGCATGACCTCGTGCCGGGGCCGGGGTCCTATCCTATATAAACAACGTACGTACGAGGAGGCGTCCCCTAAACCACCACAAAACTCGCCAGCTAGTCATTACAAGTTCGTTGTCTTCTCCCCGCAAAAAAGAGCTCGTCGATCGTCTTCTTGGTAGGCCGGCGAAGCTCACCACGCGGAGCACCCCAGCTTCTTGGATCGCATTTTTTTTCCAACAAGGTAACAACTACGCCCCTTGTCACCACAAGTTGATCATTTCGTTCCGCGGCAAAGTTATTAGCCTAGTATGACCTTCGTTTGAAGTAGACGTATCTACACGTATTTTAGTGCTTCCGTATGGAGGGAGTACAAGGTCAGCTGCTCCTGCCTCGCTCATTCTCGCCATTCTACAGAATGCCCACTAGCCTGCCCAATTCTACTCAAACTCTGGCAGCCCCCACTGCCACACCATCATAAAAAAAAATCTCCGTTGGCGCACCATGGTCATGTGCACGTTTCCCCTCAACTTGCGGCCATTGCTTTTCACGCCGCCGGTGATCTTGCTCAACCTCGTCCTACCTTTGGCCCCAGGTGCTTCATCCGCAAGCTTGTCATGTCGCAGTCCTAGCTATGACGTGTGTGTTTCCTAAGTGTTCATCTATAAATGTATTCCCTAGTCTCTTACATCAGATCGGTCTTTTGGTTGGTTGGCTAGAGCATGGACTTCTACACTCCGTACGTAAGACCAACGTGGCAATTACAAAAGCCCAAAGAGAAATAAGACAGGTTATGGTCAGTTTCTCATCTTCCTTTTTATGGATAGGGTCTTGTGAGTATAGATGAATTTGTCCCACCAAAAAAAGAAGAAGATGAACTTGGTTGAGAGAAAGCAAGCACAAACTAGTGTGGAGTAAATTGGGAAGCCTCACTTTTAAATTGGACGAGGATGAGATTTCTGGTCGTTCGGTGATCCAAAGGTCTCGATGTTAATTTTACTCCCTCCTTCTCGAAATATAAGGCGCGGTCGACTTTGCACGGTCATTGATGCATGACTTTCGCCATTAATATGTATCAAAGTTCATGGATTGAACATGTATAAATGGCATCGTCGTATTTTGTCTACCCCCTCCGTCCCAAAATATAAGAACGTTTTTGACACTAGCATAGTGTCAAAAATGTTTTTATATTTTGGGACGGAGGGAGTAGCAAATTAATTTTATTTCATATGTATGTATTCTTAGTTTATAGACATGCAATACGTGAAAATCATAGTCAAAGTTATGCAACGAACAACAGAAAAGTCAATTAGTGCCTTATATTTTGGGAAGGAAGGAGTATTATTTTTAGAATTCTTCATAGTGTGTATTTATTTATTTGCCGAAAAGAATCTGATCTATTCTCTTTTTTTTGCGGAAAAAGAATCTGATCTATTCACATCATAGCAGTACAAGCAACACGAGAAGTAACAACAGTTAAATTACTAGTACTTTTTTTTAAACTCAAATCAAAAACTGATGGAGGGAGTACCTTTTACCAATGATGATAATACTTGGGTGGGCAAAGTTAAACCACGAATAGATACGGTCCACTAATCAGTGCGTCATACCAGTTCTACCTTCTACCTGCGTCCGTCTCTTCTAGAAAAAGAATCCTGTAAAGTCAAAAAAAAGAAAAAGAATTATGTCAAAGTCAAAAGAATTGTGTCACCTCGTTGGCTAGCCCGCACTCCAGCCCTAACAGCGTGTTTGGCAAAAAATGGGAATGGGAATGGGAGTTTAATGCAGGGAGTTGTATTGAGATTAGACATGGGATGAGTCGTTTTATTCCCAATCCTCTGTTTGACGCATGATGAAAATTATGTGTGAGAGTTTGATGAGAAATTGTATTCCCGTGTTTGGTTCGTGGGAATTGACAAGGAAATAGACAAGGGAAATTAACGTAAGTTATGATGAAGGGCTAAGATCGACTCACTAAAACAATTCCCTTCCAACTCCCACCCCCTCCCCTATTAATAAAACGGTGGGAGTTGGAGTCTCAAGTCCCATGACTATTCCCTTATCAATTCCCAATCCCCCTAACCAAACAATAGATTTGAAGTCTCGTACCCCTTCAATTCCCATTCCCTAGCTCTAACTACCCCCAACCAAACATGCTGTAAGTGGCGGGTGACGCTTCTTCTTCTAAAATACAGTACTACTCCTATATGCTTTCAAGCGCACTCCGAGCACTCACGAGGAGCGCTCGGTGGTCCAGTGGCCGTCATGATGTGTCCGCCGGCGATGGCTGCTGCACGGCCGAAGCCATGGCCGGAGAACACTACCACGGGCTCTTGCGGTGGCCGGTGGGGAGGAGGATGCTCCCTGGCTCAACGAGGTCCACCCATGATGCTTCAACGGTCCCCGATTCGCACCCTCCTCCTCCTCTCTCTGTTGTCCATGGATTCTGATCAATGAAAAAAATAGCGCGCTATATCGAAATAGCACCGACCTCCAAATACACTATTAGCGTGTTATATTGTACTATAGCGTGCTATTAGCGAGATATTGTATATTAATATATTTAGCGAGGCAATTCTCAATACGTTATAGCATGCTATTAGCGAAGCTATAGCGTGCTATTTTTTCAGTGATTCTGGTGCATCTCTCTCCATGTCTCGCTGTTGAAGGTTGAGCACGCGCTACCCGGCCACTGAAAATGCCCCCCGGATCACGGTGGCTCCAGCGCAGCAGCCGTCGTGCAACGCCGCCGCACTACAATGATGACGGCATAGTCACCAACCTTACTGAAAATAATCAGACAAGGATGTGGGCTAGCAGGAGGATGGGGGAGGACGAACAACTCTACTTAGTCCACGTTCAGGGCACCGATGGCATCGGTCTCCCGAATACGCTGGTCGTCAACAAGTTCCAGAACTTGGACGGCAATCTGGAGAACCGCTGCAAGTCGGAGATGATCCTGTTGGCCACCGTCCGCCACGACAACATCATCCAAATCCTACATGTCATCGAGAGGGATGAAGCCATCATGCTCATCTACAAGTACGAGCCGAATCGCAACCTTGGCTACTGGCTGCACCAGCGGGAGGGCGGCGATCGAATGTTGACCTGGCCCAAGAGGATGTCCATCGCCATCGGAGTTGCCAAAGGGCTCTGCCACTTGCACCATGGATGCAACAGACCTGTTGTCCACCACAACATCAACGCCAACAACATCTTGCTTGATCAGGATCTCAAGGCGGTGATTGCCAGCTTTGGCATGGCGCAGATTAACATGGCCGGGCTCGGACAGCCGTTGCCAATCACAGACCTGCCTCTTGGTAACTTTGGTTATGCTGCTCTAGGTATATTGGTGGGTTTTTTCTTAGCTAGTTTGGTCTTCTAACTAGTACTGATCGTAACTGATGACCTTGCAGAATATGGGATGGCAACAAACCAGGTGACGGAGAAGGTAGACATTTACAACTTCGGCGTCGTGCTGCTTGAGCTCGTCACGGGGCGGGTGGCTAATTGAGGTGGAGTGGATGGCCATTTGGGGATTTGGGCCCAAAAAAACTTCAATATGTTGATGGCAAACAATCCGATGTCCCTTATCTTGTTTAACATTGTGGTGGATATGTTAGCAATTTTGATAGGAAGGGCTAAGGAAAATGGTCAAGTAGGTGGATTGATACCTCATCTTGTTGATGGAGGTGTTTCCATCTTTCAGTACGCTGATAATACAATTATCTTTATAGAGCATGACTTGGCCAAGGCGAGAAATATGAAGTTTGTGTTATGCCTATTTGAACAATTGACCAGGTTAAAGATTAACTTTCATAAGAGCGAGCTGTTCTGTTTTGGTAGAGCCAAAGACGAACAGGAGGCTTATATGCAATTGTTTGGGTGCGAGTTGGGAGAGTTACCCTTCTCTTACCTGGGTATTCCAATCCACCATCGTAGGCTGACAAACAAAGAGTGGAAGTGCATCGAGGACCGATTTGAAAAGAAACTGAGTTGTTGGAAGGATAAGCTCATGTCATACGGAGGCCGATTAATCCTGATTAATTCGGTGCTCACAAGTATGCCTATGTTTCTTCTATCGTTCTTTGAGGTCCCAGTTGGGGTTAGGAAGAGACTGGACTTCTATCGATCGCGTTTCTTTTGGCAGGGTGATGAGCTTAAACGAAAATATCGGCTTGCTAAATGGGATATCATCTGTAGACCGAAAGACCAAGGGGGTCTCGGTATTGAGAATCTAGAAGTTAAGAATAGATGCCTTCTTAGCAAGTGGTTGTGGAAGCTCTCAACGGAGAATGATGCCATGTGGGCTCAAATCCTTCGTACCAAGTACCTCCAAACAAAAACTTTGTCCCAGGTTACAGTCAGGCCGACCGATTCACCTTTCTGGAAAGTCTGATGAAAGTCAAACAATCTTTGTTTAATAGGATGAAGTTTGTTATTGGAAACGGCACTAGTACACATTTCTGGGAGGATACTTGGCTCGGCGAGATACCTTTGGCCATCCAATATCCGTCTTTGTACCGTATTGTTCAACGACGTGAAGTGTTCGTCGCATCGGTATTTCAATCTATCCCCCTTAATATTCAGTTCCGACGGACGCTAGCGGGCAATCGTTGGGAAGAATGGCTCCGTCTAGTTAGGAGACTGATGGAGGTCCAGCTTTCCCAACAACCCGATGAATTACGCTGGAAATTGACTAAGTCTGGAGTATTCACTGTTAAATCAATGTATATTGATGTTATTAATTCGAACTCCATTCCTACTTCCAAGAATGTTTGGGATGTCAAAGTTCCTTTGAAAATAAAAGTGTTTATGTGGTTTGTCCATAAACAAGTTATTTTTAACCAAGGACAACTCGATAAAGCGTAATTGGATAGGACCTACTAGGTGTAGTTTCTGTGTTCGGGATAAGACAATCAAACACCTTTTTTTCGATTGCCCGTTGGCCAAAGTACTTTGGCAGACGGTCCACATTGCTTTTAATATCAATCCATCGAATTCTGTTAACGCGTTATTTGGGACATGGCTTAATGGGATTGAGCCTGACTTCGCGAGACACATTCGGGTTGGAGTTTGTGCCTTGCTGTGGACTATCTGGACTTGCAGAAATGATTTGGTTTTTAACAGAATATCATGTATCCATTTTTTGCAGGTTATATTCCGAACTACGGCACTGATCCGTTCGTGGTCTCTACTCACCCCGACGGAGGCCAGGGAGCATTTGGTTACTGGGTCTTTCCGCTGGGAGATGGTAGCTCGGGATATCTTCAACCGGTTTGGATGGCGGTCATGTAATAGGATAGGCATGTAGTTTACCTATCTACTTCTAGCCAGCCGGTTGTGGCGTCTTTTCATGGCTAGTGGGTGTTTCTAGCCTTTTTGGCTCTGTGTGAGCTTTCTTTGCTTCGTTATTACTTGTGGAGACCTTCGAACCATGTTGGCACTACTTTATTTGGTTAATAAGATGGCCGTATGCATCTTTCTGATGCAGAGGTCGGGGAATTCCCCCTTTTCGAAAAAAAGTCTGCTGGTGTGTATATCTGATGGGGGCCTCTGCTACTTTTTGTGCAGCGTGTGAACCCCTTTAGTGCTCGTTGTTCTGGTCGTATTCCGTCGTTCCTTGTTGGTTTGTGCTCAGATAAGAAGGTTGCCACTTTCATTGAATAAGGAGAAGGTTTAGAGGTTTTTGGCGATAGGCCGAATTACAACACATTACTCTCGCGGCATCACATTACTAAAAAATTTAGCTCCTGCAAGACACCACAACTTTGACTCCTCTTTAATTCTAGCAACAAGAACCCCTACACGTACCGTGGTGTGGCAGAAGACTCAAGCATTCCTCTCCTTCCAAATTTCCCACGAGATAAGCATAATGAGAGACATCATCGCCCGCCATGGTTGTGACACGTTGGTAGCAATTAGGTTCCACCAATCCTTCACCGAGTCAAGAGCAACCCACGCAGATGGGTGCACATCAAATAAGCCGACCCAAGATTTTATCATTCCCCAGACACGAATGGTGTAGCGACATTAGAAGAGGAGATGGGCCGCCCACTCTTGAACTTGCATGCATAAGGGGCAACTATTGAAGTTAGGCCATCACCTGCGTTGAAGCCTGTCAGCCGTTCAAATCCTATTGTTGATAACAAGCCAAGCAAAGAATTTGCATTTGGGGGGAGCCTAAATCTTCCACACCCACTATTGCATATTCGTGTCAACTAAACCAAGGAACTGAGCCTTGTAAGCCAATGTTGGTGAGCTTCAGAAGATAGAATCAAGCACATCGGGGCTGAGTTGAACCATGGAAAATTTCTCCCAAATGTTGACGAACTCATTTACATGACTAGTGAAGATGATCCCACTGGTGTTAACTTGGATGACCCAGAAGTTATCAAGCAAAGCCTTTTGGACTGAACAACCCTTTCTTTTAGATATATCAAAAATAGCCGCAGCGATGTCCTTGGGTCTTATTCCATCAAGCCAAGCGGACTCCAAGAAAGTGGCACATAGGACATTGCCAACAAGCACCTGCTTTGTGGCAGCCGCAAAAATGTCCTTATCTTTGTCATCACAGGGTTTTCCCGGACTGACTCAAGGCTTCATCGGGCCCAACCATTCTGCCCAGAGCCATCTGATATGCAACGCAGACGCAAATTTCTCCAAAATTAAAATGCCTAGGCCACCATGAACCATGGATTTGCAGACCTGCACCTGATTGATCTTACATTTGCCACCAGTGAACTTGTCACAACTAGCCCAAAAGAAGCCGCGCCGCAGGGAGTCAATCTCTTCCATGGCCTCAGCCGGAAGGTTTAACACTGTCAGGTAATATATGGTGACGGCCGTGATGACATACTTGACCAGAAACCCCTGCGTAGAGATGCCATCAGCAGCATGCCCATCCAAGGAGTGAGCTCGGCTGCGATTTTGTCCTCGAGTGGATGGAAGTGAACCCTATTCAGCCTTTTAACTGACAGGGGCAATCCTTCATAGGAAAGGAGGAGCGAGTGGCTGGGAAGGAATGCAGGATATCATCCAGGTCCAAGTTCTGACATCAGATGGGGGCAACCAAATTCTTAGAATAGTTTGTGAGTAAGCCAGTGACCTCACCGAAGCACGCAAGAACTTCCGCGAAGAATTTGACTTCAGTTTTAATAGGCAAAAGAAAGACCGCAGCATCGTCCACATAAAGCAAAGCCCGGATCGCCAATGCATTTCCTCCATGGGGCGCGCGTAGCTTTCCTTGTTCAGTGGCCTTTTTCAGAATATGATGAAGAGGATCAATAGAGAGCACAAAGAGTGGAGGGGATAGAGTATCCCCTTGTCTCAATCCACAACGTAAGGTGATAGGGCAGCCGGGGACTCCATTTAGCATAACCACTGACGAAACCGTAGAAAGCAAGGCCGAGACCCAACCTCTGAAGCATGGCGGGAAACCCTAATGGTTGAGCAAGTCGAGGAGGAAATCCCAACGTGCCTAGTCGAAAGCCTTTTTGATATCAAGCTTAAAGAGCAGAGCCGGGGTTTTATTGTGGTGGAAACACCTGGCCAAGTTGAGCAAATACATGAAGTTGTCATGAATGCATCTCCTTTTGATAAAGGCGCTTTGTGCTTAGGAAACTAGGTCATTCATGTGGGGTGCCAAGCGGTTGGACATGACTTTGGCAATGATCTTCGCAATGGCATGAATTAGATGATAGGTCGAAAGTCAGAAATTTCCTCAACACTATCCTTCTTCGGAATGAGGGCAACATCCGTAGAGTCAGCCAGTGCAAGTGGGTGGAATGAAGATTTGAGAAGTGGCATATGGCAAGCATGACGTCCATCTTAATAATGTTCAAGCGGGATTTGAAGAATGCATGAGTAAAGGCATCCGGCCCCAGAGCTTTATCATTTGGCATTCCAGTCTGAAAACCCCTCATACCACGGAATAGCGCCCTTGCCTCGTATTCTTCCCGGGTGTTCAGGATTTCCCAGGGCACGCGTAAGCTCGTCGTTCTCTCTGTTGGGCTGGAACACCCCCGATCGAGCCTCTTCTATTACAATAAGTAGCTTATCTTCGGCTCCTTTCAGACATGCCTTCTTCGAAACTTTGCCTGTCTTCAGGTCCAACCCCCCCCCCTGCGCATAGAACCAAGTTCTACACCTGGGGGGCCAGCTCAATGTTTCTGGAGTGACACCTGCATCCTCCATCTCTTTCTCAGACTTAGCCCACTTAGGCATTGCCACCGCGTAGCCACCTGGCCCCAGCTTATGGAATTTATCATTTTTTCGGCATTGGCCTTGTTTATTCTCGACCGTTCCTTAAATAATTCCGATTCCTTGAATTTCATGAAATCGTCCCAATGAGCACTTTGCTTCTCTAGTGTTCCCTTGAATACTAGAGTCTTCTTTCCTCCCTTGACGTACTGGTCCCATACACGATTCTTGTGGTTGTTGAATGCAACCGCCATCTTTCTAAGAGCAGCGTCCTTGACTTTCTCCACATCTGCATCTGTGAAATGATCTGGTAGGGTGAAATGTTCCATGAGCGTTTCCCAAAGCAGAAGTTTTTGTTTGTCGTCGACAAAAGTAAGATCTGGACGTGGCTTTGCTGGCTCTCTCCATTCTTGAAAGGAGATTGGGAGTTGGTCCTTCACAAGAACTCCGCACTAACGAATGAACTTGTCCGCAATCTTCTTAGGCGCTAATGGTTCGCCATTAGGTTTGATGGCCTCGATATTGTACTTTACGCCCTTCTTCAACTTTTTGTCCGGGCCTCGTATTGTCCTGCTGCCTAAAGATTTGCTCGATCCGGATGGCTGAAAGAAGAAAGATCGATTCGTTAATATATATCTTCAAGTCATTAGATGCCTGCTTATATAAATATACCTCGCCGGTCTTTGTTGTTTCAAGATCAACATTTTCTTCGTCATCTTCATAGTTCATTCGTTTCCAAAATTAAACCATGTCTCTCACGGAAGAAAAAGAAAAAAACATTTTTTTCATTTCCAAGAGGTGGAAGTAATTAAACCATGTCTCTCGCGGAAGAAAAAAAACATTTTTTTAGTTTCCGAGAGGCACGGTAAACCATGTCTCTCGCGGAAGAAAAAAGAAAAAAACATTTTTTTCGTTTCCGAGAGGCACGGTTGTGCCTCTCGTGGAAGTAATTAAATCATGTCTCTTGCGGAAGAAAAAGCATTTTAGTTTTCGTTTCCGAGATGCACGGTCGTGCCTCTCATGGAAGTAATTAAACCATGTCTCTCGCGGAAGAAAAAAGAAAAAAATAATTATTTTTTTCGTTTCTGAGAGGCACGGCCATGCCTCTTGTGGAAGTAATTAAACCATGTCTCTCGCAGAAGAAAAAAACATTTTTTTCATTTCCGAGAGGCACGGCCGTGCCTCTCGGCGAAAATGAAAAAAGAGTGTTCTTTCATGATTTTTTTTCAGTCCAAAAGTTAAGGAAGATCGATGAAAAACCGAAAAGCCAAAAAAACCGAAAAAAACATCTACGGCACCCATCCCAGGGAATTAGGCATTACTCCAGTGAATGAGTGCACCGTGCCGGATTTAGCGGCTTGGCTCCGCAAAGGGAAGTGATGCAAACTGTGTTACAGCGGTAGCTCAAGCGTGCTCAAGATCGGATGAAGCGTCAAGCAGACAAGCACCGAACGGACTGAGAGTTCTACATGCGCGACTTCTTTCTTCGCCTCCAACCATTTATTTAGACATCGGTTACGTAAAGGCCATACCAGAAGCTTTAGAGCATCTTCAGCCGTTGAGTCTTCCAAGAGGCATTTTTTTCACCGCTTGGGGGGCTGTCGACGAAAAATTTAGCTTGGGGATCGAATAATATCCACTCGTTTCCCGCCCCAACCGCCCAAGCGTGCGTGCTGGTGCTCATGCTCGCCACCGCCTCGCTCTGCAGCCGCCTGCTGCCACCTCCTCGCCTGCAAGCAGGCCCAGCTTCCTCGCGCCCGTGACCCGGCCGGCTCCTCCTCGCGCCCGTCAGCCGCCGTCCGGCTGCTCCACCGCCCGTCGCCGGCTGCCTTGCGCACGGCTCCGCCCGACGCGACGGAGGCCGCCCACGTGCTAGGCCGGTTCTCATCTATCCGACTCCGCCCGCTCCTCCATCCGCCTCCAGCTTCGCCCGCGCGCCCTGGCCGCCTGCGCCGCTCCTGCGCCCGTCCGCGGGGTCGCCGCGAGCCGGCCTCCACATCCGCCGTCCGCACCAACTCGGCCACCGTATCCGCCTCCCGCCCGCGCGCCAGGCCACCCTCGCCCGCTCGCCGGCTCCTCGCTTCCCGGCAGCACGCCTGCTCCGCCTCCCGCAAGCCGGACACGGACAACCGCGCGCCCGCTTCGCCGGGCCGCCTTCCGCGTAGCTCCACCGGGTTCCCTAGCCGTCGGCCGGGTCACGCGCCACGCGCTGGGTCCGCCCCGCTCCAGCCTCAGTTGTTTCCCGCGGCCGACCCGTCTCCGGCCGCCCCAACGTCCGGCCTCCTCGCCCGCTGGCCCGGCCGGCTCCCTCCCCGCGCGCCCGCCGGGTCACCGCCGCAGTCCTTCGCCGTCTTCACGCAGCCTGGCCGCGCGCCAGCACGCTCGCCCGCTGTAGGTGCTGGAAGGAAAAGGAGAAGAGAGAAAAGCGAGAAAGGAGAGGAGAGAGGAGAGAGAGGGGCTGGAAGTGGGGCATGTGCATGCAAAAGGCAAATGCGGCGTCCCCATCTGCCCCCAGGGGGCTGGATGTGGGGTGGGCGTGCCGGTCGTAAATAACGCCAAATCCAGCGCAAAACGATGTCTTGAGGGCCTGGCCGCCCCCCTTCTGGGCCGGCCCATGTGCGGCCGGGACGCGGCCTGTTTTTATTTTTTGTGGATGTTTCCTTTTTCTTTTTTTCCTTTTCCTCTTTTATTTTTTCAATAATTCGGGATATCAAAAGGTCCTAAATTTCAGAAAAGTTGTTAATTTTGAATAAAACAACCATGATTTCAAAAAAACTATTCATGATTTCAAAAAAGATGCTCGGTAATTCAAAAATTGTTCATGAATTCGGCAAAAATGTTCACAAATTTTAAAAATGTTCATGAATTTAAAACAATGTTCATGATTTCAAAAAAAATCGTGAAATTGAAAAATGTTCACAAAATTTGTAAAAATTGTTCATGATCTGAAAAAAGGATCGTGAAATTTAAAAATGTTCACGAATTTGTAAATATGTTCATGATTTCAAAAAGTTGTCTAGACTTTAAATAATATTCAATATTCAAAAAATGTTCACGATTTTTTTAAAAATAGTTCGTGAATTCGAAAAAATTCAAGAATTTATAAAATAATGTTCATGATTTCAAAAATTGTCTTAAATTTAAAAATTGTTCATGATTCAAAAAAATGTTCATGAGCTTTAAAAAAATGTTCACGAATTTGAAAACATGTTCATAAAGTTCTAAATGTTCATGATTTTGAAAAAATGTTCGTGAGTTTTTACAAATGTTCATAGTTACAAAATATGTACATGATTTATGAGAATGTTCACAAATTTGTCAAAACAAAACCATGATTTCCGAAAAAATGTACATCTTTGAAAAGAATGTTCATGCCTTCAAAAAACTGTCTAAAATTTAAAAATTGTTCATGATTTTAAAAAATGTTCATGAGTTTTAGAAAAATGTGCACGAATTTGAAAACATGTTCATCATTTAAGAGAATGTCCATGAAGTTCTAAAAAATGTTCACGATTTTGAAAAAATGTTCGCGAGTTATAAAAAAATGTTCATGGTTTGAGAAAAATGTACATGATTTAAGAGAATGTTCACAAATTTGTCAAAACAAAACCATGATTTTCAAAAAAAATGTTCATATTTGAAAAAAAATCACGTAAAAATGTGAATTTAGAAGAGTTTCGTAATTGAAAACAGGAATAAAAATGAAAACGGGATAACAAAAAAAGAAAAAAATAACACAGAAAAAAGATGAAAAATGGAAAATGAAAAACAAAATCACGAAAAGAAAGAAAAAATATGTAGAAAAAAACATAAAAAACCCCGGTTCAGGGAATGTTCTGGAACCTTCCCAAAACTGGTTGTGTGGGAAACCCCAAAATGGGCCGGCCCATTGATACAGTAGCACGCGTGAAGGGGTATGCGCTAGGATGCTGGCCGGCGCGGTACGCGCCATATAGGAACTGCGCCCGGGGGCGGGGGAGTGGGGGGGAGGGGGGGGGGGGGAGGGGCCCTTAGTGGAGATGCTCTAACTTTCGCTATTATGGGCCATACAAGATGGAAGCACGTGTGGGCAAGGTTGCATACAAGCTACTACAACTTGCAGAGTCTAGCAGAATTCACCCTGTCATTCATGTTTCTCAGCTCAAGAAGGCCTTGGGCGTGGGTACTCCGGCTTCAGGTGAGCTTCCACCCGTTGATGATGTTTTGCAGGCTGCCCAAGAACCTCTCAGTCTCCTCGACAGACAGGAGATCACAAGTCAGGGCGCGCTCAAGCGGCGCAGCTTGGTCCAGTGGCGAGAACGAGATTGCCCAGCTTCACTGGCAACTTGGGAGGATCCTGACACCTTACACCTTACAGGATATTGTACGCGTCGCAACGAGAACTGTACGTGGCCAGTAGGGCTTAGAATATCTCAAGCAGTAGAAGCGGGGAGGAGGGATGACAAAACGCGTCGCAACAAGGGCCGGGAGCGCCGTCGGCAGCTAAGCACGCACGCAGGCCATCATTTCGTTCCATTCCAGGTACTACTCCCTCCGTCCAAGTGCATAGGGCATCTTAGAGAATTCAAGATTTCTAAGAGTATAAATAGCTATTGTCAATTCGCAAGAGGTGGTAATTAATTACGTGACCAATCCTAGATAGCACATGAATCTGCACGTCCAGTGCATGCAAATAACCTATACATCTTCCGGTGCATGCAAAGAGCACTACTACCTCCGTCCGGGTTTTTAAGTCCCGCCGACCGAATCGCATGGACCAAGGCACGATCTGCTCTAACCTCGCCCGAGATATCCTAGCCGAGCGAGCGGCCAATGAGCTTCGCCCGCGCAGTTACTGCATGCATGAAACGCTTTGGTTTTCCTTCCCACGCCTGCATGCAGCGTACAGAAGTATTTTATTACTCGCGCTCTCTCCCTTGATCAAGCGTGCATGCATGCATCGCATGCATTGATTGCTCTGTTGGGAAGACGCGAGGTGTAACTTTTGCATGGTGCTCGAGGCGGAGGCCTTCTAAATCCAGAAATAAGAGACGGATGGATGCACAAGCCTCCTCAGCAATCGCGATTCTGGACCGTTGGATCGTGTGGCTTGATGAGTCTTGGGCCGTCGGATCGAGCCCTGGAACGACCTCGTCCGTCGGATAAAAAATAGTTACTGTTGAAATGAACAGTTTCACCTCGACTGTGCCACCGCGCGTAAATAGCCTGCCCCACCAGGGGCATTTTCGTCATTTCACTTGCACGGGGTATAAAAGGGCCGGCCCGCGAGGAGATGACCTAGCCGGCTCCCCTCCCCCTCCCGCGCGCCTCCCCTCCCTCTCTCTCGTTCCCCTCCCCTCCCCTCGCCTCCCCTCCCGCACGCCTCCTCTCCTCCCGCCCACATCGCCGCCGCCGCCGCCACCCGCCTCCCCGCGCCGTCCGCAGCAAAGCCCCCTTCCCCAAAAGCGGAGGGAGGACGAGGAGCACCACGGCGGCGGCAGCGGGGAGGAGCAGCAGCAGGGCAAGGCGGCGGCGAGTGGGCGCCCGCCCTCCCCGTCTGCGAGCTGGTCCCCGGGCACGGCGGCGGCTCCCGAGCCCTCCTGCTCCGACCCCGTGGAGTGCTCGAGTCTGGAGGGGCAGCAGACGGTGGTGGGCGCTTGCGCCGCCGCCATCTCGTTCGTCCTGCCCGCCCGACCCCTGACGCTCACTTCCCCGGCGTTGTCGCCGTCGTCCACAACCACCGCCGCCGCGCCCCCACCCTCTCCCCATCGCTGCAGGGCCCCACCTTCTCCCAATCCCCTCACCCTTCTCTCCCGTGGCCAGTGGATTCGCCCCTCGCGGGATCGATTCTTGTGTTTGTATTTGTTGGATTGCTTGCTTATGTCTAATGAAGAGAGTATATGTCCTGCTGTATACCTAGAACTCTTATGTTTGGTTAATTATTTTGATTTAGTTCCTTAGGTTAATATAATTTTATTGTGGATTTTTTTACAGATGTTTCATTTTACCTAGGGATAAAAAGTGCAATATAAAGGTTCATTAAACAAACTCAACTTATATATGATCATTTAGGTGCTGAATTTGTCTATCTGAACTTTATTGGTACTGAAATTATCTCATATAAAGTAAGTGATTCATTTCCCCTCGAGTGGATAAACATATAGTGGAAGAAGGGCTTCTATGTCATACCCATGCCTTCATATTTAGTTCCATGCTAAAGGATCACTAAATCTCGGCTCCTCCATTGTTTTTCTTATCAAACTAGAGGGCTTCATAAATATTGTATATATGTCTTACCAAGACATTTTCTAAGTAACATAGTGAGTTCAAATTGTTTTTTCTGTAACCTTTGATAGAAGGATCCACACATGTTTTGTTTTCTGCGTGTATATTTGTGCTACCAAGATTGCATTATATTTTTCCGAGTCCAGAGAGATGGACCTTGCTCATGATGGCAGTCAGTGTTATGTTTACTTGATAATCCTTAATTTTCCAAATCACAGCTTTGTGTACTACTGTTATACACACACTTCCAAAAGAAATATCAGATTTTGTTCTTTCTTCTTTTAAAATTAAATATGCTTGAATTTCCTTTTGTCAATTTCTAAACTCACCTTCCTGATAGTTTCCATACATGCATATACCCTTTTTGGTCATTATAGAAATATATTGTTTTAACGATGCCTGTTAGCTACATATGTCAGAATGTAACTAATTAATTTTACTTCTCGCGAAGTATATTTCTTTTGTTTCAATAAGAATTATGCACAACTCGATATTTAAAGGTGCATTTGTCTAATTTTCTTTATTTCAAAACTGCATATGCAGGAGAGGCTCACACTAAGGGAGGGCTAAATTGTGAGATATCCTTGTTTGGTCCTTTCCATATACCTACAAGGCATGAATCAAGATGGCATGGTTTATCATTGAACTGAATGCTTCCATGGAACTTTGGTTTCAGGTGATAACATGAATATATACTTTTTATGGTTTGGCTAGATGGTCCTTCTAGATTTTGTCTGATTGTGTACAAGTAGTCGGGTTATAATTACGAAAACTTACTATTTTCGACCGTGGCTGTTACTACCTTAAACAACGCTGATTTTCTTTTAGTACTACAGTTGTTGCCCACTGCCGCCACGTCCGTCCAGCTAGCGCGTCACATCTGCCACTTCTCCTCCACGGTGTTTAACATAGGTAGCACGTGGGTTGTGCCTATGTGAGCCATGACGGTGCTGCCCGCACCCCTGCCTCATTCGTGAGCATCACCAAGCACTAGGAGTCTAGGACTGACATGTAACTGGAGTATTGAGTACTGAGTTTCAATACACCACGTCGATTAACCTCTGTCCAAGGCGAACATGAGAATGATACTCTAGATATGGTCCCACTTATTCTGGTTCACAAAATGCAGTAGGTAAGGAATTCATTTATATTTTCCATTACATTTGGTCATAAGATTTTACTTTGCTTTCCCAGGAGAGTTTCACTTCATGTAGCAGCGTGGATGTCCGGGGAAGTGGTTCCTCGCCGGCTGGATGGCGTTCAGGCGCAACCCCGGCGCCCACTGATTACTGGCTCAGCTACAACCTCCCTCGGTGATCTCCTACTTCCTCCTGCTCCTCAATTTCTGTTCGGGGAATTCTTCAATTGATAAATTGAAATGACTGATGGTTAGGTAATTAGTTCACTAAAAAGATAGGCCATTGTCGTTTAATATAGTTTTTGGTCTCATTAACAACACACGTTGGTGTCAAGACGAGCGACATGGCCTGTTATGATCAACAACTTCTGAGTCATAGGATTTGATGCATTATTCTGTGTGAAAAGGGGCAATGAATGCATGAATTAAGTTTTTTTGGTTTGAAGCAACTAGCAATTTCTATGTATAACTATACTAATAGATGAGAGCATGTGTGCATATGTGGTTTTCAAGGAGAATTATGTGACCGTGGCGTTCATGCTCGTCGGCGGGACGGTGCAAGGCGCAACTCCGACGCGGTCGCGTGGTGGATGTGCGGTGTAGGAAGCGGTTCCTTGCCGGTTGGACGGCGTTCACGCGCAACCCCGGCGTGCAGTGAGTACTGCCTCGGCTACAACCTCCCTCGGTGAGCTCCATCTTCCTCCTTCTCCTCTGCTTTGGCTACTGTATGGGACATGGCCATCCAGAGATAAGAATAGAAGCTCTCATTCCGGCTCCTCAGCGATTTGGGCTCCTGGCCGTTGGATCTGCGCGCTTGATGCGATCCGAGCCGTCGGATCGAGCCCTGGAACGACCTTGTCCGTCGGATAAAAAATAGTTACTACTGGAATGAACAGTTTCACCTCGACCGTGCCACCGCGCGTAAATAGCCTGCTCCGCCGGGGGCATTCTCGCCATTTCGCTTTGTCTGTGGCTGGCGTTCGTGCTAGGGCGATGATGATTAACTGTGGCTGGAATAAGTGTGCCTTTGAGCAATCAAGGCACCTGTGGGTATCAAGTTGGATCCTCCCTGTTGTCTCTAGAATCCTTTTTGATCCTGTGATACCTATTGATCTGTCCTTGGATGGTCATTCTTGTTGAGTGATAACCCGGGCAGCTCCATTGTGTAAACAGATTGATCTGGTGATAAGAGATGATGGGGATAGGTTATATGATCGAGAAAAGGCGAATCTGAGCCCACTATGCAATAAAACTGCAGCTACCTCCCCTAATGTGTGTAGTATTGAAGGCAAAAAAGAACTTTTAATGTCTTGCTACTTTAAAATTCCAAAAAGGTGCATTCTTCCTTTGCTGGTTACTGATTCTTCATCTTAAGGTGACCCTATTTATATAGTGATTCTATCCATCTGATTTGAACTAGGAGAGGGCCACTGATTCTTTATCTTAAAGTGACCCCATTTTTCTATGCCTCATGCTCATGCTGCTCTATGTTCCCTTTTAAAGATTCTTGCTTGCATTTTGGGTTGGTTTTCTGCTCTATGTTCCCTTTTAGCATTTCTTTCCGCTGTTGCTGCATTCCTTTTTTGTATATTACATGTTCTTTTTGTATCTCATTCTGCATGTAACATAACTAAATAATACATTGAGATGAAAGGTTATATCTGATATCATTGAGAGGAGTAGGCCAACATCCCTACCTCCCTCTTCAACTCCCACCCAACACAATTGTGGTGAGCCCCCCCTCTCATTCTGGTTAACTGCAGCTCATCCATGGTTTTGTTTTGGATCATCTAAATTCTGGTTAACTGCAGCTCATCCATGGTTGTACCTTTTCCTCTTTTTCCCCTTGCAGGTTGGTCCGCTGTCTACAGGTGCTCGTTATTCTGGCCAGTTTGTCGTGCTCTGTCTTCGACCACCTCTTTGCAGGTTGTCCCCTTCTCCCCCTCTCTTCTATGCTTTCCAGGCCTAGGCTTACATTTCTTCCTGTATGAAGCTGCTGTTAGATTGTGTTTGGACAATGGATGTATGTGCTTTTTGTCCTCTTATTCGTAGAAGCCTAGCACCTAAATTATTGTTCCCTGCTTGTATTTTTGTGCTTGCTTGGCATTCGGAAATGGGGATTTTTGTCACTTCTCTAGATCCTGGTAGGACCTATGCTTTCTTGTACCTTTCTGCTGTGTCCTAGAAGTAGCCTAATGATTTGTTTGTTGGAAGTGATCGCATGTGTCGCGCTGGTGGGGCTACCAAACTAACCAATATCGTTCTAGATATGATTTATAGAAAATGTTCATTGGCCTGTAGCTAAAGTAGTATGCTGTCAGGAAGATATTCACTTGCCTTAAGCACCTAATGTTACTGAAAGCTATATATATTCACAGCTATATATATTGTCATCACCTAGCTATACACAGGTGCTGAAAGCTATATATATTGCTATCTACAGACTGTGTATCATAAATTTTTGTTTTACATAGATTTTTCGTTTCCTGATGTTAGGTCAGATGGTTCAATTGATATTTCAGTTTTAGGAGAAATTGCTCTCAGCTTCTTCCAAGTTGAATTTGTCTAAAAAGCGAGTGCCATGTTTCTCAGATGGCCACTAGAAAATGTTTTCTCTGCAATCCCAATTGTTGTTGGTTTTATTCTTCCTGATTCTTTCAGAATTTATTCTTAAGGTAGTTAATTGTTTTCTTGTTGCTACGTTTTGGTCAGGACGGCCTGCCACCTCTCTTGCTGTCTAGGTCACCGCGACGCTCAGTGGTGCCAAGCTCCAGTTGGGGATGGTAGTCTGTGGGCAAGGCAGGGCATCAATGCCGTCGACCCCTCCGCCCCACGCCACTTGAGAGGTATTTGGATCCTTACCTCACGAGGATGTGGTGTCCTTTAACTTGTGGTTGCCTCTGAGACGCTAAGAGATGATGCAGCTGATTAAACTAATCAAGGCACCAAAATTTTGACCATAGATCATCTCTGTTTCTAAATTACAGAGTACCTCGCCTGGATCCGGAGGTGAAGTTACAGTGAACTCATGTAGTCAAGGTACGAACCCTACCCCTCTCCCTCCCGACGGAGCTCTCCTCACGCCTTTTCGTGTTTCCCTTGCTCGGACATCGCTTGATTTTTGGAGCATCAAGGAACTTGTGTGATTCTTGGCAGAGACCTAAATCTGTAAGGAATATCAGTGATGATGATTTCTCTTGCCTTATGTAAATATATTCAGTTAGTTCATCTGAGACCATTACAATTTGCAAATTTTGGGAGTGAAATTGACGGCTTCAATCTTTAATTAGTTTGCATTTTCCCCTTAATTTAAGTCTTAGATACATTGCTTTGGATCTACCATGTTTACTTCGATTATAAGAGATGCGTCTTTGCCGTTTTTTTTATCTATTCCCCTTAATTTAAGTCTTAGATACATTGCTTTGGATCTATCTGTGTATGTTTGCAGCGCTAGAACAAGTATGTTCAGTGACCATTTAGAACAAATGCCATTTTTCATGCGACATTATATATTTATGGGGCAGTGATATCTAAACACCATTTTCCAAAGGATTTTTCACTTGGTTTCTACAGATGGGGATCTTTATGGGTCCATTATATATTTATATCAAGTTTACAGTAGTTTTGTTGTGAAATGAGCTTTGAGATGTCATTGATGTATATATTTTCAACGTATTTTTTAACCGTGACGTTTATCTTGGTCTATATGTAACTTTTTATTTATTGAAATTACTTTAGGTGATTGGTTGATGCACAGTCCTGAGCAAACAAACCTTACTCATCCCCTTCTCTGTAAATCATTGTATGCAGGTTGTCCGCACATCATCTAACAAAGTCACCTCCAGTGATCCTTATGTCGACAAGCAGCTAGACCCAAGGTTAGTCTCTGAAGATGTCTGTTTATGATTTATTATTCTCTAAGTTCCACATGATTAGTCTCCAGAAAAAGCATGGCCGCCGGCACAATGGTCTACTATAAAATATATTACTATACCATAGTAGAAACAAATAGATTGGTTATCCTGTGTTATCATTATGCCTTGCTTTTAGTATATTGTAAATCTTGCTTTGTACCGAATCTTTATGCAAATCGATTATCCTGGGCTACCACTGTGCCATTCTCTTGGAATGTAATGAATCTTGGTGCAAATCAGTTATCCTGTCAAATCTTGATGCTTTTTTACTTAACCACTATTATTATAAATATGCATTCTGTTGAACCAGATCCTTCTATGAGAGACGCTTGACCATTGCCTTACACAGGCACTACGCATTGCGCTTTCTGATGTAAATCACTTCCTGGACAGGCAGCACACATCCTGATGCAAATCAGTTCCTGGACAACCAACTTGAGATCACTTATCCGGTAGGTTGACTATACCTTGGTTTTAGTAGTCTTTAATGTTTTTGCTCTATACTTATGACTACACTAGTAGAAAACAGGGCTATGGTCCAGGCCGGCTCAGCCCATTAGTCCCGGTTCAGTGTAGAACCGGGACCAATGGGGGCATTGGTCCCGGTTCGTGAGCCCAGGGGGCCGGCCGGGCCACGTGGGCCATTGGTCCCGGTTCGTCTGGACCTTTTGGTCCCGGTTGGTGGGACGAACCGGGACCAATGGGCCTCGCTCCTGGCCCACCACCATTGGTCCCGGTTGGTGGCTTGAACCGGGACCAAAGGCTCCCCTTTAGTCCCGGTTCATGCCACCAACCGGGACCAATGAGGTGCCTATATATACCCCCTCGCGCAAGAGCAGAGCACAGTGCTCTGTTTTTTCTGGCCGTGGGGGAGAGGGCTTTGTGGTGCTCTAGCTCACCTCCTATGCACATGAGGTGTTCGATGGAATGCCCGAGCCACACTACTTAAGCTTTCTCCTCTCGAAGCTCGACCTCCAAGCGGTCCGTCACGCCCCGTCCCCGTCTTCACCGCCGTCGATCACCCGCGCCGATCTCATCACCGACACCACCGTGGTGAGCCTCTTGTTCTTATCTTCTTTCTGAAAGGAAAAATATTCTTACTTGTATGTTTAGATAGATACTTGTATCATTTTCTTACATTTATTATTGCATCTTATATAGTGCGATGGTTTTGGTATCCGCCCCCGTCGGCCCTCGTCCTGTCTATGATTCGGATTTGGTATGTATATTATCTTTATAACTATTGGTTCATTTATTGTTTATGAAAATTATGCCGACCAACGTGACATAGATTTTATTTATCTAGGATGTATGTGAATCGGAAATGCCAACCGACCCTATTGTCGAGAGGTTAAATTTAGTTGAAGAAGAAAACAATTTGTTGAAGGAAAAAATAAAAAAAATTGAGGAGGAGAAGATGATATTGGAGTTGCATGTTGCGGATGTCGTCGATGATCACAAGATCAAGATGGATGCAATGCGCTTGAAGATTAGAAAGATTAGAAAATATGCCATTCATACCGAGGCTTGGTATCATTATGCCGTTGGATCAATTGTTACCTTGGTTGCGATTATGATCGCATTTGTTTTCGCATTGAAATGTTTTACATAGTTTCAATGTATGGTTTAATTAATTAGATGCTCTGGAGAGCTATATGTTGTTAGATGAGAACTATGTATGCACTTTGGTTTTAATGTGATGATGAACTTCTATTAATTTGGACACTTAATTATATATAATGCACGCAGATGAACCGGCAATGGATGTACGGTGACAGACACACCCGCGAGTACATTAAGGGCGTGCATGAGTTTCTCGATGCGGCTGAGGCAAACAAGCAGAATGGTTTTATGTGTTGTCCATGCACTGAATGTGGGAATACGAGGTCTTACTCTAACCGGAAAATCCTTCACTCCCACCTGCTTTACAAGGGTTTCATGCCACACTATAATGTTTGGACGAGGCACGGAGAAATAGGGGTTATGATGGAAGACGGCGAAGAAGAAGAGTACGATGACAACTATGTGCCCCCTGAATACGGTGATGCTGCAACGGGGGGAGCTGGTGAAGATCAAGAGGAACCAGACGATGTGCCCAATGATGCTGCCACGGGTGAAGCTGCTGAAGATCAAGAGGAACCAGACGATGTGCCCGATGATGATGATCTCCGCCGGGTCATTGTCGATGCAAGGACGCAATGCATTAGTCAAAAGGAGAAGCTGAAGTTCGATCGCATGTTAGAGGATCACAAAAAAGGGTTATACCCCAATTGCGAAGATGGCAACACAAAGCTCGGTACCGTACTGGAATTGCTGCAGTGGAAGGCAGAGAATGCTGTGGCTGACAAAGGATTTGAGAAGCTACTGAAAATATTGAAGAAGAAGCTTCCAAAGGATAACGAATTGCCCGACAGTACATACGCAGCAAAGAAGGTCGTATGCCCTCTAGGATTGGAGGTGGAGAAGATACATGCATGCCCTAATGACTGCATCCTCTACCGCGGTGCATACAAGGATCTGAACGCATGCCCGGTATGCGGTGCGTTGCGGTATAAGATCAGACGAGATGACCCTGGTGATGTTGACGGCGAGCCCCTCAGGAAGAGGGTTCCTGCGAAGGTGATGTGGTATGCTCCTATAATACCACGGTTGAAACGTCTGTTCAGAAACGAAGAGCATGCCAAGTTGATGCGATGGCACAGTGAGAACCGAAAGAAAGATGGGAAGTTGAGAGCACCCGCTGACGGGTCGCAGTGGAGAAAAATCGAGAGAAAGTACTGGGATGAGTTTGCAAAGGACCCAAGGAATGTATGGTTTGCTTTAAGCGCGGATGGCATTAATCCTTTCGGGGAGCAGAGCAGCAATCACAGCACCTGGCCCGTGACTCTATGTATGTATAACCTTCCTCCTTGGATGTGCATGAAGCGGAAGTTCATTATGATGCCAGTTCTCATCCAAGGCCCTAAGCAACCCGGCAACGAAATTGATGTGTACCTAAGGCCATTAGTTGAAGAACTTTTACAGCTGTGGAATGGAAACGGTGTACGTACGTGGGATGAGCACAGACAGGAGGAATTTAACCTTAAGGCGTTGCTGTTCGTGACCATCAACGATTGGCCCGCTCTCAGTAACCTTTCAGGACAGACAAACAAAGGATACCACGCATGCACGCACTGTTTAGATGACACTGAAAGTATATACCTGGACAAATGCAGGAAGAATGTGTACCTGGGCCATCGTCGATTTCTTCCGACCAACCATCAATGTCGAAAGAAAGGCAAGCATTTCAAAGGCGAGGCAGATCACCGGAAGAAGCCCGCCATGCGCACCGGTGATCACGTGCTTGCTATGGTCAATGATTTACACTACGTAATCTTTGGAAAGGGTCCCGGTGGACTAGCTGTTCCGAATGACGCTGAGGGACACGCACCCATGTGGAAGAAGAAATCTATATTTTGGGACCTACCCTACTGGAAAGACCTAGAGGTCCGCTCCTCAATCGACGTGATGCACGTGACGAAGAACCTTTGCGTGAACCTGCTAGGCTTCTTGGGCGTGTATGGGAAGACAAAAGATACACCTGAGGCACGAGAGGACCTGCAACGTTTGCACGAAAAAGACGGCATGCCTCCGAAGCAGTATAAAGGTCCTGCCAGCTACGCTCTTACGAAAGAAGAGAAAGAAATCTTCTTTGAATGCCTGCTCAGTATGAAGGTCACGACTGGCTTCTCGTCGAATATAAAGGGAATAATAAATATGCCAGAGAAAAAGTTTCAGAACCTAAAGTCTCATGACTGCCACGTGATTATGACGCAACTGCTTCCGGTTGCATTGAGGGGGCTTCTACCGGAAAACGTCCGATTAGCCATTGTGAAGCTATGTGCATTCCTCAATGCAATCTCTCAGAAGGTGATCGATCCAGAAATCGTACCAAGGCTAAGGAGTGATGTGGCGCAATGTCTTGTCAGTTTCGAGCTGGTGTTCCCACCATCCTTCTTCAATATCATGACGCACGTCCTAGTTCATCTAGTCGACGAGATTGTCATCCTGGGGCCCGTATTTCTACACAATATGTTCCCCTTTGAGAGGTTCATGGGAGTCCTAAAGAAATATGTCCGTAACCGCGCTAGGCCAGAAGGAAGCATCTCCATGGGCCATCAAACAGAGGATGTTATCGGGTTTTGTGTTGACTTCATTCCTGGCCTTAACAAGATAGGTCTCCCTAAATCGCGGTATGAGGGGAGACTGACTGGAAAAGGCACTCTTGGAAGAGACTCAATAATATGCAGGGACGGATATTCTTGGTCTCAAGCACACTACACAGTTCTACAGAACTCTACCTTGGTGACCCCGTATGTCGATGAACACAAGAACAGTCTGCGCTCCAAACACCCGGAGCAGTGCGACGACTGGATTACATGTGAACACATCAGGACTTTCAGCAGTTGGTTGGAAACACGTCTCAGAGGTGACAACACTGTTTGTGATGAGTTGTACTTGTTGTCCAGGGGACCATCTTTGACTGTATTGACTTACAAAGGATACGAGATAAATGGGAATACATTTTACACGATCGCCCAAGATCAAAAGAGCACCAACCAAAACAGCGGTGTCCGCTTTGATGCAGCAACCGAGAGCGGAAAGGACACATATTATGGTTACATAGTGGACATATGGGAACTTGACTACGGACCTGATTTTAAGGTCCCTTTGTTTAAGTGCAAATGGGTCAATCTGTTAGGCGGCGGGGTACAGGTAGACCCACAGTACGGAATGACAACAGTGGATCTGAAAAATCTTGGGTACACTGACGAACCGTTCGTCCTAGCCAATGATGTGGCACAGGTTATCTATGTGAAGGACATGTCTACCAAACCGAGAAAAAGAAAAGATAAGGAAGCGAATACATCATACGATGAGCCAAAGCGCCACATAGTTCTTTCAGGAAAAAGGGACATCCTGGGAGTGGACGGCAAGACAGACATGTCTGAAGATTATGAAAAGTTTCATGAAATTCCTCCCTTCAATGTCAAGGCTGACCCAAGCATCCTGATAAACAATGAAGATTATCCATGGTTACGGCGCAATAAGCAAATGACACAAGCGAAGAAAAAGTGAAGACTTTCTCCCGCAACTATTATGATGATACCATGCCAAATTTGTAACAGACGAACATGCTACCATTGTCCGTTTTGTACATGCACATGCTATGTGGGTGAAATTATGATACCATCCCAACTTTCAACTTTTTCAGAGTTCATTTGAAATGCTTTCATGTCTTATGGTTTGAAACTTTGATACTTCGAAAGTGATTGTCCATTTTGTACACGAAGTGCATCAAGTTTTTGTCGTAACCCTCTCTACTTTTTGGAACATGCTATGTGGGTGAAATGATGATACCAAGCCAACTTTCAACCTTTTCAGAGTTCATTTTGAAATGCTTTCCAATTTCAGAGTCATTTAGCTCAAAGAATGAATTAATAGCAAACAGAATAAACTACAAAACTTTTATGAAAATAAAAACAATCAATTAAAATATTATGTTATGATCAACTAAAATAAAACTATAATATTCTTCAATAGCAAAGAAGAAAAAATTTCTAATTTTATAGTAAACTTATTCATAAACTAGTTATTCACACAAAATTTTAAAAATTCAAATTTAAACTGTTTAAAATTTAAAACTAATTGCACTAACAGAAAGTTTATAATTTTTGTGACCTAAAAGTAAAAAGAAATCACTAAAAAACTGTAAGTATTTAGTTGTAACTAGAAATAAAAAATAAATAGAAAAAAATTCTATTTTTATAGTAAAGTTATTCATAAACTAGTGATTCACACAAATTTTTAAAAATTCAAATTTAAACTATTTAAAATTTAAAACTAATGGCACTAACAGAAAGTTTATAATTTTTGTGACCTAAAAGCAAAAAGAAATCACTAAAAAACTATCAGTATTTAGTTGTAAGTAGAAATAAAAAATAAATAGAAAAAAATTCTATTTTATAGTAAAGTTATTCATAAACTAGTGATTCACACAAATTTTTAAAAATTCAAATTTAAACTATTTAAAATTTAAAACTAATGGCACTAACAGAAAGTTTATAATTTTTGTGACCTAAAAGCAAAAAGAAATCACTAAAAAACTGTAAGTATTTAGTTTTAAGTAGAAATAAAAAAATAAAAAACCAAAAAAATATAGAAATAAAAAAGAAAAAACCAAAAAAATGCCTCCTACTGGGCCTCCACGGCCTGAATACGACTAGAAACCCTACATGGGCCAGGATTCAGGCCCGCAGAAGGCCCAATAGGCCCACAGGCAGTAGCAAGTTTAGGCCCGAAAGCCTGCATTAGAGAGGAGCTCGAATCGGTAGGAACACCAGCGCTTATAAACCAGTGCCGGCGCCCTTCAGCTAGCGATGTGGGACTAAACTTTTGGGCTCGGGGCAGCAAAGGCCATTGGTCCCGGTTGGTGGCACCAACCGGGACTAAAGGGGGCATTGGTCCCGGTTCGTGGCACCAACCGTGACCAATGCCCCCCTTTAGTCCCGGTTGGTTCCACCAACCGGGACCAAAGGCCGCCGCTTCCCGCCCTTTGGGCTGCTGAAAATTGGCCTTTGGTCCCGGTTCGTGGCACCAACCGGGACTAAAGGGGGCATTAGTCCCGGTTTGTGCCACCAACCGGGACCAATGCTCCGTCTATATAAGCCACACTTGTGAAAATTTTGGTTCAGTTTCTTCGATCCCGCCCCGACGTCGCCGCCAGGCTGCCCCTGTGCTCGCCTCGCCGTCGCCGCCGTTGCCCCTGCCCCGCCCCCGAGCGCGCCCTGCCTCGCCGTCGTCGCCGGCCGCCCGTCCACCGCCCCCGAGCACCCCCTGCGCCGCCGAGCCCATCCGCCGCCCCCGAGCACCCCCTGCGCCCCCGAGCCCGTCCGCCGCCGCCGAGCGCGCCCCGCCGTCGCCCTCGCCCTCGCCGACCCCGAGCCCGTCCTCGTCGCCGTCGCCCCCGACGCCGGCCGCCCGCGTCTCCTCCCCGATCCCTCCGGGAGAGGTAGCTACCGCCCCATCCTCCCCCCTTCCTTCCTTCCCTGCTCCTTAATTTGCAAAATATTGATATGATGTAGATGTATGTATGTATGTATGTATGAGTTGGGGAGAAAGTTTATAATTTTTGTTCATATATACTGTACATGTATGTATGATGAATTTTGATATTTTTTTTGTTCATATATAATGTAGATGTATATGTATGTATGGAATGATATCGATGGATGTATGTATATAGAACATTCGTAGAAAAAAATGTCCCCCTCCGGTTCACTCGGGAACACTAACTATCTCGGAGAAAAAAATGTTATCGGGGAAAAAATGTTATCGGGGTCGAGGGTCGTCGAACATGAGAGGAAGAAGAGGATAAAAAAGAAGAGGAAGAAGAAAAAAAAGAGGAGAAGAAAGAATAGAGAGGGGGGTCGAGAACGCCGGACATTCATGAGAGAGGCGAGGAAGAAGGGGAAGAAGAGGGAGAAGAAGAGGAGAGGAAGAAGAGGAAGTCTTCTCCTCTATTCTTTCTTCTCTTTTTTTTCTTCTTCTTCTTCCTCTTTATTTTATCGGGAACGAGGGTCGTCGAGAGGTCGAGGAGCGGTAGAGGAGAAACCCTAAATAGAAAGTATCGTCGGTGTGAGATACATGTACCGTCGGTGCCGGACACTACACCCACATCCCACAAGTGGCGCGGGCTTCGACGCCCACGTCACTTGTGGGACGTGGATGTAGTGTCCGACACCGAAGGCCACATGTATCTCACACCCACGATACTTGCTAGCTATTTAGGGTTTCCTCTACCGAAAAGAAGAGGAGAAATAAATAAGAAGAAGAAAAAAGAAGAAAAAGAAGAGGAGAAGAAGAAAGGAATAGTGGAGAAGAAGAGAAAATAGAATATATTCTATTTTCTCTTCTTCTCCACTATTCCTTTCTTCTTCTCCTCTTTTTTTCTTCTTTTCTTCTTCTTCTTCTTCTTCTTCTTCTTCTTCTTCTTATTCTTATTAGCCGGAAGTAGAGAGAGGTTTCCTAGTGTCAAAGTATTGAAGAAATCCATGCCTTCATCATTAGCCGGAAGTAACCAGGGCATGTTGGTACGAAGTTCTGCAAAGTTGTTCTGGAATGGAGTCCCGGATAGAATAATCCGCCTTTTGGTACGAATTCAGCAAAGGCCTTCCAAATAGCGATATTCGGAAGGCTCTTGCTGAACTTTGTACCAAAAAGCGAATTATCCTATCTGGGACTCCGTTCCAGAACAACTTTGAAGAGCTTCGTACCATCATGCACATGTTACTTTCGCCTAATGATGAAGACATGGTTTTGTTGAATCCCTTGACACTAGGCAACCTCCCGACCCCTCGGCGATCCTATCGAACATGAGAGGAAGAAGAGGATAAAAAAAGAAGAGGAAGAAGAAAAAAAGAGGAGAAGAAAGAATAGAGGAGATCTTCTCCTCTATTCTTTCTTCTCCTCTTTTTTTCTTCTTCTTCCTCTTTTTTTTATCGGGAACGAGGGTCGTCGAGGGACATAGATGTAGTGTCGTCGTTGTCGATATATACCCCCTCCCGATAGCTTACTATGATTAGGTAGCTAGTTCTACGTTTGGCACTAATATATCCATCTGTCATGTTTGAATAATAATTGCCATGTTGTAAATATTTGTAGAAACTATGGACACCGCCCTAGACGAAGCAACAAAAGAAGCGTTGTTGAGGGACATAATCGCAGAAGGAAGTGATGCCATCTCGTTGTTTCTCAACGAAACCGATGGTCTGGAAGGAGAGGGTGAACAAGCTGGCTACGGTGACCTAATGCCGGTGCAAGAAGAAGAACATGAGGACGGCTCCGGTGACCCAATGCCGGTGCAAGAAGGAGACCGTGATGACGGCTCCGGTGACCGAACCGAGTCCGGCCAGGTATATATATTAGTTAAGCCTATGCTGACTAGCTGATTGATGCATTCATTGTTTTGGTATGTACACATATTAATTAAGTCTTTGTTCTTTTTTCTAGCCCTCCGAATCGAGCACAACTTCGGTAAAGAGACGAGGCCCGAAGAAAAAGTTGAGCTCGGATGAAAAGTTTGAGATCATAGCAATCGCGCCCGACGGCCAACCTATTGAACCCCTCCGGACAAAGAGCGCATTTGTTGCTCAGTGCGGGGTTCTGGTTAGGGACAAGATCCCGATAAGCATCCAGCAATGGTTTAAGCCGGCTACAGAAGACCCTGAGGTGTCTTATGTCAATGATATGCAGAAAAATGATCTTTGGACTGAGCTGAAGTCAAATTTCACCCTACCGCCTGAGGATAATCCAGAGAACCCAGTTAAAGAGAAATTAATCAAGTCTTTTGCTCTGAAGAGGATGGCAGAACTATTCAGGAGGTGGAAGAAAGAGCTGAATAAGTTTGTCGAAAATAATGAGACACCAGAATTCAAGGGCAGATATGAGAAGATCAGAGATCACTGGCCCGCATTTGTGGCCCACAAGACATCAGAAAAGAGTAAGAAGATGTCGGCGACAAACAAGCAAAATGCTGCGAAGAAGAAGCTTCACCATCGCACGGGGTCAGGTGGCTACCTCGTAGCCCGGCCTAAGTGGTCCAAGACTGAGAATGATCTGGTTCATAAAGGGATCGAACCAGAGACAATTAACTGGCCAGACCGTTGCCGGACTTGGTTCTTCGGGGCTGGCGGAACACTGGACCCTGTAACAGGGAAGTGCATTTGGACGAACGATCAAATGGACATACCAGTCAGTAAGCTTAAGCAGTATATCGAAGCAGCGCAGGAAGGGACGTTCTTTCCAGACAGAGAGAACGACGAGCTCACAATGGCCCTCGGGAATCCTGAGCACCCTGGACGGACACGAGGCACGCTAGGCTCCATTCCGTGGAAGGTTGGGTTTCCGGACGCAGGCGGTTACAAATCCCATGAGAGGAGGAAAAAAGTGCAGCGGACCCAAATACAGGCGCTGCAAGCAAGGGTAGACGCGATAGAGGAACGAGAAGCAAATCGCAGCAAACATACTGCCGAAGCCTCCCCCGAAGCTACCCCGCCATCTCAGCGCAGAAGCAGCGTGGCTTCCACCGAGCTGCTTCAGCTGGAGCATGCCTTGACGACTCCTGCCAGCTATCCCGTGGATGCTATAACGGAGTCTCAAAATTGCCACCTTATGACGCAATGGATGAATTTGAAGGTCAAGGCGGCTGTTGGCTCTGTTTATCCTACTGAACCCGGCGCAACTTTTCACTGCCGGCCGATTCCAGAAGGATATGCTAGGGTGATGGTGGATGAGATAACGGAGAGATTTGAGGACCTCCAGCTTGACCACCCTACCGGTGAAGGGGAGACTCGGCTGGGGTCTGCTCTGAAGACTCCATGCCTATGGCGGAAGGAGCTCATCAACCTTCCGAACTGGACGCCACCGCCTCCTCCTCCTCCGGCGAGTCAGGGCACTCCGCCTCCACCGCCTCCTCCTCCGGCGAGTGACGATCAGGGCCCTCGGTCGGCTCCTTCTCCGGCGCGTGGCGGCACTCCGCCTCCTTCTCCGCCTGCGCCGACGCGCCCGAGCAGCCAGCCTCCTCCTTCTCCGCCTCGTCGGCAAGGGCGGAAGAGACCTGTCGCCGCTCCAGCTGCTCCGGCGCGTTGTAGTCCTTCTCCTCCGCCGCTTAAGCAAGTAAAGAAGACAACTACTCCGTCTGCTCGGTCGGCGTCTAGCAGTACAACCAGAGGCGGGAGGACATACAGATTCGGTCCTTCTCTGAAGACTCCAGAGAAGTTACCATATGAGAGGACCCTGGAGGAGAACGCCGAGATCGCGCGAGAAGAAGTGAGGAACTTCTTTGAAGGGGTGAAAGCAAAGAACATCCACCTCCGGAGGAGAAGGTAGATCGGGTGAACGTGAAGCGCACTCTGGCTGCCCTGACAAAACCACCGAAGTCTGATCCGCCGAAAGGAAACTATGATCGCATTATTGGAAAGGAATTTGCCGAAGTGGAGCGGTCGGGAAGTACTGTCAGTGATCAAAGGCTGAAAGAACGACGAGCTGGGAAACAAATTGCCCAGCTCGGCGAACAAGCGAAGCAATCGTGCCCCCCGCTCAAGGTGCCTAGCCACAACGTCGATAATGATCCGAGGATGGTGCCCGGTTATAGCAATCTTGCAGATTACCTGCCCGACGAAGTACATTATGAACCCATGGAGGTGCAGATACAAAGATACGAGTACGGGAAGCCTCTCGTCAAAGATGAAAGATCTCTATCAACGATGATGTGAAGATTGCATGATTGGTACTTGAAAATCTGCAGAGACTCTGGGGGGAGGAGTACTTTGTATGTGAAAGTTAAAAAGGAGCATGACCTCGTTGGAGTTGATCTGTTGCCTGTTCCATTTGAGGAGTTCTATCAGTTTTTCAATCAATTGGCCCTCGATAAAACAACGGTCGCCTGCTACTGTCTGTAAGTAGTACTACTTCTGTCATTAAGTTTCTCTATATAGCTTAGCTCTTTCATTGCATGTATTTATAATCATCCTCACTATATTATGCTGATTGAAGATCGCCGAATTGAAGAAAAGACAAGTCAGTGATATTGGGTTCATTAACACATATCTCATAGATGCAACTCAGGTTAAACTTCATGCCGCAGCTACCGAGGCCAACTTGCTACGATCGTTCGTAATAAATCAAAACAAAGATATAATACTCTTTCCTTACAACTTCAGGTGAGTGTTACTGTCTTGTGCGTATTCGGTTTCCCTTATATATTAGTCAAGGTTATAGTAATGTAATTCATGAGTTATGCATGTGTGTGCAGTTTCCACTATATTCTCCTAGAGATTAAGCTTGAGCAGGGAGTAGTAACCGTCTTGGACTCTAAACGAAAAGATCCCAAGGAGTATGCGGACATGACTGAAATCCTCAAGAAGTAAGTTAAATCAATCATTATCCACCATATCAGCAACTTTGTTCATTTCCTGATATCAAGTAATTGTTTTCTTTGTCCGGCAGGGTTTGGAGAAAATTCACCAAAACAGTTCCGGGACTGCCGAAGGAGCTGGAATTTAGACACCCGAAAGTAAGTACTATAGTAGCATGTTCCGCGCATCTCCTAGTGATTCAAGCGCTAGTTTCATCAATACCATTTAGCATTCTTGCTTATCATTTTGATTGACCTCTATTTCTTGTAAAGTGGTTGTGGCCGGAACAAGGGAATGATTTCTGTGGATACTACATCTGCGAGTCCATCCGCCACACGACCTGTGAGCGGGGCGGGTACTCTAACGAACAATATGAAGTACGTAAATAACAACATTCACAATTTTATTTTATTACCATCATTTGTGTTGAGTTTCATTCATTTATATATATATATATATATATATATATATATGTATTGACCCCCTTCTTCAAATTAGATGTTTCGGAAGCGGGATGAACTCCTAGCACCAGCTTGCATGCGAGCAATTCAAGAGGAATTGGCGGCATTCTTTCTTGACCACGTGATCCCTGAAGACGGAGAATTCTATGTGGACCCTGAGTCCGTATGATTATATTTGTAAGAGATAATTATTGTATATATGTAGCCGGTAGTGTCAGACAGATATACGAGAACTTGTTGTTCGACCAATCTCTCGGAGAAGGAGAGGTGGTCGATATCACTTCTCTCTGTATATATGCATATTTGTTCATGACGATCTTCTGTTTCCTTCGTTTGCTTACTAGCTAGCTAGCGTGTCTAGTCCTCTCTATATACGTATGTATAGTACGTAGCGTCGACCAAGCACGGACATAACAGAGGACACTTCTCTCTATTAATTATAACTAGCTAACACAATATATGAAACACCTAAATTAACCCCCCAAAACCCCCAACCCCCCCCCTTTCAAAAAAAAAACAAAAACCCCAACCACAGAAGTGCTGACGCGTGGATGCCTATTGGTCCCGGTTGGTGCCACCAACCGGGACCAAAGGGTCTCCTGACTGGGCTCTGCGCACTGCCCACGTGGAGGGCCTTTAGTCCCGGTTCTGGATTGAACCGGGACTAAAGGGGGGAGGTATTAGTATCGACACTTTAGTCCCGGTTCCGGAACCGGGACTAAAGGCCCTTACGAACCGGGACTATAGGCCCTTTTTCTATCCGTGCTACAATTTCTAACTTAGCTTAATAGCCCTTCTGGGCTCAGCTGTATTAAAAAATATGGCTTACAATCGTTGTTCTGGATTATGTTGTCCCTTTTGCGTTGTCGGATGCTTTACCTTGGCAGCATGGTTTAAATTCCTTGCTTTCTCCATGTGAAGTTTCCAAAAAGCTTCTCTATTTAAGGAACCAATTTTGCTCTTTGATGTTGCATCGACCAATGCTCAGTACCTAATATAACTAAAAGTCGGTTACCGGGTCAATACACCTTATAAAAGTTATGAATGGGCAATATGTGGCCATCTAGAGTAGAATTTGGTTTATTGATTGATACAAGGGTCAAATTAGTCTTTAATTTCTCAAGGTATTCACCACTGTTTTGTTTTTAGGCTTATTTGCCTGATTTTTTTAGGATCTCCGTGTCAAGGTGGGGATATATCAAAGTAATGCCATGTTCTAATTATAAATGAAGAGAAAGTTAAGAACTTAGTAATTACATAGTAATCATGGCTAGAGCATAGAGGTCAGAGATGTACAAATGATTTATTAAAAAAATTGTATTTGCAACAGCACACTGGATCACATCCGGTATGCATTTTTGTAGAATATAAGTCAGTTTAGAACTTTTTACCACGACAACTAGAGTAAATCCATCGTATATATTCAGTAGCGTATATATTTAGATATTCCTGATGCTGCATAAGCATGCTTCAGTTCGCCTGGGAGCACAAGCTGTTGTCGTATATATACATGTATTTCTTGGTTCTAACAAGATGCATGCCAATCTTAGAATATATAGTAAGTACCTATCCTGAAATTTATGACTCACGTGAGGTGCCTATCTGTAGATAACTATCGTACTTGCATAGCTGGTTGATTTATTTGATTATAATCAAACCGAACTATAGTAATTTTAAGATCGTGGTTATTCAAATGAAAAATGATCAAAGAAATACATGTGCAGAGTCACATCTCTTGAGATCATGATTAGGCATGCAATTACTCCTTCAAATTATTGTGATATTGTATTGCTCTTTAGTCTAATATAAATTATGTAATGTGGTGCTCCACCTCCTTTTCTCTTCTTGTCAGGACATATACTCTGTCGAATTGCTCAGGCAGGCAACGCGCGCCACATCTATTCACAGACTTGCTCTGCTGCTTTGTAGCCCGGCTGATTCTGTACTCTTGATCGTCCTCATGGCATCTGTCAACTCCATTGTGAATCTTCTCTTTACCTTAAGGTTGTACTCGCTGTGCTAGAATGATCAGATGTAATAGTAAATACATCTTTCCTTTTTACAAGGTTCAGATCATAAGGAATGTCATGTCCTGTGAACCAAGTTCAGTATGTTGTCTATCAAATATATTCTTGTTTCTTGTGATGCTCCAGTTCAGATAATCATTAGTGCATATTTTGGCTGATATTTCTACTACAGGGCACTTGGTGGCGATGTAAAAGTGTTGGATGGGTTGGGTTTCTTGTTGTTGACTATTATAGGCTTTTTTCTGTGTAACATAAGAAGTGTTAACATATTTTTAAAATATTACCGTAATTTTGAAATCTGTTCACATGTGTCTGCACATCTGTATCTCGCTCCTATTATATTCTCACTGCATGTTATCCTGTATGATTGCATATGCTAAATCTGGGTTAATACTGACTTAGCATTACCCGTTTGATTAAAACATTAGGACCGGCACCCTCGCGTCAAGGCGCGAACCCGATAGATAGGCCCATTGCTTGCATGATGATAAATTTTGCCCACAAGAATGTCCTAACAAATCTTATCTTTGATTGCAGCTAAAAGAGAGCTGACTAGGCCCGCCTGGGAAAGCAGGTAAGCACATTCGTGTCTGGTGTGTCAGATCTGCTAAATTGAACTCTTGCACTTCAAGATAGATTTCCATGTATTATTACTTTTGACTGACAGCGAGTTCATAAATTGTTGGTCTGTAGTGATAATACTCTTAGATTATTTCAGCCTTATTGATTTGAATGCTGAAATATCTTTCTGACCCTATACAAAAAATATTGTTTTGTGTAAATAATGCATCGCATATTTTTTACTGTTGGCGAATGAATTATTTATGTATAGTTACTACCAAATTATCAGAATAATAAATCTATCACTCACTCCAATGATTGCACTTATATGATATGTTTGATACTTCCTATATACCCCGAACGAAAAAATTGCTGATGTTCCGCTCCCTGCAGGCCTGCACTTGCGTCGTGCCCTTTCCTCTCCCTGCCGCCTCGCCTCTCTCCCTGCCTGCTCGTTGCCCCGGTCGTCTCTCATGGTGCTCCTAGATGTGCTATACATCACCTCCTCACCTCCTTGGCTACTTCGGTGCCCATGGCTTTCGTGCTCGTCGGCGGGATGGTGCAAGGCGCAACTCCGACGTGGTTCCTCACTGGTTGGATGTCGTTTAGGCGCAACCCTGGTGCCCTCTGAGTACTGCCTCGGCTACAACCTCCCTCTGTGAGGTCCATCTTCCCCTGCTCTGCTTCGGCTACTATATGGGACATGGCCAGGGCTATGATGATCAGCTATGGCTGATATAGGCATGCTCTCAAGCAGTCGAGGCACTTGTGGGTATTAATTTGGATCCTCCCTCGTTTCTTTGAGCTGTTTTGATCATGTTCTTATTTTAGTGGCTCTGTCCTTGGATTGTCATTTCTAATGAGTGATAACCAGGGCAGTTAAACCCTCGTAAGAACATATTGATCTGGTGGTCCATCCAGAAATCCAGAAATAAGTCCATCCAGAAATAAGAATAGAAGCTCCTCAGGCCGCTCCTCAGCGATTTGGGATTCCTGGCTGTCGGATCTGGTTGCTTGATGGATCTTGGGCCGTCGGATTGACCCCTGTAACGACCTTGTCCGTCAGATAAAAAACAATTACTGCGGGAATGAATAGTTACTCCCAAAATGAGATATCTCGTGCCACCGCGTTTGAATCACGCGCCCCATCGGCCAAAAGCCATTCTTGCTAGGGCGATGATGATTAGCCGTGGGTATCAAGTTCGGTCCTCCCTCTTGTCTCTAGAATCCTTTTTGATCCTGTGATACTTATTGTTCTGTCCTTTGGATGGTCATTCTTATTGAGTGATAACCAGGGCAGCTCCATTGTATAAACAGATTGATCTGGTGATAACAGATGATGGGGGTAGATTATATGATCGAGGAAAGGCAAATCTGAGCCCATATGCATTGAACCCTGAACCCTTTTTATTCGCACGTGCCCCACTGGTTGGAAGCCATCCTTGCTAGGGCGATGATGATTCGCTGTGGCTAAAATAAGTGTGCCTTTGAGCAAACAAGGCACCTGTGGGTATCAAGTTGGGTCCTCCCTCTTGTCTCTAGAATCCTTTTTGATCATGTGATACTTATTGTTCTGTCCTTGGATGGTCATTCTTGTTGAGTGATAACCAGGGCAGCTCCACTGTATAAACAGATTAATGTGGTGACAAGAGATGGCGGGGGTAGATTATATGATCGAGGAAAGGCAAATCTGAGCCCACTATGCATTGAACCCTGCACCCTTTTTATTTGTATTTAAAGGTGTTGCTTATTTATGCTCTAGTGTTTATAGCCATCTTATGTGAATATTTCTTCTCTCTCATACCTTTATTGCATATAAGTTGTTCTTGACTTCTATTGTTTGTTGTTGGTCCTTGATTTCATCTGGTTAAGAGTAAGCAAGTTGTCGGTTCAATGGCTTGTTTTAATTTGTTGATAAACCAGCAGAAACCATGGTGTCATGTTTCTAATAACAGCATCTTTAGGCTGGTTAATGTTTGTATTGGATCCCACTACCTTTTATTTCGCTTGTTTCTTACCATCTTCCTTGCTTCTCTGGCTGTTTCACGGTTGGGACGGTGGCGTGGCGTTGGGGCTGTCTTGCGGGTCGGGCGGAGAGGGAGCACACTGAGTGGGCTTCTAAGATGGCCGAGGTGATTATTTGCTCCCTTGTTTGTCTTTCCCTTTGTGATGTGTATGTGCTCATCAAGGGCTTTGTTGTTTTTTAGGGATTTGTCTAGGGTTTCCTGGTTAATCCATTCTGATTTTGGTCTGCTCATGCTCTTGGCTTCCGGACCGTGGTGCTCAAGGTGGTCTAGCTGTCGCCGCCGCCCCTGCTCGACGATGCTGCACCCCTGCTCGATCACTTTATAAAAATAGCGTATGCAGAAGTGAAAATGAGTCAAACAGATGATCAGTGCCTCAGTCCTTCAGTACTTGAGGTATGTGTTGACTGTATTAATGCTGTTATGTTTTTAGTGGCCAATATTTCTGACGAGTGTATAAACCCACAGTTGACCATGGTCCGGATATGAGTTTAATTGGTGTCTAAGATAATTAGTAGCATGATTTTATAAAGCTCCAGTTCCATGGTTCTGAGCACTTGTGTTTAATTGGAATCACTTGTTATTATAGAACTATGTTGTTGACTATAGTTCCATGTAGCTTGAGTATTTATCTTTACTTGAAGTCTACAAGTGTTTTCTTAAGTATACCAGAACCACCTGACCAAGAATAATTAATTTCATAACTATTAAGTAAACTGAATTGAGCATTTCTTAGATTTTTTTGGTTTAGAGCTTTTATTGTCTCTTTGGTAATATGTTGGAGTTTACTTTTCCTATGGCATACGTTTATTTTGGAAGTTATTTGCATGTATACTGGTAGGCGGTTGTCTACGTGCCCCCTTATAGCTGCTTATTATCTATAAGTGGTGAATATTATTTTCCTGAGTTTAATTGTATGTATCAAGCCGCTTGGTGGAAAGACTTCCTATTGTATCTTGACATGTGAATTGAATGTTGTGGTTATATTAACATCACTCTTTGTTTTGTTGTCTACTTCTTTATTTCCCTTTGGATGGGCGCTCATGTCGGCGTGGGGCACAGCGGCCTCCGAGGGAGCCGAGCCGGCGGATGTGGAGGCTGCCGAGCGGCGGTGCTCGCGTGAAGGAGGAATATGATGATGCGTGGAGTGGCGTGGGGTACCAACCATCTCCATCGAGTGGCGGTGCTCGCGTGAAGGATGAGTTCGTGTTAGTCCCCCTATCCCAATTTGGATTTTATGGGTCTTTCAAAAAAAGTTCTTGTTAGGGATTTGAGTTTTTAACATTTAACATGCTCTCATGTAAGGTAGTAGCACTCTCTCGGCTGTGGCTGCACGTTCAACTGGCCAGTCAAGGAGCTCCAGCAAGCAGGTCCGCCTACTCTCCTTTCCCCTGAGCTCTTGCAACTACACAAATCATCTTCCTGGTATTTTCTCACTTTTGATTCACAGACTATGTACTGTAGTTAGTTCTGGTGATTATCAATTGATCTAAGACCACTGTACGTGCATATCTCAGACTTGGGAAGAATGCACATAGCCTTGCTGAGAACATAATATTGTTTCGATAATTATCTTGTTTGTGCGCTTGTTTTGATAAAACACATGGGTTATAGAGGAATTGAAACATGTTACATTGAAATCAGAGAGCATGTCGTTGTTGCTTAATTCCGCTAATCGTGGCTGTCACTGTATACCTTGAGATTCAGGTAGAAGCAATAGAATCCAAGAAAAAAATACCTACCTGCATGTGTTCCTTAGAGAGTTTGTCTTCTTCATACCTCACCATTCTTGATATATATGGTCATCTCTGTTCTGGATATCATACTCGACGGCCTCTCTTCATGGCACAAAACTGAAACTACGCCATGAATGTATTTATTCACTGAAATAGCTGATTCCAATCATTCATCAACTAGCTTTGTTTTAATCACAACAATAAGTCATGATATCTTGAAATTGCCTGATTGGTGATTATACATTTTATATGATGTTTTTCACCTGCAAGCTCTGCACTTCTTTCCTTTCAACTTCATCTCTCTTGCTTTATTTCATGAATATATTCCTCTTCTCATTCCATCATTCAGTCTGTTTGCAACAAAATCCTGATTCATAGTCTGTTTTTTTAAATGCTTGGCACATCCTAAACAAAATCCTGATTAAACGATAGGCTTGGCATATCTTTTTTGTCACTATGGTTGCTTTTATCCGCAACTGATTTCTCTGATTCCTTTCCCATGCTGTAATGCAATTGTTTTGGGCAATTCCCCAAGGCCTTATGTTTTATGTTATTGGAAACTACAGGACACCCAGCGAGTGTTTAGGATCCCACACACGACAATTCTTGGCATGCTCCTGGCACACCTTGGACTATCACCGGCTTAGTATGAACGCGTTGTTCATGAGGACGGCAAGACCCATGTTGTAAATTGTCTGTAAGCGATGTGTTGCCGTATCTTCTATGCCTAAAACATCTGTAAGCGACGTGTTGTCGTATCTTCTATGCCTAAACGTCTACATTATGCCTAAAACTTAAAGTTGTCTATGCATAGTTGTAAATTGTCTTTAAGCGACGTGTTGTCGTATCTTCTATGCCTAAGATATTTGGTGCTAACCTATCGTGAAACATGCTTTCTATGTTCATGCATTGTTAAGTAGCTTCTTATTATGTGCATACAAATGTTTGGACCGGCACCCTCGCGCCACGGCGCGATCCTGATCTAGTATGGTACAGACATGTGGTGCTAAGGGCATCTCCAGCCGCGCCCCCAGGAAGGCCTCCCCAGGCGTTTTTTTTGCGCCGGCGCCGAAAATCGGCCCAGTCGCGCCCCCAGGAGCCCAATTTTCGCCGGCCTGGGCCGAAAACAGCGCCGGCGGACCCAGGCCGAACCCGGCGCGCTGGGGGGCGCCCGGGGGCGCCGGGCGAACTTTTTTGGCGCGAAAAAGCCGCGGGCCCGCCGCGTCAGCGACACGGCTCTCTTCTCGCCCCTTCGTCGTCCTCATCGCCTCGTTTCCCGCGGCGAATCAATGCCAAAGCTGTCGCGCTGCCGCGCCGGTCAGCCTGCGCCATTGATGCCTCACGGGCGGCGCAGTGAAGGCCGGACGACGCGCGTCCCTCGCCCTCCCTCGCCCGCCACGCGTACACACGGCGGCCACGCGTACGGGCGGCGTCTCGGCCTATATAATACGCGCACCAGCGTGCTCGGCGATCACACTCTCTCGCCGTCGTCGTTCCTCCCTCTCCTCTCTCTCGCCGTCTCCAGTTCATCACCCATGGTCGAGCGCTTCCCTGGTGACGGCGCGGCGGTGAACGGCTTCGGCCGCCGCCATCTCCACGAAGACGAGGCTCGCCTCCTTTACGAGGCCGAGTACCCGGTCCCGCCGGACATGCGGGTGCCCGGCGCGTGGAGGATCAGCGCCGGTGGCGTGCCGGTGCCCCCGGTACCCACCGGCGCGGCGCGGCGTGCGGAGATCGCACGCATCCGCTCAAACCTGCCACGGGCGGCGAGGGAGGGACCTCGGTACGTCCCCGACAGCCCGCTCTGGGAGCCCTACTTCCGGCGCCGCCACGCCCAGCAGCTCGAGGCCACCAACGGTGTAGAGCCCTCCGGCAGGCTCAACTCCGCCGGCCGGCGTCGGTGGTGGGGCGTGCCCGGGCGCACGTTGGAGGCCGTCCTCGAGTACATCGAGGGCGGCAACACGCCGCGTCTCGAGTACCCCGCCCCCATTCCTTCTCAATCCGCCGGGGAAGCTCCTGGACCCCGAGGCGCCTGGAGACCGGGGGGTCCTCCTCCTCGTTCGGCGGCTCGCCCTGCCTCCGCCCCGTCAAGCCGGAGCCCCAGGGCACGCCGGTCAGCGTGCGCACCCGCAGCTCCGGCGTCCGCATCGGCGCCAACGCCTCCCCACCCACCGGTCGCTTCGTCCTCGTCGAGCCCAAGCCGGAGCCCGGCCTCCCCGCGGAGTACGAGGAGATAGCCCGGCGTGGCTTCTCCGACGAGGACGCCCTGCGGTGGGCGCGGGACGACTACCTTCGCGTTGAGATGGTCCGGCAGCGCGGGGCCCTGGAGGAGATCGCCGCCCGCAAGCGTGGGCGCGAGGACGAGCACGGCGTCATGGTCCTCGACAGCGACGACGACGACGACGCCCCCGGACCGTCCAACCCGCTGCGCCAACCGGGGGAGGGATGCAGCAGGGACGGCGGAGGCGCAGGCGGGGGCGGTGACGACGACGACGACGACGGCGGCGGCGGCAGTGACTACACGCGGTTCTACAGCCTCCTCGGCATGTAAACCTCGTGGGCGGGCGGCGAGGCGGGCGGCGAGGGAGACGGCGGGGGTAGCCCGCGGAAGTTTTTTTTTCTTTTTTTGTAAAATATGTTTAAGTTTGAACGAACTCGCCGATGTTTGCGTTAAATTTCAGTCGTGTTTGCGCCGTATTCGAATTTTTTTTAAAAAAAAAGTGGGCGCCGCGACTGGGGGACATCACGCCCCCAATGCACGGTTTAGCGCCGGCGCGCTCCCAGGGGGCGATTTTTTTCCCCTCCTGGGAGGCCAACGGCTGGAAATGCCCTAAGGGGCCCTAAAAACCCGGACGGAGGTACTAATTGTGTTTGCATGCAATCCACCTATTAACAAGCAAGTTGGTTGGCTGCTATGTTTGGATGGCACGCTAGCTGCCCATAAAATATATGATTTAATTTTCACCTCACCCAATCTCTACGCGCCTAAATCACAGTGCCACTTCTTAGGCTAGCCATAATGGGGTAACTTAGATAGTAACTTAACACATCTCAAGACAATTTTGCTTATGTGGCAAGTATTTAATGAGGAGAGAGGTGCTTGGAGTAACATAATATGTTACTGTAACATAGCGCTTCCCGATGTAAAATGAGTCTATAAGACAATAAATAAAACAAACTATGACACTACTACTAAGATACTTTGCACTATGAGGATAGTAATTTAGACTAGTGTCATGCATATGACACTAGTCTAAGTTACTCTCCACTATGACCAGCTTTAGATGCCCTATGCACCTGGATGGAGGGAGTAATAAGACTGCATTATGGAGATCAATTAGGCCTCAAATGACGTGATGACTGATTAGTACTTACATATTAAAAGAAGTGGAGTCCTTCACGTGAAATTCCCAGTGGGTTTGTGCTAGCGTGCCCAGCACCGCTACGTCTTTTCCAAGGATGATTTGACCTCCACATGAGCAACTAAACAAAATTGCAAACTAGCATTTGACCAGCGGCAACAGGGCCGTCCCATGGATATACGGGGCCCCAGGGCAATAAAAGAATAAGGGGCCCTTCTTGAGATATACTAAAAGCTCAGTTTTTCTTTTCAAAAGTAATGTAATATGGATATCCAGTATATAACATAGATTGGTGATCTTTCGACTCTAAGACTGGCAGTACCACTATTTATCAATCAAGAGAAATGCATCGGGATAGTAATGAAATAATATAGCTCCACAAAATATCGATTTCCTAATTGTCAATAGAGACATCAATTTTTTGGCACAACAAATAACCTTGTAAAAACTGGTTGCTACTTAATCATTTGTGTTACCATGTACATATGTTCTGGATCCTTCCCCAATCTGCCATGTTCTAGTACCCAAAAATTTATCACCCAAATAATAATTCACCTCTTCCAAACTATCCTACATACGGCATAGCAAAGCAAACTGTGTATTTCATGTTAATACTATGATGACAAATGGAGATTCCCTAGAAGAATTCTAGTTTTGTAAAAGTTAACAGTAATTGTCCCTTTGGAGATTATACTACTAGTAATTTCTTGAAGACAAGTCAGTAAACAAGCTGCACAAAAAATGGTTAATACAGGGATCAAAAGCACCTGGATATTGATTGATGTGGATGTAGATGCCTTGATCCGTACGCCGCAGTAGTCAGCACGAACAAAGAAGACGACACCATGAAGTGGATGAAATTTCTCCTTTCTCCTAGACTACTGCCTGAGCCCTCTGACATTTGGATCCAATGAAGAGCAGAAGAAAATCCATGAAGATTAGCGGATCTGCGATGTTTGAATCATGCGTAGAGCTATTTATCAACGAATCTTTGAATTGAAGAACGAGATTATAGGAAAGAAGAACATGCACTTTCCTGGTCGACCAAAGTCTAGGAAACGGCCAGAGCGTTGAGAAACGAAGGAGAGCTGATTGGGGAATGATTTGCGCTGTAGATATCCATTGATGACTGGCCACGACTTTGGAATCGGAGCGGGGACGCCGAGTTTGGGATTTGGCGAAGTAGAGGAGTCGCGGGTCTGGGGTCCAGTGCAAACAGATTGATTATCGATGAATTCCTTCGTGAGGTTTGCCTAATGGGCTTTTCCTTGCACGGCTCCTTGGAAAAAAATCATGTATTTTCTTTGGGCTTCATGAAGGTATACTATCTGGGCCGGGGCCCCTGCCTCCTCGGGGCCCAGGGCGGGCGCCCCGTTTGCCCGGCCTATGGGCCGGGCCTGAGCGGCAATGTCGCTACTTCAATAATAATAAAATAAAATAAAATAAAAAGAAGAGCAGAGAATCATGCCCTGTGCAAAGCTGCTGCTGATTCAGGCTCCTCGTGGTTGCTTGGGACCCGGGATCGCACGAGGCCGGCGCTCAGCCGACCAAGACGTGCCGATCTCTCGACGCTTAGCAGCTGTATGCCGCATAAATTCCTCTATCCGATGTAAGGTTGATCATAGTATGGGTAATTTAGGTACTACCTCTCTATCAGTTTACAGGGTGTGTGCGTATCTTTATGTCGTCAATTTCATCAACCTAATACAAATCATATATTACAAAAAATATATCAACATAAACTTCGGAGTTTCTACTTTCAAAAGATATAATTTTTATGTTATATAATTTATATTAGGATGATAAAATTAGCAATCTAGGTATACGCGCAGGACTTGTAAACTGAAACAGAGATAGTAGTAACATAATGCACTTCAAAAAAATGTTGATTATGTGGCAAGAAGTTAATGAGATGTGGTAACATAATATATTAATATGACATAGCGTTTCACAAGATAAGATGAGTCTACAAGCTAATAAATTAAGCCATCTATGTCACTACTATTACGTTACTTTGCACTATATAGGTATCATATGCATGACACTAGCATAAGTTACTCCCCACTATGATCAGCCTTAGGGCATCTCCAACTAGACCCGCAAAACTATGGTATACGTTCGATCGGACACTTTTGTTTATTTTTTAATCCAACACAGTCCTGTATGGATCCATGAAGTAGTTCGGACGTCCTTTTCCCGACAAAGTGGAGACAAACATGAAAGAAATATATCAGAGTCCGGACATTCACTTGACCAATCAAAAGCCTCTGCGTGTCCTCCTCTCTTCTCTCTCCCCGCACATGCATGGTCTCCTTCTCCTCTCTCTCCTTCCAACCAGATACCACACCACAATATCCCACCACATGCATGGTCTCCATCTACTTTTTCTCCTTTCAGCCGGATATTTTGCAATTAGCATTGGATGACTCCCTCCCGTATCATATCCGCGGATCACGTCCGGACACAAAAACGGACATATACCGGAGGAATTTACGGGTCAATGTTGGACATGCCCTAAGGTCGAAATCCATCCATGACGCGAAATAAAATTACGATCCGACAACAATAATTTTTAAAGAAATCAATTCGTATGGAACATATCTAATTGAAAAAATAGCACCTGATCATCCCATCGATCTATGGCGATCACCTAGCAGGACCTGCATGGGCCACTAATGCTGGTGCTAAATCCGGCATATCTCGAGGTAGAGGTCCAAATCTAGGTGTCTTGGAGCGATGGTAACATGGACACATGATTTTATCCAGGTTCAGGTTCTCTAAAAGAGATAATACCCTACGTCCTGGTTTTGATCGTATTGATATGAGGTATAGTGTAGAGTACATGTATCTACCACGAGATTGTCGTAATGAATATGAGATGATCTATTGACTAGTATGTCCACAGTTTATACAATGCACCAAAGGCCTAGGGGTCGGAAGAGTCCTCGTCTTGTGTGCTAAGTCTTGTGGAATCTCCCTTGTATGCATCTTGAGAAATCCACTAGTAGAAAACAAGGCTTTGGTCCAGACGGGTAAGGGCATTAAATCCGGTTCACTCACGAATCGGGACCAATGGGGGCATCAGTCCCGGTTCGTGAGGCCAAGGGGCCGGCCGGGCCTCGGGGGCCATTGGTCCCGGTTCCAGACACGAATTGGGACCAATGGGCCTCGCTCCTAGCCCACAACCTTTAGTCCCGGTTGGTGGCTGGAACCGTGACCAAATGGGGTCCTTTAGTCCCAGTTCTAGCCACAAACCGGGACTAAAGAGATGCCTACATATACCCTCTTGCCCGCAAGTAGAGCAGTGCACTGCTCTATTTTTTTGGCCGGCCGTGGGAGAGCTTTGTGGTGCTCTAGCTCATCTTCTATGCACATGAGGTGTTCGATGAAATGTCCGAGCCACACTTAATCTTTCTCCTCTCGAAGCTCCTTGTCCAAGCTCCATTTTTCTCAAGATTTGTCTAGGTTTGGTGATTCGTCTTGTCCCGTCCCCGTCCTCACCGCCGTCGATCGCCAGCGCCAATCTCGCCACCGACACCACCGTGGTGAGCCTCTTGTTCTTATCTTATTTTTAAAAGAAAAAAGTTCTTACTTGTATGATTTAGATAGATACTTGTGTAATTTTCTTACTTTTATTATTGTTTGTTATTATATAGTACGATGGTTTTGGTATCCGCATCTGTCGGGTCTCGTCTTGTCTATGATTCGGATATGGTATATATTATCTTTTATAACTATTTGGTTCATTTAGTGTTTATAAAAATTATGCCGACCAACGTGACATAGATGTTTTTATCTAGGAGGTATGTGAACCGGAAATTCCAACCGACCCTATTGTCGAGAGGTCAAATTTAGTTCAAGAAGAAAACAATTACCTGAAGGAAAAATTAAAAAGAATTGAGGAGGAGAAGATGAGATTGGAGTTGCATGTTGCGGATGTCGTCGATGATCACAAAATCAAGATGGATGCAATGCACTTTGAGATTAGAAAGATTAGAACATATGGCATTCATACCGAGGCTTGGTATCATTATGCAGTTGGATCAATTGTTACCTTAATTGCGATAAACTGATATTGGTATCATTTTAGTTAAGCACTCGGTACAAATCTATATTCCCAATGAAATGTGAGGTAACATTACAAGATTAATCTGACACTCTATTGCACCCTTTCTCCAGAAATAAACTGATATTGGCATCTCATAGCTAAATTCACACTTAGTGATATGATACCAGAATAATATGTTGTGATATGGACAATGATGCATAGCTCACAGGGACGCATACTCATAGGAATTACCTCATCATGAGATTTTTCCACACAATCAAAAGACTAATAACAGAGTTGAGAAGTAGCAAAAAGAAGTACATGAAAAAGGAATTACTTCACAAACACATTGATTACTGCAGTAACTTCTTCCCTTGCAAATCACCCAATCAATCGAATGTGGCTAGATATGTGTTCAGGAAATTGAAGTACTACAAGCTCATCCTGTCAATCATAACAAGACTGAATTTGCATCAATGTAAAATCTAGCCGGGTTATACATTGTTAAGTGAGTACACTATAGCACAAACAAAATACCATGCTACATACATGCTAAATCAGACACAATCTTCCTAATGAACTATTCCTAACATGAATGAAAGAATAGCAAAATGACAAGTCAAAAACTCAAGATGATCATCAACATGTACGGAGCAACTAGGTTGGAAAGAAGAGACTGAACGCACTGCGAAAAAATTAGGGCCCCTTATTTCTTTTCCCAGTGTTTTCAACACAATGTAAGGCCAAGTGTAGGTTCAACATAATAAAAAAATGTTTAGAACTTTCTAATAATAGTTAAGCTGAATTTAAGACAGTGTTATGTTAAATTCTTATAAAATATGGGAGAAGGGAACAGAACATGTAGTAAATCTGTTAGGCAGAATATTACCAAGACGGGATGAGTGAAATCAGAGGTAACCAGATGATCTGTTTGCACATCTGAAACCTGCATGACTCAAGCAGAAAATGATACTTAGGCATCATAGTAAGATGTTGCTTTAATAATACTACAAGCATAAGACATTATCACAAGCTCTCTTAGTCCATGCACACTGAATCCTAATGCCCAATGTGCTCACAAGTTGCTGGCATAAATTCTTGTATTGGTAACAAGGTCTTTGCTGCATGTATTCTTCACAAGAACGGGGGGAGTAAACTCACGTTAACAAACAAAAAAGGAGGCGATGGTTTTGCCCACAAATAATTCCAAGCCATTATAGAAGTTGAATCGAAATGCAAATAATTCCAAGCTATTATAGAAGTTGTGTGACCCTGATAACTAGGCTTGGTTGCTGATAGCACAGGCTGTGATTTGTGAATCGCAAGAAATTAGACCCAATTAACCTAAACTATGCTTATACAGTTGCAGCCCAAACAAGACAGATAAACAGATTAACCTAAACAAATGAGACCCATTCATGCATGACATGATCTTTCCAAAAAAGACAACGAGCATCATGGCAGATAGCAGGTGAGGAGGCCACGGAATGGGCTATGCCCACAGCCGCGACGGAGTCGTTTGAGAGCCATCCGCATGGAAGGCCTTTGCTTGGGATCCACAGCGGTGCAATCCACGCCCAGCCTGAACACCGTTGCCATCTCCACCATGACATCGCTTGATCTGGGATGTCCCTGTCCACAGCATTCTGGAACGCTTCCTGTTGGTTTGCCATCAGCTCAATGAAGTTGTTCCTGTTAGAGTTATAATATAAGTCATGTACCCCTTTGTATTTATCCCGTTGTATGAGGGGTTTCCTGCATATGTTCCACACCCGTACATGTATATATATCGGCCTATGGCCTCATGGGAATACAAGTTGCTTATTCCTAACATGGTATTAGAACTAGGTCAAATTTTTTTTGCACGCTGCAACTCGTGCGTTTGATCCGTCTGTTCGATTGAAGCAATCGATCTCTAACCCCGCTCGATCTCCTCTCCGTCTGCTCGATCGAAGCAGGGGGCTCGTCCCGCAGGCGCCCCCGATCTCCTCTCCAGCCGGCCGCTCGCAGGGCTCCCGCTGCCGGCCCGTCCCGATCGGAGTCGCCCAGCCGCCGCTCGCAAGGCTCCCGCTGCCGGCCCGTCCCGATCGAGTCGCCCAGCCGCCCGTCAGATCGGCCCAGGGGGCTCGTCCCGCAGGCGCCCCCGATCTCCTCTCCAGCCGGCTAACGCTGCTCCAGTCGCCAGCGCCTCCCGCTGCCGGCCCGTCCTGATCCATCGCCCTGATCTTCCGCTCGACGCTGCTCCCGTCCCTAGCCAGCGCCTGATCCCGATCTGGTCGCTCTCGTCGGATCTAAAAAAAATGTCTGCTGCATCGGGCTATGTTGCTGTCCCTCGCTGTCCGGTGATCTTTGATGGTACTAACTACACCGAGTTCACTGGCTTCATGCGCATTCACATGCGTGGCATCCGTCTTTGGGGTGTTCTTTCTGGCGAGGTCTGCTGTCCGCCACGTCCAGTTCCTCCGGTGGCCCCTACCCCGCCAACTCCATCGGTTCTTCCTACGGATGCTAATCAGGCCGCCAAGGATGCGGCTAAGGTTGCTGATGAGGCTGCTGATCGTGCTTATGATGAGAGGGTTTTGGCTTATGAGGAGGCTCTTCAGACGTATCATGGTGCTCTGTCTGCTTACACCCAGTGGCTTGATGATGATGCTCGTGCTGCAGCTGTTCTCACTGCTAGTGTTCTGCCTCAGTTTGCTTCTGAATTTCTGGGTCTTTCTACTGTCTTTGAGATGTGGACCCGTCTTCGTGAGCGCTATCAGCCCTCTGGTGATGCCTTATACCTCTCTGTGATCCGTCAGGAGCATGCTCTTCAGCAGGGTGACTCTACTGTTGATGACTTCTATGCACAGAGTTCTGCTATCTGGCGCCAGCTTGATTCTCTCCATAGTGCTGGGTGTCGTACCTGCCCCTGTTGCCAGGTTGTCCAGGCCAATTTGGAGTTTCATCGCGTCTATGAGTTCCTGTCTCGGCTCCATAAGGAGTTTGAGCCCCGGCGTGCTCAGTTGTTTGCTCGTGGCCGTATTTCTCTCATGGAGGCGCTTTCTGAGATTCGTGCTGAGGAGACTCGCTTATGTGGTGCTGGTTTGCTGGAGGTTTCCTCTGTGCTCGCTACTCGTGCTCCTACGCCACCTGCTCCATCGACCCCTTCTCGCTCGAGTGCTCCGCCGCTCTTGCCCACTCCTTCTGGAGGCTCAGGTCGCCCCCGTCCACATTGCGCCTATTGCAACAATGATGGTCATCTTGAGTCTCAGTGCTACACGAAGAAGAAACACCTGCGCAAGGCTCGATCATCATCTTCAGGGACTTCGTCATCTACCTCGACAGCTTCAGCCATTGCTTTGACTGAGCAGGATATTCTGAGACTTAAGCGTCTGCTCGTGGCTTCAGGTTCTTCCTCGACGGGTACTGCCGGTTCTGTGACTGATGCTTCCCGCACTGAGCAATCACCCTCTACACAGTCAGGTACATCCCCATGGGTTCTGGACTCTGGAGCTTCTTTTCATATGTCTTCTCATTCTTCCACTTTGTCCTCTCTTCGATCACTGGATTTTCCTATTCATGTCTTCACTGCTGATGGTACTCCACTTTCTGTTGCTAGTAGAGGCAATCTTACTACTCCTTCTTATTCTGTTCCTGATGTTGCTCATGTTCCTCGACTTACCATGAATTTGTTTTCTGCTGGTCAACTTACGGATTCTGGTTGTCGCGTCATCCTCGACGTTGACTCTTGTTCTGTCCAGGACCGTCACACGCACACTCTGGGTGGGGCTGGCCCTCGCCACCGTGATTCTCAGGGTCTTTGGGAGTTGGACTGGCTTCATGTTCCTTCTGCTGCCACCACCATCGCCAGTTCTTCCGCTTCTGTCGCCTCCGTCACTGGTTCCTTCCAGCAGTGGCATCATCGACTTGGTCATCTGTGTGGTTCTCGGTTGTCTTCTTTAGTTCGTCGAGGCCTTCTGGGGTCTGTCTCAGGAGATGTCTCTTTAGAGTGTCAGGGTTGTCGTCTTGGCAAGCAGATTCAGTTACCATATTCACATAGTGAGTCAGTGTCTAAGCGTCCTTTCGATTTAGTCCATTCTGATGTATGGGGTCCGGCCCCTTTCGCTTCGAAAGGTGGTCATAAATACTATATTATTTTCATAGATGATTTCTCTCGTTACACATGGCTTTATTTCATGACTTCTCGTTCTGAGGTGTTGTCTATTTATAAGCGCTTTGCTGCCATGGTTCATACTCAGTTCTCTTCACCCATACGTGTTTTTCGTGCTGACTCCGCAGGCGAGTATATCTCTAAGATGTTGCGTGGTGTTCTTGCTGAGCACGGGACTCTCTCTCAATTCTCTTGTCCTGGTGCTCATGCTCAGAATGGTGTGGCTGAGCGAAAGCATCGACATCTTCTTGAGACGGCTCATGCATTGATGATTGCTGCCTCTCTCCCGCCTCATTTTTGGGCTGAGGCCGTCTCCACATCCACCTATCTTATCAATATACAGCCTTCCGCTGCTCTACAGGGTGGTGTTCCTTTCGATCGACTTTTTGATCGTTCTCCCGATTATTCGATGCTTCGCTCGTTTGGTTGTGTTTGCTATGTTCTTCTTGTCCCTCGCGAACGCACCAAACTGACCGCTCAGTCTGTTGAGTGTGTCTTCTTAGGCTACAGTGATGAGCATAAGGGCTATCGTTGTTGGGATCCTATTGGTCATCGGATGCGTATCTCTCGAGATGTGACTTTTGAAGAGTCTCGTCCCTTCTACCCACGCCCATCTTCCTCGACTTTTTCAGTGCAGGATATCTCTTTCCTCACTTTTCCTGACTCACCTATCACCCCCGCCGAGACTGTACCTCTCCGCTCCACTTCCTCTCCTTCTCCACATCTAGTTGATTTGCAGCCACCATCCTCCCCGGTCTCCTCGCCTAGCATGTCCCCGGGTTCTCCACCTTCATCTCCGGTGACTTCCTCCTCGGTCTCCTCTCCCATCCTGTCACCGGATTCTACACCTTCATGTCCGGTGACTTCTTCGTCGCCACCCCCTGATTCTACCTTACCGATCCCTCCTTCTATTATTCCATCTTTTCCTCAGCATTACACTCGTCGTCCTCGACTAGTCGATGCCTCTGTGGATGGGTCGTCATCTTCCTCTCAGCCTACTTATGGCTTGTGTTCTCGTCCTCGTCCGCCTGTTGATCGCTTTGGATTTCCCACCGCTGGTGCTGCTGTTCTTGAGCCGACTTCTTACCGTCAGGCTGTTGTTCATCCTGAATGGCAGTTTGCGATGGCAGAGGAGATTGCTGCTCTTGAACGCACTGGCACCTGGGATCTTGTTTCTCTTCCTCCCGGAGTCCGTCCGATCACTTGTAAGTGGGTCTACAAGGTTAAGACTCGCTCCGATGGTTCTCTTGAGCGTCACAAAGCTCGTCTTGTGGCTCGTGGTTTTCAGCAGGAGCATGGTCGTGATTATGACGAGACTTTTGCTCCTGTGGCTCATATGACCACTGTTCGTACACTTCTTGCCGTTGCCTCTGCGCGCCACAGGTCTATATCTCAGCTTGATGTTAAGAATGCCTTTCTTAATGGTGAGCTGCGTGAGGAGGTGTACATGCAGCCACCACCTGGGTATTCTGTTCCTGATGGCATGGTATGTCGTCTTCGTCGCTCTCTCTATGGCCTTAAGCAAGCCCCCCGCGCCTGGTTTGAGCGCTTTGCCTCTGTGATCACTGCTGCTGGTTTTTTAGCAAGTGCTCATGATCCAGCATTGTTTATTCACCTTTCTCCTCGTGTCGGACTCTTCTTCTTCTTTATGTTGATGACATGATCATCACGGGGGATGACCCCGAGTATATTGCCTTTGTAAAGGCCCGTCTTAGTGAGCAGTTTCTAATATCTGATCTTGGACCTCTTCGCTATTTTCTTGGGATTGAAGTCTCTTCTACTTCTGATGGCTTTTTTATATCCCAGGAAAAGTATATCCAGAATCTTCTTGCTCGTGCTGCTCTTACTGACGAGCGCGTTGTTGAGACTCCTATGGAGCTCAATGTTCACCTCTGTGCTACTGATGGTGATCCTCTCCCTGACCCGACGCGTTATCGTCATCTTGTTGGCAGTCTTGTCTATCTAGCTGTCACTCGTCCGGACATCTCTTATCCGGTTCATATTCTGAGTCAGTTTGTCTCTGCCCCCACCTCGGTTCACTATAGTCATCTCCTTCGTGTTCTTCGATATCTTCGAGGCACGATCTCTCACCGTCTATTCTTTCCTCGCTCCAGTTCTTTACAGCTCCAGGCCTATTCGGATGCTACGTGGGCTAGTGATCCTTCCGATCGCCGTTCACTTTCTGCTTACTGTGTTTTTCTTGGTGGTTCTCTCATTGCCTGGAAGATGAAGAAACAGCTTGCAGTTTTCCGTTCAAGTGCCGAGGCTGAGTTGCGAGCAATGGCTCTTTTGACGGCAGAGGTGACTTGGTTACGGTGGTTACTTCAGGATTTTGGTGTTTCTGTCACTACACCGACTCTGCTTTTATCTGACAGTACAGGTGCTATTAGCATTGCATGCGATCCTGTGAAGCATGAGCTCACCAAGCATATTGGTGTTGATGCTTTCTATGTGTGCGCTGCTGTGCAGGATCAGGTTATTGCTCTTCAGTATGTGCCTTCCGAGTTACAGTTGGCGGATTTCCTGACGAATGCTCAGACTAGAGCACAACATGGCTTTTATCTCTCCAAACTCAGTGTTGTTCATCCACCATGAGTTTGGGGGGGGGGGGGGGGGTGTTAGAGTTATAATATAAGTCATATACCCCTTTGTATTTATCCCGTTGTATGAGGGGTTTCCTGCATATGTTCCACACCTGTACATGTATATATATATATATATATATCGGCCTATGGCCTCATGGGAATACAAGTTGCTTATTCCTAACAGTTCCGTGCCCAATTCGCCAAATGACCATCTGCTCCAGCTCCACTGGACTCCTGCCCCGTGACAATCACCAGCAGCAGCACACCATAGCTGTAAGTGTCTACCTTCTCCGTCATAGGGTTTGTCGTGTTCCCATATTCTGCAGTTAATCATTATTAGCACTAGTTATAAGACCAGGCTAGTTAAGATAGTACTGCCTACAAAAAAAGTTAAGACATAATTCCATTGCGCACATCAATCGCCCAACGTACCTGGAGCTGCGTACCCAAAGTTACCAGGAGGCAGATCAGTGATTGGTAACGGTTGGCCGAGCCTGGCCATGTTCATCTGTGCATCATCAAAACCGGCTATCACAGGCTTGAAAGTATGATCAAGCAAGATGTTGTTAGGGCTGATGTTGTGGTGGACAACAGGCTTATTGCATCCGTGGTGCAAGTGGGAGAGCCCTTGTGCCACGCCAGTGGCGATGATGCTCCTCTTTGGCCAGCTCAGCGGCTGAGCAGCACCCATCGGTTGGTGCAGCCAAGATTGAAGGCTGCCGTTCACCGGATATCTGTAAACGAGCATGATCGCGTCTTCCCTTCGAATGTGGTCTACGACTTTGATGATGTTGTCATGACAGATGTTGGCTAAGAGGTTCATCTCCGACTTGCAGCGGTTCTTGACATTTTCGTCCACTTGCAGTGCTGGGTTCTCGTTCTGGAACTTCTTGGCAACCAGCGTACCAATGCCCTGAGCATGGACTAAGTACACCTGTTTGTCCCTCCATGTCTTTCTGCTAGCAAAAATGCTTGTCAGGTTATCTTCAGTAAGGTTGTCGACTATGGCTTGTTCATTGAACACAATAGGCTGCGCCGCCGCAAGACGGCTCCAGAACTGCATTCTCTCAGTGGCCGGGCCGGGTAGCACGTGAAGAGGTTTGTGTCAAGGGTGTATCAACCAAATTTTCTCGTGGGTGGGCGATATTCCCGGTAACCACGGTTACCGAGAAATACCGAACAAATTTTAGACGAAATTTACAATTGAATTTTGAATTCAAACAATTTTAAATTAGATACAATAATATCTTGAACTAATGCCATTCATAAAAGGGGTAGTAGCTCAGTGGTACCTCAACTACGTGCGCGAGTTATGTTGAGGTCGCGAGTTTGATTCTTTTAGCCGTCATTACTACCTATTCTGAAAAATAACAAAAAGAACAAAATAGATACAATAATATCTTGAACTAATGCCATTCATAAAAGGGGTAGTAGCTCAGTGGTACCTCAACTACGTGCGCGAGTTATGTTGAGGTCGCGAGTTTGATTCTTTTAGCCGTCATTACTACCTATTCTGAAAAATAACAAAAAGAGGTTTGTGTCAAGGGTGTATCAACCAAGGTTTTGGATCCCAAATAGGCAAATTTTCTCTCAGAACAAAAAGAACAAAAGCAAGAGCGGAAGGAGGACTAGAACCAGCTACCTCTCGAGGCGCATAACAGATGGTTACCACTACGCCAGAGTAAGGGCACTTTCTACATTGAGAAACAAAGATAATTTATTAGACCCTGATCATTCAAATTCAAATTATTCAAAAATTTCGGTATTTTTTGCTTGGGATAGGTATTTCTCGTGGGGCGCCGAGAAACGTGGTAACTGCCCAGTATCCGTTTTTCTCGGGCGGTACCCAAAACCATGGTATCAACCTGCAAACACATTACTGTATTTGTTAGTACCCACTACTGTAGTACTCTCCCAGCTCCTCTTTCTCCAAAGATATACAGAGATCCATGCTTGTAGTTAGTTTGATACCCAAGTGTTGAGAGCAAACGACAAATGAATGATGAATCTGACGAATTTGTGTGCCTTCTGAAACAGTGCAGAATTTTATTTCAGTTACTCTAAAACAATCAGAGCATGCTATTTTTGGCGGTGGTGCGCAAGTTTATAATGCAAATGATGTTAAAATACTCAAATTAATGAAACTACTGAAAATGTTACTCCCTTCGTTTCTTTTTACTCCGCATATAAAATTTGGTCAAAGTCAAACTACACAAAGTTTGACCAAATTTATATAAAAAAATATGAACATCTACAATATTAAAACTATACAGTATGAAAATATATTTCGTGGTGCATCTGATAATGTTGATTTTATGTTGCTAATGTTTATATTTTTTAATATAAAGTTAGTCAAATTTTACAAAGCTTGACTTTGCCCAAACCTTATGTGCAGAGGTAGTACAAGGATGGAACTACTGAAATGATGTTAAAATACTCAAATTGCAGGAAAGATACAGGGATCAAATTAATGGCATGACGAGTTAGCCGGTGAAGAAGAGGGCAGGGCAGCTGGGGAAGTGGTGGCATGAAATTAGTTGAGGGGAAACGTAGAGGAAGGGAAGAGGAGCGTGCGCACGAAAGGAATTTGACTGTAGATCATCGGCGATGGAGATCGAGAGGCGGCGGCGGCGGCGGTCGGAGTCGGGGGAGGAGCGCTGGGCGGGAGCTCCAAGCGGTGAGGAACCAGACGTCGACGGAGGAGTCGTGGTCCCGTCCGACAATGTACTCGTGCCGTACCGGCGGCGTGTGCGGCGTGCGTTTGGCCGCCTCCGACGACGGCACGGGCACGAGCAGGGGCCGCAGCCTCCTCTGTCCCCGTCCCAACTCGGCTGCGCAACAACGGCGTCTCCCACCTCTCCGGCCGCATCATCTCGCCCGGATCCACTCGGCGGACCCCAACGCCGGCGCCGGAAGACCAGACGAGGGAGGTGTGGTCTGCTCTAAGCTTGATGCAAACCCTCGTCAGCTTCGAGGAAGTATGGTGCTGGTGCTGAGGGGTGGACCCATCCTGTCATACTGCCTTGAAATTTCGGACCAGACCCAAATCTAAACCTAATTGTAACAATAAAACAAAATGGCTCCTGGAATCCGTGAAATCGTAGAACCAAGGTTTTACTATTGCTACCACGTGATGGCGGCGAGGCCCGGCTCCATCTTTGACTTGACGTAGCATGGGGGAGCCGAGGACGAGGCGCGTCGGCCGCCCTCGTTGATGACGATGCCGGCGCTGCGCGTGCGCCGGTTGAGCGGAGTCTCCGCGGCGGGCTCGGCCTTGATGCCGAGCAGCACCCGCGAGCCGGAGGAATGGGAGGAGGAGCGGGAGGAAGACTGAGAGGATGAGGAGGAGGAGCTGAACCTCCTCGGCGCCCATTGCCCGGCGCTCTGGCGTGGGGGCGTGGCGGCCGCCGCGGCAGGGTATGCCAGCGGTGGGTTGTTGCCACCCTCGAGGTACGCCAGCACCTCGTGGAGCGTGCGGCCGGGCTCGCCCCACCATACACGGTGCCAGTCGCTGTTCTTCAGGCCGCCCACCCCCGGCGCCCCGTGGTGGACACCAGCCGCTGCGCCTACCGGTGCTAGAAGTACGCCGCCCATGACGCGTGGTTGTCGGCGGCGTACTGGGGGAGGGCGCGCTACTCCTTCAGCAGGGACGCTCTTACGCGGTCGACCTCGGCGGCGAAGATGTCGGGGCACGCGTCGACGTCGGGCACCGGAGGGATGGAGACGCCCCCGTTGCTGAGCCTCCACCCCGTCGACCCGGCGCGCATGTCCGGCAGCGCCGGGATGTTGGCCTTGAAAAGGAGGTACGCCTCCCACTCGTGAAGCAAGCGGCGGCCGAAACCGTTGGCCGCCGCCCCATCGTCGGGGAAGCGTCCGGCCATCAGAGGAAAGGGAAGGGGAGACCGACAGAGCTTGGCGACGGAAGAGAGGGAGGCAGAGCTCGGCGGCTGGTTTGGACTCGGACTGGTGTGGACAGCGGCGAGGGGGAGCCGCTGGTTTTATAGCCCCGCGTTGTGTGTACGCGTGGCGGAAGAGGAGACGTCGTCGCGCCCGTGAGAAATCAATGACAAGGCTGACCGGCGGCAGCCTTGCCATTGATTCTCCGCGAAAAACCGAGGCGTTCTGGGAAAGCTGAGGCGTGTGCCGCTGACTCGGCGGGCCCATGGCTTTTTCGCGCCAAATACAGTGACCCAGTGGCGGAGCTTGCGCATAATCCAAGACGGTGCCATTAGCTGAAGGGAGGCAAAATAATAGAGAAGAAGGGGCTAATCTTTAGTTTAAACATTAGTTAGGCCTAAAATAGAGCATATTCTTCTATGGATGTAAAAGTTAAGGGGGGGCCATTGCCCCAGTTGGTCTACACGAAGCACCGCGCCACTGCAGTGACCATCTTTGTTGGCTTGTGCCTTGTGAAACAGTGTGTAGAACAGAAGCTGAAACACTGTGATGAACATTTGTCAGGATTTGTTGTGCACAGTGATGAACACTGTGATGAACATTTGTCAGGATTTCTTTTGCGGGGGTGTAGCGTTGTAGTTGTACAGTACAGAAAAGAAACAGCACAGGTCCGGATTTGTTGCGCAGAGGTTTTTGCTGCTCACGCCGCTGTGCCCATTCTTCTGGCGATCATTTGTGTGTTTCGTGCGCAACTTGTGCTTAATACTAGATCCAGCACTGGTGCAGTACTGCCTCAAACTTGGGGCTCTAGTGCTGTTGAAAATAAATAGTAGTATTGTTTTCCTTTGGTGCTCGGCCGCACGGGCTATATATATATAGCTTTACCTGCCTTTGCTTAATCATCATTCATCAGAACCCATCAAGAAGCTTACTAGTTTTATCATTTTGGTGTTGCGACGGCGGCGGGGAGCTTCTTAAGCGGCGTGTACCCAGGAGAGGATTCCAGGTACCTACTTCAAGTTGGTCAGAATGCAAACTTGGTTTCAAATTCGTCATATGCCTTGTCAGCATCCCACTTCCGTTGCCCTCTTGTGCACATATCACTCTGTTCTAAGCCTTGGTTTCAACAGCCCCAACACCAGAGCAGCAGCCAGCAGGTGTGAAATGCCATCTGGGTTCTACTTCCTCTGTACCATAATATATTATGTCATTTTAGCAGCTCAGGTTCAACTGCTAAAACGACATATATTATGGAACGGAGGGAGTAAATGCTATCATGTGATTTGAACCAGCTGCTGAATCCTAGCGAGCAGAGCATGTACTGTTCATCATTCCTATCACATGATCCACTTCACATATTATAGGTTGCAAGGATGGGGTACTAATAAGCGTAACATTCTGTTGAAAATATAGCAATGTACCATCATTTCAGTAATAATTTGATTTGATCCTTGTAGTATCATATTCATACATGAAGATTACAACTGCGCACCACCACCAAAAATAGCATCTTCTCATTTCCTTAACTGAAAGAACCATATCAAAAGCCACGCTTCTTCTAAGAGTTCACTACTCTCTGTGGCTTGCTGTCAACACTTGGCTCAAACTAATTGTATACATGCATCTCTCTTTATCTCTTGATAGTTTTCAATTCAATGTATATAATCGAGATAGTACAACTGAATACAATTAATTAATGCTCCAGCAGGTTGACACACGCCCTTGAAATCTAGAATGAGCCCGCAATTCTGGCAGAGGAGATGCCCTGTGGTGACCCTGCCTGTTGAATACAATGAACAAGGCATAGTTGACAACCTTACTGAAAATAATGCGACAAGGGTGTGGACTAGCAGGAGGACATGGGAGGACGAGCAGCTATACCTGGTCCATGATCAGGGCACCGGTCTTCCTACTACTCTGGTCGTCAAGAAGTTCCAGAGCGTGAACCCAGCTCTACAAGTGCACGACAGTGTCAAGTACCGCTACAATTCGGAGATGTTCCTGTTAGCCAGCAATTCTCACGACAACATCATCAAAGTCGTAGACCTCATCCAGCGGGAAGACGCGATCATGCTCGTTTACGAGTATCCGGTGAATGGCAGCCTTCAATCCTGGCTGCACCGGCCGGTGGAGATCGGTCGACCTCTAGGCTGGCCGGAGAGGAGGGCCATCGCCATCGGCGTGGCCAAAGGGCTCCGCCACTTGCACCATGGATGCAATAAGCCGATTGTCCACCACAACATCAGCCTTGAAAACATCTTGCTTGATCAGAATTTCAAGGCCGTGATAGCCAGTTTCGGCGATGCGCAGATGAACATGGCTGGGCTCGGCCAGCCGTTGCCGATCACGGACCTGCCTCCTGGTAACTTCGGATACGCAGCTCCAGGTACTTGCATTGGGCGATCGATGCGCGCATTGAAATCCAATCTTACCTATACCTTGCTCTTTTCACCAGTAGTACTAACTAATAAATGATTAATTGCAGAGTATGGGAGAGCGACGAATCAGGTGAGTGAGAAGGCAGACATATACAGCTTTGGAGTGCTGCTGCTAGTACTAGTAACGGGGCGGGTGGCCAATGGACCTGGAGTGAATGGTCTATTGGCAACTTGGGCACTGAAGAACTGCAATGAACTGATGGCAAACAATCTGAAAATGTTCAAGATTACTGTGGACAAGGGCATCCCTAGTCAAGCGCGATACATGAAGGAGATGGCGACCATGTTCAGGCTGGGCGTGGATTGCACCGTCAGGGATCCACAGGAAAGGCCTTCAATGCTGAAGGTTCTGGAACGACTCTGCCGTGGGCGTTCTCCATTCCGTGGCCTCCTCACCTTCTAATTACCGCGAGGTCACCTGAAATCTTACAAAGTTCCAGTCGGTTATTTTTCCCTCGGATTGATCGTCCTGATTTTTGGTGTGTTTAAGCCTTCTGTTGTGGTATTTGATGGGGGCCTCTGCTACTTCTTGATCAGCATGGGCATCCCTTCAGTGCTTGTTGTTCTGGCTGTACTCCGCCGTTGCCTGTTGGTTTGAGCTTCAAAGAGTAATGGAGACTCTTTTGATCTCATCTTCAGATGATGTCGGTATTTATATTGTGGTTGTATCGGTCTCATATTACACGCTGTTGTTTATGCAATCCCCAGGAAGTGCAAATTCAGAAAACTGCAGCAGGGGAACTCCTCTCGCTCTGTATCTGGAATTAGTAAGATCGACGTACATTTCTTTCTGTATGTTCAGTGCTGATGCATGATGGGGAAATTGTTTGCATTTGAATTCAGTTTCTCCAAACTACACATCCAGTATTTGGTAGTACATCTCATTGTCAGTGTAGAATGAGTGCCAGATTTATTTATTTTTTTAGAAAAGGGGGAATCCCCGGCCTCTGCATTAAAAAGATGGCATACGGCCATTTTATTAAACAAATAAAGCAGTGCAAACATAAAGGGCTAGAAACACCCACTAGCCATGAAAAGACGCCACAACCGGTTGGCTAAAACTAAATAGGTAAACTACATGCCTATCCTATTACATGACCGCCATCCAAACCGGTTGAGATATCCCGAACTACCATCTCCCATCGAAAAGACCCAGTAACCAAGTGCTCTCTGGCCTCCATCTGGGTGAGTAGCGACCAGGAACGGATCAGAGCCGTAGTTTGGAATAAAACCTGCAAAAAATGAATACATGATATTCTGTTAAAAACCAAATCATTTCTGCAGGTCCAGATAGTCCACAGCAAAGCACAAACTCCAACCCGAATGTGTCTCGCTAAATCAGGCTCAATCCCATTAAGCCATGTCCCAAATAACGTGTTAACAGAATTCGATGGATTGATATTAAAAGCAATGTGGACCGTCTGCCTAAGTACTTTAGCCAACGGGCAATCAAAAAAGAGATGTTTGATTGTCTCATCCCGATCACAGAAACTACACCTAGTAGGTCCTGTCCAATTACGCTTTATCAAGTTGTCCTTGGTTAAAATAACTTGTTTATGGACGAACCACATAAACACTTTTATTTTCAAAGGAACTTTGACAGCTCAAACATGCTTAGAGGTAAGAATGGAGTTCAAATTAATAACATCAATATACATTGATTTAACAGTGAATACTCCAGACCTATTCAATTTCCAGCGTAATTCATCGGGTTGTTGAGATAGTTGGACCTCCATTAGTCTCCTAACTAAATGGAGCCATTCTTTCCAACGATTGCCCGCTAGCGTCCGTCGGAACTGAATATTAAGGGGGATAGATTGAAATACCGAGACGACGAACACTTCACGTCGTTGAACAATACGGTACAAAGACGGATATTAGATGGCCAAAGGTGTCTCGCCGAGCCAAGTATCCTCCCAGAAACGTGTACTAGAGCCGTTTCCAATAACAAACTTCATCCTATTAAAGAAAGATTGTTTGACTTTCATCAGACCTTTCCAAAAAGGTGAATCAGTCGGCCTGACTGTAACCTGGGACAAAGTTTTTGTCTGGAGGTACTTGGTACGAAGAATTTGAGCCCACATGGCATCATTCTCCGTTGAGAGCTTCCACAGCCACTTGCTAAGAAGGCATCTATTCTTAACTTCTAAATTCTCAATACCGAGACCCCCTTAGTCTTTCGGTCTACAGATGATATCCCATTTAGCAAGCCGATATTTTCGTTTAAGCTCATCACCCTGCCAAAAGAAACGCAATCGATAAAAGTCCAGTCTCTTCCTAACACCAGCTGGGACCTCAAAGAACGATAGGAGAAACATAGGCATACTCGTGAGCACCGAATTAATCAGGATTAATCGGCCTCCCTATGACATGAGCTTACCCTTCCAACAACTCAGTTTCTTCTTAAATCGGTCCTCGATGCACTTCCACTCTTTATTTGTCAGCCTACGATGGTGGATTGGAATACCCAGGTAAGAGAAGGGTAACTCTCCTAACTCGCACCCAAACAATTGCCTATAAGCCTCCTGTTCGTCTTTGGCTCTACCAAAACAGAACAGCTCGCTCTTATGAAAGTTAATCTTTAACCCGGTCAATTGTTCAAATAGGCATAATACAAGCTTCATATTTCTCGCCTTGGTCAAGTCATGCTCCATAAAGATAATTGTATCATCAGCGTACTGAAGGATGGATACACCTCCATCAACGAGATGAGGCACCAATCCACCTACTTGACCATTTTCCTTAGCCCTTTCTATCAAAATTGCTAACATATCCACCACAATGTTAAACAGGATAGACGACATCAGATCTCCTTGTCTTAGGCATTTATGTGTCTGGAAGTAATGACCTATGTCATCATTAACTTTAATTCCCACACTACCTTTTTGCGTAAATGACTCAACCTGTCGGCGCCAGGCTTCATCAAAACCTTTCATACGCAATGACTGTTGGAGGAATGGCCATTTGATCTTATCGTACGCTTTCTCGAAATCCACCTTAAAAATTACTCCATCTAATTTTTTGGACTGGATTTCATGGAGCGTTTCATGCAGGACGACCACCCCTTCAAGGATATTTCTGTCCGGCATGAAAGCAGTTTGGGACTGTTGCACCACAGAATGCGCAATCTGTGTGAGCCTATTAGTCCCTACCTTGGTGAAAATGTTGAAACTAACATTGAGGAGGCATATCGGCCTGAATTGCTCAATTCTCACAGCATCCGTCTTCTTAGGAAGCAGTGTGATAATTTCAAAATTCAAGTGAAATAACTGAAGCTGTCCAGAGAACAGATCATGGAACATAGGTATCAAATCCCCCTTAATAATGTGCCAACACTTTTTATAGAATTCGGCCGGGAATCCATCCGGTCCGGGAGCCTTATTGTTTTTCATCTGTGCAATAGCATCAAACACCTCCTTCTCTGAGAACGGGGCAACCAGAATATCATTTTTGGCAGCCGATAGCTGAGGCACATCCTCAGTCCTGGACTTATCGAGGGACACACAATTATCCTCCGGAGGTCCAAATAACTGCTTGTAATACTCGGTAATATATGTTTTTAGGTTATCCTGTCCTAAAATAGTGCCCTCGTCTTGTTCAAGCTGAAAGATACGCTTCTTTCTGTGCTTGCCATTAGCTATCAAATGGAAGAATTGAGTATTCGCGTCCCCTTGGACCACTTTGCGTACTTTAGCACGCAAAGCCCACTTCAATTCTTCTTCGCGGAGCAGTTCTTTCAACCTCTTCTCCGTCTCATTTTTAACCTGAAGCTCATTAGGCAGTAAAATAGTGGATTCGGCCTTTATGTCCAGGGCCTGTATAAGAGAAAGGAGTCTATCATTTTCAATCTTATACACACCACTGAGGTGCTTAGCCCAACCCCGTAAGAAACTTCTCAAATGCCTAATCTTATTCTGCCAACGCTCGATCGCAGTCGTGCCTCCTGCACCTCTAGCCCATTCCCTGGCAATCAAGTCCAAGAACCCCTCGCGTTCGAACCATGACATCTCGAAAGAAAAGGTGTTCTTGTTACCCACGTGGTTCGGCTCCCCTGAGTCCACGAACAAGGGTGTGTGATCGGATATTCCCCTCGAGAGAGCTTGCACCGTAACCAGAGGGAACTTTTGTTCCCACTCCACGCTCACAAGAACTCGATCAAGTTTTTCATAAGTCGGGTTTGGCAGAGCATTAGCCCAGGTAAACTTTCTACCAGAAAGCTCTATCTCCCTCAGATCCAAGCTTTCAATAATGGTATTGAACATAAACGACCATCTACCGTCAAAGTTATCATTGTTCTTCTCCTCTCTCCTTCTGATGATATTGAAATCACCTCCAACTAAAATTGGGAGCTGTTCTGACCCACAGATTCGAACAAGGTCCGCCAGAAACTCCGGTTTAAGCTCGAGCTGTGCGGCACCATAAACCGCCACCAAAGCCCAGTTAAAACCATCTATCTTAAACCTGACTGGAAACTTCACTGCGAAGTCACCCATCACTACACTTCGGACTTCAAGCGAATCGCATCTCACACCGAGTAAGATACCACCCGATCTTCCTCGCGGAGGGAGGCAATGCCAATCGAAATCAATACCACCCACAAGAGAAGAAAGAAACTGGGGCGCAAAGTTTTCTCTACCAGTCTCCGATAGAGCAACAAAATCTAACTTCTGCTCTAAAGTTGCCTCAGCAAGGAACCTTCTTTTAGCCAAGTCCTTCAGACCTCTGCTATTCCAAAAAATTCCTCTCATAATTCATCATGGAATTTTTTAGTGATTCGAATCCTAGCACTCCTACGAACTGCGGAATCAGGATAGATTTTCCGTTTCCACTTACGTTTTGGTTTACTAGGCTCTGCCGCTCGGTCCTCATAACCGGGTTCACTTAAATTATCAGCATCATTTTCGATGGGTACATCATCATCCTCAGACACATGATTTGGAGGTGCTAGATCCGCACACAGATTATCTAGCACTCTAACCCCTAACGCATCAATCTCTTCATCATTCATCGGTTTAACTGCTGCAAGATTACGAATAGTCTCTAAGACACGTTCCGCCTCCAAATCTAACAAATCATTGACCGAATTAGTGATCTCACTATCCGTGGCACATAGTGAAACTCCTAACTGGTTTGCACTATTTATAATCTCCTCATTAGAAAAATGCAATAAAGAGTTAGATATGTTGACGGACATACCAGAGGATGATGCAGTCTCCTGAAGCTTGGTCGCCCTCATAGCGCACCGCTGCTGCATATCATCCACCTCCGGGAGCTCGTGGATGCGAGCACACATCCGTCTTCCTGTGGAGACGGGGTCCGGGATCCCGCCAAAAGCAACAACCTCCTCCCTCGTAAAGCCTGGCGCTGAGACCAGAAGAGGCGGCTGCGGGCTCCCAAGCCCCACAGACGGGTGCCCCACGCCGGGGTCCGCTGCCACCGGTGCGAACGGAGAGGGGATGACGGGGGCCGCCTGCCCGCGCCCTCCTCCCGCCCCATCCGCTGGTGCAGACAGTGTCGGCGAGGAAGAGGCGGTCGTCCAGACCGCCAGGGAAGAAGGATGAGCCAGGGCCTCCTGCCCCAGCCCCCCCCCCCCCCAACGCAGTAGATGGCGCAGGTGTCGCCGCCTCCACCGGAGTAGCAGGAGCCGAGGCCACCTACCTCGGGCTCCCTCCCCCGGCGTTGGCCGACCCCGACGTGACTGACGTCACTGGCGTCCGGATATGGAGGGGAGACGTCAAGGCCTCCTGCCCCGACCCCCTCCTCCCAACAGCAGCCCACAGGTAGCAATCCGCACCGGAGCCTCGACCACAAGAGGAGGAAGGGAAAGAGAAGCGACCTCCGGCTCCCCCACCCCGACTCCATCCAGAGTCCTCGCCGATGAGTCCCTCACCAAGCGTCCAGAACCGTCAGCCCCCTCAAACTCTAACAGAGGAAGCGTGCACTCGAACAAATCCTCAGAATCCACCCGGTCACTCCAAAGTCTAGGTGGCGCTGATGCTGGCTCAAAGGACCCGAACCGCAACGAGGTCATAGGCACCGATGGCGATACTGCCGGCTCAACCCCGGTCCCCTCCCCGGGCAGCTGAGTGCCAGATAGATCTTGTAGTGCTACTTGGGATTTCAGAAGAGGCTCACGCGTACATGGCACCTTGCAGCTATTCTGAATCTGATTTTCACACTGCAATGCAACCAGTTTGATCGCTCCAGTCTTCAGTAAGCAGATCACTGGAAGCACACGTGCAAAGAGTGATATAACTAGGGAACTGAAGAGCCACATGAAAAAGAAACACAAGACATGCTAAATAATTAATTCCACAGCTAATCTTCACGCCTTCATCCTGCCCTTCCATCAAAAAAAGAACATACCATCAACCGTTAGAAAAAGGAAAGGCTGAAGCTAGCAAGCAACATGTTCAGTGCAGCAACAGTCAGCACAAAGGAACACAAATGTAACAAGTCCTCGCAACTAGCAAGCCGCCAAGGAATCCATTCTGTGTCGCCGGTTAAAACATTCTGAGTTGCCATATATTCATTGGGCCATTTGTGTGTGGCGTGATCCTTCCAAAAAAATATACAACTAGCATAAGCCTAACACATGGGCAGAAACATGGGCAGACCAACAAGGCTGGAAAGATGGGACTGAAGTCGAATGTGTCACCTGAATTAAGGATCCTTTAATTCTTTTACCACTGTTTTCAAAATAATATAAGGCTAAGTAAGGGTTCAACATAATATAACAGTGCCAACAACTTTCCAATCATTGTTAAGCTGAATTTAATACAAAGCTACGTTGAGTTCTTAAGAGAAAAAATGGGAGAAGGCATGAAGTAAACATATCAGGCAGAACCGCAGAATATTATCAAGACATGATGAATGAAATAAGTGCTACAGAGCAAACCAGATGCCTCTTACTACAACAGATGCTACGCTAGTTCTAAGGCAAGGAAATAGCAACAGCCCAGATGTGATCGATAAAATTTGCTAACCTTCATGAAGCCCTCTTGGAAATTTTTCTCGATTATTTTCTTTAAAATGGGCAACAGACCAGGATTATGCACGCGAATGTTGCATTTCAATAGGGGAAGCATATTTGAAACCCAGGGAAGCTTTTTGCCTTCATCTGAAGAAAATCCATGGAACTAAAAAAAATGTTTCAGTTTTCATTTTGTCATCATTACCGTTCACCTTTGTTTTGGCTTTATTAATTTAAAGCCGGGCTCTGCTCGTGCCTTTTCCTCTAAAAAACCCATCTTAGCCCATCTACAGCACAAGCAAAATGGTTAAAATAAGCATCGACTATCAATCTAGAAAAGGACTTACATGCATAGCAAGAAGAATGGTGGCTGCAGGTCAGGCAACAGATACCCAAGGCGATGAGGCGCAACTTCGACACCATTACCATCCTGGTGCATTGGCGAATCTGGAAGGAAAGGAATACCAGGGTCTTCGAGCAGTACGCCAGCAGTGCAGATAAGGTCTTCGATACAATCACGGAGGAGTTGGCTACATGGAGAACGGCTGGCTGCATCTATGACACAGCCACTGGCGGGCAGATTGGGGTTTTGCATTTGGTTGCAAGCCCGCATTAGGCGAGCCTTCCAGGCTTCTGGCCTGCTGTTTGGCCATTGCTTGTGGCCAGATCCTCTGTAACAGTCTTCTTTCTCTCCATCTAATAAAGAACGGCCTGCGGCCCTTCGAAAAAAGAAGTTCAAACTCTGTTTTGCTAAAGCTGATATCCCCCTTGATCATACTGGCAGCTTCCTCGAGTTTGCCTGCTAGTTGGATTTCGCCGATTCTTGGATACCAAGATCAACTGCTGTGGACCTCCCTGAGCCTCCTGATGGCCCTGATCAAACTGTCGTCAAACACTTGGGACATCTACATGATTTGGTGGAACTTGGATCCTCTGACCCACAGATACCCTGCTTCCATTAGATCAGGTCGGAGATGACTCCATGGTCAATCTGGATCTGTTATCGGCAAGGTCCGAAGAGCAGGTTTCTATAGCATTGATAATTCAGTGGTTGTTTACTAGTATGTTAGGTGCCTTGCTTTCAAGCTGAAGGTTTGCAATACTCCGCGCTATCTCTCGGCACTTGTAGAAGAAAAGGGCAAGCTCCTCCCTTGGTTTTGGGGCATCCTGAAGGTTTCTTTTCAAAGAAAACACAAAAGCAGAGCCACCATCTTGGTCTACAGTAACATCCTTCAAAGTACCACTGAACATAGTTCATCCGCTGAGCTGATCTTGCATGCCACTTTGCCCTTCACTTGTACTGAATCCTCACTGGTTATGTATCTGAAACAAAAATGACACGGTCGATAAGAATTCATGAAAAGAAATGGTTATTGACACAATAGATGAATTATTTAAATTCAAGCAGACAAGAACAACAAAATATTTCACAGAATAACGATGCAAACTAAACTGCAATTACAATCACTCACAGGGAGAGGTTACATTTAGTACAACAGCCTAACAGATAGTGATCATCCAAAATAGTAAAATAGTTGTGTTCTGCTAAGAGCATTTGATTTTTTCCATCAAGTGCCCACGAAGATCATAGATCGGCTCTCCTGAAAATGTTTTAATGGGAATACTTCCTAGAAGTTTGATATGTTGCCAGAGACATAAGCATGTTGTGCTGCCTACATAACTCAATATCCTGTAAGAAGAAAGTTCATTTCACAATTTCCAAATGAGCAAGCACTCCAAAAACTAACATCACTAAGAATACTCCAAAGTTCGTATATGCATGAGTGGAGCAGTCAGGAACACAACAGACACTGTGAAGTGTGGAAGAACCATTTTGATATAAAGGTGCCCATTGTAATCAGGGATGTCTCATTTTGATTCATTTTTCACATGAACAGTAGGGAAGACCTTTACTCTTTATTTTCCTTTTTCCAAAGTAAAAAAGTCACTTGGCTTAGCCGGTGGCATTACAGGTTATAGCAGGTGAGAAGGCCACCAAATCGCCCACGCCCACAGCCGCGGCGAAGTCGTTTGAGAGCCATCTGCATTGACGGTCTTTGCTGAGGATCCTCAATAGTGCAATCCACGCCCAGCCTGAACATGGTAGCCATCTCCTCCATGTACAATGCTTGATCTGGGATGCCATTGTCCACGGCAATCTTGAACCGTTCCAGCTTCTTTGCCATCAGCTCACTGCAGTTGTCACGTGCCCATATGGCCAACTGACCATCCACCCCATTGGCCATCCGCCCTGTGACAAGCTCCAGCAGCACCACACCAAAGCTGTATGTGTCTACCTTCTCCGTCAGCTGGCTTGCCGCCCTCCCATATTCTGCAATTAATCATTTATATATGACTAGTTAGTAAATGACCACACTAGTTATAAGATGGATTTAAAAAAAAAAACTCATTGCATCCCCACCGTACCTGGAGCTGCATACCCAAAGTTACCAAACACAGTCTCCACAATAGGCAATGGTTGGTTGAGCCCGGCCATGTTCATCTGTGCAGCACCAAAACTGGCTATCACGGCCTTGAAATTCTGATCAAGCAAGATGTTACTAGAGTTGATGTTGTGGTGTACAACTGGTTTGTTGCATCCATGGTGCAAGTGACAGAGCCCTTTGGCCACGCCGATGGCGATGGCCCTCCTCTCCGGCCAGCTCAGCGGCAGTTCACCCTCCTCCCGCCTGTGCAGCCACTGGTCAAGACTGCCGTTCACCTGGTACGTGTAAACAAGCATGATCGCATTTTCCCTCTGGATGAAGTGTAGGACGTTGACAATGTTGTCGTGACGGATGCTGGCTAATAGGATCATCTCCAACTTGCAGCGGTTCTCCAGATCACCGTCCACTATTCCGTCCGAGTTCTGGAACTTCTTGACGACCAGCGTGGTTGGGTGACCGATGCCAGCAGTGCCCTGAATGTGGACTAAGTAGAGTTGTTCGTCCTCTCCTATCCTTCTGCTAGCCCAGATGCTTCTCTGATTACTTTCAGTGAGGTTGTCGACTATGCCTTGATCATTCAGCACAATGGGCAGCATCGCCACAGGACGGCTGGTGCGTCGGAGCAGCCGTGATCCAGCCATTTTCAGCAGCTGTGGTCACGCGGGAAGAGGTTCGTGTCAAAGCTGCTCAACCAGTCAACCTGCACACACATTATTATTTAACTATTGAGAGATAGAGAGGGATGCATATTGGTAATTATATTGAAAGCCAAATGTTGACAGCTACGACAAAGATCAGTGAATCTGAAGAATGTTTTGGCATTTTGAACTACTCTAGTGGCCTAATACATGATACAAGGATCAAATGATGATAAACTGGTTGTAGCCTGCACCTACTATCTTAATCTCTTATGTTTGCAACAAAACATGCTCTACTAGGATTGAATTACTAGTGCAAACCACCTGATAACATTCAGAATCCAGAGTAGTGTAGTGTAGTGGCTGTTCAATACAGGACTTAGGACATACCAGTAGATAGCAGAGAGGAGGCATCAAATTAGCTGAGGGGAAACGTAGAGGGGGAGCGGAGGAACGTGCGCGTGAAAGGAATTTGACGGTGGATCACGGGCGTTGGAGATCAAGGCCGGCGGTCGGAGTTGGAGAAGAAGGCTGCAGTATGTGGCACGGGAGCTCCAGGTGGTGAGGGATTCGGCTTCGGAAGGTCGATCCGCGGCAGTCGTGGTGCCGTCCGGCCGACGCCTCATCGGGCCGTACCGGCGGGCGCGCGCTGCCCTCCTGCACGCCGCGGCGTCTCCTTGGGCCGCCTCCCACCCTCCTCTCGCTTGCGCAACCAAAGCCACGGCTCCAAACCGGGAGGGAGGCATTCCCGCCGACAGGCCGTGGATCTCTATCTCTGGGTGGAGATTGGGAAGGACGGCTGGTGTCAGCGGCGGCGGCGTGGGGAATGGAACAACAGAGATGAGGTGGACTGGTGGAGGTGGCGGTGGAGGCGGGGATCCATAGCCATAAACTCACCGGTGGACCCTGTTTGTCTTTACACAATTTTTTAGATTTTGGTGATTCGGGTAGGTACTCCGTATTATACAAGAAATTCCATGTGTCCATGAAAACTTCTAACCTACTCATCATCAAACATAAAAGATAGTAGAAAGTAATTACATCTAGATCTGTAGACCATCTAGTAACGATTAGAAGCACTGGAGCGAAATTTACAGAGGAAACCATACACATCTAGAAACCAGAATATTAAATAGTAAAATCACTATACATTTTCTCATATTGTGTATGTTCAATACTGTAGATATGAATAGTTTTCACTATAAAGTTTGTCAAAAAAATTATTGTTCGAGTTTTTGGAAAAAAATCTATACACTCCTGAAAAATGCAAACCTATAGTCACTAAATACATTCTTGCATACTTCCTTCATCTGAAAAAAGATGTCTCAATCTTGTCCTTCAAATAAATGTATCTAGCACTATAAGCTTTTTCGAACACTAGAAGTATCTTGAAAGAGGGACCCGCAAGATACATAGATTATGAAATGGAGGGAGTAGTACTTTCATACTTCCTTCATCTGAAAAAAGATGTCTTAATCTTGTTTCTTAAATAGATGTATCTAGCACGCTTTTTCGAACACTAGAAGTATCTTGAAAGAGGGACCCGCAAGACAAATACTGCTGGTATAGAACCGCAAGTGCGGATTGATGGACTGAAATGAAATGCTAGATGCTTGAGTACTATTAGTACAGTAATAGTAATGACTAATAACCTGAAACGAAATGGTGGCCCTGCCGCTTGCCCTTGCTCTTAAGGGGAACTCTGAAACGAAATGATGCTCGACTACTCCGCTACTAGTCGCTAGTCAGTGATTCATGGTGTGATGGATGGTATGGTGTATAAATAGGTTTCGGCGATGGTCCTATTGGATGCGCCGCTCTAAATAGGTTTCGGCGTACCCCTGCGTCACAAAGTTCCCATCAGGGCATGTACAATGGTGGCATATGGCCCCATGACAAAAAATAATTTGAAACATTTACATTAATTTTTTCTCTCCAATGCAAGCTATCACTAATGGGTCTTATTAAGAAATAGAAAATGAAGACTCTATACACATGCATCTCTACTTTTCACTTCAATGTTTTCAGCTTTTGTCACCAGTCCACACTTTTTCTTTTCAAGCACCCACCTCCTGAAAAGGATCCTGCTTCCCTATCCGAACCTACTTTACGTCATATCCGATCCTACATGGCATGCGAGGCATCACCTTGAGGCTATGCATTGTACATGCCCTCAAACCGAGACCCTGTGCACAAGTATAATATATAAGAAGTGTTTTTCATACTCTCTCTGCCTCATAACACGGGAGCGGTTTTAAAAATATACTATAATAATGTCCATGCGTTTCAACGGGATATAAATATTCTAGTATGTTAGCTTGTGATTTACCTGTCAATAATAATGTGATTGTGTAAATAAATGTTTCATCAAATTCTGCCCGTGAATTACCATATATTTTGATTACAAGTTTAGTAAGTAAATTAAAGTGGAACTAGTAAAAAAATTAATGTGATTGATTATCATATACATACAAGGCTGGACTAAGGGGTGGTGGGAACGAAGATGAAATGAAGATCTTACATTCTTTTTAAGTAGTAGAGATTAGTATCAAAAACACTATTTTATCTTTACTCCTAATGCCTAAGTTATCTGAATAGTACGGTTTATTTTCGTCCCACCACTTTTAACCCTTTTTTTCGCTATTTTTTTCTTCTACCACCACTGTCTACCGTCTTCCTTTTAGCTCGCACGAAGAAAAACCAGGGAACGAGGCTCCTCTCGGACGTAACAAAAGAAAACCAGGCAACAGGCCCCCCTCGGCATGTCCCCCTTTCACAACTCTCCCTCTCCTCTAACCCTAGCGCCGCCAAACGCAGCCGCACCCCCGTCGCCCCCGGCCGCTTCCTCGCCTTCCCCGACGTCCTTGGCCGCCACACTTCTCATCTGCATTGTCCTGGTGGCGGATCGATGTCACGGCGCTGACGACCTCCGACGGAGGATCTGGCCATGGGCGAGGAGGTCGAGCCACCTGCTCCAGTCACGGCCATCCCGACTCAGACCTTGTGTTGCCCCACCTCCTCCTGTTCTGGATTCCTTTTGTAGCCTCTGTCCTACCCCTCTCTGCATAAACTAACTCGGCGCCGCATGATCCTGTGGCGGCGGGATTGAGACAATGGAACTCAGCCACGTGAGAGGATGGTGTTCGTCGTGTGAGGGAAGATTAGTATGTAACTCATGCAGTGATAGCTGTTGTGCGGATGCATGGCTTGACTGCAGCGTTGAGATGGAGGGCACTGTTGGGGAACGCAGTAATTTAAAAAAAAATCCTACGCGCACTCAAGATCATGGTGATGCATAGCAACGAGAGGGGAGAGTGTTGTCCACGTACCCTCGTAGACCAAAAGCGGAAGCGTTCGCACAACGCGATTGATGTAGTCGTACGTCTTCACGATCCGACCGATCAAGTACCGAACGTACGGCACCTCCGAGTTCAGCACACGTTCAGCCCGATGACGTCCCTCGAACTCCGATCCAGCCGAGTGTTGAGGGAGAGTTTCATCAGCACGACGGCGTGGTGACGATGATGATGTTCTACCGACGCAGGGCTTCGCCTAAGCACCGCTACAGTATTTATCGAGGTGGACTATGGTGGAGGGGGGCACCGCACACGGCTAAAAGATTAAATGATCAATTGTTGTGTCTCTAGGGTGCCCCCTGCCCCCGTATCTAAAGGAGAAAGGGGGAGGTGCGGCCGGCCTAGAGGGGGCGCGCCAGGAGGAGTCCTACTCCTACCGGGAGTAGGACTCCCTCCCTTTTCCTTGTTGGACTAGGAGTGGAGGGGGAAAGAGGAGGGAGAGAGGAAGGAAAGGGGGGGTGCCGCCCCCCTCTCCTTATCCTATTCGGACTAGGGGGGAGGGGCGCGCGGCCCTGCCCTGGCCGCCTCTCCTCTTCTCCACAATGCCCACTATGGCCCATTAAGCTCCCGGGGGGTTCCGGTAACCTCCCGGTACTCCGGTAAAATCCCGATTTCACCCGGACACTTCCGATATCTAAACATAGGCTTCCAATATATCAATCTTCATGTCTCGACCATTTCGAGACTCCTCGTCATGTCCGTGATCACATCCGAGACTCCGAACAACCTTCGGTACATCAAAACATATAAACTCATAATATAACTTTCATCGAAACGTTAAGCGTGCGGACGCTACGGGTTCGAGAATTATGTAGACATGACCGAGACACGTCTCCGGTCAATAACCAATAGCGGAACCTGGATGCTCATATTGGCTCCCACATATTCTATGAAGATCTTTATCGGTCAGACCGCATAACAACATACATTGTTCCCTTTGTCATCAGTATGTTACTTGCCCGAGATTCGATCGTCGGTATCTCAATACCTAGTTCAATCTCGTTACTGGCAAGTCTCTTTACTCGTTCCTTAATATATCATCCCGCAACTAACTCATTAGTTGCAATGCTTGCAAGGCTTAAGTGATGTGCATTACCGAGAGGGCCCAGAGATACCTCTCCGACAATCGGAATGACAAATCCTAATCTTGAAATACGCCAACCCAAAAAGTACCTTCGGAGACACCTGTAGAGCACATTTATAATCACCCAGTTACGTTGTGACGTTTGGTAGCACACAAAGTGTTCCTCCGGTAAACGGGAGTTGCATAATCTCATAGTCATAGGAACATGTATAAGTCATGAAGAAAGCAATAGCAACATACTAAACGATCGAGTGCTAAGCTAACGGAATGGGTCAAGTCATTCACATCATTCTCCTAATGATGTGATCCCGTTAATCAAATGACAACCCATGTCAATGGCTAGGAAACTTAACCATCTTTGATCAACGAGCTAGTCAAGTAGAGGCATACTAGTGACACTCTGTTTGTCTATGTATTCACACATGTATTATATATGTTTCCGGTTAATACAATTCTAGCATGAATAATAAACATTTATCATGATATAAGGAAATAAATAATAACTTTATTATTGCCTCTAGGGCATATTTCCTTCAGTCTCCCACTTGCACTAGAGTCAATAATCTAGATTACACAGTAATGATTCTAACACCCATGGAGCCTTGGCGCTGATCATGTTTTGCTCGTGGAAAAGGCTTAGTCAACGGGTCTGCAACATTCATATCCGTATGTATCTTGCAAATTTCTATGTCTCCCACCTGGACAAAATCCCGGATGGAATTGAAGCGTCTCTTGATGTGCTTGGTTCTCTTGTGAAATCTAGATTCCTTCGCCAAGGCAATTGCACCAGGATTGTCACAAAAGATTTTCATTGGACCCGATGCACTAGGTATGACACCTAGATCGGATATGAACTCCTTCATCCAGACTCCTTCATTTGCTGCTTTCGAAGCAGCTATGTACTCCGCTTCACACGTAGATCCGGCCACGACGCTTTGTTTAGAACTGCACCAACTGACAGCTCCACCGTTCAATGTAAACATGTATCCGGTTTGCGATTCAGAATCGTCCGGATCAGTGTCAAAGCTTGCGTCAACGTAACCATTTACGATGAGCTCTTTGTCACCTCCATAAACGAGAAACATATCCTTAGTCCTTTTCAGGTATTTCAGGATGTTCTTGACCGATGTCCAGTGATCCACTCCTGGATTACTTTGGTACCTCACTGCTAAACTTATAGCAAGGCACACATCAGATCTGGTACACATCATTGCATACATGATAGAGCCTATGGCTGAAGCATAGGGAACATCTTTCATCTTCTCTCTATCTTCTGCAGTGGTCGGGCATTGAGTCTTACTCAACTTCACACCTTGTAACACAGACAAGAACCCTTTCTTTGCTTGATCCATTTTGAACTTCTTCAAAACTTTGTCAAGGTATGTGCTTTGTGAAAGTCCAATTAAGCGTCTTGATCTATCTCTATAGATCTTGATGCCCAATATATAAGCAGCTTCACCGAGGTCTTTCATTGAAAAACTCTTATTCAAGTATCCCTTTATGCTATCTAGAAATTCTATATCATTTCCAATCAGTAATATGTCATCCACATATAATATCAGAAATGCTACAGAGCTCCCACTCACTTTCTTGTAAATACAGGCTTCTCCAAAAGTCTGTACAAAACCAAATGCTTTGCTCACACTATCAAAGCATTTATTCCAACTCCGAGAGGCTTGCACCAGTCCATAAATGGATCGCTAGAGCTTGAACACTTTGTTAGCTCCCTTTGGATCGACAAAACCTTCCGGTTGCATCATATACAACTATTCTTCCAGAAATCCATTCAGGAATGCAGTTTTAACATCCATTTGCCAAATTTCATAATCATAAAATGCGGCAATTGCTAACATGATTTGGACAGACTTAAGCATCGCTACGGGTGAGAAGGTCTCATCGTAGTCAATCCCTTGAACTTGTCGAAAACCTTTCGCAACAAGTCAAGCTTTATAGACAGTAACATTACTGTCAGTGTCAGTCTTCTTCTTGAAGATCCATTTATTCTCAATTGCTTGCCGATCATCGGGCAAGTCAACCAAAGTCCACACTTTGTTCTCATACATGGATCCCATCTCAGATTTCATGGCCTCAAGTCATTTCGCGGAATCTGGGCTCACCAATGAAGGCATGCTTGCTTGAATTGTGTGGAGATTGCTTGACTTGTGATACCTTTGGGCCTTTAGCCATGAAGCATGTTCCAACTCCTTCATTGGTGAGTCAAATATGTCGTAGGAGTTGGTTGTCACAAGTGCTAGACCGGCAACACCTTCATCTTGAGTATATTCGGAGTCGGAGTGATAGCTTCTCTCGGAGTGGTTGTCGGAGTCGGAGTCGGAGCCGGATACCCATTCACCAACATGAGCTTGATGTCTTCGTTTTGTGTAGCTCCTTGATGACTTGTCCTTTCTTTCCGAATCCTTGCTTCTCCGTGAGGGTCTTCGTTCATAACGATCATCTCTACTCCTTTCTCTAGATGGTGATTCTTCTCTTCTACTTCTTCTCTTGGGAGAATCTTCTCTTCTCTTGTAGGGGGGCGTACACTCATTGGAATAGTGTCCGGGCCTTCCACAATTGTAGTAATTTCGCTCTCGACTAGAAGATCTTTTGTCATTGTAGGACCTTGACTTGGAGCTTCTCTCTTTGCTTCTACTCTTATAGAACTTGTTGAAGTTCTTCACCATTAAGCTCAATTCTTCATTGAAGGTTTGTTTCTCACTGGATGATGTGGGGGCTTCACATGAGGCTTTGTAAGCACCACTTGATTTGTTGTGAAGTTCCACTTTATCCTTGAGTGACATCTCATGCGCAACAATTCTTCCGATGACTTTTGTTGGCTTGAGATCTTTGTAATTGGGCATCATTTGGATCAATGTGCACACGGTATCATATTTTCCATCCAAGGCTCTTAGGATCTTCTTGATGATGAATCTATCGGTCAACTCTTCACTCCCTAAGCCGGCAATCTCATTTGTGATAAGAACAAGCCTAGAGTACATTTCAGCGACACCTTCACCATCCTTCATTTTGAACTTGTCAAGTTGACTTTGAAGCACATCCAATTTGGATTCCTTGACGGAGTCGGTACCTTCGTGCATATCAATCAAAGTATCCCAAATTTCCTTTGCATTCTCAAGACGGCTGATTTTGTTGAATTCTTCGGGGCACAATCCGTTGAAGAGGATATCACAAGCTTGAGCATTGTATTGCAGCATCTTTAACTCTTCCGCGGTGGCTTCACGGTTCGGTTCTTTCCCATCAAAGAATTCACCTTGCAAGCCAATACACACAATAGCCCAAATGGCGGGGTTATGTACAAGAATATGCATTTTCATCTTATGCTTCTGTCGTGGTTTTGTCACGGCAGATGTCCTAGAGAAAGGACTTAGTCGTGGAGCCATCGCAACAGGTTAGCTTGAAGGGGTTAAAGCGGACACAGGGACGCAAGAGAGTTTATACTAGTTCGGCCCCTTCGATGAAGGTAAAAGCCTACGTCTAGTTGTGATGGAATTGATGGGGTTTCGATGACTAGGGAGCCAACAAGCGTCGCCTAAGTCTCGAGTTGTTGTCTGTTCTCCCCCGAACCGCCGCCGAGTCGCCCCCTTATATACACAGGTGACGCCTGCCGGTTCAGAGAGTCCCAACACCGGTTCATACTCATATCCGGGTTGGTCCCTCCTTGTTCCCAACTTACAGTACAAGTATATGCACAAACGCTGGTGTATGGCTACAGGTTGTAAACCGACTACGGGCCCTGGGCCTTTATCTTCCTCTTTGGGCTTTAACACCTTTGAACTACTGATGAAGTTAATCCGGCCCAGGTAGGCCGGTTTATGCTCAGTAGTAATATCCCCAACATTAGGCCCCAGATTGATTTGAACAGGTTCATGTCAATCCTTAGCAAAAATCTTCGTCTTCAACATCTTCTTGTAATTGTTGAACCGCCGTGACGTCATCTTCTTTGTTTGCTGTAAACCGGCGTGACGTCATCTGTCATAAAGAAAACATCCATGACATCCTCTTGTTTAATAGATTCGCAATGACCGAGGTGACAGCTCCACTTCCAAAATCTGCGGTCCCTTGATTCATGCGCCTGACACATGTCCTTTGCCTTATAAATAGGCCTGAAGGGTCATTTCTTTTCTTCCCTTCGTGCCCTTCCTCTTCGTCTTCCTCGCGTCGCCAGTCTCAGAGCTCCGCCGCCGTCGTCGTCTTCTGCATCATCCTTGGCCGCTGCATCAACCTGAACGCACCAGAAAGCCGCGGCGACCTTCCATGTTTTCCTCAGCTCTGGTAGGTCTTCTGTTCTTCTCAACATAGATCTGATCTAGGGCTTCGTGTTCTTGCGGTGTTCATCACTTGTTCATACTCATGTACTAGCTCCTGGATGCACATGTGAACCCTTGCTTTGTGTAGCGGTAACTTTTAGTATCCACCGCTAGTTTCCTGCCCAAAATCATATATCTCACAATACTTCTGCTCATTGATTCAATACTGTTCTGCTTTGATCTTTGACTATTTTTCTTATTTTCTGAACTTGCTTCAGATCCAACGCCGTAACAAGATCTTGTGAAACCTGTTTCTGCATACTTAACCATCCGCAATCTTAATTGCTTCAATGTTTAGATCAGGCGGTTTAACCTTATAGAAAATTTTCCAAACCGGTATATGCCATTAGTCCCCTTGTTGAACCGCCAGATGTTGGTTGCTTCATGAAACCCCGGTTTAGATAGGGCTGTTTCCGGTTTAACATTGTACATACCAGTGCATTTTAATCAATGCATTTTTGAACTGGAATCTTTTACCTTGTAGATTCCATCATGGCCAAGCAAGTGTATGAGTGCAATTGGGTTCCTTCTCGCGTCACAGAGGCTGAACTGGACGATTTAGTCCTGATTGGTGCTTTAGGCAGCAAAGATACAATCCATTGGAGGGCTCCTGGCAAAGAATGCCCTCCCACACCTCGAGAAGGAGAGGTTGTTGTTTTCGTAGATCACTTAGCCCGGGGCTTTAAGCCGCCCGGTTCTAAATTTTACCAGGATGTCTTAGCCGATTTCCAGCTCCATCCACAAGATACTGGCCCCAACTCTGTTGCAAATATGTGTCACTTCCAAGTGCTCTGTGAAGCGTTCTTTCAAGAGGAGCCCACAATGGAACTGTTCAGAGACCTATTCCATCTAAACCATCGTACTGAATTTACTGACGGCTCCAATACGGAGTTGGATGGTGTGGCGATTCAGAAAAGGAAAGAGGTCACATACCCTCACGCCAAACTGCATAGCCACCCCAAAGAGTGGAATCAGACATGGTTCTACTGCAAAGACACCTCCCCTGCTGGTGAGAATCCCTTGCCTGGCTTTCGACCGGAGCGGCTCAGCAACACACACCCTTCTCCACAAAGATTGACTGCACAGGAGAGAAGTAAATATGCTCCTCAGCTATCAAAGCTCAGAGCTTTTATGGCCAACGGTTTAACAGGGGTTGACCTTGCTCGCTGTTGGATATCATGGAGCATACTGCCTCTTAGTCTGCGCTCCGGTTTGATGTGCGAGTATACTAACCGTGTTGATGACCCACTGCGACACTCAAGACTCCAGCTCTCCGGTGAAGAAATCACAGAGGCTGTGCATAAGATACTGAATGAACCGGAGCACGTCTGTGCCAGAACCGGCCTGCTTCCCTTCTGTGCCACCAACAAACCGCCAGCTGTAAGACTTTGATTTTTCTCTTTGCTGAATCTGTTATTGATATGTCTGGTCATTGTTTTTAATATCAGTGTCTGCATAATCAGGGCGATGATCCGTTTTGGAGCAAAAAACTGCCGCAGGAGAAACCAGAAAAACCAAACAAACCGGAAAGAGCAACCCGGCAAAAGACTAAAGCTGTGAAGAAGACTGCCCATAGGAAAAGAACCACTGCATCTTCTAATCCGGCTCCTGACGATGAGGTGGATAATCCGGACTTTGAGGTAGAGCTTGACTCACTTGGTTTATTTTTCATGCGTCTTATTGATGATGATATTTGTCAGGATGATGTCGAAGCCAGCCACGCGGATGTTGCAGAGGTAATTATTCTCTCTTCCGATTCAGAAACTTTGCCTTCACAAAAAATCCGTTAGGCAAACCGGAAAGTTAAATTTTCTCATCCTCTTGCTTATTTGGATCCTAAACTTCTTATGAAGACCCAACAACACGAAGCTCGCCGCACCACCCGGCACAGCGGGCAGGTAGTTACCTCTGCCGGTTTACCGAACAGTCCGGTTCGGAAACGCCATTCTGAGGTCTCTAATTTGCTTGTCAGTGCTTGTCCTAAAGCGGGCTGCTTTCGTCAACCTCTTAATCCGTCTGACTCCGATTATCAGGTTACTTCCCACTCATCTTCTGGCGAGTCATCGGCTACTCAGCTCCCACCGCTCAAAATGGTGCTTGGGTAAGCTATACTTATTGTGATGTTTGCAGTACATTGCCTTAGAACATATTCTGTATTTGATTTTGTTATTCTTCTCAGGGCCAAACCTAGGCCAAGCAAGAAGGCCCACCTGGACAAAGCGGCCGAAGAAGATGTCGTTCTTGAAGCAGACAAGACACCCAATGCTGAAGCGGCTATTCCTGAGGATATTCCCAACGATCCACCGCAACAAGATGATGATCTTATTACAGAAGAGAGACCTACTGACACCTCAGGTCCAACCCATCAGCCCACAGGTTCCATCCGGATTGAAAGCTCCACGTCCAGCAAAGCGTACTGACAAGCCAACAGCTCCAGTGCAAACCGGCGGTACCAAAGATGATGAGGTTGTCATTACTGGTATTGGCCATACTGAGCCAAACAATCCTGTCGCTTTATCCAAACATTCTGCCAGGGAAGAATTTGTTGCCTTTGGCAAAGGCAAGTGGAACGCTGATCTGACGACTTACGCTGCTCTGAACGCCCAAGATATCCATTCCGGCTATCTAAACTGGCTGTATACCAACCGTGACTACGAAGCCGGTCTGGTTAATATGATGAAAGATAAATATGAGGTAATTTCCATATGCTCCTTCCTGCTTGTATGCTTCCATTCCTGATTCTCCTAGCCCCCAAGGGCTGGTTTGGAATATTCTTTCAAACCGAGACTTAAATAATATAAATCTTGTTGCTTTGAAATTTGCTGATGTAGCCCCCAAGGGCCGGTTCAAGTTTAGCGTAGTTAAGCCGGTACTTTAAGTAATTGAAACTGCCACATCAGAATATATATGATCAAATAGCCATTAGCCCCCAAGTGCCAAGTTGAATACTTGTATTGATCTCGGGACTTTGTAAACAATTGAAAGATGAAGATCAAACATGCATTAGCCCCCAAGTGCTAAGCGCATAACTTGTTATGTGGTTGGTACTTGAATCCTTCTACCGGTTTGTTGAAACATATATCTGTATGCATGCAGGCGGAGCTGAAGACGAAAGAAAACCAAGTCATCGATCTTCAAGAAAACTTGAAAACCCAACAGGTTGAAACCTCCAAAGCAAAAGAGGAATTGGCCAGTGCTTTAAGCGTCATGGAACAACTTAAGGAGAACTTCAAGAAGAAACGAGCGGACTGGGCCACTGAAAAATCTGCTTTGATCAAACGAGCAAAGGATGCTGAGGCTGCACTAAAACCAGTGGCAAATGAACTGACCAACATAAAGCGGCACGTGCATGCCATGACTGCTGCTATCTTTGGTAAGCCAGTTTGCCTTCTGAATTGGCTGTGCCTTCTGACAAAGTCGCCAGTTTATTAACCCTTTTATGGTATTTCAGGGACACGCATTGGTCACTTGGGGTCAGATTGCGGAAGAAACTAAAAGCCGCCTATACATTGGTTGAACAATTGTATACTGGTGCCCAGCGGATCATCTGTACTGCATCTCATAACAAACCGGCACCCACTTTGATTCAAGATACTCTGATGAAACTGTCGGTGCTTCCTGCCCGGGTTGAAGAGCTGAAGAAATCTGCTGCTCGAACCGGCGCAATCAATGCTTTAATCCGGGCAAAAGCCTGGGTGCCGGATTTTGATCCTATTGAAGCGGCTCAGGGCTATCCCAGCTTGAAGGAAGACGGGTCAGAATTCGGTGAAGCGGATCTGCGAGCAATAAACCGGGAGGTGCGTCCACTAGCTTGTCAGTTGGCTGAGGAAGCAGACTTGTCTCGTTATCAAGCGCAATATGACAGTCAGAAAAGGCGAATAGCTGCGCCAATCCATGAATCGGAAAATCTGATTCCTCCAATCCGTAAGCATACTTACGCTCCCGATATTGACCCGTCATTGCTGATCCACGATGAAGCTGTTTTTCAAGCATTAATGGGAATCGACTGGATAACTGTGGATTTCCAGCCACTGGGTAGGGACACGGAGGCTGAAGCGGCGCAGGATGACCCGCAACCATCAGGCCAGGCTGGTGACCAAGCTTGAACCAGAAGCCGGTTTTAAAACTGCCTCTCCTTCGCGAAAAACAATTATTTTATTATGGGCACCATGTTGCCTTGTAATAGGCTAGCTGATACCTTTGATGTTGATATGTCTTCGTGCATACTTTGTTCTTTCTGTGGTAATGAACTTTCCACAACACTTTCTGAAATGAAAAATTCGTCAAGTGCCACCGCAGTTGTACCGTCAGGCGGAATATGATGTCTGCATATATGAAATCAAAACAAAATTTTAAGTATATGACCAAAATTTTGAGATACATAATACCTGCCGTCATTGAGCGTGAAGTTGGCTTGGCCAATCTTGAAGCGGAGTTTTGCAAACCCACACTTGTTGGAGGAGATAATAGCTCCTGTATATATATATGACGCTGGTTTACCATTGTAAACCGTGCCGGGTTATAATAAAGACCGTGTTACTCCATAAGAGGATGTTAACAACACAGATCAAACCGATCAAATAGTCTCTGGATTGACGTGAACTGTGTTCCGTCAATTGAAAAAAAAAATGTCAGTTTAAAAAACGCACAATGAAAAGCAAAAACCCCCCTTCAAAGAAAAGTGTGAAGCAAAAGAAAAGTTTTATTTAAACTGATTAAATGGCGTTACCATGGCCAAACATGACCAAGCTCCCGTTAGGTGTAACTATGGTTCTAGTCAGCCAGGTCCCCAAATGAAACCGTGGCATTTATGCCGACCAAATGGCGTGGTCATGGTTCGGGTTCGACCAAGCCCCCAAGTGATTCTGTGGCCTTAGGCCGATCAAGAGGCGTGACTGGTTCAGACATGACCTAGTCCCCAAGTGATCTGGTGGCTTTCGCCTATCAAGAGGCATGGTATTGGGTCGGACACGACCAATCCTCCAAGTGATATAACGCGATGCTTTTAGCAAAGCGAACTCAAGGGGTAAACCGGGGGCCGCTTTAGAGCAAGTCCGTGTAACCTCACATGATGTAAAAGAACAGATACCCCGCTTTAGCTGAGGGTCCGGTTTATTATCATAATATATACATTGTCGTAATATGTACATAAGTATAGTCAATGGCTCAAGTATAGTAAGGCCGAAGATGAGCTATATTCCACGGCCTGTTAGTCTCCTCCTCTGATGTACGTGAGTCCTTATGCTCTCGAATATCGATCAGATAGTACGACCCATTGTGCAAATTCTTGCTGACCACGAAAGGCCCCTCCCAAGGTGGGGATAGCTTATGCATATTAGTCTGATCTTGGATGAGCCAAAGCACCAAATCTCCTTCCTGAAAGGTTCTGGTTCTGACCTGGTGACTGTGATAACGACGAAGATCCTGTTGGTAAATCGCCGATCGGGCGGCTGCGATGTCACGCTCTTCATCCAACCGGTCCAAAGCATGTTGTCGTGCTGTCTCGTTGTCCGCTTCAATATAAGCCGTGACACGAGGTGAATCATGGCGGACACGAGGTGAATCATGGCGGATATCACTGGGGAGAACCGCCTCCGCTCCATAAACCATGAAGAACGGTGTGTATCCTGTTGATTTGTTGGGTGTTGTATTGATGCTCCATAGCACAGATGTTAATTCTTCTACCCAACAACCTGGCGTTCTCTGCAAAGGAACCATGAGCCGGGGCTTGGTGCCTCTCAAGATCTCTTGATTACCTCTTTCTGCTTGACCATTGGACTGTGGATGTGCCACTGATGAAACGTCGAGCCGGATGTGCTCCCGTTTGCAGAACTCCTTCATAGCACCTTTGGATAAATTGGTACCATTATCTGTGATAATACTGTGCGGAAAGCCAAACCAGAAAATCACCTTTTTGATGAACTGAACCGCCGTGGCCGCATCACACTTGCTAACAGGTTCTGCCTCCACCCACTTTGTAAACTTGTCAACCGCCACCAGGAGGTGGGTCTTCTTATCTTTGGACCTTTTGAAAGGCCCAACCATATCCAGCCCCCAAGTTGCAAACGGCCAAGTAATCGGAATCATTCTCAATTCTTGAGCCGGTACATGAGCACGCCTTGAAAACCTTTGGCACCCATCACATCGTCTGACCAGATCCTCCGCATCAGCATGGGCAGTTAACCAATAAAAACCATGGCGAAACGCTTTAGCCACCAGAGACTTTGAACCGGCGTGGTGACCACAATCTCCTTCGTGGATCTCACGCAAGATTTCACGGCCTTCTTCAGGAGACACGCAGCGTTGAAAAACCCCTGATATACTGCAATGATGCAACTCGCCGTTGATGATAGCCATGGACTTGGATCGCCGGATTATCTGCCGGGCTAGAATTTCATCCTCTGGCAACTCACCCCGGTTCTTGTACGCCAGGTAAGGAAACGTCCAATCCGGTATAACATGAAGAGCCGCCACCAATTGAGCCTCCGGATCAGGAATAGCCAAATCCTCTTCACCAGGGATCTTGACCGACGGGTTGTGCAGCACATCCAGAAAAGCATTGGGTGGGACCGGTTTGCGCTGAGAGCCCAGCCGGCTTAAAGCATCTGCCGCTTCATTTTTCCGTCGGTCCACGTGGTCCACCTGATAGCCCTTGAAATAACCTGCGACAGTATCCACCTCGCGACGGTATGCTGCCATGAGTGGGTCCTTGGAGTCCCAAGTGCCAGACACTTGCTGAGCCACAAGGTCCGAGTCACCGAAACACTTAACTCGACTTAGATTCATCTCCTTAGCCATCCGGAGAACATGGAGCAAGGCTTCATACTCAGCTACATTATTAGTACAAGGGAACATTAAACGGAGAACATAACAAAACTTATCACCTCATGGGGAAGTTAACACGACTCCAGCCCCCGAGCCTTCCAACTGCCTGGATCCGTCAAAATGGATGGTCCAATACGTATGATCCGGCCTTTCCTCAGGTGCTTGCATTTCCGTCCAATCATTGATGAAATCAACAAGTGCTTGAGACTTAACCGCTGTCCGAGGCACATACTTCAAACCATACGGCCCCAGCTCTATGGCCCACTTTGCAATCCGGCCAGTTGCTTCCTGGTTCTAGATGACATCTCCCAAAGGAGCAGAACTGACCACCGTAATTGAGTGCCCCTGGAAATATTGTTTAAGCTTCCGTCTTGTCATAAAAACTCCATACACCAGCTTCTGCCAATGCGGATACCTTTGCTTGTACTCAATGAGCACCTCGCTGATATAATAGACCAGACGTTGAACCGGATGCTCCTTACCTGCCTCCTTTCACTCCACCACAATAGCTACGCTGACCGCCCGAACATTAGCAGCAACATAGCAGTAACGGCTCCTTGTCAACGGGAGCGGCGAGCACAGGCGGATTGGCCAATTGCCGCTTTAAGTCCTCAAATGCTTCATCAGCAGCAGAACTCCAGACAAACTGATCCATCTTTTTCAACATCTGATACAAAGGGATTGCCTTCTCACCCAGGCGACTGATAAACCGGCTTAGCGCAGCAATCCGGCCTGCCAGGCGTTGAACATCGTTGATACACTTCGGTTTAGCCAGGGAGGTGATAGCCGTGATCTTCTCCGGATTAGCCTCAATTCCCCTGTTGGACACTAGAAAACCCAATAGCTTGCCCGCTGGTACACCAAAGACACACTTGTCCGGATTAAGCATCATCTTGTATGTTCTCAGGTTATCAAAGGTTTCTTTTAAATCATCAATCAGAGTCTCCTTCTCCCTGGATTTAACCATGATATCATCCACGTAAGCATGTACATTACGGCCAATCTGCTTGTGAAGACAATTTTGTACACACCGTTGGTAAGTTGCCTGGGCACTCTTGAGCCCGAAGGGCATAGACACATAGCAGAAGGCTCCAAAGGGAGTTATAAATGCTGTCTTTTCCTGATCCTTAACTACCATTTTGATCTGATGATAGCCAGAGTACGCATCCAAAAAATTTAAACGCTCACAACCCGCCGTAGCATCAATAATTTGATCAATATGGGGGAGGGCAAAAGGATCTCCTGAACAAGCTTTATTAAGATCCGTATAATCCACACACATGCGCCAGGTGCCGTTTTTCTTGAGGACCAGCACCGGATTAGCAAGCCACTCAGGGTGAAAAACTTCAACAATAAAGCCAGCTGCTAAGAGCCTGGCTACCTCTTCTCCAATCACCTTGCGTCTTTCTTCGTTAAACCGGCGGAGGAACTATTTCACCAGTTTATATTTAGGATCCACATTAAGTGTGTGCTCAGCAAGTTGCCTCGGTACACCTGGCATGTCAGAGGGTTTCCATGCGAAAATGTCCCGATTCTCACGGATGAACTCGATGAGCGCGCTTTCCTATTTCGGATCCAAGTTGGCACTGATGCTGAACTGCTTGGACGAATCGCCAGGTACGAAGTCAACAAGCTTAGTCTCTGCTGCCGATTTGAACTTCAGGGCCGGATCATGCTCCGTAGTTGGCTTCTTCAACGGAGTCATGTCCGCCGGATCAACATTGTCTTTATAGTGCTTCAACTCCTCGGTGGCACAAACCGACTCTGCATAAGCCGCATCTCCTTCCTCGCATTCCAAAGCGATTTTGCGGCTTCCGTGAACCGTTATTGTCCCCTTGTGACCCGGCATCTTGAGCTGCAAATACACATAACAGGGCCGAGCCATAAACTTGGCGTATGCCGGTCGCCCAAACAGGGCATGATATGGACTTTGGATTTTCACCACCTCAAACGTTAATGTCTCCGACCTGGAATCATGATCATCCCCAAAGGCCACTTCCAGAGCTATCTTACCAACGGGATATGCTGATCTGCCAGGCACTACACCATGGAATACTGTATTAGAAGGTTTGAGATTCTTATCTGTTAGCCCCATACGACGGAAGGTCTCATAGTACAGGATGTTAATACTGCTCCCTCCATCCATGAGCACCTTGGTGAACTTATAACCTCCCACCTGAGGCACCACCACCAGAGCCAACTGACCCTGATTATCGACCTGGGGTGGGTGATCCTCTCTGCTCCATATGATCGGCTGTTCAGACCAACGTAGATAACGGGGTATGGCCGGTTCAACAGAGTTGACCGCCCGCCTCTGAACCTTCCGGTCTCGCTTGTCCAAGCTAGTGGTAAAGACATGGTACTGCCCACCACTCAACTGCTTTGGGTTGCTCTGGTAACCTGACTGTTGCTGCTGTTGGTTGTAACCACCCTGGTTGTTCCGATTATTTTGACCATTATTTCCGCCCGGATTACCATTAAATCCTGAACCAGAACTTCCTCCACCATAACCCGCCCCAGACCCTGAGCCATCGCCAGATTCGTGATCATACCGGAAATTATTAGAATTCTTGAACTCCTGCATAATAAATCAATCCTTCCAAAGGTGGTTTGCTGGTTCCTCCGTCCCATGTCTTGGACAGGGCTGGCTTAGCAGATAGTTTAGGCGGTTTGGGTTAGGGTTGGGTGCCCCACTACGATTTTTCGGCCTACCCGTGCGTCGCTGGCCATTGTTCTGTGCGTTGGTATTAGCCACCAAGTCCATGTTACCATCTGCTTTACGCTTGCTTCCTCCGTAATTGCCTACCCAGTGATGTTGCTGACCTTTGGAGCTGCTGTTCCTCTTTCCTTTCCCTGTCTTGTCATCATCAGATTCGGGATCCTTGGTACTATCAGAATCAGCATATTTCACCAAAGCGGCCATGAGGGTCCCCATGTCGGTACAATGACGCTTCATCCGTCCCAACTTCAGCTTCAGGGGTCCAAACCGGCAGTTGCCCTCTAGGGTTAATACTGCGGTGTCAGCGTTGATGCGGTCTGAGGAGTGCAACACTTGTGAAACCCGGCGCACCCAATGAGTCGTTGATTCTCCTTCCTCCTGGACGCATGCCGCTAAGTCCACTATCGACATAGGCTGTTTACAGGTATCTTTGAAATTGCTGATAAACCGGGCCCGTAATTGGGCCCATGAACTGATAGAATTAGCCGGCAAGCTTTTTAACAAAGTATGGGCCGTTCCTTCGAGCATCATGGTGAAGTATTTTGCACACGCCGCGTCATCTACATCGAGCATCTCCATGGCCATCTCATAGCTCTCCACCCATGTCTCTGGAGGTTGATCCGCCGTGTAATTTGGTACCTTGCGCGGGCCTTTGAAATCCTTGGGCAGGCGCACGTTGCGCAAAGCGGGGATAAGGCAAGGCACCCCTAAAGAACTAGAAGTAATATCAGGTTTAGTTAAGGTGGTTGGACAAACCGGCGTGAGCTGCCGAGCCTGATGCTGTGTGGCTAACTCGGCCTCCCTGTGCGCGCGGGCCCGGTCCACCACTCCCTGAGCGTCATCAGCACCACCCGCCGGGTTGTTGTCCCGGGGTGCCCCACGTCGTTGATTACTCGATACTGCCGGTTCATCCATATATCTGCTATAGCTCCGGCTTGGATGAGGGGTCGAGTGGATCCGGTCGTGGCTGTACGAGTACGCTTCCTGTTGGGCCAAAGCTGTCCTCAGAAGTTCCTTGACCCGTCGTGTCTCTACTGCCTGCGGCGAGTCACCTTTGATCGGAATGGCCTCCAGCCGTGCAGCAGCGGCAACAAGATTGTCCATTGGGTTGGAATAGTGACCCGGGGGTGTTAAAGCAGCCTGAGGTACAACGGTGTTTTGACGAGGCGGGTCCATCTGACGAGGCTGAACCGGTCCCAGGGGCTTCTGCCCGGTTCCCCTCCAGCGGATTGCCGGCTCTTGACCCCGGGGTGTTGAAAAGGTCTCTGGCCTCGAAAACCGGAGGTAAGCGGGATCGGTGCTTCCTCCTCATGACTTCATGCGACGCGCTCTGGTCCAACATAAGCCTGTAGGATTGTGCGTCTAAAGCTGCCCGCTCTGCGGCCATCCTGGTGTCCTCAGCCGCCAGATCCGCCTTGGCCTGGGTGATTTGTTCCTTTACCTTTGCAATCTCCGTATTGTGAATGTCCTGATCTGGCGGATTAATTTCCGCCATAAGCACAGCCAACGCATCAAATAGTTCTGATAGAACCTAAGCCGGCGGGCGCACAGGGCCTCCTGCCCCGGCAGCCGTCGCTGCTGCTGAACCGGAAATCGTTGCCGCAGCTGTCGAAGAATGAAGCGCTGCTTGTGTTCTGGCCATGAATAATCCAACCCGGTTGGGCAGATCAGAGGGGTCCGGAATACTGTCGCCATCGGAACAGCTCCCAATCCGACCATCTTGTAGCTGATAAAGAGATTCGGTTTCTCCGGTCGAAGATTCGTCACCGGAACAAACGACAGTCGCCCCGCGAAATTCCGATCCGTCCTCATAACTTCCTCCATGAATGACTCCCACGAAGGCACGCTTCATGGCCGGTTTTACCCGGGTAGATTGCGCACGCTGAGCCGTCTCGACGAGGTCGGTGCAGATGTCCGGCTCAGGGCCCGGTTCATCGATCTTGCCAATGAAAACGTGAATGCTACCAAAGGGGACCCGGTACCCGTACTCAATTGAGCCAGCCTCGGGGCCCCAGCCCGCGTCATCGATGTAGAGCCTGCCGCGACGACTCTTAGTCATCCGGCCTACAGCATAGCCCTCGAGTCCTTCAAAGCGGCCCTCCAAGAACCGGAAACCATCGTGCGATGGCCCCACGGTGGGCGCCAACTGTCGTGGTTTTGACACGGCAGATGTCCTAGAGAAAGGACTTAGTCGCGGAGCCATCGCGATGGGTTAGCTTGAAGGGGTTAAAGCGGACACAGGGACGCAAGAGAGTTTATACTAGTTCGGCCCCTTCGATGAAGGTAAAAACCTACGTCTAGTTGTGATGGAATTGATGGGGTTTCAATGACTAGGGAGCCAACAAGCGTCGCCTAAGTCTCGAGTTGTTGTCTGTTCTCCCCCGAACCGCCGCCGGGTCGCCCCCTTATATACACGGGTGACGCCTGCCGGTTCAGAGAGTCCCAACACCGGTCCATACTCGTATCCGGGTTGGTCCCTCCTTGTTCCTAACTTACAGTACAAGTATATGCACAAACGCCGGTGTACGGCTACAGGTTGTAAACCGACTACGGTCCCTGGGCCTTTATCTGCCTCTTTGGGCTTTAACACCTTTGAACTACTGATGAAGTTAATCCGGCCCAGGTAGGCCGGTTTATGCCCAGTAGTAATATCCCCAACAGCTTCCAACTAGCAAAATTAGCGCCATCAAAGTAAGGACCTCTACGGTGATAATTTCCCTCGCTAGACGCCATACTCTCCTAGGTTGTGAAACCAAGGCTATGATCACCAAAAGCTATGTAAATCAAAGCAAATTGAGACCAAAGCTCTGATACCACTTGTAGGATCGAAAGTATGTCTAGAGGGGGGGTGATTAGACTACTTGACCAAATAAAAATCTAGCCTTTTCCCAATTTTAGTTCTTGGCAGATTTTAGATATCTTAACACAAGTCAAGCAATCTCCACACAATTCAAGCAAGCATGCAAAAGAGTATATGAGCAGTGGGAAGTAAAGCATGCAACTTGCAAGAATGTAAAGGGAAGGGTTTGGAGGATTCAAATGCAATTGGAGACACGGATGTTTTGTGGTGGTTCCGATAGGTGGTGCTATCGTACATCCACATTGATGGAGACTTCAACCCACGGAGGGTAACGGTTGCGCGAGTCCACGGAGGGCTCCACCCACGAAGGGTCCACGAAGAAGCAACCTTGTCTATTCCATCATGGCCGTCGCCCACGAAGGACTTGCCTCACTAGCGGTAGATCTTCACGAAGTAGGCGATCTCCTTGCCCTTATAAACTCCTTGGTTCAACTCCACAATCTTGTCGGAGGCTCCCAAGTGACACCTAGCCAATCTAGGAGACACCACTCTCCAAGAAGTAACAAATGGTGTGTTGATGATGAACTCCTTGCTCTTGTGCTTCAAATGATAGTCTCCCCAACACTCAACTCTCTCTCACAGGATTTGGATTTGGTGGAAAGAAGATTTGAGTGGAAAGCAACTTGGGGAAGGCTAGAGATCAAGATTCATATGGTTGGAATGGAATATCTTGACCTCAACACAAGTGTAGGTGGTTCTCTCTCAGAAAATGTGTATTGGAAGTGTAGGTATGTTCTGATGGCTCTCTCCATGAATGAAAAGTGGGTGGAGAGGTATATATAGCCTCCACACAAAATCTAACCGTTACACACAATTTTCCAAACTCGGTGGGACCGAATGGTTAAACTCGGTCGGACCGATTCAGCAAACCTAGTGACCGTTAGGATTTTCGGTGGGACTGAGATGCAACTCGGTAGGACCGATATGGTTAGGGTTAGGGCATAACGTACTCTCGGTATGACCGATTACACAAACTCGGTGGGACCGATTTTGGTAATAAGCTAACCAGAGAGTTGGTCAGGTAAACTCGGTGGGACCGATTCGCTCATCTCGGTGAGACCGAAATGTTACAAAAGGGAAACAGAGAGTTTACATTGCAATCTCGGTGGGACCGATCGCTTATCTCGGTAAGACCGAAACGTTACGAAGGGAAACAGAGAGATTACAACCCCATCTCGGTGAGACCGAGATCCCTATCGGTGAGACCGATTTGCCTAGGGTTTGTGGCAGTGGTTATGACATTTGAAACTCGGTGGCGCCGGATAGAAAGAATCGGTGGGGCCGAGTTTGACTTTTGGTTTAGGTCATATGTGGATGTGGGAAGGTAGTTGAGAGTTTTGGAGCATATCACTAAGCATTTTGAGCAAGCAAGCCATTAAGCAACACCTCATCCCTCCTTGATAGTATTGGCTTTTCCTATAGACTCAATGTGATCTTGGATCACTAAAATATAAAATGTAGAGTCTTGATCTTGAAGCTTGAGCCAAACTTTTTTGTCCTTAGAATTTTGAGGGATCCACTTTCCTCATCCATGCCATGCCATTCATTGAGCTTTTCCTGAAATATTAATCTTGGAATAATATTAGCTCAATGAGCTCTATGTTGTTAGGAATTACCAAAACCACCCAGGGATAGTTGCACTTTCAGCTATTTAACGTGAATGCGGCCGTCTCTAAAGTATAACCCCAAAATGATAGCGGTAAATCAGTAAGAGACATCATAGATTGCACCATATCTAGTAAAGTATGATTACGACGTTCGGACACACCATTACGCTGTGGTGTTCCGGGTGGCGTGAGTTGCGAAACTATTCCGCATTGTTTCAAATGAAGACCAAACTCATAACTCAAATATTCCCCTTCACGATCAGATCGTAGAAACTTTATTGTCTTATTACGATGATTTTCAACTTCACTCTGAAATTCTTTGAACTTTTCAAAAGTTTTAGACTTATGTTTCATTAAGTAGATATACCCATATCTGCTTAAATCATCTGTGAAGGTGAGAAAATAACGATATCCGCCACGAGCCTGAACATTCATCGGACCACATACATCTGTATGTATGATTTCCAACAAATATGTTGCTCTCTCCATAGTACCGGAGAACGGCGTTTTAGTCATCTTGCCCATGAGGCATGGTTCGCAAGTACCAAGTGATTCATAATCAAGTGGTTCCAAAAGTCCATCAGTAAGGAGTTTCTTCATGCGCTTTACACCGATATGACCTAAACGGCAGTGCCACAAATAAGTTGCACTATCATTATCAACTCTGCATCTTTTAGCTTCAATATTATGAATATGTGTATCACTACTATCGAGATTCAACAAAAATAGACCACTCTTCAAGGGTGCATGATCATAAAAGATATTACTCATATAAATAGAACAACCATTATTCTCTGATTTAAATGAATAACTGTCTTCCTGTAACGAACAAAATAAAAGAATTAAAAACAATTGGCCCCGTACAACACGACGCATGGCCACTGGATCGCCGCTCTGACGTAGGCTTTTCGCGTCACAGATTTCCCGTCAAACCGAGACTCTGTGCACAAGTATAATATATAAGAAGTGTTTTTCATACTCTCTCTGCCTCATAACACGGGAGCGGTTTTAAAAATATATTATAATAATGTCCATGCGTTGCAACGAGATATAAATATTTTAATATGTTAGCTTGTGATTTACCTATCAATAATAATGTGATTATGTAAATAAATGTTTCATCAAATTCTGCCCGTGAATTACCATATATTTTGATTAGAAGTTTAGTAAGTAAATTAAAGTGGAATTAGTTAAAATATTAAGTTGATTGATTATCACATACATGCAAGGTTGGACGAAGAGGTGATGGGAACGAAGATGAAATGAACAACCTAATTTTATGCAATAATATAGGTATATATATGTGATCATACAAAAATTAAAAGGCCTGTAGCAACGCACGGTGTTCTACTAGTCAATATAATTAGAGAAATGCTTGCCATCAGCCGGCTGATGGCAACACGCGCATCCGCCGCCTTTGTGCCCGTCGAATCTATTTTGATCGTATGGTTTGGGGTGCAACATATGTACATAATTTAGGTTTTGCAACTGAGTCGCCGTTGCAATCTCCTCATCGCAATAACTAGTCTATTATAGGATCTGAATCTCACACGAAACCTCAACCGCCTCGATGTCTTCTTTATCCTTTCGTCCCGAGAAACGACCGCAGCCACATGTGGTTCCGCAACAGCAGCACAACGGGGTGGTCCCAACTTGCCATGAGCATGGTTCTGCCGTCGGTCACCGCGGTGCGCCATTGCAGCCGGGGTGGGGAGCGATCGTTGTCGTGGTGCGTCGTTGCAACCAGGGGTCTGGCGCGGTCGCCGTCGTGGTGCTTGCCACCCGCCTCCACCATGTCCCCCCCCGGCCGTGTGCGGTGCACCCACCTCGTCGGAGAGGAGAATGGCGGCGAGGCGATCTGGGAAGGGGGGGGGGGCGACGCTCACTGGCGGCGACAAGCAGCGCCGCTCCTCCTTCACCACCGTTCGAAGGAAGCTCCTTTTTCTTGCAACATCCTCCATGTTGCATGAAAGATTTCTGCGACATTAGTGATGTTACAAAACGTTCTTCAATAACACATGTATAATGGTGAAGACAATTTTTTTACAGCACAACATTAGCTTGCTGCAAAAAAAAAATTGCAGCAATACCCTGTGTCACAAAAGTTCCGCAAGATGAACTCTGTTTCAAATCCAAACGCAACTTCATCCTTATTGCAAAGTTGACGGCTACCCTGGGTTAAATCCAATGTCTCACGAGGCGGCGGGTCTTTTAGAAAGTCCGCCGGTCGACGCGTAGTGTTGCTTTTATTTTAAATGTATTGTTCATTCGGAAGAATATGCTTCCAGAGTGAAAACGGCCCTCTCAAAATAAAACTTTTTTTTACCTCGAAAGAAAAAGTTCAGATCAGCAGTGCTCCCATCCGGCAGCCCGCCATATATCTTGGTGATTCAAAGCTCCGGCCTCCGAGAGAGCTGCCAACGTTGCCAACGTCCGGTTTCTGGTCCCACCCACCCAGCAAAGAGTCAGGTCAACTTCCCCTACATCAAGTCAAGTCAAGTTAGTTAACCTCAATGTCCATAGGCTATATATACTTTCTCTATTCCAAAATAGATGACCCAATTTTATACAAAAATTAGTATATAAAATTGAGTCATCTATTTTGGAAGGAAAATGTTTAAAAACAACCGGATGATTTCCGGAGAAAATAAGCCGTCTTGCCCGCGTGACACGCGTCCTCTTGGGGCCACGCACCGCGTCGCTGCCTTAGGGCCTGTTTGGTTCCAATAAGTCACCTGACTTAAAATCAATGACTTATAAGTCACGCCTGTTTGGTTGTCGCCTCACTTATAAGTCATCTGACTACATCTTTCCATCCTGTTTTTTTATGTAAAGATGATGGAACCCATGCAAAAAGGGGTGACTTATAAGTTTTAAGTTGAGGTGGAGCAACTTATGACTTGAGGTGACTTATAAATTGGATCTGTTTGGTAAAATAAGTCACTTTTTTCATTTTTCGACTTATAAGTTAATAACTTATTTGAAACCAAACAGACCCTTATCCTTATCCCCAGCGTCAAAGCGAGCTGCTCGTTGTCTTTCCTCTTCCCAGCGAGATCTCTTTTTCTCTTTCATCTTCTAGCTCTCTCACACAACGAACGATCTTCTGCTTCGCTATCGGCCCTCGTCGGAGCAGCCGTGGGGCGGCTTGCAGCAGCGGTCGGCAATTTGTAGCACACCCGCATCGACCAACAGCTCCATGCATCGGCGAACTGCAGCTTCTGTATTGACCTGCAGCTCCCCTACGCTAGCTCGCTGCAGTCGGTGTTTGTGAGCGCGGTGGTGCTGCAAGGGAGCGCCCGCTGTTGGTAGAGCGCGCTGATGCAGCGTCTCCAGTGGCGCGGGAACAGAGCGCCGCTGCAGTGTCTTCGATGACACAGGAGCAGAGCGCGCTGCACGGGAACGTCTCCGTCGCCTTGCTGCTGCCGGCGACGCTGCAATGAAGCAGGGGGCGCTGCTGCCGGCGGCGTGACAAGTCGAGGACGGCGACGCTGCCATGAAGTAGGCGCTGTTGTCGGGGCTGCTATGGAGATCGGCCGGAGTTTCAACGGCGCTTCGTCGGAGCCGTCGGAGCTGCAATGGAGCTCGGCCAGAGTTTCGACGGAGCTTCGCTGGAGCCGGCGGAGCTGCATTGGAGCTTCGTTGGTGCTGCTATGGAGCTCAGCCCGAGTTGCAATGGAGCTTCACCGGAGCGTCGATGCTTCATTGAAGCTCCATTGGTGCTGCTATGGAGCTCGGCCGGAATTGTCATGGAGCTTCGCCGGAGTGTTGGTGCTACGTTGGAGCTCCGTCGGGTTCCAATGGAGCTCACCGGTGCTGCTCCGAAGTTCCGCGTGGGGCTGCAATGGCGCTACGTTGAAAGCTCGCTGGTGTCTGCTATGAAAGCTCGTTGTTGTCTGCTATGATCCAACGATCCCTATCACGCTGATCGGACGGCTAAACAGGCGGATGATTTCTCTAGCGGCGCCCATTTTGAAACGGAGGGGGTATATATACTCCCGACAGGCCGACACTCTGGTGAACCAGCTGAGCCGGTGGTCCGCCCCCTAAAATGTACTGTACTACGAGTACTAAACCGATAATCTCATTAGTTTGATTGCCGGTTCGTATTTTTTGAAGTATAAATGATTCCAAAGCATGGAATAAACCTTGATTTCCGAGGTACTAGTATATATATATATATATATATATATATATATATATATATATATATATATATATATATATATATATCGCTAACCCGCAAAGAAAACAAGTGTACATAGGAGTATATAACTACGTCCACATCTATAGCTTATCATTTGGGTTGCAGATAGGGTCTCCTATTCACCATCCATTGGCGTCGGGTTCGCCGGCGTCAATCCAGCCGGAGACCGCTAGTACACGATCCGTCTGCGCTGGGGTCGCCGCGAAGGCCGCCGGGTCTTGATCCGAACGAGATGAAGAGGTTGAAGATGCTCACCGTCGCTCTTGCTGTGCAGGCAAGTTGGGACGGCTGTCCTTGCCGCCCTGTGAGACCTGCCGTCGGTGTGCCGGTACGCCCCCGAAGGCATGCTCGGGTTCCTCAATGCTTCGAGCTTTCGTGCACTTCATCGCCCGTATTTCAGCCTCTCTTCTCCAACCCTGACCGCCGTCGCCTCTCGATCTCCACCGCCGGTGATTAACAGTCGAATTACTTTGGTGCATACGCTCCTCTCCTGTCCCTCTACGTTTCCTCTCAACCAATTTGATGCCTCCTCAGCATTCCATGAATTGATCTGCAGCTGGGTTCTCACTTCTGGATGTTCTCATCTGATTTGCACTAGTAACCACTAGTGCAGCGACGGTGGATATGTCACCCGCCTCTCCGGCCGCCATGGATCTCTGGGTTAGAGATTGGGAAAGACGGCCGGTGGCGGCGCGCGGGGGGGGGGGGGGGGGGGGGGGGGGGGGGGGGGGGTGGAACCCGATAGAGAGAGAGATGCGAGGTAGAGGTGGAGGCGGGGATCCATAGCCATAAACTGACCGGTGGACCCTGTTTGTCTTTACACAACTTTCTAGATTTTGGTGATTCGGGTAGGTACAAGGTATTATACAAGAAATTCCATGTGTCCATCGTATTTTCTTTCCACAAGAAAACTTCTAACCTACTCATCATCAAACATAAAAGATACTGGTAGAAAGAACACGAGAAGCAAAAAAAATGAAATAGAAGGACGACCGATGGCGGCGGCGTGCGGAATGGAACACGAGACGGAGAGAGAGAGAGATGAAGTGGAGGTGGAGATCCATAGCCACAAACTGACCGGTGGACCCTGCTTGTCTTTAGACAATTTTTTAGATTTGAGTATGTATGTACCAAGATATAAAAGAAATTCCATGTGTCCATCATTTATGTACCAAGGTAACCTATGGACACTAAATAAATTATGAAGACGAGGGAGTAGTATTTTGAAGGGGACCCGCAAGACAAATAGTGGTACTGGACTGGTATAGAGCAGCAAGTGCAACGAATCAGAGCCTGCTGAAATACAAATTGATGGATTGATGTAGCTACTGAAATAAAATGTTAGATGGATGCTCCAGTACTACTAGTACTGTATAATACTCCAGTAATAATACAAATACAATACAGTTACAGTACCTGGGTTTGGATCAGAGGCCGCTTGCCCTTGCGAGGGGAACTCAAATACTACTACTGTTGGGGATACTACTACTGGGCATAAACCGGCCTATCTGGGCCGGCTTAACGTCATCAGTAGTTCAAGGATGTTAAAGCTCAAGAAGAAAGATAGGGGCCCAAGGCCTGTAGTCAGTTTAAGACCTGTAGCCGTAAACCGGCTTGGTATGTAAACTTGTATTGTAAGTTAGGAATAAGGAGAGACCAACCCGGATATGAGTATGAACCGGTGTTGGGACTCTGTGGACCGACGGGCGTCACCCGTGTATATAAGGGGACAACCCGGCGGCGGTTCAAGGGGGGACGACCACAACTCGAGACTTAGGCGAAGCTTGTTTGCTCCCAAGTCATCGAGACCCAATCAATTCCATCACAACTAGACGTAGGCTTTTACCTTCATCGAAGGGGCCGAACTAGTATAAACTCTCTTGCGTCCTTGTGTCCGCTTAACCCCTTCAAGCTAACCCATCGCGATGGCTCCGCGACTAAGTCCTTTCTCTAGGACATCTGCCGTGTCAAAACCACGACAGTTGGCACCCACCGTGGGGCCATCGCACGATGGTTTCCGGTTCTTGGAGGGCCGCTTTGAAGGACTCGAGGGCTATGCTGTAGGCCGGATGACTAAGAGTCGTCGCGGCAGGCTCTACATCGACGACGCAGGCTAGGGCCTTGAGGCCGGCTCAATTGAGTACGGGTACCGGGTCCCCTTTGATAGCATTCACGTTTTCATTGGCAAGATCGGTGAACCGGGCCCTGAGCCGGACATCTGCACCGACCTCGTCGAGACGGCTCAGCGTGCGCAATCCGCCCGGGCCAAACCGGCCATGAAGCGTGCCTTCGTGGGAGTCATCCATGGAGGAAGTTATGAGGACGAATCGGGATTTCGCGGGGCGGCTGTCATTTGTTCTGGAGACGAATATTCGACCGGAGAAACCGAATCTCTTTATCAGCTACAAGATGGCCGGATTGGGAGTTGTTCCGATGGCGACAGCATTCCGGACCCCTCTGATCTGCCCAACCGAGTTGGAATATTCATGGCTGGAACACAAACAACGCTTCATTCTTCGACAGCCGTGGCGACGATTTCCGGTTCAGCAGCAGCGACGGCTGCCGGGGCAGGAGGCCCTGTGCGTCCGCCGGCTCAGGTTCTATCAGAACTATTTGATGCGTTGGCTGTGCATATGGCGGAAGTTAATCCGCCAGATCAGGACGTTCACAATACGGAGATTGCAAAGGTAAGGGAACAGATCACCCAGGCCAAGGCGGATCTGGCGGCTGAGGACACCAGGATGGCCGCAGAGCGGGCCGCTTTAGACGCACAATCCTACAGGCTTATGTTGGACCAGAGCGCGTCGCATGAAGTCATGAGGAGGAAACACCGATCCCGCTTACCTCCGGTTTTCGAGGTCAGAGACCTTTTCAACACTCCAGGGCCAAGGCCGGCAATCCGCTGGAGGGGAACCGGGCAGAAGCCCCTGGGACCGGTGCACCGGTTCAGCCTCGTCAGATCGACCCGCCTCGTCAAAACACCGTTGTACCTCAGGCTGCTTTAACGCCCCCGGGTCACTACTCCAACCCAATGGACAATCTTGTTGCCGCTGCTGCACGGCTGGAGGCCATTCCAATTGAAGGTGACTCACCGCAAGCAGTAGAGACACGGCGGGTCAAGGAACTTCTGAGGACCGCTTTGGCCCAACAGGAAGCATACTCGTACAGCCGCGACCGGATCCACTCGACCCCTCGTCCAAGCCGAAGCTATAGCAGACATATAGATGAACCGACAGTGTCGAGTAATGAACGACGTGGGGCACCCCGGGACAACAACCCGGCGGGTGGTGCTGATGACGCTCAGGGAGTGGTGGACCGGGCCCGCGCGCGCAGGGAGGCCGAGTTAGCCGCACAGCATCAGACTCGGCAGCTCACACCGGTTCATCCAACCACCTTGACTGAACCTGGTGTTACTTCCAGTTCTTTGGGTGTGCCTTGCCTTATCCCCGCTTTACGCAACGTGCGCCTGCCCAAGGATTTCAAAGGCCCGCGCAAGGTACCAAATTACACGGCGGATCAACCTCCAGAGACATGGGTGGAGAGCTATGAGATGGCCATGGAGATGCTTGATGTGGATGATGCGGCGTGTGTAAAATACTTCACCATGATGCTCGAAGGAACGGCCCGTACTTGGTTAAAAAGCTTGCCGGCTAATTCTATCAGTTCATGGGCCCAATTACGGGCCCGGTTTATCAGCAATTTCAAAAATACCTATAAACAGCCTATGTCGATAGTGGACTTAGCTGCATGCGTTCAGGAGGAAGGAGAATCAACGACTCATTGGGTGCGCCGGGTTTCACAAGTGTTGCACTCCTCAGACCGCATCAACGCTGACACCGCAGTATTAACCCTAGAGGGCAACTGCCGGTTTGGACCCCTGAAGCTGAAGTTGGGACAGATGAAGCGTCATTGCACCGACATGGGGACTCTCATGGCCGCTTTGGTGAAATATGCTGATTCTGATAGTACCAAGGATCCCGAATCTGATGATGATAAGACAGGGAAAGGAAAGAAGAACAACAGCGCCAAAGGTCAGCAGCATCACTGGGTGGGCAATGGCGGAGGAGGCAAGCGTAAAGCGGATGGTAACATGGACTTTGTGGCTAATATCAACGCACAGAACAATGGCCAGCGACGCAAGGGTAGGCCAAGAAATCATAGTGGGGCCCCCAACCCTAACCCAAACCACCTAAACTATCTGTTAAGCCAGCCCTGTCCAAGACATGGGACGAAGGAGGAACGAGCAAACCACCTTTGGAAGGATTGCTTTATTATGCAGGAGTTCAAGAATTCTAATAATTTCCGGTATGATCACGAATCTGGCGATGGCTCAGGGTCCGGGCCGGGTTACGGTGGAGGAAGTTCCGGTTCAGGATTTAATGGTAATCCGGGCGGAAATAATTGTCAAAATAATCGGAACGACCAGGGTGGTTACAACCAACAGCAGCAGCAGCAGCAGTCGGGCTACCAGAGCAACCCAAAGCAGTTGAGTGGTGGACAGTACCATGTATTTACCACTAGCTTGGACAAGCGAGACCGGAAGGTTCAGAGGCGGGCGGTCAACTCTGTTGAACCGGCCATACCCCGTTATCTACGTTGGTCTGAACAGCCGATCATATGGAGCAGAGAGGATCACCTGCCCCAGGTCGATAATCCGGGTCAGTTGGCGCTGGTGGTGGCGCCTCAGGTGGGAGGTTATAAGTTCACCAAGGTGCTCATGGATGGAGGGAGCAGTATTAACATCCTGTACTATGAGACCTTCCGTCGTATGGGATTAACAAATAAGAATCTCAAACAGTCTAATACAGTATTCCACGGTGTAGTGCCTGGCAGATCAGCATATCCCGTTGGTAAGATAACTCTGGAAGTGGCCTTTGGGGATGATCATGATTCCAGGTCAGAGACATTGACGTTTGAGGTGGTGAAAATCCAAAGTCCATATCATGCCCTGTTTGGGCGACCGGCATACGCCAAGTTTATGGCCCGGCCCTGTTATGTGTATTTGCAGCTCAAGATGCCAGGTCATAAGGGGACAATAACGGTTCACGGAAGCCGCAAAATCGTTTTAGAATGCGAGGAAGGAGATGCAGCTTATGCAGAGTCGGTTTGTGCCACCGAGGAGTTGAAATACTATAAAGACAATGTTGATCCTGCGGACATGAATCCGTTGAAGAAGCCAACTACGGAGCATGATCCGGCCCTGAAGTTCAAATCGGCAGCAGAGACTAAGCTTGTTGACTTCGTACCTGGCGATTCGTCCAAGCAGTTTGGCATCAGTGCCAACTTGGATCCAAAATAGGAAAGCGCGCTCATCGAGTTCATCCGTGAGAATCGGGACATCTTCGCATGGAAACCCTCCGACATGCCAGGTGTACCGAGGCAACTCGCTGAGCACACACTCAATATGGATCCTAAATATAAACCGGTGAAACAGTTCCTCCGCTGGTTTAACGAAGAAAGGCGTAAGGCGATTGGAGAAGAGGTGGCCAGGCTCTTAGCAGCTGGCTTTATTATTGAAGTTTTTCACCCTGAGTGGCTTGCCAATCCGGTGCTGGTCCTCAAGAAAAACGGCACCTGGCGCATGTGTGTGGATTACACAGATCTTAATAAGGCTTGTCCAGCAGATCCTTTTGCCCTCCCCCGTATTGATCAAATTATTGATGCTACGGCGGGTTGTGAGTGTTTAAGTTTTCTGGATGCGTATTCTGGCTATCATCAGATCAAAATGGCAGTTAAGGACCAGGAGAAGACAGCATTTATAACTCCCTTTGGAGCCTTCTTCTATGTGTCTATGCCCTTCGGGCTCAAGAGTGCCCAGGCAACTTACCAACGGTGTGTACAAAATTGTCTTCATAAGCAGATTGGCCGTAATGTGCATGCTTACGTGGATGATATCGTGGTTAAATCCAGGGAGAAGGAGACTCTGATTGATGATTTGAAAGAAACTTTGATAATCTGAGAACATACAAGATGATGCTTAATCCGGACAAATGTGTCTTTGGTGTACCGGCGGGCAAGCTATTGGGTTTTCTAGTGTCCAATAGGGGAATTGAAGCTAATCCGGAGAAGATCACGGCTATCACCTCCCTGGCTAAACCGAAGTGTATTAACAATGTTCAACGCTTGGCAGGCAGGATTGCTGCGCTAAGCCGGTTTATCAGCCGCTTGGGTGAGAAGGCAATCCCTTTGTATCAGATGTTGAAAAAGACGGATCAGTTTGTCTGGAGTTCTGCTGCTGATGAAGCATTTGAGGACTTAAAGCGGCAATTGGCCAATCCGCCTGTGCTCGCCGCTCCCATTGACAAGGAGCCGTTACTGCTATATGTGGCTGCTAATGTTAGGGCGGTCAGTGTAGCTATTGTGGTGGAGCGAAAGGAGGTAGGTAAGGAGCATCCGGTTCAACGTCTGGTCTATTACATCAGCGAGGTGCTCATTGAGTCCAAGCAAAGGTATCCGCATTGGCAGAAGCTGGTGTATGGAGTTTTTGTGGTAAGCCGAAAGCTTAAACAATATTTCCAAGGGCACTCAATTACGGTGGTCAGTTCTGCTCCTTTGGGAGATATCATCCAGAACCGGGAAGCAACTGGCCGGATTGCAAAGTGGGCCATAGAGCTGGGGCCGTACGGTTTGAAGTATGTGCCTCGGACAGCGGTTAAGTCTCAAGCACTTGTTGATTTCATCAATGATTGGACGGAAATGCAAGCACCTAAAGAAAAGCCGGATCATACATATTGGACCATCCATTTTGATGGGTCCGGGCAGTTGGAAGGCTCGGGGGCTGGAGTCGTGTTAACTTCCCCACGAGGTGATAAGTTTTGTTATGTTCTCCGTTTAATGTTCCCTTGTACTAACAATGCAGCTGAGTATGAAGCCTTGCTCCATGGTCTCCGGATGGCTAAGGAGATGAATCTAAGTCGAGTTAAGTGCTTCGGTGACTCGGACCTTGTGGCCCAGCAAGTGTCTGGCACTTGGGACTCCAAAGACCCACTCATGGCAGCATATCATCGTGAGGTGGATACTGTCGCAGGCTATTTCAAAGGCTATCAGGTGGATCACGTGGACCGATGGAAAAATGAAGCGGCAGATGCTTTAAGCCGGCTGGGCTCTCAGCGCAAACCGGTCCCACCCAATGTTTTTTTGGATGTGCTGCACAACCCGTCGGTCAAGATCCCTGGTGAAGAGGATTTGGCTATTCCTGATCCGGAGGCTCGATTGGTGGCGGCTCTTCATGTTATTCCGGATTGGGTGCTTCCTTACCTGGCATACAAGAACCGGGGTGAGTTGCCAGAGGATGAAATTCTAGCAAGGTAGATAATCCGGTGATCCAAATCCATGGCTATCATCAACGGCGAGTTGCATCATTGCAGTATATCAGGGGCTTTTCAACGCTGTGTGTCTCCTAAAGAAGGCCGTGAAATCTTGCGTGAGATCCATGAAGGAGATTGTGGTCACCACGCTGGTTCAAAGTTTCTGGTGGCTAAAGCGTTTCGCCAAGGTTTTTATTGGTTAACTGCTCATGCTTGAAGGAAATATGCCCTAGAGGCAATAATAAGTTATTATTTATTTCCTTATATCATGATAAATGTTTATTATTCATGCTAGAATTATATTAACCGGAAACATAATACATGTGTGAATACATAGACAAACAGAGTGTCACTAGTATGCCTCTACTTGACTAGCTCGTTAATCAAAGATGGTTATGTTTCCTAACCATGAACAAAGAGTTGTTATTTGATTAACGAGGTCACATCATTGGTTGAATGATCTGATTGACATGACCCATTCCATTAGCTTAGCACCCGATCGTTTAGTATGTTGCTATTGCTTTCTTCATGACTTATACATGTTCCTATGACTATGAGATTATGCAACTCCCGTTTGCCGGAGGAACACTTTGGGTGCTACCAAATGTCACAACGTAACTGGGTGATTATAAAGGAGCATTACAGGTGTCTCCAAAGGTACATGTTGGGTTGGCGTATTTCAAGATTAGGATTTGTCACTCCGATTGTCGGAGAGGTATCTCTGGGCCCTCTCAGTAATGCACATCACATAAGCCTTGCAAGCATTACAACTAATATGTTAGTTGTGAGATGATGAATTACGGAACGAGTAAAGAGACTTGCCGGTAACGAGATTGAACTAGGTATTGGATACCGACGATCGAATCTCGGGCAAGTAACATACCGATGACAAAAGGAACAACGTATGTTGTTATGCGGTCTGACCGATAAAGATCTTCGTAGAATATGTAGGAGCCAATATGGGCATCCAGGTCCCGCTATTGGTTATTGACCGGAGACGTGTCTCGATCATGTCTACATTGTTCTCGAACCGTAGGGTCCGCACGCTTAAAGTTACGATGACAGTTATTATGAGTTTATTCATTTTGATGTACCGAAGTTACTTCGGAGTCCCGGATATGATCACGGACATGACGAGGAGTCTCGGAATGGTCGAGACATAAAGATTGATATATTGGATGACTATATTTGGACACCGGAAGGGTTCCGGAGAAGTTTCGGATAAAACCGGAGTGCCGTAGGGGTTACCGGAACCCCCCGGGGGGTTAATGGGCCTTATGGGCCTAATGTGGAGAAGAGGAAGGGGCTGCCAGGGCAGGCCGCGCGCCCCCTCTCCCCCTAGTCCGAATTGGACAAGGAGGAAGGGGCGGCGCCCCCTTTCCTATTCTCCCTCCATCTCTCCTAGTTGGACAAGGAACGGGGAGGGGAGTCCTACTCCCGGTAGGAGTAGGACTCCTCCTGCGCCCTCCTCTAGGCCGGCGCACCACCCCCCCTTGGATACTTTATATACGGAGGCAGGGGCACCCTAGAACACACAAGTTGATCCTCGTGATCGTTCCTTAGCCGTGTGCGGTGCCCCCTGCCACCATATTCCACCTCGGTCATATCGTTGTAGTGCTTAGGCGAAGCCCTGCGTCGGTGGAACATCATCATCGTCACCACGCCGTTGTGCTGACGGAACTCATTCCCGAAGCTTTGCTGGATCGGAGCCCGGGGAGCATCATCGAGCTGTACGTCTGCTAAGAACTCGGAGGTGCCGGAGTAACGGTGCTTGGATCGGTCGGATCGGGAAGAAGACGTACGACTACTTCCTCTATGTTGTGTCAACGCTTCCGTTGCGATCTACAAGGGTACGTAGATCATACTCTCCCCTCTCGTTGCTATGCATCACCATGATCTTGCGTGTGCGTAGGAATTTTTTTGAAATTACTGCGTTACCCAACAGTGGCATCCGAGCCTAGGTTTTATGGTTTGATGTTATATGCACGAGTAGAACACAAGTGAGTTGTGGGCGATATAAGTCATACTGCCTACCAGCATGTCATACTTTGGTTCGGCGGTATTGTTGGACGAGACAACCCGGACCAACATTACGCGTACGCTTACGCGAGACCGGTTCTCCCGACGTGCTTTGCACATAGGTGGCTTGCGGGCGACAGTCTCTCCAACTTTAGTTGAAACAAGTGTGGCTACGCCCGGTCCTTGCGAAGGTTAAAACGGCATCAACTTGACAAACTATCGTTGTGGTTTTGATGCGTAGGTGAGATTGGTTCTTGCTTAAGCCCGTAGCAGCTACGTAAAACTTGCAACAACAAAGTAGAGGACGTCTAACTTGTTTTTGTAGGGCATGTTGTGATGTGATATGGTCAAGACATGATGCTAAATTTTATTGTATGAGATGATCATGTTTTGTAACCGAGTTATCGGCAACTGGCAGGAGCCATATGGTTGTCGCTTTATTGTATGCAATGCAATCGCGATGTAATGCTTTACTTTATCACTAAACGGTAGCGATAGTCGTGGAAGCATAAGATTGGCGAGACGACAACGATGCTACGATGGAGATCAAGGTGTCGCGCCGGTGACGATGGTGATCATGACGGTGCTTCGGAGATGGAGATCACAGGCACAAGATGATGATGGCCATATCATATCACTTATATTGATTGCATGTGATGTTTATCTTTTATGCATCTTATCTTGCTTTGATTGACGGTAGCATTATAAGATGATCTCTCACTAAATTATCAAGAAGTGTTCTCCCTGAGTATGCACCGTTGCCAAAGTTCATCGTGCCCAGACACCACGTGATGATCGGGTGTGATAAGCTCTACGTCCATCTACAACGGGTGCAAGCCAGTTTTGCACACGCAGAATACTCGGGTTATACATGACGAGCCTAGCATATGAAGATATGGCCTCAGAACACGGAGGCCGAAAGGTCGAGCGTGAATCATATAGTAGATATGATCAACATAATGATGTTCACCATTGAAGACTAATCCATTTCACGTGATGATCGGTTATGGTTTAGTTGATTTGGATCACATGATCACTTAGAAGATTAGAGGGATGTCTATCTAAGTGGGAGTTCTTAAGTAATATGATTAATTTTGAACTTAAATTTATCATGAACTTAGTCCCTGATAGTATCTTGCTTGTTTATGTTGATTGTAGATAGATGGCTCGTGCTGCTGTTCCGTTGAATTTTAATGCGTTCCTTGAGAAAGCAAAGTTGAAAGATGATGGTAGCAATTACACGGACTGGGTCCGTAACTTGAGGATTATCCTCATTGCTGCATAGAAGAATTACGTCCTGGAAGCACCGCTGGGTGCCAGGCCTGCTGCTGGAGCAACACCAGATGTTATGAACATCTGGCAGAGCAAAGCTGATGACTACTCGATAGTTCAGTGTGCCATGCTTTACGGCTTAGAATCGGGACTTCAACGACGTTTTGAACGTCATGGAGCATATGAGATGTTTCAGGAGTTGAAGTTAATATTTCAAGCAAATGCCCGGATTGAGAGATATGAAGTCTCCAATAAGTTATATAGCTGCAAGATGGAGGAGAACAGTTCTGTCAGTGAGCATATACTCAAAATGTCTGGGTATAATAATCACTTGATTCAATTGGGAGTTAATCTTCCGGATGATTGCGTCATTGACAGAATTCTCCAATCACTGCCACCAAGCTACAAGAGCTTCTTGATGAACTATAATATGCAAGGGATGAACAAGACTATTCCCGAGCTCTTCGCAATGCTGAAAGTTGCGGAGGTAGAAATCAAAAAGGAGCATCAAGTGTTGATGGTTAACAAAACCACTAGTTTCAAGAAAAAGGGCAAAGGGAAGAAGAAGGGGAACTTCAAGAAGAACGGCAAGCAAGTTGCTGCTCAAGAGAAGAAACCCAAGTCTGGACCTAAGCCTGAAACTGAGTGCTTCTACTGCAAGCAGACTGGTCACTGGAAGCGGAACTGCCCCAAGTATTTGGCAGATAAGAAGGATGGCAAGGTGAACAAAGGTATATGTGATATACATGTTATTGATGTGTACCTTACTAATGCTCGCAGTAGCACCTGGGTATTTGATACTGGTTCTGTTGCTAATATTTGCAACTCGAAACAGGGGCTACGGATTAAGCGAAGATTGGCTAAGGACGAGGTGACGATGCGCGTGGGAAACGGTTCCAAAGTCGATGTGATCGCGGTCGGCACACTACCTCTACATCTACCTTCGGGATTAATATTAGACCTAAATAATTGTTATTTGGTGCCAGCGTTGAGCATGAACATTATATCTGGATCTTGTTTAATGCAAGACGGTTATTCATTTAAATCAGAGAATAATGGTTGTTCTATTTATATGAGTAATATCTTTTATGGTCATGCACCCTTGAAGAGTGGTCTATTTTTATTGAATCTCGATAGTAGTAATACACATATTCATAATGTTGAAGCCAAAAGATGCAGAGTTGATAATGATAGTGCAACTTATTTGTGGCACTGCCGTTTAGGTCATATCGGTGTAAAGCGCATGAAGAAACTCCATACTGATGGGCTTTTGGAACCACTTGATTATGAATCACTTGGTACTTGCGAACCGTGCCTCATGGGCAAGATGACTAAAACACCATTCTCCGGTACTATGGAGAGAGCAACAGATTTGTTAGAAATCATACATACAGATGTATGTGGTCCGATGAATATTGAGGCTCGTGGCAGATATCGTTATTTTCTCACCTTCACAGATGATTTAAGCAGATATGGGTATATCTACTTAATGAAACATAAGTCTGAAACATTTGAAAAGTTCAAAGAATTTCAGAGTGAAGTTGAAAATCATCGTAACAAGAAAATAAAGTTTCTATGATCTGATCGTGGAGGAGAATATTTGAGTTACGAGTTTGGTGTACATTTGAAAAATTGTGGAATAGTTTCGCAACTCACGCCACCCGGAACACCACAGCGTAATGGTGTGTCCGAACGTCGTAATCGTACTTTATTAGATATGGTGCGATCTATGATGTCTCTTACAGATTTACCGCTATCGTTTTGGGGTTATGCTTTAGAGACGGCCGCATTCACGTTAAATAGGGCACCATCAAAATCCGTTGAGACGACGCCTTATGAACTATGGTTTGGCAAGAAACCAAAGTTGTCGTTTCTTAAAGTTTAGGGCTGTGATGCTTATGTGAAAAAGCTTCACCTGATAAGCTCGAACCCAAATCGGAGAAATGTGTCTTCATAGGATACCCAAAGGAGACTGTTGGGTACACCTTCTATCACAGATCCGAAGGCAAGACATTCGTTGCTAAGAATGGATCCTTTCTAGAGAAGGAGTTTCTCTCGAAAGAAGTGAGTGGGAGGAAAGTAGAACTTGACGACGTAACTGTACCTGCTCCCTTATTGGAAAGTAGTACATCACAGAAAACTGTTTCAGTGACACCTACACCAATTAGTGAGGAAGCTAATGATGATGATCATGAAACTTTAGATCAAGATACTACTGAACCTCGTAGATCAACCAGAGTGAGATCCGCACCAGAGTGGTACGGTAATCCTGTTCTGGAAGTCATGCTACTAGATCATGATGAACCTACGAACTATGAAGAAGCGATGGTGAGCCCAGATTCCGCAAAATGGCTTGAAGCCATGAAATCTGAGATGGGATCCATGTATGAGAACAAAGTATGGACTTTGGTTGACTTGCCCGCTGATCGGCAAGCAATTGAGAATAAATGGATCTTCAAGAAGAAGACTGACGCTGACGGTAATATTACTGTCTACAAAGCTCGACTTGTCGCAAAAGGTTTTTGGCAAGTTCAAGGGATTGAATACGATGAGACCTTCTCACCCGTAGCGATGCTTAAGTCTGTCCGAATCATGTTAGCAATTGCCGCATTTTATGATTATGAAATTTGGCAGATGGATGTCAAAACTGCATTCCTGAATGGATTTCTGGAAGAAGAGTTGTATATGATGCAGCCAGAAGGTTTTGTCGATCCAAAGGGAGCTAACAAAGTGTGCAAGCTCCAGCGATCCATTTATGGACTAGTGCAAGCCTCTCGGAGTTGGAATAAACGCTTTGATAGTGTGATCAAAGCATTTGGTTTTATACAGACTTTTGGAGAAGCCTGTATTTACAAGAAAGTGAGTGGGAGCTCTGTAGCATTTCTGATATTATATGTGGATGACATATTACTGATTGGAAATGATATAGAATTTCTGGATAGCATAAAGGGATACTTGAATAAGAGTTTTTCAATGAAAGACCTCGGTGAAGCTGCTTACATATTAGGCATAAAGATTTATAGAGATAGATCAAGACGCCTAATTGGACTTTCACAAAGCACATACCTTGACAAGATTTTGAAAAAGTTCAAAATGGATCAAGCAAAGAAAGGGTTCTTGCCTGTGTTACAAGGTGTGAAGTTGAGTAAGACTCAATTGTTGGGTTTCGTAGTAATTTCAAAAAATTTCCTACGCACACGCAAGATCATGTGATGCATAGCAACGAGAGGGGAGAGTGTTGTCTACGTACCCACGCAGACCAACTGCGGAAGCGATGACACAACGTAGAGGAAGTAGTCGTACGTCTTCACGATCCAACCGATCAAGCACCGAAACTACGGCACCTCCGAGTTCGAGCACACGTTCAGCTCGATGACGATCCCCGGACTCCGATCCAGCAAAGTGTCGGGGAAGAGTTCCGTCAGCACGACGGCGTGGTGACGATCTTGATGCACTACAGCAGCAGGGCTTCGCCTAAACTCCGCTACAGTATTATCGAGGACTATGGTGGCAGGGGGCACCGCACACGGCTAAGGAATAGATCACGTGGATCAACTTGTGTGTTTCTGGGGTGCCTCTGCCTCAGTATATAAAGGACTAGAGGGGGGAGGCTGGCCGGCCATAGGAGGCATGCCAGGAGAGTCCTACTCCCTCTGGGAGTAGGATTCCCCCCCCCCCCCAATCCTAGTTGGAATAGGACTCCTTGAGGGGGGAAAGAGAGAGAGGGGGGCCGGCCACCTCTCCTAGTCCTAATAGGACTAGGGGAAGGGGGGAGGCGCGCGGCCACCTTGGGCTGCCCCTTTCTCCTTTCCACTAAGGCCCATCAAGGCCCATATGGTTCCCGGGGGGTTCCGGTAACCTCCCGGTACTCCGGTAAAATCCCGATTTCACCCGGAACACTTCCGATATCCAAACATAGGCTTCCAATATATCAATCTTTATGTCTCGACCATTTCGAGACTCCTCGTCATGTCCGTGATCACATCCGGGACTCCGAACAACCTTCGGTACATCAAAATGCATAAACTCATAATATAACTGTCATCGTAACCTTAAGCGTGCGGACCCTACGGGTTCGAGAACAATGTAGACATGACCGAGACACGTCTCCGGTCAATAACCAATAGCGGGACCTGGATGCCCATATTGGCTCCTACATATTCTACGAAGATCTTTATCGGTCAGACCGCATAACAACATACGTTGTTCCCTTTGTCATCGGTATGTTACTTGCCCGAGATTCGATCGTCGGTATTCCAATACCTAGTTCAATCTCGTTACTGGCAAGTCTCTTTACTCGTTCTGTAATACATCATCCCGCAACTAACTCATTTAGTTGTAATGCTTGCAAGGCTTAAGTGATGTGCATTACCGAGAGGGCCCAGAGATACCTCTCCGACAATCGGAGTGACAAATCCTAATCTTGAAATACGCCAACCCAACATCTACCTTTGGAGACACCTGTAATGCTCCTTTATAATCACCCAGTTACATTGTAATGTTTGGTAGCACCCAAAGTGTTCCTCCGGCAAACGGGAGTTGCATAATCTCATAGTCATAGGAACATGTATAAGTCATGAAGAAAGCAATAGCAACATACTAAACGATCGGGTGCTAAGCTAATGGAATGGGTCATGTCAATCAGATCATTCAACTAATGATGTGACCTTGTTAATCAAATAACAACTCTTTGTTCATGGTTAGGAAACATAACCATCTTTGATTAACGAGCTAGTCAAGTAGAGGCATACTAGTGACACTCTGTTTGTCGATGTATTCACACATGTATTATGTTTCCGGTTAATACAATTCTAGCATGAATAATAAACATTTATCATGATATAAGGAAATACATAATAACTTTATTATTGCCTCTAGGGCATATTTCCTTCATCAATTTCCGACCACTGCAGAAGATAGAGAGAAAATGAAAGATGTTCCCTATGCTTCAGCCATAGGCTCTATCATGTATGCAATGCTGTGTACCAGACCTGATGTGTGCCTTGCTATAAGTTTAGCAGGGAGGTACCAAAGTAATTCAGGAGTGGATCACTGGACGGCGGTCAAGAACATCCTGAAATACCTGAAAAGGACTAAGGATATGTTTCTCGTATATGGAGGTGACAAAGAGCTCATCGTAAACGGTTACGTTGATGCAAGCTTTGACACTGATCCGGACGATTCTAAATCGCAAACCGGATACGTGTTTACATTAAACGGTGGAGCTGTCAGTTGGTACAGTTCTAAACAAAGCGTCGTAGCGGGATCTACATGTGAAGCGGAGTACATAGCTGCTTCGGAAGCAGCAAATGAAGGAGTCTGGATGAAGGAGTTCATATCCGATCTAGTTGTCATACCTGGTGCATCGGGTCCAATGAAAATCTTTTGTGACAATACTGGTGCAATTGCCTTGGCAAAGGAATCCAGATTTCACAAGAGAACCAAGCACATCAAGAGACGCTTCAATTCCATCCGGGATCTAGTCCTGGTGGGAGACATAGAGATTTGCAAGATACATACGGATCTGAATGTGGCAGACCCGTTGACTAAGCCTCTTCCACGAGCAAAACATGATCAACACCAAAACTCCATGGGTGTTAGAATCATTACTGTGTAATCTAGATTATTGACTCTAGTGCAAGTGGGAGACTGAAGGAAATATGCCCTAGAGGCAATAATAAAGTTATTATTTATTTCCTTATATCATGATAAATGTTTATTATTCATGCTAGAATTATATTAACCGGAAACATAATACATGTGTGAATACATAGACAAACAGAGTGTCACTAGTATGCCTCTACTTGACTAGCTCGTTAATCAAAGATGGTTATGTTTCCTAACCATGAACAAAGAGTTGTTATTTGATTAACGAGGTCACATCATTAGTTGAATGATCTGATTGACATGACCCATTCCATTAGCTTAGCACCCGATCGTTTAGTATGTTGCTATTGCTTTCTTCATGACTTATACATGTTCCTATGACTATGAGATTATGCAACTCCCGTTTGCCGGAGGAACACTTTGGGTGCTACCAAATGTCACAACGTAACTGGGTGATTATAAAGGATCATTACAGGTGTCTCCAAAGGTACATGTTGGGTTGGCGTATTTCAAGATTAGGATTTGTCACTCCGATTGTCAGAGAGGTATCTCTGGGCCCTCTCGGTAATGCACATCACATAAGCCTTGCAAGCATTACAACTAATATGTTAGTTGTGAGATGATGAATTACGGAACGAGTAAAGAGACTTGCCGGTAACGAGATTGAACTAGGTATTGGATACCGACGATCGAATCTCGGGCAAGTAACATACCGATGACAAAAGGAACAACGTATGTTGTTATGCGGTCTGACCGATAAAGATCTTCGTAGAATATGTAGGAGCCAATATGGGCATCCAGGTCCCGCTATTGGTTACTGACCAGAGACGTGTCTCGATCATGTCTACATTGTTCTCGAACCGTAGGGTCCGCACGCTTAAAGTTACGATGACAGTTATTATGAGTTTATGCATTTTGATGTACAGAAGTTAGTTCGGAGTCCCGGATATGATCACAGACATGACAAGGAGTCCCGGAATGGTCGAGACATAAAGATTGATATATTGGATGACTATATTCGGACACCAGAAGGGTTCCGGAGAAGTTTCGGATAAAACCGGAGTGCCGTAGGGGTTACCGGAACTCGCCGGGGGGTTAATTGGCCTTATGGGCCTAATGTGGAGAAGAGGAAGGGGCTGCCAGGGCAGGCCGCGCGCCCCCTCTCCCCCTAGTCCGAATTGGACAAGGAGGGAGGGGCTGCGCCCCCCCTTTCCTATTCTCCCTCCATCTCTCCTAGTTGGACAAGGAATGGGGAGGGGAGTCCTACTCCCGGTAGGAGTAGGACTCCTCCTGCGCCCTCCTCTAGGCCGGCGCACCCCCCCCCTTGGATCCTTTATATACGGAGGCAGGGGGCACCCTAGAACACACAAGTTGATCCTCGTAATCGTTCCTTAGCCGTGTGCGGTGCCCCCTGCCACCATATTCCACCTCGGTCATATCGTTGTAGTGCTTAGGCGAAGCCCTGCGTCGGTGGAACATCATCATCGTCACCACGCCGTTGTGTTGACGGAACTCATCCCCGAAGCTTTGCTGGATCGGAGCCCGGGGAGCGTCATCGAGCTGTACGTGTGCTAAGAACTCGGAGGTGCTGGAGTAACGGTGCTTGGATCGGTCGGATCGGGAAGAAGACGTACGACTACTTCCTCTATGTTGTGTCAACGCTTCCGTTGCGATCTACAAGGGTACGTAGATCATACTCTCCCCTCTCGTTGCTATGCATCACCATGATCTTGCATGTGCGTAGGAAATTTTTTGAAATTACTGCGTTACCCAACAATGCTGATGCGGAGGATCTGGTCAGACGGTGTGATGGTTGCCAAAGGTTTTCAAGGCGTGCTCATGTACTGGCTCAAGAATTGAGAATGATTCTGATTACTTGGTCGTTTGCGACTTGGGGGCTGGATATGGTTGGGCCTTTCAAAAGGTCCAAAGATAAGAAGACCCACCTCCTGGTGGCGGTTGACAAGTTTACAAAGTGGGTGGAGGCAGAACCTGTTATCAAGTGTGATGCGGCCACGGCGGTTCAGTTCATCAAAAAGGTGATTTTCCGGTTTGGCTTTCCGCACAGTATTATCACAGATAATGGTACCAATTTATCCAAAGGTGCTATGAAGGAGTTCTGCGAACGGGAGCACATCCGGCTCGACGTTTCATCAGTGGCACATCCACAGTCCAGTGGTCAAGCAGAAAGAGCTAATCAAGAGATCTTGAGAGGTATCAAGCCCCGGCTCGTGGTTCCCTTGCAGAGAACGCCGGGTTGTTGGGTAGAAGAGTTACCATCTGTGCTATGGAGCATCAATACAACACCCAACAGATCAACAGGATACACACTGTTCTTCATGGTTTATGGAGCGGAGGCGGTTCTCCCCAGTGATATCCACCATGATTCACCTCGTGTCACGGCTTATGTTGAAGCGGACAACGAGACAACACGGTAAGATGCTTTGGACCGGTTGGATGAAGAGCGTGACATCGCAGCCGCCCGATCAGCGATTTACCAGCAGGATCTTCGTCGTTACCACAGTCGCCGGGTCAGAACCGGAACCTTTCAGGAAGGATATTTGGTGCTTCGGCTCATCCAAGATCAGACTAATATGCATAAGCTATCCCCACCTTGGGAGGGGCCTTTCGTGGTCAGCAAGAATCTGCACAACGGGTCGTACTATCTGATCGATATTCGAGAGCATAAGGACTCACGTACATCAGAGGAGGAGACTAACAGGCCGTGGAATATAGCTCATCTTCGGCCTTACTACACCTAAGCCATTGGCTATACTTATGTACATATTACGACAATGTATATATTATGATTAAATATAATAAACCGGAACCTCAGCTAAAGCGGGGTGTCTGCTCTTTTACATCAAGTGAGGTTACATGGAGTTGCTCTATAGCGGCCTCCGGTTTACCCCTTGAGTTCGCTTTGCTAAAAGCATCGTGTTATATCACTTGGAGGATTGGTCGTGTCCGAACCAATACCATGCCTCTTGATAGGCGAAAGCCACCAGATCACTTGGGGACTTGGTCATGTCTGAACCAGTCATGCCTCTTGGTCAGCCTAAGGCCACAGAATCACTTGGGGGCTTGGTCGAACCTGAACCATGACCACGCCATTTGGTCGGCATAAATGCCACGATTTCATCTGGGGACCTGGCTGACTAGAACCATAGTTACACCTAACGGAAACTTGGTCGTGTTTAGCCATGGTAACGCCATTTGACTAGCTTAAATAAAACTTTTCTTTTGCTTCACACTTTTCTTTGAAGGGTTTTTTTTTGCTTTTCATTGTGTTTCTTAAACCGACAATTTTTTTTTCAATTGACGGAACACAGTTCACGTCAATCCGGAGGCTATTTGACCGGTTTGATCCGTGTTGTTAACATCCTCTTATGGAGTAACACGGTGTTTCTTATAACCCGGCACGGTTTACATGGTAAACCAGCGTCATATATATATATATATATATATATATAGGAGCTGTTATCTCCTCCAACAGTATGGGTTTGCAAAACTCCGCTTCAAGATTGGCCAAGCCAACTTCACGCTCAATGATGGTAGGTATTATCTATCTCAAAATTTGGTCATACTTAAAATTTTGTTTTGATTTCATATATGCAGACATCATATTCCGCCTGATGGTACAACCGCGGTGGCACTTGACGAATTTTTCATTTCAGAAAGTGTTTTGGAAAGTTCATTACCACAGGAAGAATAAATTATGGACGAAGGCATATCAACATCAAAGGTATCAGCTAGCCTATTACAAGGCAACATGGTGCCCATAATAATATAATTGTTTTTCGCGAAGAAGAGGCAGTTTTAAAACCGGTGTCCGGTTCAAGCTTGGTCACCAGCCTGGCCTGATGGTTGTGGGTCGTCCTGCGCCGCTTCAGCCTCCGTGTCCCTACCCAGTGGCTGGAAATCTACAGTTGTCCAGTCGATTACCATTAATGCTTGAAAAACAGCTTCATCGTGGATCAGCAAGGACGGGTCAATATCGGGAGCGTAAGTATGCTTATGGATTGGAGGAATCAGATTTTCCGATTCATGGATAGGCGCAGCTATTCGCTTGTTCTGACTGTCATATTGCGCTTGATAACGAGACAAGTCTGCTTCCTCAGCCAACTGACAAGCTAGTGGATGCACTTCCCGGTTTATCGCTCGCAGATCCGCTTCACCAAATTCTGATCCGTCTTCCTTCAAGTTGGGGTAGCCCTGAGCCGCTTCAACAGGATCAAAATCCGGCACCCAGGCTTTTGCCCGGATTAAAGCATTGATTGCGCCGGTTCGAGCAGCAGATTTCTTCAGCTCTTCAACCCGGGCAGGAAGCACCGACAGTTTCATCAGAGTATCTTGAATCAAAGTAGGCGCCGGTTTGTTATGAGAGGCGGTACAGATGATTCGCTGGGCACCAATATACAATTGTTCAACCAATGTATAGACAGCTTTTAGTTTCTTCCGCACATCTGACCCCAAGTGACCAATGCGTGTCCCTGAAATACCATAAAAGGGTTAATAAACCGGCGACTCTATCAGAAGGCAGAGCCAATTCAGAAGGCAAACTGGCTTACCAAAGATAGCAGCAGTCATGGCATGCACGTGTCGCTTTATGCTGGTCAGTTCATCTGCCACTGGTTTTAGCGCAGCCTCAGCATCCTCTGCTCGTTTGATCAAAGCGGATTTTTCAGTGGCCCAGTCCGCCCGTTTCTTCTTGAAGTTCTCCTTAAGTTGTTTCATGGCGCTTAAAGCACTGGCCAAATCCTCTTTTGCTTTGGAGGTTTCAGCCTGTTGGGTTTTCAGGTTTTCTTGAAGATCGATGACTTGGTTTTCTTTCATCTTCAGCTCCGCCTGCATGCATACAGATATATGTTTCAACAAATCGGTTGAAGGATTCAAGTACCAACCACATAACAGGTTATGCGCTTAGCACTTGGGGGCTAATGCACATTTGATCTTCATCTTTCAATTGTTTACAAAGTCCCAAGATCAATACAAGTATTCAACTTGGCACTTAGGGGCTAATGGCTATTGGATCATATATATTCTGATGCGGCAGTTTCAATTACTTAAAGTACCGGTTTAACTACGCTAAAGTTGAACCGGCCCTTGGGGGCTACATCAGCAAATTTCAAAGCAACAGGATTTATATTATTTAAGTCCCGGTTTGAAAGAATATTCCAAACCGGCCCTTGGGGGCTAGGAGAGTCAGAAATGGAAGCATACAGGCAGGAAGGAGCATATGGAAATTACCTCATATTTGTCTTTCATCATGTTGACCAGACCAACTTCATAGTCACGGCTGGTATACAGCCGGTTCAGATAGCCGGAATGGATATCTGGGGCGTTAAGAGCAGCGTAGGTCGTCAGATCAGCGTTCCACTTGCCTTTACCAAAGGCAGCAAGTTCTTCCTTGGCAGAATGTTTGGATAAAGCGACAGGATTGTTTGGCTCAGTATGGCCAGTACCAGTAATGATAACCTCATCATCTTTGGTACCGTCGGTTTGCACTGGAGCCGTTGGCTTGTTAGTAGGCTTGGCTGGACCGGTGGAGCTTTCAATCCGGATGGAACCTGTAGGCTGATGGGTAGGACCTGAGGTGTCAGTAGGTCTCTCTTCTGCAATAAGATCATCATCTTGCTGCAGTGGATCGTTGGGAATATCCTCAGGAATAGCCGCTTCAGCATTGGGTGTCTTGTCCGCTTTAAGAACGACATCTTCTTCGGCCGCTTTGTCCAGGCGGGCCTTCTTGCTTGGCCTAGGTTTGGCCCTGAGAAGAATAACAAAATCAAATACAGAATATGTTCTAAGGCAATGTAATGCAAACATCACAATAAGTATAGTTTACCCAAGCACCGTTTTGAGCGGTGGGAGCTGAGTAGCCGATGACTCGCCAGAAGATGAGTGGGAAGTAACCTGATAATCGGAGTCAGACGGAGTAAGAGGTTGACGAAAGCAGCCCGCTTTAGGACAAGCACTGACAAGCAAATTAGAGACCTCGGAATGGCGTTTCCGAACCGGACTGTTCGGTAAACCGGCGGAGGACCGAACGGTGCGGCGAGCTTCGTGTTGTTGGGTCTTCATAAGAAGTTTAGGATCCAAATAAGCAAGTGGATGAGAAAATTTAACTTTCCGGTTTTCCTGACGGATTTTTTGTGAAGGCAAAGCTTCTGAATTGGAAGAGAGAACAATTACCTCGGCAACATCCGCGTGGCTGGCTTCGACATCATCCTGACAAATATCATCATCAATAAGACGCATGAAAAATAAACCAAGTGAGTCAAGCTCTACCTCAAAGTCCGAATTATCCACCTCATCGTCAGGAGCCGGATTAGAAGAGGCAGTGGTTCTTTTCTTATGGGCAGTCTAAAGATGCACTGCTACCTCTTGAGCTTGCGTTGGATTTCCCCGAAAAGGAAAGGATGATGCAACAGAGTAGCGTAAGTATTTTCCTCAGTTTTTGAGAACCAATGTATCAATCCAGTAGGAGGCCACGCTCAAGTCCCTCGTACCTGCACAAAACGATAGCTACTCGCAACCAACGCGATTAGGGGTTGTCAATCCCTTCACGGTCACTTACGAGAGTGAGATCTGATAGATATAATATTTTTGGTATTTTTGGTATAGAGATGCAAAGTAAAAAGTAAAAGGCAAAGTAAAAAGCAAAACAAGATTAAAGTGATGTAGATTGATATGATGAGAATAGACCCGGGGGCCATAGGTTTCACTAGTGGCTTCTCTCAAGAGCATAAGTATTCTACGGTGGATGAACAAGTTACTGTTAAGCAATTGACAGAATTGAGCATAGTTATGAGAATATCTAGGCATGATCATGTATATAGGCATCACGTCCGTGACAAGTAGACCGAAACGATTCTGCATCTACTACTATTACTCCACTCATCGACCGCTATCCAGCATGCATCTAGAGTATTAAGTTAAAAATAGAGTAACGCTTTAAGCAAGATGACATGATGTAGAGAGATAAATTCATGCAATATGAAATAAACCCCATCTTGTTATCCTCGATGGCAACCATGCAATACGTGCCTTGCTGCCCCTTCTGTCACTGGGAAAGGACACCGCAAGATCGAACCCAAAGCTAAGCACTTCTCCTATGGCAAGAACTACCAATCTAGTTGGCCAAACCAAATGGATAATTCAAAGAGACTTGCAAAGATAACTAATTATACATAAAAGACTTCAGAGAAGATTCAAATATTATTCATAGATAGACTTGATCATAAACCCACAATTCATCGGTCTCAACAAACACACCGCAAAAAGAAGATTACATCGAATAGATCTCCACAAGAGAGGGGGAGAACTTTGTATTGAGATCCAAAAAAAAGAGAAGAAGCCATCTAGCTACTAACTATGGACCCAAAGGTCTGAGGTAAACTACTCACACTTCATCGGAGAGGCTATGATGATGTAGAAGCCCTCCGTGATGACGGCCCTCTCCGGCGGAGCTCCGGAACAGGCCCCAAGATGGGATCTCGTGGATACAGAAAGTTACGGCGGTGGAATTAGGTTTTTGGCTCCTATTCTGATCGTTTGGGGGTAAGTAGATATATATAGGAGGAAGGAGTACGTCGGTAGAGCACCGAGGGGCCCACGAGGCAGGGAGGCGCCCCCGCCCCCCACCCTCATGACCGCCTCTTTGACTCCTTGGAGTAGGGTCCAAGTCTCCTGAATCACGTTCGGTGAGAAAATCACGTTCCCGAAGGTTTTATTCCGTTTGGACTCCGTTTGATATTCTATTTCTCCGAAATACTGAAATAGAAAAAAAAACAGCAATTCTGGGTTGGGTCTCCGGTTAATAGGTTAGTCCCAAAAATAATATAAAAGTGGAAAATAAAGCCCAATATAGTCCAAAACAGTAGATAATATAGCATGGAGCAATCGAAAATTATAGATACATTGAAGACGTATGAGGCATCCCAAGGTTAATTCCTGCTTGTACTCGAGTAGGTAAATGATAAAAAGAGATACGTTCCCCTCACCGTCCTTCCCAATCTCCACCCATCCATCCATGTACTGCCCGCGTTGGTGTCGGCGGGAAGGCCGCACGCCGTCGATGTGGTTGGGGCGGCGAGAGAAGGGTGGCCGTGCCGTCGTGGCGTCGTGGGAGGCGACCGCAGGAGACGGCGCGGTGTGCACCTGCCTGTACGGCCCGATGAGGCAGCGGCGGCGGCCGGGACGCACTACGACTGCCGCGGGTCGGCCTTCCGAAGCCGACTCCCTCACCGCTTGGAGCTCCCCTGCCCCGTACTGCCACTTCGGCCTTCTTCTCCAACTCCGACGGCCTTCATCTTCAACGCCGGTGACCCACTGTCAGATTCCTCCTCTACGTTTCCCCTCAGCTAATTTGGTGCCTCCTCTCTGCTATCTCTGTCTCTCCGAAGCCCTGAATTGAAGACCCCCTACAATAGAGCAGCAGGTGAGATACAGCTACATTCTGAATGCTATCATGTGTCTGCACCAGATCCCAGTGGAGCATCGTCTTGTTGCAACCATAAGACCCTGTTTGGAATGGGTGTAAAATTTTTGTGTGCACCACACAAATTTTGGTGCAGGCTACAGCCAGTTTAGCATCATTTCACTAGTTTTATCCTTGTATCGTCTATGAAGAACCATGCCTGTCTCGTTGTCTCTCACTCAAAGTTTGAAGGAAGATACTCAACTATTTCAAAAGGCCCAAACATTCTTCACATTCACTCATCTTTGTCATGGCTGTCAACATTTGGCTTTCAAACTAATTACCAACATGCATCCCTCTCTATCTCTCATAGTTAAATAATTCGTGTGCAGATTGACTGGTTGAGCACCTTTGACGCCAGCTTCTTCCCTGCTTCGTGGGTTCTGAAAATGGCCGGATCACGGCTGTTCCGGCGCAGCAGGTGTCCTGTGGCAACACTGCTGCCGATTGTGCTCAATGATCAAGGCATAGTCGATAGCCTTACTGAAAATAATCAGAGAAGCATGTGGGCTAGCAGAAGGATAGGGGAGGACAAACAACTCTACTTAGTCCATGTTCAGGGCACTGCTGGCATCGGTCACCCAACCACGCTGGTTGTCAAGAAGTTCCAGAACTCGGACGGAATAGTGGATGGTAATCTGGAGAACTGCTGCAAGTCGGAGATGTTCCTGTTAGCCAGCATCCGTCACGACAACATCGTCAACATCCTACACTTCATCCAGAGGGAAAATGCAATCATGCTTTTTTACACGTACCAGGTGAACGGCAGCCTTGACCAGTGGTTGCAGCGGCGGGAGGAGGGCGACCTGCCGCTGAGCTGGCCGCAGAGGAAGGCCATCGCCATTGGAGTGGCCCAAGGGCTCTGCCACTTGCACCATGGATGCAATAGACCGATTGTCCACCACAACATCACCTCTATCAACATCCTGCTCGATCAGAATTTCAAGGCCGTGATAGCCAGTTTTGGTGCTGCCCAGATGAACATGGCCGGGCTGAACCAACCATTGCCTATCGTGGGGACTTTGTTTGGTAACTTTGGGTATGCAGCTCCAGGTAGCGGTTCATGTACTGAGTTTTTTTTAATTCCATCTTATAACTAGTGTGGTCATTTACTAACTAGTCATATAAATGATTAATGTCAGAATATGGGAGGGCTGCAAGCCAGCTGACGTTGAAGGTAGACACATACAGCTTTGGTGTGGTGCTGCTGGAGCTCATCACAGGGCGGGTGGCCAATGGGGTGGATGGTCAGTTGGCCATATGGGCTCGTGACAACTGCAGTGAGCTGATGGCAAAGAAGCTGGAATGGTTCAAGATTGCTGTGGACAAGGGCATCCCAGATCAAGCACGGTACATGGAGGAGATGGCGACCGTATTCAGACTGGGTGTGGATTGCACTGTCGATGATCCGCAGCAAAGGCCGTCCATGCAGATGGCTCTCAAACGACTCCGCCACGGCTGTGGGCGTGGACGATTCGGTGGCCTTCTCACCTGCTATAACCTGTAAGGCCGCTGGCTAAGCCAAGTTCCTTAGTTACTTTTAAAAAAGGAAAAAGTAAAGGCCTTCCCTACTGTTCATGTGAAATGAAACACCCCTGATTGCAATGAGAACCTTTATATCAAAATGTTGCCTTCTCTCGTAATAGTGTTTGTTCTTGCTTTTATCCGTGCATGATGTGGTTGCATATTTTGAGAACAGGAAGATTTTCACAATGCTACAGAAACACTGTTTATTGTGTTCCTGACTGCTTCACACTTGCGAAGTAACACCTTAAGTTGGCAGCGGAACATTTGATGTTTCTGGAAACAAAATCTTCAATTTTTAGTAAGTATTGTCACTGTAAATATTTGCAGTAGAACCAATTTATGATCTTCTTGGGCACCTGATGGAAAAGAACAAATGCAGAACACGACTATTTAACAAATGCAGAACAGCTGATAGGCTGTAGTACTGAATGTAACCACCCCCCATGAGTAGATGTATATATACGGATTGCGGATTGCGGTTTAGTCTGTATGGTGAGTCTATGAAAGATTTTGTTGTTTGTGTTTGCTTGAATATAAATAATTTAGCGGTTGTGTCAATCTCCATTTTTTCATGAATTGTATCGGGTGCATACTTTACTTTTTTCAGATACATCACTAGTGAGGATGTTATCTAAGTGAAAAAAGGTAAAGTGGCATGTGAGGTCTGCTCAGCTGATGAACTGATATTGACAGAGCTTATGTTCTGTGGTACTTTGAAAAGTTTGAAGTGTATGCTACTCCAGATCAGATGGTGGCTCTGCTTTCTTTTTGCTTGGCAAGAAAAGCTTCAGGATGCCCCAAAGCCAAGGGAGGAGCTTGACCTGCTCTTCTACCGGTTGCAAGGGACAGGGAAAATGGTTGCGAACTTCCCGCTTGAATGCAAGGTACCTAACATACTAGCACTCACCATCTTAAATTCGATGCTATAACGATAATACTATATCTTCAAAAGTCTAACGCCGAATTTCTAAAACTTGTTGATCTTCCATTGGCGACAACAAATCTGGATCCATGTGGAGTCATTCTTTTTAGGAGAAAAACCATTAAAGAAGACAGAACCTTAGCTAACAACAGTCAGAGCACATGTTCTCCTAGCTAAAAATAGCAGATACTACATGGAGCCTCTTGTGATGTCCCCAGGTAGCACTACAAGATTAACCTGGAACTCATTCCACACAAATAATAAGATACTATCACCTGACACCTGGTATCCCCAGGTACTGAACTCATTCCAACACAAAGATACTATCACCTTTACTTCCTCGAGCCACAAAATATTTCTAGCCTGTAAATTGTTTATCAATCTAGAAAAGGACTTACCTACATAGCAAGAAATTCAAACTGTCTTTTGCTAAAGTTGACATCCCTCTTGATCATATTGATCACGTCCTTTTGACCCCCACGGTTTTGGGGCACCCTGAAGCTTTTGTTGCCAAAAAAAGCAAGAAAGCAGAGCCACCATCTTTTTCTACTATAGCATCCTTCAAAGTATCACTGAACATAAGCTCTGTCAATGCCAGTTCATCCGCTGAGCTGATCTCACATGCCACTTTGTCCTTCACTTGGACTACATCCATGTATCTGAAACAAAAATGACGCCGATAAGAATTCATGAAAAGAAATGGATATTGACACAACAGATAAATTCTTTAAATTCAAGCAGACAAGAACAACAAATTCTTTCACAGAATCACCATACAAACTAAACTGCAATTTACAAATTACAATCACTCAGATGGGGAGGTTACATTCAGTACTACAGCCTACCAGTTAGTGATCATCCAATTTAGTAAGATAGTTGTGTTCTGCAATTGTGGTTTTCCATCAGGTGCCCAACAAGATTATAAATTTACTCGCCTGAAAATGTTACAATGGGAATTCTTACTAAATTTCGCGACATCAGAAACATGAGAATGCTGTGCTTCCTACTTAACTCGGTTTTCTGTAACAAGAAAGTTCATTTGGCAAGTTCCAAATCAGCAATCACTCCAAAGATTAACATATTAAAGATCCAACAGAAGTGTGACTTTGTATATGCATGTGTAGAGCAGCCAGGAACACAACAGACTCTGTTTCCATAGCATTATGAACATCGTGCACAGGTAAAAGCAGGTAAAGGACATTATTGTGGGAGGAAGCAACATTTTGATATATAAAGGTGCCTACTGCAATCAGGGATATTCCTTTTTATTTCATTTTTCATGTGAACAGTAGGAAGGGGCCTTGATTATTTCTTTTCTTTTATTTTATTTTTAAAGTAACCAAGTCACTTGCTTTTAGCCTGTGGCCTTACAGGTTGAGGAGGCCAAGGAATGGACCACGCCCACGGCTGCGACGGAGTCGTTTGAGAGCCATCTGCATGAACGGCCTTTGCTTCGGATCCCCAACGGTACAATCCACACCTAGCCTGAACACCGTCGCCATCTCTTCCATGTACCGTGCTTGATCAGGGATGCTCTTGTCCACGACAATCTTGAACATTTTCAGATGGTTTGCCATCAATTCATTGCAGTTGTCCCGAGCCCAAATCGCCAATAGACCATCTGCTCCATTTGCCAACTTCCCTGTGACTAGCTCTAGCAGCACCACGCCGAAGCTGTAAATGTCTGCCTTCTCTGTCAGCTGGCTTGCTGCGACACCATACTCTGCAATTAATCAGTAGTAGTTAGAAGGCCAAGTTACTTAACAGTAGAATTCCATTGCGTGGATCGATCGCCTGCCATACCTGGAGCTACATACCCAAAGTTACCAACAGGAATCTCCGTGATCGGCAATGTTTGGTTAAGCCCGGCGATGTTCATCTGCGCAGCGCCAAAGCTGGCTATCACGGCCTTGAAATTCTGATCAAGCAAGATATTGTTAGAGTTGATGTTGTGGTGGACAGTCGGTCTGTTGCATTTGTGGTGCAAGTGGCAGAGCCCTTGGGCCACACCAATGGCAATGCCCATCCTTTGTGGCCAACTCAGCGGCTGCTCGCCCCCCTCCCGCCGGTGTAGCCAATAGTCAACGTTGCCGTTCACCGGGTACTCGTAGACGAGCATGATGGATTCCTCCCTTTGGATGAAGTGTATGACATTGATGACGTTGTCATGACAGATGCTGGCTAATAGGACCATCTCCGACTTGCAGCGGTTCCTGACATTGTCATCCACCAGTAGTGCTGGGTTCAGGTTCTGGAACTTCTTGACAAGCACCGTAGTTGGGAGACCGATGCCAGCAGTGCCCTGAACATGGACTCCATACAATTGGCCGTCCTCCCCTATCCTTCTGCTAGCCCACATACTTGTCAGATTATTTTCGGTAAGGCTGTCGACTATGCCTTGATCGTTGTACTTGATAGGCCGTTGTGTCGCCGCAGGATGGCTGCTGCGCTGGAACCACAGCGATGATCCGGGCATTGAGAGAGAGAGAGAGAGAGAGAGAGATGCAATGTTAGTGATTAGTTTGTCAGCACCACAAAGACGAGGGAATCTGAAGAATTGGTGTGCCTTTTGAAATAGTTGAGGATCTTGTGAATAATTCTCTGCAAGTGAGGATGGATAACTGGCGCAAATCAGATGGTTGATAGTAACATTCAGAACCCAGCCGCTGGATCTCACTCACCTGCCGCTGTAGTGGAGTATAGGAGCTGTTCAATTCAGTTAGCGTTGCTTACTATACTACTACCAGTTAGTAGAAGAGAGGAGAGCAGAAGGATGAAGGTGTGCGCGAAAGGGGTCTGAAGGCGGGTCACCGGCGGTGGAGATGGAGGTGGTCGGAGCCGGAGAAGACGGGAACGCCAAGCGGTGAGAAATTCGGCTTCGGAATTGACACGGGACGGCGTATAACGGCCAGCCGTGGTGCCGTCCGACCATCTATTCGTGGGCGCAGCAGCCGGCGGCGCCGTCTCGGGCTCGCGGTTGGCCGCCACACACGACGGCACGGCCGCACTCGTGTCCCCGTCCCACCTCGCGTGCCAAACAACCACAGCGAGCGTCGACGACGTCTCCATCGTCTCCTCCAGATCCACAGCGGGCGGCCTTCCCGCCGAAGCCAACGCCGAGGGAGAGGGACCGTGGATGGGTGTGGATTAGGGTGGGGGAGAAGAAGCAACGACCATGACTAGGAGGGAGTTTTTTTGGACTAGCCATAGTGAGGTGACGCAGGCAGGCAGCAAGACTCTCCTTCCCTTCCCACCACCAATTGATTTTGTCTGCCTATGATCCATTGCTGACTCAAATTTGGGACATGTTTGCGTCGGCGCGGACACGGGTGACGACTGTCCTTCTTCCCCCGGTCCGTCAGTCGGTGTCATATTGGCCATTCCTCCTCTTCCATCGACAGCCAACACATTCCGTCCTCGCCGCCGTCGCCCAGGTTGTATGCTACCCAGGCCACTACCCGTACCCACATACCTCATCTACCAGCACACTGCACCCGACGACCATTCTTGTCGGCGTTGGTGGACTGTTTTCGCGCCGTCGTAACACCCCCACGTCCACGCCACCACCCTCGCCTCTGTTGCTGCTAGCAACGCTCCAAGCTCAGCTACCTTGCTTGCCGGTTCCCACCACAGCCGTGTCCACGTCGACAGGCCTGCTGCCTGGTCTGGAAGAGACATGTGCTCTTCACCGTCCGACTTCTTCCACCGCGCCCGCAAGGAGTTCGACGTTCCGCCTGCAAGGTACAAATGGATAGTGGTGATGAGTGCTTTTTCAGCAACTTCATTGCGATTCGGATGATTCTCGTCCGACGATGAGAAGATTATGGTTGCTACTTCCGGTTTTTTTGTTTATTTCGTTGCACCCTCAGATGGGCCGGCCCAGGAGTGCGGAGGCTACATTTTTTTTGGTTTTCTTTCTGTTCTTGTTTTTTGCTTTATTTTTTACTTGTTTTCACTTTAATATATCGTACATATATGTACAAAAAACACTCTCCGAAAAAAACATTTGGAAAATGTTGAACAAGTATTCGAAAAATGTTGAATAAGTATTACAAAATGTTGAACAAGTATTTGAAAATTTTCAATAAGTATTCCAAATGTTGAACATGCATTTGACAAATATTGAATAAGTATTAAAAATTATTGAACAAGTATTTAAAAAATGTTGAATAAGTATTACAAAATGTTGAACAATTACTTAAAAAATGTTGAATAAGTATTTGAAAATGTTCAATAAGTATTCCAAATGTTGAACAAGTATTTGACAAATATTGAATAAGTATTAAAAATTGTTGAACAAGTATTTGTAAAATATTAAACAAGTATTTGGAAATGTTGAATCAGTATTAAAAATGTTGAAAAAATAATTGGAAATATTGAATAAGTATTAAAAAAATGTTGAATGTGTATTTGAAAAATGTTAAAATTTTATTATAAACTGTTTAATAAGTATTAAAAATTCTGCAAAAAATTAAAATGTTGAATAAGTATTTGAAAAATGTTGAACATATATTTTAAAAACTGTTGAATAAATATTAAAATGTTGAACAGGTATTTAAAAAAAATGACGAATATGCGTTTGGACAATGTTGAACGTGTATATAAAAAACGCTGATCCCTTAATAAAAAATGTTTTTGACATATACGAAAATGTAGAGTGAAAACGAGAACAAACTAAGAAAAAACAAAAAATGAAGAAGAAATGTTAGACGTGTATTTGAAAAACATTGTTGACATATAAAAATGTAGAGTAATAACCAAAAGAACAAACAAAACCGAAAAAGGAGCAAAAAGAACAAAGAACAAAGAAACAAAATGCAAAAAAGAATGAAAAAATGGAGAAAAAAAGAAAAAGAATCAAAATAAAAGAAAAAAGTAGAATAAAGAAAACCAATGAAAATGCAAAAGGAATAAAAAATCTGTGAAGACTTCGAAAGAAATGTAAAAAATCTGTGAAGACTTAGAAAGAAAAACAACATTGGCTGCAACTTTTCTGAAGAATCAACATTCTGTAATTAGGCATCCATTATATGTGTAATGTGTTGTTACAAGTTAACAAAATACTACGTACGTACAACAGATGCTTAGCCCGCTACATGAGATTAAATGGTGCTGCTAAGTAAGGTTGATATCCTGCTTGTTTGCAAGTCAGCAAGGTTGTGGACTGAATTTGTGCCTGTCCAGTGTACAGTTAGCGATGAACCTGGGTCAGAAAAATAAGAAACAAAACGGCTGGAATGCTGGGCGATCGGCCCGCCGTCGACCCCCTTTCTGCTTGTGCCGCGGCGTCCACCCGGTGGTGCATCCGCTCCCTGCCCGGTCAGGTATCGCCCTCTGCTCATCGTTGCAGTTACTTTTTGTGACGGACAGAGAAAGTTCAGAGCTGGTTTACTGTTCATTGGGAACTTTAAAAGAGGAGTTTCTTGTTACAGATAATAATTGGGGCAAGTAAGAAGCACAACATTCTCATGTTCCTGGCAACAAAATCTTGAATCCTTAGAGAGTATTCGCACCGTAAATATTTGCAGGAGGACCAATTTGTTTCTATCTTCGTCCGCACCTGATGGAAAAGAACAAGTGCAGCCCGGTCCTCAATGGCCTGCTTCTCCGGGACAACCACAGCAACATGGAACCAAAAAAAGCTCTTCCCATATATCCAAACCTGATCCAAACATGAGTGATGAGTCTCTAGGTAGGTGAAATATAATCAACTATATATATGTGTGTCCAAACACTTGAAATTATCTTCACTTACATACCGATCAGTGAGCTGAGGAATGGAGAGAAAAGACTGCACCTCTGCTAAACCAAGTGGTGCTGTTCGCATGCACGTAGGGCAAATTCACTGACTGGGGATGTGTGTCACACGTAGAAATTCTCCATTCCTGACGTGAACTTGGCAAAAAGGAAAACATGTGTATATGCTTGCTCACAGGGTTGCTGTCAGGTTGCCAGTCACTCAGGAAACATGGACTGAAATTGCTAACAGTTGCCTGCTGGTAGCGGCACAGAGACGGATCCATCATCTTCCTCGCCATGCGTACCACCAGTGCCAAGCTCCTGCTAACAGAATTTCACATGTAACTAATACACTAATAAACAACTATCTGAACCGTCATGCTAACAGCATTTCACATGTACTTCAACCACAATTATTTAAGTGTTTTGAATATGTTCAACAAAAATTCATCTCATCTGCTGAGCATGTAAGGTCGACTGGGAATGGTATCGTGTTCGTCTGCAGACTTCCACTTTCTAGTGAAGCGTCCAATTGATGGTGTTTCAACAAGTCAGGTTAAACAAAGCCATGAAAGAGCCAAGTCAGGTTAATCAAGTCCTCCCTAATTGGTACTCCCTCCATCCCACAATATAAGATGTTTTTACAAGCCATGTTATCTTGTGAAAACGTCTTATATTATGGGACGGAGGGAGTACTTCTGACCAAAGTGTGATTGTAACTGCTGCTATTTCCTTCATGAGTTTTACTTGAGTTAAAAGATGACTTAGAAACATGTAAAATCCTGTATATTATGTGGCATGCTCGCGTACTAAAGAAACTAATGTGGGACGGGTGGACACGGTCCGGGCCGGTCCGAGTTGTCGATTGGACCGGCCGCCGGCGGTCCGGTCCGGACCGGACCGAGCAGGGCAGCGGTCCAGATTCAGGGACCGGACCGGCGGACGAGAAGCTCGGTGCGGACCGGCGGACGAGAAGCTCGGTGCGGACCGGCGGTCCTCATGGTCCCGGTGACGTCCAGTCGCTGCATGTGGGTCCAGGATGTTGGAGAGGTTGTCGGAGAAGCAGCACGGTGGCCGTAGCCAGAGAAGACGCACATGTTGACGGCGCGGCGGCGTGAGGGAGAGGCACAAGAGAGAGAGAGGGAGCGGCGCGGCCGCACGGGGGAGAGGGGGAACAGCCATGCGAGGGAGCGGCGGTGCTGGGGAGAGGAAGGCGAGGGAGAGGGGGCGGCGCGACGGTTAGGGCATCTCCAGCCGTTGGCCCCCCAGGGGGCGCCTAAAATCGCCGCCTGGGGTGAGCCGGCGCAAAAATTGGGCCTGGGGGCGAGTTGGTCCCCAGCCGCCGGCCCCAGGGCTGCCCCCAGGCACGTTTTAAAATAAAAGAAGTTCGGCGAAGTTCGGCTTAAACACGATAAATTTCGGCCAAACACGATAAATTTCGGCATATTTCGGCGAAGTTCGCGGATTTTCATTACATAGCACATATACATAAACTAATCTAAAGGAAAAACTTGCTGAAGTCGCCGGCGTCGCCGCCATCGTCGTCGTCGGCCTTCTCCTCCTTGACGCGGGCGCCCCTGCTGGACCCCTGCCCGGCGTCGCCATGGCGGACTGGTGGCGGCGCATCATCGTCGTCGTCGTCGCTGTCGCAGATGACGACGACTCCGCCTTCGTCGCGGCCGCGTCGACGCTCCGCGAAGCGAAGCAGGGCGGCGCGCTGGCGCTCCTTCGCCTTCTCCAGACGCTCCTTCTCCATCGCTATGGAGTCCCTGCGCGCCCATTCCAGGGCCGCGTCGTCGTCGTCGAGCTCCGTCGTCACCGGCGCGGCCGGCTCCTTCTTCACCGGCGCGAGCCCCGGCTCCGTCTTTGGCTTGACGAAGCGCGGAGGAGGAGCCGACGAGTAGGCGCGCCGGCCGCCCTCGTTGATGACGATGCCGGCGCTCCGAGTGCGCCGGCCGAGCGGCGTCTCCGCCGCGGGCTCGGCCTTGACGCCGAGCAGGGCCGGAGTGCAGGAGGAGTGCGATGAAGATCGGGAGGAAGAAGAAAAGGAGGAGGACCCGAACCTCCTTGGCGCCCATGGCCCGGCGCGTCGGTGCTGCGCCGGGGCGGCCGCCCTCACCGGGTACGCCAACGGCGGGTCGTTGCCGCCCTCGAGGTACGTCAGCACGCCCTCGAGTGTGCGGCCGGGGACGCCCCACCACAGGTGGCGCCCCTCGCTGTTCTGCCGGCCGCCAACCACCGGCGCGCCGTTGATGAACGCCAAGCGCTGCTGCTGGCGGCGCTCGAAATATGCTGCCCAAGCCGCGTGGTTGTCGGCGGCGTACTGGGGGAAGGAGAGTTGGGCGTCGGTGAGGGAGGCGCGCACGACCTCGACTTCCTCGGCGAAGTACTTCGGCTTCGCCACGGCGTCGGGCAACGGGGGAATGGGCACTCCCCCGGCGCTGAGCCTCCACCCCGTCGGCCCGGCGCGCATGTCCGGCGGCGCCGGGATGTTCGCCTGGAACAGGAGCCAGGACTCCTGTTCGCGGAGCAAACGGCGGCCGAAGCCATTGGCTGCCGCCTCGTCTCCGGGGTAGCGTTCCGCCATGGTGACAGGCTCGGGAGAGGTAGAGAGATAGAGGGAGGGGCTGGGCGGCGGCGCTCGGGAGAGGTAGGGAGAGGGAGGAGCTGGGCGGCGGCGAGGGGCGGGGCTGGTGTGGGCGCAGACGAGTGCAGGCCACCGGCTATATAGCCGCGCCGCACCCGTGTGTACGCGTGCGAGGGAGGGGAGGCGTCGGCGCGCCGTCCCGTGACGCGTCGCCCGTGAGGAATCAATGGCAAGACTGACCGGCGGCAGCCTTGGCATTGATTCCCCGCGGGAACCGAGGCCGTTGGGGGAAGACGAGGCGCCGTGTCGCTGACGCGGCGGACCCGCGGCTGTTTCGCGCCAAAACAGTTCGCGCGCTCCCCAGCGCGCCGGGTTCGGTCTGGGTCCGCCGACACTGTTTTCGGCCCAGGCCGGCGAAAATCGGACTCCTGGGGGCGCGACTGGGCCCTTTTTTTAGGCGAAAAAATCGTGTGGGGAGGCCTTCCTGGGGCGCGGCTGGAGATGCCCTTAGCCTCGAGCGTCCGCAAGTATATTTTTAGCAGTTTTTTTTTTGCATGCAAGTATATTATCCGATCAAACTTATTTCTCTCATTTTTTTTAGCATCAGTATAGACACAAACGCTCATATACACGCACATACACTCACCCCTATGAACGCATACACGCACACCTTACTCGCCTCGTCGTCGACGGGAACGTCTTGAACCCTGGTGGGTTGGGGATACCACTGTTCACCTAACCATCTCAACCACAGATTGGTTCGCTATTTCTCTCATTACTAGCAAATAAAAGGAACAACAGCGAGGAGTTGTCGCGGGAAGCGTCTAAATTATCGGATCGAATCATGTTTATCTTATTCTCTCTATATATTTCCTGTCGACTGATTAAAAGGAAAAACCAAACGGTAGGGCGTGACTGCCTCTTGCCCCTGTGTGACTCTCAGATAATCACGGGTGTGATGGCGTGTTCTTTCTATTTTCTGTTCTCTTCTACCTCACGCACGACTTGAGTTTTCTTCTTTGTTCGACTCAATAAACGGAAACAAATCAAGAAGGGGCGCGCCCATGCAGGAGAGAGACGGCGGGGCGTGGTCGTCGATCACCCAGCGCGCGGATCTCGCCGGCCAGAGCGTGTGGTGGCCATGATGACGAGGAACGGCCTGCAGCGCGCTTCGGTCCGCTCGGTTGGCTCGGTCAAAGACCGGACTGGACCGACAAAATATCGGGCCCAAATTCTGTAACCGGACTGGCTAATTTCTTCAACGGGCCAGGACCGAACGGTCCGGTCCCAAACGGGCCACGAGCGGGCCGAAAAGCCCGCTCGCTCCGTCCAGCCTGAGCCGTAATCCTGGGTCTGAAGTTTGCTGTGCTTTGCCTCTTTGTGCAGGGGATTGTTTCGGCTGTCAGATCTCTCAATAGTAGGCCTGATGCCATGAAAAACTGGCAGTATGTTTACTTGTTACACAACTAGTAGAATGCACAACTCTTTCAGTATTCTCCTTACTCTATTTCTCTTTGCTCAATGACCAGAGCTGCACAACCAACTAACACAAGACCCTTGATGATTGATGAACCAAACGCCACTAAGAAAATGGAAGGCCCTAGATTAACCACACCCATTTAGGTGGTAGATGAACCTTTATTTCCTACAAATTTCAGTTGTCAGATAATTAATTATACATTCCCCTCGTACGGCCATTGAAGCAAAAGTTCTCTTGATGGAATCAAAATGCAAACTGAACCTATTAAATTTTAAAACCTCAAGAGTACATGCTAAGATATTTTGTGACCAGGATCTTGCGATAACATACTTGTCCTTTTTACATTACAAAGCTGGTCAGTTCTGGCCTTCCGAAATCTTGAAATGTCCAGTACTCTAATGCTTGTACAGTAGAACACTGACTATTAACATGCTTTCAGCATCTCAAATCCTGCAACTATGTGTGACAATGCTGATAAACTTTTAGAATTATTAATGTTGCTTTGATAATTGAAGTTTCCTTTTTCTCATCCTCAGCAAGGAGCTTTTTTTTTTTTGCGGGACTCAGCAAGGAGCTTGAAAACACTTACGAATGCCACCATACATACCCTGAGCTCCTGGCCTTTCAATCATTGTACAATCCTGCAGAAATTTTCATTAGCCTACTTCTAAGGGACAGCTGCAGCAACAAGGACTAAAAGAAACAGTAAAACTACACTGAAATTATCTTCACTTACATATCGTTCAGTGAGCTGAGAAATGGAAGGAAAAGCCTGCACCTGTACTAAACCACGTGGTGATGTTCGCTTGCCTAACATGCACGTCAGTCAAATTCACTGGACGAATTCAGGCCTTGGATGTGTAGAAATTCTCAGTTCCTGACGACCTTGGCCAGAAAACATGTGTACGTCCTTGCTCACAGGGTTGCCGTCAGATTGCCAACAAGGGAACATGGACTCAGTCAGAAAGATGGATTTTTTTTTTGCTTACAATTGCCATGAAACTCCGTTCGTAGCGGCATAGAGATGGATCCATCATCTTCCTCACCATGCGTCCCACCACTGCCAAGCTCGTGCTCATATGCGTCCTAGCTGCCGCCGACTTGCTGGCCTCCGATGCACTTCAGCTCGGGCCAGCCGGCGGTTCCGCTGGCGCAAGCTGCATACCACGAGAGCGGGATGCCCTGCTATCCTTCAAGCGCGGCATCACCAGCGACCCCATGGGCATCCTTGATTCTTGGCACAAGGAAGACTCCTGTCAGTGGAGAGGCGTGAAGTGCAGCAACCGGACCGACCGTGTCCTTAGGCTTCATCTTCGTAATGTGCTCCTTGATGGGTTTTACGGAGACACGGCTTTGGTTGGCGAGATAAGTAATTCTTTGCTCTCCATGGATCGTCTAGTGCACCTTGATCTTAGCATGAATTGCCTCGAGGGCCCAAGCGGCCACATTCCGGAGTTCTTGGCCTCTTTGACGGGATTGAGATATCTCAACCTCTCCGGCATACCATTTTTTGGCAGAGTGCCCCCTCATCTCGGAAACCTCTCAAACTTGCGGCATCTTGACCTCTCATGCCAATTTCAAAGTATGTACTCAAGAGACATTTCATGGATAGCGCGCATACCTAATTTGCAGTATCTTAGACTGAATTCGGTAAACCTCAGCACAATAGCTGATTGGCCTTATGTTGTCAACATGATTCCTTCTTTGAAGGCCCTCGATCTTGGGTTTTGCTATCTTCCGACCGCAAATCATTCACTCCCACATATTAACCTCACCAAACTCGAGAGGCTTGATCTCTCCGGCAACACCTTTGCCCACCTAATGGCAAGGGGATGGTTTTGGAATTTGACAAGCCTCCAAGATCTCTACCTTTCTGAAACTCAACTGTACGGTCAACCTCCTGATGCACTGGCACATATGACGTCCCTCCGAGTCCTTGATTTTTCATCTAATCATAACATGGGGACGATGACTACAAGCTTCAGAAAACTATGCAATTTGAGAATTCTGGACCTTTCCTTTTGTCAAATTGTTGGAAATATAAAGGATATTGTTGGGAGGATGCCCCAGTGTCCCTTGAACAAACTGCACGAGCTGTATTTGGGCTCCAACAATATTACCAGAATCATGCCGGATCAGATACCACACTTGACCAGCTTAGTCATTCTTGACATCGCTCGGAACAACCTAATTGGAGGCATACCACGAGGGGTGGGGCTGCTCTCTAGATTAAGAAGACTTGATCTCTCTTCCAACAATCTCAGTGGATCTGTGCCATCTGAGATCGGTATGCTCAGCAATTTGACCATGATGGATCTCACACTCAACAACTTGAACGGTGACTTCACTGAAGAACATTTAACAAGTCTAACGAGGTTGAGAAGGTTGCATTTAAGATGGAATTATTTGAGGATTACAGTTGGTCCCGATTGGATACCACCCTTCAGTTTAGAAGAAATAACTCTTGGCTCTTGCCAACTGGGCCCTTTGTTTCCTGCATGGCTTCAATTCCAAGTGGACATTCGATTGATGGATATATCATCCACAGGTATAGTTGATAGGATTCCTCACTGGTTCAGCACTACATTTGCAAAGGTCACAGATCTGGACATCTCCAACAATGAAATCAGCGGCAGGTTGCCAATAAACATGGAATTCATGTCACTGCAATATTTCTCAATCAATTCAAATAACCTAACTGGTGAACTCCCTAACTTACCAACAAATATTACCTCCCTGGACATGTCTAGAAACTCTTTATCTGGAACTTTGCCATCAAACATTGGGACTCCACATTTGATTTCATTAGCTCTGGTTTCCAATCAAATAACCGGTTCTATTCCCGAATCTCTCTGCAAAGCGGAATTCTTGGAATCATTGGACTTAAGGAACAATCTTCTCGAGGGACAACTTCCTTGGTGTTTTGGGGTGAAGGACATTTCCTTTCTCATGTTGAGTAACAATAGTTTCTCTGGCAACTTCCCACCGTTTGTAAAAGACTGTAGACGATTGGAGGCTCTAGATCTATCACGTAATAGTTTTTCTGGAAGGTTGCCATTGTGGATTGGAGATTTGGTTGAATTACGATTTTTGCGTCTAAATCAGAATATGTTTTCCGGAGAAATCCCAGCTACCATCTCAAATCTTAGTCACCTTCACCACCTGAACCTAGCAGGCAATGGCTTATCAGGTCCCATAACGTGGCATCTGTCAAATGTGACGGGCATGACAGGAAAATATGTAAAGGATTATATGTTCGACTCAATACCTTATGGCAGTTACTCGCATAAGTTGCGTACATATAGTTTTTCCTCTGTGGTCGTCAAGGGACGTGAACTTGATTATGATATTCACATTATGGATTTGGTGAGCATTGATTTATCTTTCAACCAATTAACTGGGAGAATACCAGAAGAAATAGTAGCTCTTGATGCGTTGATAATCTTGAATCTATCGTGGAACCAATTGAGTGGGAAAATACCAAATAAGCTTGGGGCCTTGCATGCTCTGGAATCACTTGACCTCTCAAGGAACATGCTTTCTGGCAGAATCCCTCCGAGCCTGTCAGATATAACCTATTTGAGCTACTTGAACTTGTCTGATAACAATCTAACAGGGAGAATACCATCAGGACATCAGCTCGACACCCTCTACACACAGCAACCTTCCATGTACAGTGGCAACAGTGGTCTATGTGGGCCTCCTCTTCCGAACAGTTGCCCCGGAAAGAATGTTACAAGGCAAGATGATCAAAAAAGGAATGAACATTCCTTTGAACCAATGACCTTTTATTTTGGACTCGCTCTGGGATTTGTTTTGGGTCTCTGGGTGGTGTTTTGTGTCTTGTTGTTTAAGAGAGAATGGAGGACTGCTTATTTCTGCATGGTTGACAAGACATATGATCAGATGTATGTGTTTGCCGTTCTTACATGGAAAAGCTGGACAAGAAAGAGGACTACAAATTGAGTAACAAGAGCTCAGAATAAGCATGAAGAAGCATAGTAGGCTGAGATTTTTATTTGCTTGAAGTTAATGTAAAGGATATTGATGATTTGTAATTGTCTATGTGTGTATGATAATACTTTTGAACTCCTGTATTTGCTACTGCTCAGATGTTGTGCTGATTGTTAGTTCTATAGCTTCATGGTTTAGAGATTCACAGTTGGCATAGCTTGTATGGGACTCCTGTATTTCTTTGCTTGAAGTTATTATAATGTATATTGATTATTCCTTCAAGTTAATGTAAAGGATGATTCCTAATTGTTGTACTCCCTCCGTCCGAAAATACTTGTCATCAAAATGGATAAAAAGAGATGTATCTAGAACTAAAATACATCTAGATACACCCCCTTTTATCCATTTTAATGACAAGTATTTTTGGACGGAGGGAGTATATGCTTGTATGACAATACTTTTGAACTCTTGTATTTGCTATTGTTCAGATGTTTGTGTTGACTGGTTTGTTCCATAGCTTCATCGTTTCACAGTTGGCATAGCCTGTATGGGACTCTGTTTTTCTGTTGTCTAGTAGAGTACTGGATGTGAGTAAGAGGAAAGTTAATGGTGTCATTGGCGGACATCATCTCCTCATGTTGAAGAAATCTGTGGCATATTTAGACAGCAGCGACACCATGGCCTGGAGCCATTTTCCTCTCTGTAATCTGGAGCAATCTGAAAAAATACTGGAGTCACAGGCGTAAACATGATTAAACATTTAAACCTAGCCATATTGCTGACTTTATAGAATACTGCAGTCTGCAGCTGAACCCACAGGGACGAAGGTGGGGATGCAGATGCCGTCGGTCTCGATGAAGATCCTGAGTAGGGGCGCCGGGTGGAGCGCGCAGAAGGCACGACGGAAGGACGGCGCCGAGCCAGGTGCGGCAGGTGAGCGCGGCGCGGACGAGGGCCGGCAGGTTCGGCAGGCGGAGGAAGATGTCGAGGAGCAGGTCTTTGCCGAGGGAGAAAATGGTGGTGGACTGGTGGTGGTGATGGACTCGGGTTCCGCCGCACGGGGCGCCGACGGCAGCGAGTCACTCGCCATTGCCGCAGGGGAGTCAAGGTCGGGACGGCCGGCGCTGGGTACGGCGGCGGTGCTGGATGCTGGGGGCGAGGGCGACGGCCAGAGGGTGGGGAATTTTAGCAGGCCGGTAGGAGGCGCGTTGTTTGGGCCGAAATAATTTCCCACAGGCCGAAAACAGAGTCCTTGATACTAAACGGCCCAATCAGAGTAGAGCAGATTCAGTGATGAACTTGTTAAGTTTTACCATTTTTTTTTGAAAAAAGTCCATTTTACTACCCTGAATAAAGTGGGTGGTTCACTTTACCCGCTGATCTATTTTTCCGCTTCTTTTACCCCCAAACAAACCCAAACCGGACAAAACACCCCCTCAGCTGGTAGGAGTGGCGAGCGGGGCGGGGCGGGGGGGGGGGGGGGGGGGGGGGGGGGGGGGGGGGTGGCTGGGCGAAGCAGGCAAGGCCAGGCAGTGGCGGGCGCGGGCCGACGCAGTTAGGCACGAGCAGGGACTGGGGTGAGCGCGAGCAGAAGGGGAGGCTCAGCGGGCGCAGCAGGGCTGCCGGAGCGGGGCCACGAGGACGGGTGCCGGAGCAGGGCTGCGCGGGCGGGGCGCTGCGGCAGCAGAGCAACGCAGGCGGCGCGAGGAATAGTAGCAGGAGGCACGGGCACATGTGAGGGAAGAGGAGTGCTGGCCAAGTTCCCGAGCGCCGGCGAGCTCCGAGCAGCAGCCGGCGCGGGCGAACAATGGTGGGAGAGTAGCGGCATGGGGAGGCGAGGCCATGGAAGGGCGCGAGCAGGTCGCGGTTTGCAATGGCGAGCGGCCGCAGCAGGAGTCAACAGCAGCGGCTAGAGCAGAGGCGGCAGCGGCGCGGCAAGCGGTCAGTGATAGTAGCGGCAGCAGCGGGCACGCACGAGCGACAGCAGGCGGGCGCGGTGACACGCACGCGAGGGCGGCAGAGGGGCAGGACCAGGGTGGGGTGCGGAGCCGAGCTCCCTGTCACCGCATGCGTCAGGAGGAGGACCCATGCCCAGGCCGCGGCGGCCGCGGGGTCGCCGGAGGCGTGGTGCAGCCAAGAATGGCGCGAGGCGGTGGAGTTCCACGCCGAGGTGCTCGGGCGGCACCTCGCCGACGGCCTCCTCGGGCCGTCCTCCTACGCCGTCTACCTCGGCAGGGCCCAGCAAGCGCTCGCACTGCGGGAGCTCGGTGTAGTTGGGGCTGTCGCCGTCGCGACGATGCGCTCCCCGCCGCTCGTCGTCACCTTCGATTGGTGCGAGAGAGAGAGAGAGAAAGAGACCTGACAAGGGGGCCCCACCCAGGTCAAAACCGCCGTTGACTAGTGCCACATCAGTAGCGGGTGGAGAAAAACCAGCCGGGGGGTGTTTTGTCCGGTTTGGGTTTGTTTGGGAGGGGGGGGGGGTAAAAGAAGCAGAAAAATAGATCAGGGGTAAAGTGAACCACCCACTTTATTGAAGGTAGTAAAATGGACTTTTTTCTTCAGAGAAAATTTCATAATTTGTGGTAGGAAGTGCAGGACGAACGATTGCTTCCCTGTGAATCCATGAAAGAAGAGCTTCGATGCGAATCCAATCGTGGAACCATCAATGTGGCGATAATCACTCAAGCTTTGGCACGTCGATTACCACTCTCCCTCAAGTAACACTACATGGTCGTCTGGACTACAGCAAGTGAGAGCGGAAGATATGCCGCGGCGCTGTTCGCTATATCTATCAAACCGGAAAATGAGATACGCCGGAAAGGGAACAACACAGGTAGGCGTGCTGTTGGCTATCTTTATCGATGTTGTTCTTGGCGCCTGGGATCAATAAAAAAGACAATGGGAAAAAGGCTGATTCGGTGATGAACTCGCAACTTTCACCCTGCTGAATCATTAGGGTTAAATTACATGGACTTGTTTCATTAATTAACGCTCTCCATTTTAGTTGACTTAGCTCAATTCATTCGTACTAGAGTCTTTTCCCAGGTCTTGATCCTCATAACTCTAAAGTCATTCCTCCGAGGGGGTCATTCTACTTGATGGAATGATGCACAAGAGGAACCCTACTATGAGAGGATGCTAGTAAAGTGTGCAAACTTGACAAATCGTATAATGGATAGAAACAAGCATAATGAAGTTGGAATCTTCATTTTGATAAGATAGTCAAAGAGTATGAATTCATCAAATATAGCAAAGATGCTTGTGTTCACAAGAAATTACGTGCGAGCATAATAATATTTCTAAAACTTTATATGCATGACACATTGTTATTTGGAAACAATATAAATTTCTTTACACGAATGAGGACTTCATTGAAAATAATTTTTGGATGAAGTACTAGGGCTAGGTAACCTCGGTATTAGGCACAATTATGTATGGAGATAGAGTTGCCCAATAGGGCTAAGCCAAAATATATACTAGCAAGATATTGTTATGTCACACCCTGATTTTCATGGCACAACACTTAAGCTAATAAGTCATGAAAAATGTGGTTTGACAAAAACTTTTGAGTGTTTTGGACTTTGCTTGATTGGATGTTTGTCTGTTGTTTGCTAGTGCTCTAAAAATCAAATTATCCAACTCTTATACTCCTTCTCCTTGATCCAAAACTTTTCCCAATGATCATGCCGTGTGTATAGGACACAATAGTATTTTCTTACAAAAAGAATTTGGCCAAAAAGAATTTTCTAAATTAGGTTTTCCAAAACCCCCTGAATTGAGGCTTGCACTGCAAGTACTTAATTAAGGGCAGTAAAAATCTTTCAAAAGATATATTTGACTCCTATTAGATATAGTACTCCCATAAACCACAAAATTATTATTTTAGAAGTTATTTTGCTATTTATATAAATGATTTTTCTTAAGGCCAGAAATGGTCTTTAATAGATTAAAATTATTTTAATGTTTCAAAAATATTTGAGAAAATTTAGGGAAACTCAGTGGACATGTATTTCCCATATATATGAGTTTCAACAAATGATCATGTTCAAAATATTGGACAAAACCCTCCAAAACCATTTCTGTTCATTTCAAGTATTTGAAATGTTTCTATGAGAAATATTTTCAAATAAATTCAGGAAAATTCTAGAAAGCCACACATGACTAATGTGATGATATTGCCAAGTTTCATTCCCATCCAAATAGTTTTGGTACACAAAAGTGCCCCAAAACCCTCTCTGACCAGATCCAAGTTTGAACAACTTTACATTGCCAACTGCCTCCTTTTGATCCCAATTTTTGTGGACATATTCAGATACTCAAATTATGAGACTACACCAAGTGGTGCATCAAGGATAAAAGATTCACATGACTAAAGCTTGGAAAATCCATTTTTGTTGATTTCTAGGGTTTGCCAAAGTTACATTGGCAACTTTCTTCAAATGTGCTCAAACTTGGTGAACAACCTCATTGCTATATTCCATTTGACCCTGTTAAATATCATGTCAATTGGAATTCATTTGCTTGCCCAAAACAACATCAAACACCATCTGCCACATTTTTATGATCAATGTTTGAAGCCCCTAATGAATTCCCCTCTGCCTCGAATTTTTACCAGAGGTGTGCCTAGTCATCACCTACCTCCAGCAACTCCTTCTCATCCTCAATTCAACGATTGAGGGGGTAAAACTCCATTTTTACTCCTCTGGATAACACCGATCTCTCTCTCCCTCAACCTCTCTCCCCTCCTAGTGGCTCTCCAGGGCATCCAATGATGCCATCCCTTTGTTTACTCCTCCTCTGACCCCCTAGACACTATAGGCCATGCCCTGGACGCCAAAAATATGCCAATGCCAGCCATATGCGTGCTCTGGAGCATGCTACAGTGCGCCCTTGCACTGTAGCCGCATCCTGCCCAAGGCTCCCGACCACCTTGAGCTCCTCCCGCACGCCAGCAGGACCACCTCGACGTCCGCAACACGGAAAGCTGTCAGCCCCTCCCTCCTCCCTCTCCCATGCCCGTCCCACGCGTGGACAGAGCGCCGCCCGAGCTCGCCAGTCACTGCACTCGCGCGGGAACGCCTCGAGCTCGCCCTACTCCCCTTCCTTTCCCTCGACCTATTCCACGCCCACGAACGCCCCAGACATGGCCTAGGGTCAAGATGGGAATGGGCCGGGTCGGCCCGCCGGGTCACTGACCCGGCCCAAAAAGTCGAGGCCAATGGGTCAGATGGGTTGGCCTTGAATCATATATGGGTCAGTGGAGCTGGCATTGTGCGACCTGATGGGTCAGACGGGTCGACCCATATGAACCAATGACTCAACAGCGCACATGCATACACATAGCCTGAATGGGTCAGTGAGGCCATTTCGTGTCCTCGTGCTACAACATCTAAACCAGTGAAGCACGAACAGCGTGCTGCGTACATGCATACATATAGACATATCGCCTGGCTGCCTGGGCGAGTGCGTTGTGCCTAATTATTTCGCATAATAAGGCAGCTAATGGCGTCTACATCAGCACATCTATTTCCTGTGGGCATGAGATGAGCAGTACACAAGGATACCAAACTTGTGTAAAAAATTACTGAATTTTGGGTCGGCGAGGCCACAAAATTCTGATAAAATGGGCCGGCCCATGGCCTCGCATGTTGACCCTGAGGCCACCGGGCCGGGTCCAAGGCCAGGTCCGGGTCGGCCCGTTCCCATCGTGAGCCTAGGGTGCCAATTTGGCCCCTGGTGTCACCTAGGCCGCGGCCGTGGACGCCGCCCATGGTGCGCCATGGCCTCGCCTTGTACAACCACCCCAGGTTCCTCTCCCCTCTCGGTTCACTCCCTCTCCCCCCAGCGACCTCCTCGAGTAGCCTGCTCCACCTCCCGCGCCTTCCTTCTCCTCCTACCACCGCACGGCCGCTGCTTCGACTCGCTCGAATTCGAGCAACACTGAGCTCACCTCCCTCCCTTTCCTCCATCCAATGACTCCCCGTGGTTCGGTGACCCTCCCCACCTCCTCTAACCGTCACCGAGAGCCACAGATGGCCGACAACCTCCCCCGCCACCGTCAAAGCTGCGGTCACCTAGGCCCCCTCCGGTGGCCGTGACCTGCACCAGCGGATGCATCGCTCCGAGTTGAGCTCGCCCATAGGCGGAGCGCCGCGGGAGACGACCGGAGGCGCCGGCTATCGCCGAACGGGCGCCGGCGTGCGCTTTGCCTCCCCTGCTCTGCCTCGAGCAAGAGGTAGAGGACGACCGCCCCGCCAGCTGGCAGGGGGGCTGCCCGTCAGTGGCAGAGGCGACCGAGCCAGCCCACCAGTCGGGTTAAGTGGAAACGGCTTCGGGCCGATCCTCTTGCCCCGCTGGGTGGCGCCCTCCAGCAGTGCGCCTTCGGTGTCATCTCCTCCCTCGCGCAGCTGAGCCACTGGGCCGAGCCCAGTAGGCGCTGTTTAGCTGGGCTTCGCCCAGTGCGCTTTATAAGGTTGACTTCTTTTCTTCCTTTTCTTTTTCCTAAATATTGTAAAATCCCTAAATAATTCAAATTGACTCCAAATTTGATGATTCAAATTTCTAGAAGTTCGTAAATTCATGGTCTATCACATGGTGCAACTTGCACATTTTTCCAGAAAGATTTGCTTCACAAACATTTGTCAAATCATGTTTTTCCATCTCTATGATGAACTTTAGAAAATCAGAGGGAGCCCATTTTTTAATAAAAATTCAATTATTCAAACTACTAGATACTACTAAGTTCATAACGTAGTTTTTTAAACATTTTTCTCAATACTTTATATGCCACATGAAATATTGGTCCATTTCTCCATATAGTGCCAACTTTGCAAATTCATAGAAAAATCATTGGAGCTCCAAATCTAGTGAAACCAACTCCTAGGTGCTTCTAAAATCATTCCTTGTTAAATGGGTGTCTTTGCTCATTTTTCAAAATAATATTTTTGTACACTTCTTGCAAATCCACAAATCCCTTGATTCCCCCATATTAAAATATTCAGAGAATCCATTGATCAAATCCCAATGAAACCACTTTGGTCATTCCTCATATGACCAAAGGTATCCTAGAAAAATCCAACTCACATTTTTAGAGCACTTCTATTTTTGCCTTGTTGTGTTTCTTTATTATGATTGCTTTCAACGTTAGTTGACGAAGTAGATGGAATACTCGGAGATGGACCAGAAGGATTGAAGACCTTACGGATCCAGGCAAGCAGCCCTTTGACCATGTTTAAGAAACCTTTTTTATGCATGTCATATAGCACCTTATTATCAATGCATCGGGATCGTGTTGAGGTGGTGACCACTTTGGTTGGTTGCCTTTGTTACTTTCCTATTGGAACTTGCATCAAGCATGACCCTACCTTCCTATGAGGGTTATGCGGGTGGGACTAGATAGGATGCTAAAGTAGTGGCTACGCAAATGGGTCGGGTATATGCATGGTTATGAAAACAAAGTATTTTCAAAAGACTTTTCGAAAACCCCGTCGGGTGCCACTTATGCCCGAGGGAGATGTTGAGTTGAGTAACCACTTGATGACGAAGTGGTGTACCGAGGCAAGTGAGTGTGTTGTTTATGAAAACGGATTGGTTTAAGTTGCGACCGTTACTCCAACCTTACATGTACAACCACTCTACCCCTTATGGGCGGGGCATTATTGATTACCTAGGCCGATACTAGCATGGTGCCCACATTACTAGTGACGGGGGTGACATGAGGTCACTCTCGGGACGGGGTCGTGCTTGGATAGGCGGCCATGACTGTTTTCACAGGGCACCGGACATATCGTGCGTGTATGTGTGATAATGAAAAGGGAAGAGTCCCAAATCTTGATGCTTATACACAAAGGCCGTGTACCAACGAGTGGACCCTATGTTAGTGTCTCCTAGGGAAAGATAGTGTTCGGGTGCTTCCCCCGAGTACTTGAGGTACTGCGGGATCGTGGGTGACACGAAAGCTTCCCGGATCTTGTGGGTAAAGTGTGCAAACTCTGCAGAGTGTAAAAACTATTCGAATAGCCGTGTCCACGGTCAAGGATAGTTGGGTAACCGCTCTTGGGCTACGGCCAAAAGTTTATGAAACCTGGTGTGTGTGTGTGTGTATGGATGAGTGGAAAGAACTACTTGGGTCAAGTCAAACTACTTGACTTGTTGATTAAGATGGAGTTGATCCAAACTCTGTTTATGTTGATATCTGTAACCCGTCCTCATGGCTACTTAAATTCTTATGATGCATGCTTTACAAGTTGTTGAACATGTCATAGCACTCAAAACTAGCTTTCTGCAAAAAAATTACCTACATCATGCATTGTTGTACCTTGATCCAAAACATGGGTTGCTTGCGAGTACATTCAAAGTACTCATTGGCTTGCCACTGGTTATTTTATTGGCTAGGCATGAAAGAACAGGATATGATGGAGAATACTTTGGTGACGAACATGCGAGCTAGGACGCTTCCCAGTCAGAATGCCTATAGGGTTAAGGCAGATGGCATGGGTTCATGCTATCATTGAAGATTTTCCGCTGCGAGTTTATGAAGACTTGACCATAATGGTCCTAATTTGTGTAAGATGGTATGTATGGATGTAAGACTCTTGTTATTCAGGTTATGTGTGTTCAGTGAGCATTGATCTCTAGGATCACTGTACACGTGCATTCGGTTATCACGACTTATGACTCGGGGTCCCCACAGAGCTGGTATCAGATCCATCCTGACTCTAGGAAGCCTTAGTTAGCATGGTCGTTAGTTAGGGTAAAACTATTTTCAAAACTACCTATACTTCTCTTCCCTTCTGAGTTTTTCCAAAAACTAAGGTATATTTTCCTTATTGATCTCTTCCCCTTCAAAACTTTTGTAAATGGTCGCTAGAATCCTCATGCCCCTGACCACGAGATTCCTCGTAATCCTTATGGATAGCCTAGAAGGAAGACGCCTTGCCAAACATTCATCTGCATCTTTTGAACACAAGTTTGGCGACACCATGACAAGACAGAAGACACCTTCTCAAGGGATGAGGAAACCAATACTCAGAAGATGGTGACACCCTTGACACTGCCCCAGGATGATGCAACCTTGTCCTACGACGATCGGGGTATAAGATATGAAAGATCATGATATACATCACTAATAGAGCGACCCTGTCCTTCCCGTTGTTGTATCGGCAACCACCGGTGGATGAGAACCCCTAGGGTAGGATGAGTCATGTACCCCCTATGCGAAGTCGAGTCCATGCGATGGTTCAAATAGAACCATGTTCTGTGTTGTTGCTTGTTTTTATTTGTTTGTATTTTGATGTAAGTCGCCCTTTTGCCCTAAGCAACAAGTAGGCGACTATATCACTTGCCCTATCTTAATGTTTGTGTTTGCTTCTTTTGGCACTTGTTTATTGCACTTGCACTATAGAGCCCCCTTTAGGCACCTCCTCTATGCTACTTTTCCCTCTCATCTCTCTCATCAACTGAAAACCAGCAAGACAAGATGCGCCAAGGATTCTACCTCGACGATCAAACTAGCACTGAAGACTTTTGCTACAGCGTCCACGACCAAGTGCAACCCCGTAGAGTTATGTTTACCCCTCAAGATTAGAAACCCACCGCTAGACCCTTCGAGACTTCACGAGATACCCAAGCTCAAATCCTTAACCATGTGCTTAACTACGGAATTGCAAGAGAACCAGTTAAGGTTTAGTAATCTTTGCTCATCACTAGGTTTATTGTGGAACTAGTGGGAATAGTGAACGAGCACATTATCATCCTAAGATAGCACTAGAATTGACGATGCCATAGGGAGGACCAATTTGAGGACAAATGAGTTGATGAAGCTATACTAGTGATCTTGAGGAAATACCTGAGACTCTTTGGTGGATTTTGAGGCTTTCGTGTTGATAGATGGACTTGGTGGGATCATGTTAATAGAGTAGCATAACTTTCATCACCTTGGAGTAAATTGGACTTAGCAAGTCAATTATAATCGCAAGATGAAGTTCTTAGAGGTGTAAGGATTTGACTTAACCATGGGTTATTGATAGGAAACAAGTAATGTTACGAAAATGACTTGGAGGAACAAGTAGTAGTTCTCGTTGGACATGAGATTTTGATTTAAATAGGTAATCCTAATAAGACGTTGATAAGTGGGACTACATGGTTTGGAGTAGATTGGATTTAGTCTAATGATCTCAATCATGATACCATGTTTCTCGGTGGACAATAAACTAGGAGATTGGATTAATTGTCGGAGTTTATTTAGGGATTTGTACGAGCTTGATCTTGGAGTTTACTTGACCCCAATAATGGAAATTGGTGGACTAGCTATAGTAAGGATAGCCCTTTTCAAGGATTTGGGAGTTATAGGGACATTAGTAGATCATGTGGAACACCATAGACATTGGATTTGTAGAATTAATGGATTATGTAGTGATTGATGAAAGTTAATGGGCTGTTGGGGTTGATTCATAAGAACGAAACAAGAGCTTGGAATGGTATACGATGTGTTTCCTTAGGATAGAGATGCACTATCTTGGACCTTGGAAGAATCGGCTGAGCACTTGGATTTTAGTGTTTAATTCAAGCTTAGCAGCTTGTATGTTCTTGAAGGAAATATGCCGTAGAGGCAATAATAAAGTTATTATTTATTTCCTTATATCATGATAAATGTTTATTATTCATGCTAGAATTGTATTAACCAGAAACATAATACATGTGTGAATACATAGACAAACAGAGTGTCACTAGTATGCCTCTACTAGACTAGCTCGTTAATCAAAGATGGTTATGTTTCCTAACCATGGACAAAGAGTTGTTATTTGATTAACGGGATCACATCATTAGGTGAATGATCTGATTGACATGACCCATTCCATTATCTTAGCACCCGATCGTTTAGTATGTTGCTATTGCTTTCTTCATGACTTATACATGTTCCTATGACTATGAGATTATGCAACTCCCGTTTACCGGAGGAACACTTTGTGTGCTACCAAACGTCACAACGTAACTGGGTGATTATAAAGGTGCTCTACAGGTGTCTCCAAAGGTACATGTTGGGTTGGCGTATTTCGAGATTAGGATTTGTCACTCCGATTGTCAGAGAGGTATCTCTGGGCCCTCTCGGTAATACACATCACATAAGCCTTGCAAGCATTGCAACTAATGAGTTAGTTGTGAGATGATGTATTACGGAACGAGTGAAGAGACTTGCCGGTAACGAGATTGAACTAGGTATTGAGGTACCGACGATCGAATCTCGGGCAAGTAACATACCGATGACAAAGGGAACAACGTATGTTGTTATGCGGTCTGACCGATAAAAGATCTTCGTAGAATATGTAGGAGCCAATATGAGCATCCAGGTTCCGCTATTGGTTATTGACCGGAGACATGTCTCGGTCATGTCTACATTGTTCTCGAACCCGTAGGGTCCGCACGCTTAAGGTTTCGATGACAGTTATATTATGAGTTTATGAGTTTTGATGTACCGAAGGAGTTTGGAGTCCCGGATGGGATCGGGGACATGACGAGGAGTCTCGAAATGGTCGAGACATAAAGATTTACATATTGGAAGCCTATATTTGGATATCGGAAGTGTTCCGGGTGAAATCGGGATTTTACCGGAGTACCGGGAGGTTACCGGAACCCCCCGGGAGGTATATGGGCCTTAGTGGAAGAGAGGAGAGGTGGCCAGGGCTGGGCCGCGCGCCCCTCCCCCCTAGTCCGAATAGGACAAGGAGAGGGGGGCGGCCCCCCCCTTCCTTCTCTCTCTCCTCTTTCCCCCCTCCCGTATCCTATTCCAACTAGGAAAGGGGGGGAATCCTACTCCCGGAGGGAGTAGGACTCCTCCTGGTGCGCCCTCTCCTGGCCGGCCACCCCCCCTTGATCCTTTATATACGGAAGCAAGGGACACCCCTAGAGACACAAGTTGATCCACGTGATCATATTCTTAGCCGTGTGCGGTGCCCCCTTCCACCATAGTCCTCGATAATATTGTAGCCGTGCTTAGGCGAAGCCCTGCGACGGTAGTACATCAAGATCGTCACCTCGCCGTCGTGCTGACGGAACTCTTCCCTGACACTTTGCTGGATCGGAGTCCGGGGATCGTCATCGAGCTGAACGTGTGCTAGAACTCGGAGGTGCCGTAGTTTCGGTGCTTGATCGGTCGGGCCATGAAGACGTACGACTACATCAACCACGTTGTGCTAACGCTTCCGTTGTCGATCTACAAGGGTACGTAGATTACACTCTCCCTTCTCGTTGCTATGCATCACCATGATCTTGCGTGTGCGTAGGAATTTTTTTGAAATTACTACGTTACCCAACAGTGGCATCCGAGCCTAGGTTTTATGTGTTGATGTTATTTGCACGAGTAGAACACAAGTGAGTTGTGGGCGATATAAGTCATACTGCTTACTAGCATGTCATACTTTGGTTCGGCGGTATTGTTGGACGAAGCGGCCCGGACCGACATTACGCGTACGCTTACCCGAGACCGGTTCTCCCATCGTGCTTTGCACAAAGGTGGCTAGCGGGTGACAGTTTCTCCAACTTTAGTTGAACCGAGTGTGGCTGCGCCCGGTCCTTGCGAAGATTAAAACAGCACCAACTTGACAAACTATCGTTGTGGTTTTGATGCGTAGGTAAGATTGGTTCTTGCTTAAGCCCGTAGCAGCCACGTAAAACTTGCAACAACAAAGTAGAGGACGTCTAACTTGTTTTTGCAGGGCATGTTGTGATGTGATATGGTCAAGACATGATGCTAAATTTTATTGTATGAGATGATCATGTTTTGTAACCGAGTTATCGGCAACTGGCAGGAGCCATATGGTTGTCACTTTATTGTATGCAATGCAATCGCGCTGTAATGCTTTACTTTATCACTAAGCGGTAGCGATAGTCGTGGAAGCATAAGATTGGCGAGACGACAATGATGCTACGATGGAGATCAAGGTGTCACGCCGGTAACAATGGTGATCATGACGGTGCTTCGAAGATGGAGATCACAAGCACAAGATGATGATGGCCATATCATATCACTTATATTGATTGCATGTGATGTTTATCTTTTATGCATCTTATCTTGCTTTGATTGACGGTAGCATTATAAGATGATCTCTCACTAATTATCAAGAAGTGTTCTCCCTGAGTATGCACCGTTGCGAAAGTTCTTCGTGCTGAGACACCACGTGATGATCGGGTGTGATAGGCTCTACATTCAAATATAACGGGTGCAAAACAGTTACACACGTGGAATACTCAGGTTATACTTGACGAGCCAAGCATATACAGATATGGCCTCGGAACACGGAGACCGAAAGGTCGAGCGTGAATCATATAGTAGATATGATCAACATAGTGATGTTCACCAATGAAGCTACTCCATCTCACGTGATGATCGGACATGGTTTAGATGATTTGGATCACGTAATCACTTAGAGGATTAGAGGGATGTCTATCTAAGTGGGAGTTCTTTAAGTAATATGATTAATTGAACCTAAATTTATCATGAACTTAGTACCTGATAGTATCTTGCTTATTCATGTTTGATTGTAGATAGATGGCCCGTGCTGTTGTTCCGTTGAATTTTAATGCGTTCCTTGAGAAAGCAAAGTTGAAAGATGATGGTAGCAATTACTCGGACTGGGTCCGTAACTTGAGGATTATCCTCATTGCTGCACAGAAGAATTATGTCCTGGAAGCACCGCTGGGTGCCAGGCCTACTGCTGGAGCAACACCAGATGTTATGAACGTCTGGCAGAGCAAAGCTGATGACTACTCGATAGTTCAGTGTGCCATGCTTTACGGCTTAGAATCGGGACTTCAACGACGTTTTGAACGTCATGGAGCATATGAGATGTTCCAGGAGTTGAAGTTAATATTTCAAGCAAATGCCTGGATTAAGAGATATGAAATATCCAATAAGTTCTATAGCTGCAAGATGGAGGAGAACAGTTCTGTCAGTGAGCATATACTCAAAATTTCTGGGTATAATAATCACTTGATTCAATTGGGAGTTAATCTTCCAGATGATTGCGTCATTGACAGAATTCTCCAATCACTGCCACCAAGCTACAAGAGCTTCGTGATGAACTATAATATGCAAGGGATGAATAAGACTATTCCTGAGCTCTTCGCAATGCTGAAAGCTGCGGAGGTAGAAATCAAGAAGGAGCATCAAGTATTGATGGTCAACAAGACCACTAGTTTCAAGAAAAAGGGCAAAGGGAAGAAGAAGGGGAACTTCAAAAAGAACAGCAAGCAAGTTGCTGCTCAAGAGAAGAAACACAAACCTGGACCTAAGCCTGAAACTAAGTGCTTCTACTGCAAGCAGACTGGTCACTGGAAGCGGAACTGCCTCAAGTATTTGGCGGATAAGAAGGATGGCAAGGTGAACAAAGGTATATGTGATATACATGTTATTGATGTGTACCTTACTAATGCTCGCAGTAGCACCTGGGTATTTGATACTGGTTCTGTTGCTAATATTTGCAACTCGAAACAGGGACTACGGATTAAGCGAAGATTGGCTAAGGACGAGGTGACGATGCGCGTGGGAAACGGTTCCAAAGTCGATGTGATTGCAGTCGGCACGCTACCTCTACATCTACCTTCGGGATTAATATTAGACCTAAATAATTGTTATTTGGTGCCAGCGTTAAGCATGAACATTATATCTGTATCTTGTTTGATGCGAGACGGTTATTCATTTAAATCAGAGAATAATGGTTGTTCTATTTACATGAGTAATATCTTTTATGGTCATGCACCCTTAAAGAGTGGTCTATTCTTATTAAATCTCGATAGTAGTGACACACATATTCATAGTGTTGAAACCAAAAGATGCAGAGTTGATAATGATAGTCCAACTTATTTGTGGCACTGCCGTTTAGGTCATATTGGTATAAAGCGCATGAAGAAACTCCATACTGATGGGCTTTTGGAACCACTTGATTATGAATCACTTGGTACTTGCGAACCGTGCCTTATGGGTAAGATGACAAAAACACCGTTCTCCGGTACTATGGAGAGAGCAACAGATTTGTTAGAAATCATACATACAGATGTATGTGGTCCGATGAATGTTGAGGCTCGTGGCGGATATCGTTATTTTCTCACCTTCACAGATGACTTAAGCAGATATGGGTATATCTACTTAATGAAACACAAGTATGAAACGTTTGAAAAGTTCAAAGAATTTCAGAGTGAAGTTGAAAATCATCGTAACAAGAAAATAAAATTCCTACGATCTGATCGTGGAGGAGAATATTTGAGTTACGAGTTTGGTGTACATTTGAAACAATGTGGAATAGTTTCACAACTCACGCCACCCGGAACACCACAGCGTAATGGTGTGACCAAACGTCGTAATCGTACTTTACTAGATATGATACGATCTATGATGTCTTTTACTGATTTACCGCTATCGTTTTGGGGATACGCTCTAGAGACGGCTGCAAGAAACCAAAGTTGTTGTTTCTGAAAGTTTGGGGCTGCGATGCTTATGTGAAAAAGCTTCAACCTGATAAGCTTGAACCCAAATCGGAGAAATGTGTCTTCATAGGATATCCAAAGGAAACTATTGGATACACCTTCTATCACAGATCCGAAGGCAAGGCTTTTGTTGCTAAATTCGGAAACTTTCTGGAGAAGGAGTTTCTCTCGAAAGAAGTGAGTGGGAGGAAAGTAGAACTTGACGAGGTAACTGTACCTAACCCCTTATTGGAAAGTAGTGTTGGAAATATGCCCTAGAGGCAATAATAAATTAGTTATTATTATGTTTCCTTGTTCATGATAATCGTTTATTATCCATGCTAGAATTGTATTGATAGGAAACTCAGCTACATGTGTGGATATATAGAGAACACCATGTCCCTAGTAAGCCTCTAGTTGACTAGCTCGTTGATCAATAGATGGTTACGGTTTCCTGACCATGGACATTGGATGTCATTGATAACGGGATCACATCATTAGGAGAATGATGTGATGGACAAAGACCCAATCCTAAGCCTAGCACAAGATCATGTAGTTCGTATGCTAAAGCTTTTCTAATGTCAAGTATCATTTCCTTAGACCATGAGATTGTGCAACTCCCGGATACCGTAGGAGTGCTTTGGGTGTGCCAAACGTCACAACGTAACTGGGTGGCTATAAAGGTACACTACAGGTATCTCCGAAAGTGTCTGTTGGGTTGGCACGAATCGAGACTGGGATTTGTCACTCCATGTAAACGGAGAGGTATCTCTGGGCCCACTCGGTAGGACATCATCATAATGTGCACAATGTGATCAAGGAGTTTATCATGGGATGATGTGTTACGAAACGAGTAAAGAGACTTGCCGGTAACGAGATTGAACAAGGTATCGGGATACCGACGATCGAATCTCGGGCAAGTATCGTACCGCTAGACAAAGGGAATTGTATACGGGATTGATTAAGTCCTTGACATCGAGGTTCATCCGATGAGATCATCGTGGAACATGTGGGAGCCAACATGGGTATCCAGATCCCGCTGTTGGTTAATGACCGGAGAGTCATCTTGGTCATGTCTGCATGTCTCCCGAACCCGTAGGGTCTACACACTTAAGGTTCGGTGACGCTAGGGTTATAGAGATATTAGTATGCGGTAACCCGAAAGTTGTTCGGAGTCCCGGATGAGATCCCGAACGTCACGAGGAGTTCCGGAATGGTCCGGAGGTAAAGAATTATATATAGGAAGTGCTATTTCGGCCACCGGGACAAGTTTCGGGGTCACCGGTATTGTACCGGGACCACCGGAAGGGTCCCGGGGGTCCACCGGGTGGGGACACCTACCCCGGGGGGCCACATGGGCTGTAGGGGTGTGCGCCTTGGCCTGTATGGGCCAAGGGCACCAGCCCCAAGAGGCCCATGCGCCAAGAGATAAGGAAAGGAAGAGTCCTAAAGGGGGAAGGCACCTCCGAGGTGCCTTGGGGAGGATGGACTCCTCCCTGGTCGCACCCTTCCTTGGACGAAGGGCCAAGGCTGCGCCCCCCTCTCCCTTGGCCCTATATATAGTGGGGGCAAGGGAGGGCAACGATACCTAAGCCCTGGCGCCTCCCTCTCCCTCCCATGACACATCTCCCTCCTCCCGCAGCGCTTGGCGAAGCCCTGTTGGAATCCCGCTACTTCCACCACCACGCCGCCGTGCTGTTGGATCTCCATCAACCTCTCCTTCCCCCTTGCTGGATCAAGAAGGAGGAGACATCACTGCTCCGTACGTGTGTTGAACGCGGAGGTGCCGTCCGTTCGGCGCTAGGATCATCGGTGATTTGGATCACGACGAGTACGACTCCATCAACCCCGTTCTCTTGAACGCTTCCGCGCGCGATCTACAAGGGTATGTAGATCCATTCCTCCCTCGTTGCTAGATGACTCCATAGATAGATCTTGGTGACACGTAGGAAAATTTTGAATTTATGCTACGTTCCCCAACAAGTAGTACATCACAGAAATCTGTTTCTATGACACCTACACCAATTAGTGAGGAAGCTAATGATAATGATCATGAAACTTCAGAACAAGATACTACTGAACCTCGTAGATTAACCAGAGTGAGATCCGCGCCAGAGTGGTATGGTAATCCTGTTCTGGAAGTCATGCTACTAGATCATGATGAACCTACGAACTATGAAGAAGCGATGGTGAGCCCAGATTCCGCAAAATGGCTTGAAGCCATGAAATCTGAGATGGGATCCATGTATGAGAACAAAGTATGGACTTTGGTTGACTTGCCCAATGATCGGCAAGCAATAGAGAATAAATGGATCTTCAAGAAGAAGACGGACGCTGACGGTAATATTACTGTCTACAAAGCTCGACTTGTCGCAAAAGGTTTTCGGCAAGTTCAAGGGATTGACTACGATGAGACCTTCTCACCCGTAGCGATGCTTAAGTCTGTCCGAATCATGTTAGCGATTGCCGCATTTTACGATTATGAAATTTGGGAGATGGATGTCAAAACTGCATTCCTGAATGGATTTCTGGAAGAAGAGTTGTATATGATACAACCAGAAGGTTTTGTCGATCCAAAGGGAGCTAACAAAGTGTGCAAGCTCCAGCGATCCATTTATGGACTGGTGCAAGCCTCTCGGAGTTGGAATAAACGCTTTGATAGTGTGATCAAAGCATTTGGTTTTATACAGACTTTTGGAGAAGCCTGTATTTACAAGAAAGTGAGTGGGAGCTCTGTAGCATTTCTGATATTATATGTGGATGACATATTACTAATTGGAAATGATATAGAATTTCTGGATAGCATAAAGGGATACTTGAATAAGAGTTTTTCAATGAAAGACCTCGGTGAAGCTGCTTACATATTAGGCATTAAGATCTATAGAGATAGATCAAGACGCTTAATTGGACTTTCACAAAGCACATACCTTGACAAAGTTTTGAAGAAGTTCAAAATGGATCAAGCAAAGAAAGGGTTCTTGCCTGTGTTACAAGGTGTGAAGTTGAGTCAGACTCAATGCCCGACCACTGCAGAAGATAGAGAGAAAATGAAAGATGTTCCCTATGCTTCAGCCATAGGGTCTATCATGTATGCAATGCTGTGTACCAGACCTGATGTGTGCCTTGCTATAAGTCTAGCAGGGAGGTACCAAAGTAATCCAGGAGTGGATCACTGGACAGCGGTCAAGAACATCCTGAAATACCTGAAAAGGACTAAGGATATGTTTCTCGTTTATGGAGGTGACAAAGAGCTAATCGTAAATGGTTACGTCGATGCGAGCTTTGACACTGATCCGGACGATTCTAAATCGCAAACTGAATACGTATTTACATTAAACGGTGGAGCTGTCAGTTGGTGCAGTTCTAAACAAAGCGTCGTGGCGGGATCTACGTGTGAAGCAGAATACATAGCTGCTTCGGAAGCAGCAAATGAAGGAGTCTGGATGAAGGAGTTCATATCCGATCTAGGTGTCATACCTAGTGCATCGGGTCCAATGAAAATCTTTTGTGACAATACTGGTGCAATTGCCTTGGTGAAGGAATCCAGATTCCACAAGAGAACCAAGAACATCAAGAGACGCTTCAATTCCATCCGGGATCTAGTCCAGGTGGGAGACATAGAGATTTGCAAGATACATACGGATCTGAATGTAGCAGACCCGTTGACTAAGCCTCTTCCACGAGCAAAACATGATCAGCACCAAGGCTCCATGGGTGTTAGAATCATTACTGTATAATCTACATTATTGACTCAAGTGCAAGTGGGAGACTGAAGGAAATATGCCCTAGAGGCAATAATAAAGTTATTATTTATTTCCTTATATCATGATAAATGTTTATTATTCATGCTAGAATTGTATTAACCGGAAACATAATACATGTGTGAATACATAGACAAGCAGAGTGTCACTAGTATGCCTCTACTAGACTAGCTCGTTAATCAAAGATGGTTATGTTTCCTAACCATGGACAAATAGTTGTTATTTGATTAACGGGATCACATCATTAGGTGAATGATCTGATTGACATGACCCATTCCACTAGCTTAGCACCCGATCATTTAGTATGTTGCTATTGCTTTCTTCATGACTTATACATGTTCCTATGACTATGAGATTGTGCAACTCCCGTTTACCGGAGGAACACTTTGTGTGCTACCAAACGTCACAACGTAACTGGGTGATTATAAAGGTGTTCTACAGGTGTCTCCAAAGGTACATGTTGGGTTGGCGTATTTCGAGATTAGGATTTGTCACTCCGATTGTCAGAGAGGTATCTCTGGGCCCTCTCGGTAATACACATCACATAAGCCTTGGAAGCATTGCAACTAATGAGTTAGTTGTGAGATGATGTATTACGGAACGAGTAAAGAGACTTGCCGGTAACGAGATTGAACTAGGTATTGAGATACCGACGATCGAATCTCGGGTAAGTAACATACCGATGACAAAGGGAACAACGTATGTTGTTATGCGGTCTGACCGATAAAAGATCTTCGTAGAATATGTAGGAGCCAATATGAGCATCCAGGTTCCGCTATTGGTTATTGACCGGAGACATGTCTCGGTCATGTCTACATTGTTCTCGAACCCGTAGGGTCCGCACGCTTAAGGTTTCGATGACAGTTATATTATGAGTTTATGAGTTTTGATGTACCGAAGGAGTTTGGAGTCCCGGATGGGATCGGAGACATGACGAGGAGTCTCGAAATGGTCGAGACATAAAGATTGATATATTGGAAGCCTATATTTGGATATCGGAAGTGTTCCGGGTGAAATCGGGATTTTACCGGAGTACCGGGAGGTTACCGGAACCCCCCGGGAGGTATATGGGCCTTAGTGGGCCTTAGTGGAAGAGAGGAGAGGTGGCCAGGGCTGGGCTGCGCGCCCCTCCCCCCTAGTCCGAATAGGACAAGGAGAGGGGGGCGGCGCCCCCCTTACTTCTCTCTCTCCTCTTTCCCCCCTCCCGAATCCTATTCCAACTAGGAAAGGGGGGGAATCCTACTCCCGGAGGGAGTAGGACTCCTCCTGGCGCGCCCTCTCCTGGCCGGCCACACCCCCCCCCCTTTGATCCTTCATATACGGAGGCAAGGGACACCCCTAGAGACACAAGTTGATCCACGTGATCATATTCTTAGCCGTGTGCGGTGCCCCCTTCCACCATAGTCCTCGATAATATTGTAGCCGTACTTAGGCGAAGCCCAGCGACAGTAGTACATCAAGATCGTCACCACGCCGTCGTGCTAACGGAACTCTTCCCCGACACTTTGCTGGATCGGAGTCCGGGGATTGTCATCGAGCTGAACGTGTGCTAGAACTCGGAGGTGCTGTAGTTTCGGTACTTGATCGGTCGGGCCGTGAAGACGTACGACTACATCAACCACGTTGTGCTCACGCTTCCGTTGTCGATCTAGAAGGGTACGTATATTAAACTCTCCCCTCTCGTTGCTATGCATCACCATGATCTTGCGTGTGTGTAGGATTTTTTTTGAAATTACTACGTTACCCAACAGTTCTACCCAGGGATTTGTGCATAGATATGAGTTTGGGGGATAGTTGACACGTGTGATTTTGTTAGACCTCCCCTCAGGAGTCATGAGGGTATGAATAACATGAGTGATGATTGGAGTTGACTTATACGAGATGACACTTTTGGTGGTATAAGGTGATTTGTTTAGGGGACTAGATAGAACAATTGGCATCTGAAAAACCATGCTTAATGATAAGATGATAAACGTTCACCCGCACACTAGAATCCCTGAAACCCTTAAGCCATACCAAGCTACAACATGGTCGGATGATGACCTTGGGCCTTGACTCTAGATCGAGAAGACCTTGGCAAACACTCAACCATGACCACCACCAATTCCCCAGCCTACTTTATGTACCCCATGGGCAAGTCTTCACAGAGTACTTGGACAAGCTGGCTGTCATCATTATTTGGTGATATACTTGTCCATCCGAAGGCGGAAGAAGAGCCGTTCAGCTAGTCAGAGAATAGTTGAAGACCTCCATGTCAAGGATGAAGGACTATACCAACCACCTTCGCCAAGAAGTAAACCTCTGCGTCGAAGACCATGTGTATCTGCGAGCCACTCCTCCCAGAAGAACCAAGCAGCTCCATGTCAAAGGGGAGCTCACACCAAGATTTATCAACCCCCTTCGAGATCACTACAAGACAAAGAGTAAATGGCCACCAGCTAGAGTTGCCACCCGAGTTATCCAATGTGCACAATGTTTTCCACACACCACACCTCCAGAAGTGTTTCCAAACTTCCTGACAAGCACGATCCCTACAAGGACATCGATCACCGAACCATTGACCTTTAGCCCGATCTGACCTACCACGAGCTACCCATTTGCAACATGGATCAAGCAGAACGTCATACACGAAACCGCACCATCAAGTACTTCAAGTTAATTGGAGCACCACACGGAAGCAGAAGCAGTATGAGGACGTGGAGACTACCCCACATCTAAGTTTCCGTATTCCTTTTCGCGCCTAGTTTGGGAATCTCAGGGACAAGATTCTTGTAAGTGGGGTAGGTCTGTCACACCCTGATTTTCATGCCACAACACTTAAACTAATAAGTCATGAAAAATGTGGTTTGACAAAAACTTTTGAGTGTTTTTGACTTGGCTTGATTGGATTTTTGTCTGCTGTTTGCTAGTGCTCTAAAAATCAAATAATTACTCCAACTCTTATACCCCTTCTCCTTGATCCAAAACTTTTATCAACGATCATGCCATGTGTATAGGACACAATAGTATTTTCTTACAAAAAGAATTTGGCCAAAAAGAATTTTCTAAATTAGGTTTTCCAAAAATCCCTGAATTGAGGCTTGCACTGCAAGTACTTAATCAATGGCAGTAAAAATCTTTCAAAAGATATATTTGTCTCCTATTAGATATAGGACTCCCATAAACCACAAAAGTATTATTTTAGAAGTTATTTTTATATTTTATATAAATGATTTTTCTTACGGCCAGAAATGGTCTTTAATAGGTTAAAATTATTTTAATGTTTCAAAAATATTTCCGAAAATTTAGGGAAACTCAGTGGACATGTATTTCCCATATATATGAGTTTCAACACATGTTCATGTTCACAATATTGGACAAAACCCTCCAAAACCATTTATGCTCATTTCAAGTATTTGAAATATTTCTATAAGAAATATTTTCAAATAAATCCAGGAAAATACTAGCAAGTCACATATGACTAATGTGATGATATTACCAATATTCCCATCGAAATAGTTTTGGTACACAAAAGTGCCCCAAAACCCTCTCTGGCCAGATCCAAGTTTGAGCAACTTTACATTGCCAACTGCCTCCTTTTGATCCCAATTTTCGTGGACATGTTCAAATACTCAAATTATGAGACTACACCAAGTGGTGCATCAAGGAGAAAAGATTTGCATGATTAAATCTTGGAAAATCCAGTTCTATTGATTTCTATGGTTTGCCAAAGTTACATTGGCAACTTTCTTCAAATGAGCTCAAACTTGGTGAATAACCTCATTACTATATTCCATTTGACCCTGTTAAATCTCATGTCAAGTGGAATTCATTTACTTTCCCAAAAAAACATCAAACACCTTCTGTCATCTCGGTCATGTCTGCATGTCTCCCGAACCCGTAGGGTCTACACACTTAAGGTTCGGTGACGCTAGGGTTATAGAGATATTAGTATGCGGTAACCCGAAAGTTGTTCGGAGTCCCGGATGAGATCCCGGACGTCACGAGGAGTTCCGGAATGGTCCGGAGGTAAAGAATTATATATAGGAAGTGCTATTTCGGCCATCGGGACAAGTTTTGGGGTCACCGTTATTGTACCGGGACCACCGGAAGGGTCCCGGGGGTCCACCGGGTGGGGACACCTACCCCGGGGGCCACATGGGCTGTAGGGGTGTGCGCCTTGGCCTGTATGGGCCAAGGGCACCAGCCCCAAGAGGCCCATGCGCCAAGAGATAAGGAAAGGAAGAGTCCTAAAGGGGGAAGGCACCTCCGAGGTGCCTTGGGGAGGATGGACTCCTCCCTGGCCGCACCCTTCCTTGGAGGAAGGGCCAAGGCTGCGCCCCCCCCTCTCCCTTGGCCCTATATATAGTGGGGGGAAGGGAGGGAAACGATACCTAAGCCCTGGCGCCTCCCTCTCCCTCCCATGACACATCTCCCTCCTCCCGCAGCGCTTGGCGAAGCCCTGTTGGAATCCCGCTACTTCCACCACCACGCCGTCGTGCTGTTGGATCTCCATCAACCTCTCCTTCCCCCTTGCTGGATCAAGAAGGAGGAGACGTCACTGCTCCGTACGTGTGTTGAACGCGGAGGTGCCGTCCGTTCGGCGCTAGGATCATCGGTGATTTGGATCACGACGAGTACGACTCCATCAACCCCGTTCTCTTGAACGCTTCCGCGCGCGATCTACAAGGGTATGTAGATCCACTCCTCCCTTGTTGCTAGATGACTCCATAGATAGATCTTGGTGACACGTAGGAAAATTTTGAATTTATGCTACGTTCCCCAACAAGTAGTACATCACAGAAATCTGTTTCTGTGACACCTACACCAATTAGTGAGGAAGCTAATGATAATGATCATGAAACTTCAGAACAAGATACTACTGAACCTCGTAGATCAACCAGAGTGAGATCCGCGCCAGAGTGGTATGGTAATCCTGTTCTGGAAGTCATGCTACTAGATCATGATGAACCTACGAACTATGAAGAAGCAATGGTGAGCCCAGATTCCGCAAAATGGCTTGAAGCCATGAAATCTGAGATGGGATCCATGTATGAGAACAAAGTATGGACTTTGGTTGACTTGCCCAATGATCGGCAAGCAATAGAGAATAAATGGATCTTCAAGAAGAAGACGGACGCTGACGGTAATATTACTGTCTACAAAGCTCGACTTGTCGCAAAAGGTTTTCGGCAAGTTCAAGGGATTGACTACGATGAGACCTTCTCACCCGTAGCGATGCTTAAGTCTGTCCGAATCATGTTAGCGATTGCCGCATTTTATGATTATGAAATTTGGCAGATGGATGTCAAAACTGCATTCCTGAATGGATTTCTGGAAGAAGAGTTGTATATGATACAACCAGAAGGTTTTGTCGATCCAAAGGGAGCTAACAAAGTGTGCAAGCTCCAGCGATCCATCTATGGACTGGTGCAAGCCTCTCGGAGTTGGAATAAACACTTTGATAGTGTGATCAAAGCATTTGGTTTTATACAGACTTTTGGAGAAGCCTGTATTTACAAGAAAGTGAGTGGGAGCTCTGTAGCATTTCTGATATTATATGTGGATGACATTTACTAATTGGAAATGATATAGAATTTCTGGATAGCATAAAGGGATACTTGAATAAGAGTTTTTCAATGAAAGACCTCGGTGAAGCTGCTTACATATTAGGCATTAAGATCTATAGAGATAGATCAAGACGCTTAATTGGACTTTCACAAAGCACAAACCTTGACAAAGTTTTGAAGAAGTTCAAAATGGATCAAGCAAAGAAAGGGTTCTTGCCTGTGTTACAAGGTGTGAAGTTGAGTCAGACTCAATGCCCGACCAATGCAGAAGATAGAGAGAAAATGAAAGATGTTCCCTATGCTTCAGCCATAGGATCTATCATGTATGCAATGCTGTGTACCAGACCTGATGTGTGCCTTGCTATAAGTCTAGCAGGGAGGTACCAAAGTAATCCAGGAGTGGATCACTGGACAGCGGTCAAGAACATCCTGAAATACCAAAAAAGGACTAAGGATATGTTTCTCATTTATGGAGGTGACAAAGAGCTAATCGTAAATGGTTACATCGATGCGAGCTTTGACACTGATCCGGACGATTCTAAATCGCAAACTGGATACGTATTTACATTAAACGGTGGAGCTGTCAGTTGGTGCAGTTCTAAACAAAGCGTGATGGCGGGATCTACGTGTGAAGCAGAATACATAGCTGCTTCGGAAGCAGCAAATGAAGGAGTCTGGATGAAGGAGTTCATATCCGATCTAGGTGTCATACCTAGTGCATCGGGTCCAATGAAAATCTTTTGTGACAATACTGGTGCAATTGCCTTGGCAAAGTAATCCAGATTCCACAAGACAACCAAGCACATCAAGAGACGCTTCAATTCCATCCGGGATCTAGTCCAGGTGGGAGACATAGAGATTTGCAAGATACATACGGATCTGAATGTAGCAGACCCATTGACTAAGCCTCTTCCACGAGCAAAACATGATCAGCACCAAGGCTCCATGGGTGTTAGAATCATTACTGTATAATCTACATTATTGACTCTAGTGCAAGTGGGAGACTGAAGGAAATATGCCCTAGAGGCAATAATAAAGTTATTATTTATTTCCTTATATCATGATAAATGTTTATTATTCATGCTAGAATTGTATTAACCGGAAACATAATACATGTGTGAATACATAGACAAGCAGAGTGTCACTAGTATGCCTCTACTAGACTAGCTCGTTAATCAAAGATGGTTATGTTTCCTAACCATAGACAAAGAGTTGTTATTTGATTAACGGGATCACATCATTAGGTGAATGATCTGATTGACATGACCCATTCCACTAGCTTAGCACCCGATCGTTTAGTATGTTGCTATTGCTTTCATGTTCCTATGACTATGATATTATGCAACTCCCGTTTACCGGAGGAACACTTTGTGTGCTACCAAACGTCACAACGTAACTGGGTGATTATAAAGGTGCTCTACAGATGTCTCCAAAGGTACATGTTGGGTTGGCGTATTTCGAGATTAGGATTTGTCACTCCGATTGTCAGAGAGGTATCTCTGGGCCCTCTCGGTAATACACATCACATAAGCCTTGCAAGCATTGCAACTAATGAGTTAGTTGTGAGATGATGTATTACGGAACGAGTAAAGAGACTTGCTGGTAACGAGATTAAACTAGGTATTGAGATACCGACGATCGAATCTCGGGTAAGTAACATACCGATGACAAAGGGAACAACGTATGTTGTTATGCGGTCTGACCGATAAAAGATCTTCGTAGAATATGTAGGAGCCAATATGAGCATCCAGGTTCCGCTATTGGTTATTGACCGGAGACATGTCTCGGTCATGTCTACATTGTTCTCGAACCCGTAGGGTCCGCACGCTTAAGGTTTCGATGACAGTTATATTATGAGTTTATGAGTTTTGATGTACCGAAGGAGTTCGGAGTCCCGGATGGGATCGGAGACATGACGAGGAGTCTCTAAATGGTCGAGACATAAAGATTGATATATTGGAAGCCTATATTTGGATATCGAAAGTGTTCCGGGTGAAATCGGGATTTTACCGGAGTACCGGGAGGTTACCGGAACCCCCCGGGAGGTATATGGGCCTTAGTGGGCCTTAGTGGAAGAGAGGAGAGGTGGCCAGGGCTGGGCCGCGCGCCCCTCCCCCCCTAGTCTTAATAGGACAAGGAGAGGGGGGCGGCACCCCCCTTCCTTCTCTCTCTCCTCTTTCCCCCCTCCCGAATCCTATTCCAACTAGGAAAGGGGGGGGAATCCTACTCCCGGAGGGAGTAGGACTCCTCCTGGCGCGCCCTCTCCTGGCCGGCCACACCCCCCTTTGATCCTTTATATACGGAGGCAAGGGACACCCCTAGAGACACAAGTTGATCCACGTGATCATATTCTTAGCCGTGTGCGGTGCCCCCTTCCACCATAGTCCTCGATAATATTGTAGCCGTGCTTAGGCGAAGCCCTGCGACGGTAGTACATCAAGATCGTCACCACGCCGTCGTGCTGACGGAACTCTTCCCCGACACTTTGCTGGATCGGAGTCCGGGGATTGTCATCGAGCTGAACGTGTGCTAGAACTCGGAGGTGCCGTAGTTTCGGTGCTTGATCGGTCGGGCCGTGAAGACGTACGACTACATCAACCACGTTGTGCTCACGCTTCCGTTGTCGATCTACAAGGGTACGTAGATTACACTCTCCCCTCTCGTTGCTATGCATCACCATGATCTTGCGTGTGCGTAGGAATTTTTTTGAAATTACTACGTTACCCAACAGTTCTACCCAGGGATTTGTGCATAGATATGAGTTTGGGGGATAGTTGACACGTGTGATTTTGTTAGACCTCCCCTCAGGAGTCATGAGGGTATGAATAACATGAGTGATGATTGGAGTTGACTTATACGAGATGACACTTTTGGTGGTATAAGGTGATTTGTTTAGGGGACTAGATAGAACAATTGGCATCTGAAAAACCATGCTTAATGATAAGATGATAAACGTTCACCCGCACACTAGAATCCCTGAAACCCTTAAGCCATACCAAGCTACAACATGGTCGGATGATGACCTTGGGCCTTGACTCTAGATCGAGAAGACCTTGGCCATCACTCAACCATGACCACCACCAATTCCCCAGCCTACTTTATGTACCCCATGGGCAAGTCTTCACAGAGTACTTGGACAAGCTGGCTGTCATCATTATTTGGTGATATACTTGTCCATCCGAAGGCGGAAGAAGAGTCGTTCAGCTAGTCAGAGAATAGTTGAAGACCTCCATGTCAAGGATGAAGGACTATACCAACCACCATCGCCAAGAAGTAAACCTCTGCGTCGAAGACCATGTGTATCTGCGAGCCACTCCTCCCAGAAGAACCAAGCAGCTCCATGTCAAAGGGGAGCTCACACCAAGATTTATCGACCCCCTTCGAGATCACTACAAGACAAAGAGTAAATGGCCACCAGCTAGAGTTGCCACCCGAGTTATCCAATGTGCACAATGTTTTCCACACACCACAACTCCAGAAGTGTTTCCAAACTTCCTGACAAGCACGATCCCTAAGGACATCGATCACTGAACCATTGACCTTTAGCCTGATCTGACCTACCACGAGCTACCCATTTGCAACATGGATCAAGCAGAACGTCATACACGAAGCCGCACCATCAAGTACTTCAAGTTAATTGGAGCACCACACGGAAGCAGAAGCAGTATGAGGACGTGGAGACTACCCCACATCTAAGTTTCCGTATTCCTTTTCGCGCCTAGTTTGGGAATCTCAGGGACAAGATTCTTGTAAGTGGGGTAGGTCTGTCACACCTTGATTTTCATGCCACAACACTTAAACTAATAAGTCATGAAAAATGTGGTTTGACAAAAACTTTTGAGTGTTTTTGACTTGGCTTGATTGGATTTTTGTCTGCTGTTTGCTAGTGCTCTAAAAATCAAATAATTACTCCAACTCTTATACTCCTTCTCCTTGATCCAAAACTTTTATCAACGATCATGCCATGTGTATAGGACACAATAGTATTTTCTTACAAAAAGAATTTGGCCAAAAAGAATTTTCTAAATTAGGTTTTCCAAAAGTCCCTGAATTGAGGCTTGCACTGCAAGTACTTAATCAATGGCAGTAAAAATCTTTCAAAAGATATATTTGTCTCCTATTAGATATAGGACTCCCATAAACCACAAAAGTATTATTTTAGAAGTTATTTTTATATTTTATATAAATGATTTTTCTTACGGCCAGAAATGGTCTTCAATAGGTTAAAATTATTTTAATGTTTCAAAAATATTTCCGAAAATTTAGGGAAACTCAGTGGACATGTATTTCCCGTATATATGAGTTTCAACACATGTTCATGTTCACAATATTGGACAAAACCCTCCAAAACCATTTATGCTCATTTCAAGTATTTGAAATATTTCTATAAGAAATATTTTCAAATAAATCCAGGAAAATACTAGCAAGTCACATATGACTAATGTGATGATATTGCCAACTTTAATTCCCATCGAAATAGTTTTGGTACACAAAAGTGCCCCAAAACCCTCTCTGGCCAGATCCAAGTTTGAACAACTTTACATTGCCAACTGCCTCCTTTTGATCCCAATTTTCGTGGACATGTTCAAATACTCAAATTATGAGACTACACCAAGTGGTGCATCAAGGAGAAAAGATTTGCATGATTAAATCTTGGAAAATCCATTTCTATTGATTTCTATGGTTTGCCAAAGTTACATTGGCAACTTTCTTCAAATGAGCTCAAACTTGGTGAATAACCTCATTACTATATTCCATTTGACCCTGTTAAATCTCATGTCAAGTGGAATTCATTTACTTGCCCAAAACAACATCAAACACCTTCTGTCATCTCGGTCATGTCTGCATGTCTCCCGAACCCGTAGGGTCTACACACTTAAGGTTCGGTGACGCTAGGGTTATAGAGATATTAGTATGCGGTAACCCGAAAGTTGTTCGGAGTCCCGGATGAGATCCCGGACGTCACGAGGAGTTCCGGAATGGTCCGGAGGTAAAGAATTATATATAGGAAGTGCTATTTCGGCCATCGGGACAAGTTTCGGGGTCACCGTTATTGTACCGGGACCACCGGAAGGGTCCCGGGGGTCCACCGGGTGGGGCCACCTACCCCGGGGGCCACATGGGCTGTAGGGGTGTGCGCCTTGGCCTGTATGGGCCAAGGGCACCAGCCCCAAGAGGCCCATGCGCCAAGAGATAAGGAAAGGAAGAGTCCTAAAGGGGGAAGGCACCTCCGAGGTGCCTTGGGGAGGATGGACTCCTCCCTGGCCGCACCCTTCCTTGGAGGAAGGGCCAAGGCTGCGCCCCCCCTCTCCCTTGGCTCTATATATAGTGGGGGGAAGGGAGGGAAACGATACCTAAGCCCTGGCGCCTCCCTCTCCCTCCCATGACACATCTCCCTCCTCCCGCAGCGCTTGGCGAAGCCCTGTTGGAATCCCGCTACTTCCACCACCACGCCGTCGTGCTGTTGGATCTCCATCAACCTCTCCTTCCCCCTTGCTGGATCAAGAAGGAGGAGACGTCACTGCTCCGTACGTGTGTTGAACGCGGAGGTGCCGTCCGTTCGGCGCTAGGATCATCGGTGATTTGGATCACGACGAGTACGACTCCATCAACCCCGTTCTCTTGAACGCTTCCGCGCGCGATCTACAAGGGTATGTAGATCCACTCCTCCCTCGTTGCTAGATGACTCCATAGATAGATCTTGGTGACACATAGGAAAATTTTGAATTTATGCTACGTTCCCCAACAAGTAGTACATCACAGAAATCTGTTTCTGTGACACCTACACCAATTAGTGAGGAAGCTAATGATAATGATCATGAAACTTCAGAACAAGATACTACTGAACCTCGTAGATCAACCAGAGTGAGATCCGCGCCAGAGTGGTATGGTAATCCTGTTCTGGAAGTCATGCTACTAGATCATGATGAACCTACGAACTATGAAGAAGCAATGGTGAGCCCAGATTCCGCAAAATGGCTTGAAGCCATGAAATCTGAGATGGGATCCATGTATGAGAACAAAGTATGGACTTTGGTTGACTTGCCCAATGATTGGCAAGCAATAGAGAATAAATGGATCTTCAAGAAGAAGACGGACGCTGACGGTAATATTACTGTCTACAAAGCTCGACTTGTCGCAAAAGGTTTTCGGCAAGTTCAAGGGATTGACTACGATGAGACCTTCTCACCCGTAGCGATGCTTAAGTCTGTCCGAATCATGTTAGCGATTGCCGCATTTTATGATTATGAAATTTGGCAGATGGATGTCAAAACTGCATTCCTGAATGGATTTCTGGAAGAAGAGTTGTATATGATACAACCAGAAGGTTTTGTCGATCCAAAGGGAGCTAACAAAGTGTGCAAGCTCCAGCGATCCATTTATGGACTAGTGCAAGCCTCTCGGAGTTGGAATAAACACTTTGATAGTGTGATCAAAGCATTTGGTTTTATACAGACTTTTGGAGAAGCCTGTATTTACAAGAAAGTGAGTGGGAGCTCTGTAGCATTTCTGATATTATATGTGGATGACATATTACTAATTGGAAATGATATAGAATTTCTGGATAGCATAAAGGGATACTTGAATAAGAGTTTTTCAATGAAAGACCTCGGTGAAGCTGCTTACATATTAGGCATTAAGATCTATAGAGATAGATCAAGACGCTTAATTGGACTTTCACAAAGCACATACCTTGACAAAGTTTTGAAGAAGTTCAAAATGGATCAAGCAAAGAAAGGGTTCTTGCCTGTGTTACAAGGTGTGAAGTTGAGTCAGACTCAATGCCCGACCAATGCAGAAGATAGAGAGAAAATGAAAGATGTTCCCTATGCTTCAGCCATAGGATCTATCATGTATGCAATGCTGTGTACCAGACCTGATGTGTGCCTTGCTATAAGTCTAGCAGGGAGGTACCAAAGTAATCCAGGAGTGGATCACTGGACAGCGGTCAAGAACATCCTGAAATACCAAAAAAGGACTAAGGATATGTTTCTCGTTTATGGAGGTGACAAAGAGATAATCGTAAATGGTTACATCGATGCGAGCTTTGACACTGATCCGGACGATTCTAAATCGCAAACTGGATACGTATTTACATTAAACGGTGGAGCTGTCAGTTGGTGCAGTTCTAAACAAAGCGTGATGGCGGGATCTACGTGTGAAGCAGAATACATAGCTGCTTCGGAAGCAGCAGATGAAGGAGTCTGGATGAAGGAGTTCATATCCGATCTAGGTGTCATACCTAGTGCATCGGGTCCAATGAAAATCTTTTGTGACAATACTGGTGCAATTGCCTTGGCAAAGGAATCCAGATTCCACAAGAGAACCAAGCACATCAAGAGACGCTTCAATTCCATCCGGGATCTAGTCCAGGTGGGAGACATAGAGATTTGCAAGATACATACGGATCTGAATGTAGCAGACCCATTGACTAAGCCTCTTCCACGAGCAAAACATGATCAGCACCAAGGCTCCATGGGTGTTAGAATCATTACTGTATAATCTACATTATTGACTCTAGTGCAAGTGGGAGACTGAAGGAAATATGCCCTAGAGGCAATAATAAAGTTATTATTTATTTCCTTATATCATGATAAATGTTTATTATTCATGCTAGAATTGTATTAACCGGAAACATAATACATGTGTGAATACATAGACAAGCAGAGTGTCACTAGTATGCCTCTACTAGACTAGCTCGTTAATCAAAGATGGTTATGTTTCCTAACCATAGACAAAGAGTTGTTATTTGATTAACGGGATCACATCATTAGGTGAATGATCTGATTGACATGACCCATTCCACTAGCTTAGCACCCGATCGTTTAGTATGTTGCTATTGCTTTCATGTTCCTATGACTATGAGATTGTGCAACTCCCGTTTACCGGAGGAACACTTTGTGTGCTACCAAACGTCACAACGTAACTGGGTGATTATAAAGGTGCTCTACAGATGTCTCCAAAGGTACATGTTGGGTTGGCGTATTTCGAGATTAGGATTTGTCACTCCGATTGTCAGAGAGGTATCTCTGGGCCCTCTCGGTAATACACATCACATAAGCCTTGCAAGCATTGCAACTAATGAGTTAGTTGTGAGATGATGTATTACGGAACGAGTAAAGAGACTTGCTGGTAACGAGATTAAACTAGGTATTGAGATACCGACGATCGAATCTCGGGTAAGTAACATACCGATGACAAAGGGAACAACGTATGTTGTTATGCGGTCTGACCGATAAAAGATCTTCGTAGAATATGTAGGAGCCAATATGAGCATCCAGGTTCCGCTATTGGTTATTGACCGGAGACATGTCTCGGTCATGTCTACATTGTTCTCGAACCCGTAGGGTCCGCACGCTTAAGGTTTCGATGACAGTTATATTATGAGTTTATGAGTTTTGATGTACCGAAGGAGTTCGGAGTCCCGGATGGGATCGGAGACATGACGAGGAGTCTCTAAATGGTCGAGACATAAAGATTGATATATTGGAAGCCTATATTTGGATATCGAAAGTGTTCCGGGTGAAATCGGGATTTTACCGGAGTACCGGGAGGTTACCGGAACCCCCCGGGAGGTATATGGGCCTTAGTGGGCCTTAGTGGAAGAGAGGAGAGGTGGCCAGGGCTGGGCCGCGCGCCCCTCCCCCCCTAGTCTTAATAGGACAAGGAGAGGGGGGCGGCACCCCCCTTCCTTCTCTCTCTCCTCTTTCCCCCCTCCCGAATCCTATTCCAACTAGGAAAGGGGGGGGAATCCTACTCCCGGAGGGAGTAGGACTCCTCCTGGCGCGCCCTCTCCTGGCCGGCCACACCCCCCTTTGATCCTTTATATACGGAGGCAAGGGACACCCCTAGAGACACAAGTTGATCCACGTGATCATATTCTTAGCCGTGTGCGGTGCCCCCTTCCACCATAGTCCTCGATAATATTGTAGCCGTGCTTAGGCGAAGCCCTGCGACGGTAGTACATCAAGATCGTCACCACGCCGTCGTGCTGACGGAACTCTTCCCCGACACTTTGCTGGATCGGAGTCCGGGGATTGTCATCGAGCTGAACGTGTGCTAGAACTCGGAGGTGCCGTAGTTTCGGTGCTTGATCGGTCGGGCCGTGAAGACGTACGACTACATCAACCACGTTGTGCTCACGCTTCCGTTGTCGATCTACAAGGGTACGTAGATTACACTCTCCCCTCTTGTTGCTATGCATCACCATGATCTTGCGTGTGCGTAGGAATTTTTTTGAAATTACTACGTTACCCAACAGTTCTACCCAGGGATTTGTGCATAGATATGAGTTTGGGGGATAGTTGACACGTGTGATTTTGTTAGACCTCCCCTCAGGAGTCATGAGGGTATGAATAACATGAGTGATGATTGGAGTTGACTTATACGAGATGACACTTTTGGTGGTATAAGGTGATTTGTTTAGGGGACTAGATAGAACAATTGGCATCTGAAAAACCATGCTTAATGATAAGATGATAAACGTTCACCCGCACACTAGAATCCCTGAAACCCTTAAGCCATACCAAGCTACAACATGGTCGGATGATGACCTTGGGCCTTGACTCTAGATCGAGAAGACCTTGGCCATCACTCAACCATGACCACCACCAATTCCCCAGCCTACTTTATGTACCCCATGGGCAAGTCTTCACAGAGTACTTGGACAAGCTGGCTGTCATCATTATTTGGTGATATACTTGTCCATCCGAAGGCGGAAGAAGAGTCGTTCAGCTAGTCAGAGAATAGTTGAAGACCTCCATGTCAAGGATGAAGGACTATACCAACCACCATCGCCAAGAAGTAAACCACTGCGTCGAAGACCATGTGTATCTGCGAGCCACTCCTCCCAGAAGAACCAAGCAGCTCCATGTCAAAGGGGAGCTCACACCAAGATTTATCGACCCCCTTCGAGATCACTACAAGACAAAGAGTAAATGGCCACCAGCTAGAGTTGCCACCCGAGTTATCCAATGTGCACAATGTTTTCCACACACCACAACTCCAGAAGTGTTTCCAAACTTCCTGACAAGCACGATCCCTAAGGACATCGATCACTGAACCATTGACCTTTAGCCTGATCTGACCTACCACGAGCTACCCATTTGCAACATGGATCAAGCAGAACGTCATACACGAAGCCGCACCATCAAGTACTTCAAGTTAATTGGAGCACCACACGGAAGCAGAAGCAGTATGAGGACGTGGAGACTACCCCACATCTAAGTTTCCGTATTCCTTTTCGCGCCTAGTTTGGGAATCTCAGGGACAAGATTCTTGTAAGTGGGGTAGGTCTGTCACACCTTGATTTTCATGCCACAACACTTAAACTAATAAGTCATGAAAAATGTGGTTTGACAAAAACTTTTGAGTGTTTTTGACTTGGCTTGATTGGATTTTTGTCTGCTGTTTGCTAGTGCTCTAAAAATCAAATAATTACTCCAACTCTTATACTCCTTCTCCTTGATCCAAAACTTTTATCAACGATCATGCCATGTGTATAGGACACAATAGTATTTTCTTACAAAAAGAATTTGGCCAAAAAGAATTTTCTAAATTAGGTTTTCCAAAAGTCCCTGAATTGAGGCTTGCACTGCAAGTACTTAATCAATGGCAGTAAAAATCTTTCAAAAGATATATTTGTCTCCTATTAGATATAGGACTCCCATAAACCACAAAAGTATTATTTTAGAAGTTATTTTTATATTTTATATAAATGATTTTTCTTACGGCCAGAAATGGTCTTCAATAGGTTAAAATTATTTTAATGTTTCAAAAATATTTCCGAAAATTTAGGGAAACTCAGTGGACATGTATTTCCCGTATATATGAGTTTCAACACATGTTCATGTTCACAATATTGGACAAAACCCTCCAAAACCATTTATGCTCATTTCAAGTATTTGAAATATTTCTATAAGAAATATTTTCAAATAAATCCAGGAAAATACTAGCAAGTCACATATGACTAATGTGATGATATTGCCAACTTTAATTCCCATCGAAATAGTTTTGGTACACAAAAGTGCCCCAAAACCCTCTCTGGCCAGATCCAAGTTTGAACAACTTTACATTGCCAACTGCCTCCTTTTGATCCCAATTTTCGTGGACATGTTCAAATACTCAAATTATGAGACTACACCAAGTGGTGCATCAAGGAGAAAAGATTTGCATGATTAAATCTTGGAAAATCCATTTCTATTGATTTCTATGGTTTGCCAAAGTTACATTGGCAACTTTCTTCAAATGAGCTCAAACTTGGTGAATAACCTCATTACTATATTCCATTTGACCCTGTTAAATCTCATGTCAAGTGGAATTCATTTACTTGCCCAAAACAACATCAAACACCTTCTGTCATCTCGGTCATGTCTGCATGTCTCCCGAACCCGTAGGGTCTACACACTTAAGGTTCGGTGACGCTAGGGTTATAGAGATATTAGTATGCGGTAACCCGAAAGTTGTTCGGAGTCCCGGATGAGATCCCGGACGTCACGAGGAGTTCCGGAATGGTCCGGAGGTAAAGAATTATATATAGGAAGTGCTATTTCGGCCATCGGGACAAGTTTCGGGGTCACCGTTATTGTACCGGGACCACCGGAAGGGTCCCGGGGGTCCACCGGGTGGGGCCACCTACCCCGGGGGCCACATGGGCTGTAGGGGTGTGCGCCTTGGCCTGTATGGGCCAAGGGCACCAGCCCCAAGAGGCCCATGCGCCAAGAGATAAGGAAAGGAAGAGTCCTAAAGGGGGAAGGCACCTCCGAGGTGCCTTGGGGAGGATGGACTCCTCCCTGGCCGCACCCTTCCTTGGAGGAAGGGCCAAGGCTGCGCCCCCCCTCTCCCTTGGCTCTATATATAGTGGGGGGAAGGGAGGGAAACGATACCTAAGCCCTGGCGCCTCCCTCTCCCTCCCATGACACATCTCCCTCCTCCCGCAGCGCTTGGCGAAGCCCTGTTGGAATCCCGCTACTTCCACCACCACGCCGTCGTGCTGTTGGATCTCCATCAACCTCTCCTTCCCCCTTGCTGGATCAAGAAGGAGGAGACGTCACTGCTCCGTACGTGTGTTGAACGCGGAGGTGCCGTCCGTTCGGCGCTAGGATCATCGGTGATTTGGATCACGACGAGTACGACTCCATCAACCCCGTTCTCTTGAACGCTTCCGCGCGCGATCTACAAGGGTATGTAGATCCACTCCTCCCTCGTTGCTAGATGACTCCATAGATAGATCTTGGTGACACATAGGAAAATTTTGAATTTATGCTACGTTCCCCAACAAGTAGTACATCACAGAAATCTGTTTCTGTGACACCTACACCAATTAGTGAGGAAGCTAATGATAATGATCATGAAACTTCAGAACAAGATACTACTGAACCTCGTAGATCAACCAGAGTGAGATCCGCGCCAGAGTGGTATGGTAATCCTGTTCTGGAAGTCATGCTACTAGATCATGATGAACCTACGAACTATGAAGAAGCAATGGTGAGCCCAGATTCCGCAAAATGGCTTGAAGCCATGAAATCTGAGATGGGATCCATGTATGAGAACAAAGTATGGACTTTGGTTGACTTGCCCAATGATTGGCAAGCAATAGAGAATAAATGGATCTTCAAGAAGAAGACGGACGCTGACGGTAATATTACTGTCTACAAAGCTCGACTTGTCGCAAAAGGTTTTCGGCAAGTTCAAGGGATTGACTACGATGAGACCTTCTCACCCGTAGCGATGCTTAAGTCTGTCCGAATCATGTTAGCGATTGCCGCATTTTATGATTATGAAATTTGGCAGATGGATGTCAAAACTGCATTCCTGAATGGATTTCTGGAAGAAGAGTTGTATATGATACAACCAGAAGGTTTTGTCGATCCAAAGGGAGCTAACAAAGTGTGCAAGCTCCAGCGATCCATTTATGGACTAGTGCAAGCCTCTCGGAGTTGGAATAAACACTTTGATAGTGTGATCAAAGCATTTGGTTTTATACAGACTTTTGGAGAAGCCTGTATTTACAAGAAAGTGAGTGGGAGCTCTGTAGCATTTCTGATATTATATGTGGATGACATATTACTAATTGGAAATGATATAGAATTTCTGGATAGCATAAAGGGATACTTGAATAAGAGTTTTTCAATGAAAGACCTCGGTGAAGCTGCTTACATATTAGGCATTAAGATCTATAGAGATAGATCAAGACGCTTAATTGGACTTTCACAAAGCACATACCTTGACAAAGTTTTGAAGAAGTTCAAAATGGATCAAGCAAAGAAAGGGTTCTTGCCTGTGTTACAAGGTGTGAAGTTGAGTCAGACTCAATGCCCGACCAATGCAGAAGATAGAGAGAAAATGAAAGATGTTCCCTATGCTTCAGCCATAGGATCTATCATGTATGCAATGCTGTGTACCAGACCTGATGTGTGCCTTGCTATAAGTCTAGCAGGGAGGTACCAAAGTAATCCAGGAGTGGATCACTGGACAGCGGTCAAGAACATCCTGAAATACCAAAAAAGGACTAAGGATATGTTTCTCGTTTATGGAGGTGACAAAGAGCTAATCGTAAATGGTTACATCGATGCGAGCTTTGACACTGATCCGGACGATTCTAAATCGCAAACTGGATACGTATTTACATTAAACGGTGGAGCTGTCAGTTGGTGCAGTTCTAAACAAAGCGTGATGGCGGGATCTACGTGTGAAGCAGAATACATAGCTGCTTCGGAAGCAGCAGATGAAGGAGTCTGGATGAAGGAGTTCATATCCGATCTAGGTGTCATACCTAGTGCATCGGGTCCAATGAAAATCTTTTGTGACAATACTGGTGCAATTGCCTTGGCAAAGGAATCCAGATTCCACAAGAGAACCAAGCACATCAAGAGATGCTTCAATTCCATCCGGGATCTAGTCCAGGTGGGAGACATAGAGATTTGCAAGATACATACGGATCTGAATGTAGCAGACCCATTGACTAAGCCTCTTCCACGAGCAAAACATGATCAGCACCAAGGCTCCATGGGTGTTAGAATCATTACTGTATAATCTACATTATTGACTCTAGTGCAAGTGGGAGACTGAAGGAAATATGCCCTAGAGGCAATAATAAAGTTATTATTTATTTCCTTATATCATGATAAATGTTTATTATTCATGCTAGAATTGTATTAACCGGAAACATAATACATGTGTGAATACATAGACAAGCAGAGTGTCACTAGTATGCCTCTACTAGACTAGCTCGTTAATCAAAGATGGTTATGTTTCCTAACCATAGACAAAGAGTTGTTATTTGATTAACGGGATCACATCATTAGGTGAATGATCTGATTGACATGACCCATTCCACTAGCTTAGCACCCGATCGTTTAGTATGTTGCTATTGCTTTCATGTTCCTATGACTATGATATTATGCAACTCCCGTTTACCGGAGGAACACTTTGTGTGCTACCAAACGTCACAACGTAACTGGGTGATTATAAAGGTGCTCTACAGATGTCTCCAAAGGTACATGTTGGGTTGGCGTATTTCGAGATTAGGATTTGTCACTCCGATTGTCAGAGAGGTATCTCTGGGCCCTCTCGGTAATACACATCACATAAGCCTTGCAAGCATTGCAACTAATGAGTTAGTTGTGAGATGATGTATTACGGAACGAGTAAAGAGACTTGCTGGTAACGAGATTAAACTAGGTATTGAGATACCGACGATCGAATCTCGGGTAAGTAACATACCGATGACAAAGGGAACAACGTATGTTGTTATGCGGTCTGACCGATAAAAGATCTTCGTAGAATATGTAGGAGCCAATATGAGCATCCAGGTTCCGCTATTGGTTATTGACCGGAGACATGTCTCGGTCATGTCTACATTGTTCTCGAACCCGTAGGGTCCGCACGCTTAAGGTTTCGATGACAGTTATATTATGAGTTTATGAGTTTTGATGTACCGAAGGAGTTCGGAGTCCCGGATGGGATCGGAGACATGACGAGGAGTCTCTAAATGGTCGAGACATAAAGATTGATATATTGGAAGCCTATATTTGGATATCGGAAGTGTTCCGGGTGAAATCGGGATTTTACCGGAGTACCGGGAGGTTACCGGAACCCCCCGGGAGGTATATGGGCCTTAGTGGGCCTTAGTGGAAGAGAGGAGAGGTGGCCAGGGCTGGGCCGCGCGCCCCTCCCCCCCTAGTCTGAATAGGACAAGGAGAGGGGGGCGGCACCCCCCTTCCTTCTCTCTCTCCTCTTTCCCCCCTCCCGAATCCTATTCCAACTAGGAAAGGGGGGGAATCCTACTCCCGGAGGGAGTAGGACTCCTCCTGGCGCGCCCTCTCCTGGCCGGCCACACCCCCCTTTGATCCTTTATATACGGAGGCAAGGGACACCCCTAGAGACACAAGTTGATCCACGTGATCATATTCTTAGCCGTGTGCGGTGCCCCCTTCCACCATAGTCCTCGATAATATTGTAGCCGTGCTTAGGCGAAGCCCTGCGACGGTAGTACATCAAGATCGTCACCACGCCGTCGTGCTGACGGAACTCTTCCCCGACACTTTGCTGGATCGGAGTCCGGGGATTGTCATCGAGCTGAACGTGTGCTAGAACTCGGAGGTGCCGTAGTTTCGGTGCTTGATCGGTCGGGCCGTGAAGACGTACGACTACATCAACCACGTTGTGCTCACGCTTCCGTTGTCGATCTACAAGGGTACGTAGATTACACTCTCCCCTCTCGTTGCTATGCATCACCATGATCTTGCGTGTGCGTAGGAATTTTTTTGAAATTACTACGTTACCCAACAGTTCTACCCAGGGATTTGTGCATAGATATGAGTTTGGGGGATAGTTGACACGTGTGATTTTGTTAGACCTCCCCTCAGGAGTCATGAGGGTATGAATAATATGAGTGATGATTGGAGTTGACTTATACGAGATGACACTTTTGGTGGTATAAGGTGATTTGTTTAGGGGACTAGATAGAACAATTGGCATCTGAAAAACCATGCTTAATGATAAGATGATAAATGTTCACCCGCACACTAGAATCCCTGAAACCCTTAAGCCATACCAAGCTACAACATGGTCGGATGATGATCTTGGGCCTTGACTCTAGATCGAGAAGACCTTGGCCAGCACTCAACCATGACCACCACCAATTCCCCAGCCTACTTTATGTACCCCATGGGCAAGTCTTCACAGAGTACTTGGACAAGCTGGCTGTCATCATTATTTGGTGATATACTTGTCCATACGAAGGCGGAAGAAGAGCCGTTCAGCTATTCAGAGGATAGTTGAAGACCTCCATGTCAAGGATGAAGGACTATACCAACCACCATCGCCAAGAAGTAAACCTCTGCGTCGAAGACCATGTGTATCTGCGAGCCACTCCTCCCAGAAGAACCAAGCAGCTCCATGTCAAAGGGGAGCTCACACCAAGATTTATCGACCCCCTTCGAGATCACTACAAGACAAAGAGTAAATGGCCACCAGCTAGAGTTGCCACCCGAGTTATCCAATGTGCACAATGTTTTCCACACACCACAACTCCAGAAGTGTTTCCAAACTTCCTGACAAGCACGATCCCTACAAGGACATCGATCACCGAACCATTGAACTTTAGCCCGATCTGACCTACCACGAGCTACCCATTTGCAACATGGATCAAGCAGAACGTCATACACGAAACCGCACCATCAAGTACTTCAAGTTAATTGGAGCACCACACGGAAGCAGAAGCAGTATGAGGACGTGGAGACTACCCCACATCTAAGTTTCCGTATTCCTTTTCGCGCCTAGTTTGGGAATCTCAGGGACAAGATTCTTGTAAGTGGGGTAGGTCTGTCACACCCTGATTTTCATGCCACAACACTTAAACTAATAAGTCATGAAAAATGTGGTTTGACAAAAACTTTTGAGTGTTTTTGACTTGGCTTGATTGGATTTTTGTCTGCTGTTTGCTAGTGCTCTAAAAATCAAATAATTACTCCAACTCTTATACTCCTTCTCCTTGATCCAAAACTTTTATCAACGATCATGCCATGTGTATAGGACACAATAGTATTTTCTTACAAAAAGAATTTGGCCAAAAAGAATTTTCTAAATTAGGTTTTCCAAAAATCCCTGAATTGAGGCTTGCACTGCAAGTACTTAATCAATGGCAGTAAAAATCTTTCAAAAGATATATTTGTCTCCTATTAGATATAGGACTCCCATAAACCACAAAGTATTATTTTAGAAGTTATTTTTATATTTTATATAAATGATTTTTCTTACGGCTAGAAATGGTCTTTAATAGGTTAAAATTATTTTAATGTTTCAAAAATATTTCCGAAAATTTAGGAAAACTCAGTGGACATGTATTTCCCATATATATGAGTTTCAACACATGTTCATGTTCACAATATTGGACAAAACCCTCCAAAACCATTTATGCTCATTTCAAGTATTTGAAATATTTCTATAAGAAATATTTTCAAATAAATCCAGGAAAATACTAGCAAGTCACATATGACTAATGTGATGATATTGCCAACTTTAATTCCCATCGAAATAGTTTTGGTACACAAAAGTGCCCCAAAACCCTCTCTGGCCAGATCCAAGTTTGAACAACTTTACATTTCCAACTGCCTCCTTTTAATCCCAATTTTCGTGGACATGTTCAAATACTCAAATTATGAGACTACACCAAGTGGTGCATCAAGGAGAAAAGATTTGCATGATTAAATCTTGGAAAATCCATTTCTATTGATTTCTATGGTTTGCCAAAGTTACATTGGCAACTTTCTTCAAATGAGCTCAAACTTGGTGAATAACCTCATTACTATATTCCATTTGACCTTGTTAAATCTCATGTCAAGTGGAATTCATTTACTTGCCCAAAACAACATCAAACACCTTCTGCCACATTTTTATGATCAATGTTTGAAGCCCCTAATGAATTCTCCTCTACCTCGAATTTTTACCAGAGGTGTGCCTAGTCATCACCTACCTCCAGCGACTCCTTCTCATCCTCAGTTCAATGATTGAGGAGGGTAAAACCCCATTTTTACTCCTCTGGTCAGCACTGATCTCTCTCTCCCTCAACCCCTCTCCCCTCCTAGTGGCTCTCCAGGGCATCCAGTGATCCCACCCCTATGTTTACTCCTCCCCTGACCCCCTAGACACTAGAGGCCACGCCCTGGACGCCAAAAATATGGCAATGCCAGCCATATGCGTGCTCTGGAGCGCGCTACAGTGCACCCTTGCACTGTAGCATTGTCCTGCCCAAGGCTCCCGACCACCTCAAGCTCCTCCCACGCGCCAGTAGGACCACCTCAACGTCCGCAACACGTCAAGCTGTCGGCCCCCTCCTTCCTCTCTCTCCCCTACACGTCACGCATGTGGACAGAGCGCCGCCCGAGCTCGCCAGTCACTACACTCGCGCGGGGCCGCCTCGAGCTCGCCCTGCTCCCCCTCTTCCTTTCCCTCGACCTAGTCCACGCCCACGAACGCCCCAGACATGGCCTAGGGTGCCAATTTGGCCCCTGGCATCACCTAGGCTGCGGCCGTGGACGCCGCCCACGGTGCGCCATGGCCTCGCCCTATACAGCCACCCCAGGTCCCTCTCCCCTCTCGGTTCACTCCCTCTCCCCCCAGCGACCTCCTCGAGCAGCTTGCTCCTCCTCCCGCGCCTTCCTTCTCCTCATACCACCGCACAGTTGCCGCTTCAGCTCGCTCGAATTCGAGGAACACCAAGCTTACCTCCCTCCCTTTCCTCCACCAAAAGACTCCTCGTGGTCCGGCGACCCTCCCCACCTCCTCAAACCGTCACCGGGATGCACGAACGCCGAGAGCCATGGATGGCCGACAACCTCCCCCGCCACTTTCAAAGCTACGGTCACCTCGGCCCCCTCCGGCGGCTGTGACCTGCACCTGCTAGCAGATGCGCCACTCCGCGTTGAGCACGCCCATAGGCGGAGCGCCGCGGGAGACGACCGGAGGCACAGGCAATCACCGGACGAGCGCCGGTGTGCGCTCTGCCTCGAGCGGGAGGTAGAGGATGACCGCCCCACCAGCTGGCAGGGGGCCACCCGTTAGCGGTAGAGGCGACCAAGCCGGCCCACCAGTCGGGTTAAGTGGAAACGGCTTCAGGCCGATGCGCTTGCCCCGCTAGGTGGCGCCCTCCCGAAGTGCGCCTTCTGCGTCATCTCCTCCCTCGCGCTGCTGAGCCACTGGGCCGAGCCTAGTAGGCGTTGTCTCGCTGGGCATCTAGCAGTGCGCTTTATAAGGTTGACTTCTTTTCTTGCTTTTCTTTTTCAAAAATATTGTAAAATCTGTACATAATTCATATTGACTCCAAATTTGATAATTCAAATTTCTAGAAGTTCATAAATTCATGATCTATCACATGGTGCAATTTGCACATTTTTCTAAAAAGATTTTCTTCACAAACATTTATGAAATCTTGTTTTTCCATTTCTATGATGAACTTTAGAAAATCAGAGGGAGCCATTTTTTATCCAAATTCCATGATTCAAATTCCTAGATACTACTAAGTTCATAACGTAGTTTTCAAACATTTTTCCCAATACTTTATATGCCACATGAAATATTGGTCCATTTCTCCATATATTGCAACTTTGCAAATTCATAGAAAAATCACTAGAGCTCCAAATCCCGTTAAACCAACTCCTAGGTGCTTCTAAAATCATTCCTTGTTAAATGGGTGTCTTTGCTCATTTTTCAAAATAATATTTTTGTACACTTATTGCAAATCCACAAATCCCTTGATTCCCCCATATTAAAATATTCAGAGATATCCATTGATGAAATCCCAATGAAACCACTTTGGTCATTCCTCATATGACCAAAGGTATCCTAGAAAAATCCAACTCACATTTTTAGAGCACTTCTATTTTTTACCTTGTTGTGTTTCTTATTATGATTGCTTTCAACGTTAGTTGACGAAGTAGATGGAATACTCGGAGATGGACCAGAAGGATTGAAGACCTTACAGAGCCAGGCAAGCATCCCTTTGACCATGTAAGCAGCCCTTTGACCATGTTTAAGAAACCCTTTTTATGCATGTCATATAGCACCTTATTATCAATGCATCGGGATCGTGTTGAGGTGGTGACCACTTTGGTTGGTTACCTTTGTTACTTTCCTATTGAAACTTGCAGCAAGCATGACCCTACCTTCCTATGAGGGTTGTGCAGGTGGGAGTAGATAGGATGCTAAAGTCGTGGCTACGCAAATGAGTCGGGTATATGCATGGTGATGAAAACAAAGTATTTTCAAAAGACTTTTCAAAAACCCCGTCAGGTGCCACTTATGCCCGAGGTAGATGTTGAGTTGAGTAACCACTTGATGACGAAGTGGTGTACCGAGGCAAGTGAGTGTGTTGTTTTCGAAAACGGATTGGTTTAAGTTGCAACCGTTACTCCAACCTTACATGTACAACCACTCTACCCCTTATGGGACGGGGCATTATTGATTACCTAGGCCGATACTAGCATGGTGCCCACATTACTAGTGACGGGGGTGACATGAGGTCACTCTCAGGATGGGGTCGTGCTTGGATAGGCGGCCATGACTGTTTTTACAGGGCACCGGACATATCGTGCGTGTATGTGTGATAATGAAAAGGGCAGGGTCCCAAGATCTTGATGCTTATACACAAAGGCCGTGTACCAATGAGTGGGCCCTATGTTAGTGTCGCCTAGGGAAAGAGAGTGATCGGGTGCTTCCCCCGAGTACTTGAGGTACTGCGGGATCGTGGGTGAGACGAAAGCTTCCCGGATCTTGTGGGTAAAGTGTGCAACCTCTGCAGAGTGTAAAAACTATTGGAATAGTCGTGTCCATGGTCAAGGACAGTTGGGTAACCGCTCTTGGGCTACGCCCAAAAGTTTAGGAAACCTGGTGTGTGTGTGTGTGTGGATGAGTGGAAAGAACTACCTGGGTCAAGTCAAAATACTTGACTTGTTGATTAAGCTGGAGTTGATCCAAACTCTTTTTATGTTGATATCTATAACCCGTCCTCATGGTTACTTAAATTCTTATGATGCATGCTTTACAAGTTGTTGAACATGTCGTAGCACTCAAAACTAGCTTTCTACAAAAAAATTACCTACATCATGCATTGTTGTACCTTGATCCAAAACCTGGGTTGCTGATACGTCCATTTTGCATCATGCTTTTATATTGATATTTATCACATTATGGACTGTTATTTCACTTTATGTCACAATACTTATGGCTATTCTCTCTTATTTTACAAGGTTTACATAAGGAGGGAGAATGCCGGCAGCTGGAATTCTGCTCTGGAAAAGGAGCAAATATTAGAGACCTATTCTCCGCAACTCCAAAAGTCCTGAAACTCCACGGAACGTCTTAAAAGAAATAAAGAAAAATCCACGCCAAAGATGAAGGCCAGGGGGCCCACACCCTGCTCACGAGGGTGGGGGGCGCCCCCCTACCTTGTTGGCCCCCTGGTGGCTCACCGATGCCCATCTTCTCCTATATGAGGTCTTTCGATGAGAAAAAATAAGAAGGAACTTTTCGGGACGAGACTCCGCCGCCACGAAGCGGAACCTTGGCGGATCCAATCTAGAGCTCCGGCAGAGCTGTTCTGCCGGGGATACTTCCCTTCGGGAGGGGGAAATCATCACCATCGTCATCACCAACGCTCCTCTCATCGGGAGAGGGCAATCTCCATCATCATCTTCACCAGCACCATCTCATCTCCAAACCCTAGTTCATCTCTTGTATCCAATTCTTGTCTCAAAGTCCGGGTTTGGTGCTAGTAGGTTGTTAGTAGTGTTGATTACTCCTTGTAGTTGATGCTAGTTGGTTTAATTGGTGGAAGATCATATGTTCAGATCCTATATGCATATTATTACCCCTCTGATTTTGAACATGAATATGCTTTGTGAGTAATTACGTTCGTTCCTGAGGACAAGGGAGAAGTCTTGCTATGAGTAGTCATGTGAATTTGGTATTCGTTTGATATTTTGATAAGATGTATGTTGTCTAGCCTCTAGTGGTGTTATGTGAACGTCGACTACATAACACTTCACCATTATTTGGGCCTAGAGGAAGGCATTGGGAAGTAATAAGTAGATGATGGGTTGCTAGAGTGACAGAAGCTTAAACCCTAGATTATGCGTTGCTTCGTAAGGGGCTGATTTGGATCCATATGTTTCATGCTATGGTTAGGTTTACCTTAATACTTTTGTTGTAGTTGCGGATGCTTGCAATAGAGGTTAATCATAAGTGGGATGCTTGTTCAAGTAAGAACAGCACCCAAGCACCGGTCCACCCACATATCAAATTATCAAAGTATCAAACACGAATCATATGAACGTGATGAAAACTAGCTTGACGATATTCCCATGTGTCCTCAAGAGCGCTTTTCCTATTGTAAGAGTTTGTTCCGGCTTTTCCTTTGCTACAAAAGGATTGGGCCACCTTGCTGCACTTTATTTACTTTTGTTACTTGTTGCTCGTTACAACCTATCTTATCACAAAACTATCTGTTACCACTTATTTCAGTACTTGCAGAGAATACCTTGCTGAAAACCACTTATCATTTCATTCTGCTCCTCGTTGGGTTCGACACTCTTACTTATCGAAAGAACTACGATAGGTCCCCTATACTTGTGGGTCATCAGTTGCTTGCGAGTACATTCAAAGTACTCATTGGCTTGCCACTTGTTATTTTATTGGCCAGGCATGAAAGAACATGATATGATGGAGAATACTTTGGTGACGAACATGCAAGGTAGGACGCTTCCCAGTCAGAATGCTTGTAGGGTTAAGGCAGATGGCATGGGTTCATGCTATCATTGAAGATTTTCTGCTGCGAATTTATGAAGACTTGACCATAATGGTCCTAATTTGTGTAAGACGGTATGCATGGATGTAAGACTCTTGTTATTCAGCTTCTGTGTGTTCAGTGAGCATTGATCTCTGGGATCACTGTACACATGCATTCGGAGATCATGACTTATGAGTCGGGGTCCCCACATGATATGTCTCAAACATATTTATAAGTTTTTATTGTTCCATGTTATCATATTAACACCTTTATATACTTTTTATGGCATTTTTCAAATAACCTACTAATTTGGTGCCAAGTGTCAGTTCCTGTTTTCTGCATGTTTTTGGTTTCGCAAAAATCAATACCTAGGAAGGTCCAAATTCGATGCCACTTTTTGATGATTTTTTCTGGACGATGAAGACCCTAGAAGTTTTGGAGGGGGGACCAGACGAGCTACCACGGGCCCACAAGGCCAGGTGGCGCACCGTGAGCCTACCAGGGTGTATGGGGCCCACGGGAGTAGCCTGACCTCCATTCCACCACCATAAGTCCCTATAAATATCAAAACCATTGTTAGGACCGAGAGTATATCGACCAGAGCGGGGGTGAACAGGATATTCAAAATTTCTTTTGAAGGTTTTGAATTGATCCCAAACACTGTAGAGGAAATAAGGCTCGGTAGATATGACCTCAAACAACAGTACTATTGCAGGACAAACACTTTGAGGTAGGATGCAATAATGGATCGAGCTAAATAATGACAGACTTGATAATAATGATGGTAAAGCAATATGCCAACATGTATACTAACACGACAGAGAGCAAGAACTGAGCAGGAAGAAAAACTGTAATAATCAGCTATGAAGAGATACACGATCACACTTCAGATGAAGAGAACTAAGATAGTATAATAGACTAAAAATGGTACAACACTGAAAACGTCGAACAATGACTAGTGGAGATGACATATGAAATGAAAGTGAATGATATGCAACAGTGAATGACATAACAGATAAACTATCTTCACAGGGCTCGAATGAATGACTGCTGAAAGAATTTCAGTAGAGAAGAATAAACCGGTGGTGCTCGATGGCGATGGAGAGATTTCGTAGACTAGTTTGCCCTTCTACCAAAGGATTACATCTGGTTGGAGGGGCTGTGACTTAACACGGAAGATATACTCTCTTCACCCTATTCTCCTTCAACGCAGAGCTGATCAGACTCAGGTTGATTTCACTCGTGGTAGATCCTTGTCGGCGATCTCCAAACCATCAGTCGATCAACGCCAACCACAATACTCTTGGTTGCTGAAGATCTGGTTCGGTGAAGCCAACGACTCTTCAACACTCGAACCAAAACCTATCCGTCTAGATAGTGCTCAGCTCTCAAGAGTAATAGGTACAAGATCTCACTCTGAACTACTATGATGCTAAACCACTGTCTTGGTCTCTTGATTTTTCTCTCGGCAGATCTTAAACTCAAATCACTCGGAGAGGGGTTGCTCAATCAATCTTCTCAGAATCTCAAGCGGAGCAGCCACCGGACAAAGCCAGCGCGGGGTGGCTATTTATAGACGCAGCCTTCCCAAAAGGGAAATGACCTTTTTGGACATGGGGTCCAGCCAATGGCCAAACGACACGTTCACAACGGTCGGATTTTGGCGCAATGGTAACATTACTTGAGGAACAAGTAATGCTAACTCCTCGGTCCGAGACAAATCTCTCGCAGCGAAGAATATCACAGTCTCTTGCTGGCAAGTATTTGCTCGGAGCACAAAGAGATTTCTCTCGCATCTTTCATAGGTTTTGGGTTAAGCATCACAACGGATCTAAGCTTCGAGAACCTATACCCCTCTTAATAGTACGGAGGTCCTATGACTCAAAAGAAATGAAGAAGGACGAAAAGAATACTACATCTTCAGTTGATCCTCGACTTCAATCCGCTGCAGCCAATTTCTTCGGACGACAGTACCACATCGAATGCTTTGCTTCGGCAGTAAAATTTTGAGGGGCTAATTCCTTCACATCAATCTTCTCGTCATCATGACATCAAAAGATATAACTCGTTCTTCTCTACAACATAGATATTCCTCGGAGAAGTTCCTCGAACTTGATACCGAAGACAACATTCTCTTCGGTTCTGCATGGACCATTTCTCTCTGTGTGCACTAGCAAACAAATCATTGTTAAGATATTAGTTCGGCATTATTCTTTAGAAACCTCTAACATGATGTTTAATGAAAGTAAACTATAGATAAGCATATGCATATACATACAAATATGTATGTGTGCACTATATAATTTGTGGTGTGCAAAAATAACTCATATTCCATCACTTAATTAAAATTTAGTATAAATAAAGTGAACAATGATGTGTGTTACAACTGATAAGTGATAATAAAGAACATTGTCTAATTATACCAACTAAATTATGTGGTTAACTATACCAACGAATAAAATTTATACTACTCACTATTGTAATAAGATAAAATTAAACTAAATAGGTATAAAATTTTGGTATAAAACTCTTTATTATATTTCTCCCCAGGACCCATATTTGCTTGAACCGTTCCTGTCTAAATCAATTAATATTTTTGTATGAAAACTAAATCAATTTACTAACCCATTAGAATGAATATGGGCTACATGCCCTATAAGCAAACAAAGAAAACAGAAAATCTAATATATATATATATAAGTTTTTTAAACATGTATATCAATTAATAGCATATTAAAATCTACATGGGTTGTATATGTGATACATGTCTTGTATGAAAAGGAGTCACAAAAATAACTAATCTTATTATTTTTCTAGGATATCCAAATTTATCTATTTATGCATAATATATATTTTTTTCTTTTGGATTACAAACATGTATTCAACATGAACATATGTGAACATAAAGGTTTTTTTGCCACGACTGTAACCATTTTTGTATAAGAACATATTTGATTAGATGTTTTTTTGGGATTAGATAGGGTTTAAGGCCAGATGTTTACTCCGTAGTGGCTGCTTGGTGAGGCCAGGCAGGATCTTCCTCCTCACCCGCTAGGTGATCCATCACATGTATCAACAGAGACTTGGGCGCCTTGGCCTCCTTGCCCTGACTTGTGTGCTTGTGACTTGTGAGGAATAGACAAGAGAATGAGGGGATGTGAATGGGGGAAGGGTGGTGTACTGGATGTTAAAGCCACCATGATCCTATAAAATGAAGGAATAGAAGTTTGATCGCTAAAGTATTAAGTTGGTGTGCTCACTAGTCAGTGTAAATTTGAGCTATGAACTAACAAACCATCAGTGCAAATGAGTTGCACCTATTTTTAGAGATGGTTCCCCTAAATTTGTAGTTTTTTAAATTCATTTCATATAAAGTTGCTCCTCACCATACCTCGCCGATCACCGAGGTCACACTGGTGAATCTGAGCTCCCTGAGAGGAACCATCGTGCGAGCATGACCCCGTCGATGAGGAGGATCCATTATGACAAACGGCTGAACAAACTACATGCCGTAAATGATCAATTTAGCCATCCAATATTTTTATAATGCATAGTCATGCGATGGACATTTTATTAAATATACGATTAACATTTTTGTAATATTTGATGAACTTTTTATATAACACACAAGAAATAGAAGAAAATAACATATATGAAAATAACCAAAAAGAAAGAAAAAGGAACCATAACAAAACCACTTAAAATCGGATAAAAATAAAACATTGAAAAAACATGAAAAAACCAAAAAGAAAAAAGCAGGAAATAGCAAAGGAAAAAATAGCAAACGAAAAACACCTGAATCCCGTACGTGGGCCGACCCAAGTGGAGGCGTGCCTCAGCGAAGCCACGCTATTTTGACGGTCGCAAGCGTCAAATCACAATCACTAATTAAGGAGTACTCTTTTCAAACGTTGCCACTTGTCGCAACCTTAAAGATTTCCCTTTTTTCTAGATTCATTTATTCAAAATATTTTATCTCTTAAACTGTACATCCAAATCCTGAACTGTTTTCCCCATTGGATTCCTCACGTCGAGATATTTGAAATTAGATCTCATCATGCTGATATGTTTCGACAAACATTTTTCTTACAAAAAAACCCGAGGTAGAAGCAAGATTCTTTTCCTTTTTTGAAGAGACACACATGTCTATCTCGCAAAAGCAAATCCATGCCTCCCCCGGAAGAAAATAAACATGTTTTGTTTTTCCTTTTTAGAGAGGCACAATTGTGTCACTTGCGGAAACAAATTTGTGTCTCTCATAGAAGCAAAAAAAAATTCCTTTTCCAAGATAATTGTGCCTCTCGCATCTGTGTCTCCAGAACAAGTAAATACGTGTCTTTTACGGAAGCAAAAAAAATTGTTTGTTTTTATTTTTGAGAGACATAGTTGTGCATCTCGCAGAAGCAAATATGTGCCTCCACGATAAGTAAATATGTGCCCCTCACGGAAGCAAAAAAATGCTCTCAGTCCACCAAAAATGATCATTGCTGGGCTCCCGCAAAGAGTAGTACTTAGTTGCTCCTGCGTCAAATAGGGTCTGCATCTGCTCTCAGGGGGGATTTTAGCAGGCCCGGTAGCGGCACCTAGTTTGGGCCGAAATAATGTCCCACAGCCCCAAGAAGAGAGATTTTTTGTTCAAAAGGACCCTCTGGCCAACAGAATTGCCAAAAAAGACCACATGTCAAAAACATTGTCAAAAAGGACCCCCTCACTAGTGGCGGCAGGCGCGGCAGGCGACACATGGAACCTACCGCCACGCCATGAGGTGGCGGGCCCTGCCGCCACAGAAGGAGGCGGCAACGCGGGTTGTAACGGGTTATGTACAACGCAGCAGCTGCGACGTAACGGGCGAGGCCAGGTGGGCCATGCCGCCACCGTGTGAGGCAGCCACTGTTGCCGCTGTCGCTCCCGGACCGACAGGCCATGCTGCTCGCGGGCCCAGCATGTGGGCCACGCCGCCACTGCAGCAGGCGGCATCCTTGTTGCTGCACGCGTGACAGCGCTGATTCCCGTGCTGACGGCGTAGATTTTCACAGCGCTGATTCCACGGTTCCTTGTTTTGCTTTCTGCCACAAGTTTCGATGATCTAGAATCGGATTCCCGCCTAAACTTTGTAGTACTGATTGCTACATAGACGACACTGATTAAAGCAATGCGTGATTCTCACTTCCGTCTATTGCTCCAGCCGAAGCGACACTCGAGAGCGTTGTTGTTGCTACGTGTGATGAGACACCGCGATGCTGGAATCCGATGCCGCGGTAGGTGAGTTCTGGCTTGTTCTGCCGACAATACAGTGGTCCTCGTCTTTTTAAACGCACATCTGCGGCTCCGTGCGTATACACTCTCTCTCGCATATCTCTGGTTGCCTTCTCTGCCTCTCTGCTCTCTCTAAGTGTAGAAGAATACATAGACAAAGAAAAACTTGGTAGCCACTTTCACTCGTGATTTTGGCCGATTTAGAGTTGGATTTCGAAGATGATGAAGTTGAAGAAAAGATAGATTAAGATAAGATCTATCCATTTTTGTTGGTTTCGTTCGCATGCATGATGTTTTTGTTCTGTTTTATTAGTTCCTAAGTGTGTATTCTCTGTTGTTTTAGGCATAATTTTAGCACTTGGAGGAGTCATTTGGAGTCATTTAGAGCTTGAGGAGTAGGATTTGCGTAGCGAAGTGAACTACGAAGTTGAAGATCAAGGTATGAGCTTTGCAATACATGGAATTTTTTGTGCATGCACGATGGTAATTAGTTAGTCTTTTAGCTCGTCATTAGCTATGCGATGTTAGTGCTTAGAGGTTAGAAATAATTTCAGACGACGGATACAACATTTATAATATATTTTTAGAAGAGTAGGTTGAAGATGTTGTATCTATGTTAGGTGCGTCCATTAGTATTGACATGCGAGAAATCTTAATACGGTAATTAAGAAAAAACTTGTACTGTAATTGTTCATTGCATGTGGTATGTTATTTCATGTGGTATGTTTATTAATAAGTCTATAGTTAGGAAGCCATAGGTGTACTTTGTTAAGATTATGTGCTAATGTACTTGATGATGTATGTAATTAGGTAAAATAATTCATCTTAGTAGCAAACAAGGAGGAGATGACGTGATTAAAGAAATTGTGTTTCCATCTTCGTTGTCCCTTTTCAGGTGATGACCACATACATGCAAGTGCTATTTTCATACTTTTGATAGCAGAAAGAAAATCCGTGTGTAATATTGATGTTCATGTGATAATAGGTTGACTCCGTTCATATAGTACCGGTGACGGAAATTTATTCGAACTATTTGGACTCTTAAGTGCATTCGCAAGCACATCCATATTGGAGCTAAGGTATAAAATGACACCGTAATTTTGTTAATATTTTTTATATTGATGTACTGTTGTGAATAATGTGCATGCCACTGCAAATATTATTATTTGTAAATAAATGATTGCTATCGTATGATATGAAAAAATTATATAAAGCCAGAAGAAATTAAATGTTTTACTCATATGATATTAAAATGTTATTATCGTACTATTATGTTTAGTGGTTGTTTGGATAGCGAGTAATTACCATAGGTTTTGTCATAACCTGTTGTAAGAAAATTAGTTTTTACTAATAGTCGTTTTTACTCTTGTAGACGAGTTTGAGAAAAAATAGATCTTTAAATACCCGTTAACCAAACAACCCCTTAAAGTCTAAGCAAATGATTCTAGAAATAAACCGAATATTTGTAACGAAAATACGATTATTATTTTAGTCGTATGATATGTAAATGTTGTCATTGTTACTAAATGTTCAGTTACTAATTATTTGAAATGTAAACATGTATGGTGGTTAGGTACTATGGAAAATTTAGTAGTGTACTATGGGAACGTCTTACGTGACGGTCCTTTCGGGGTGGATGTGTCCTTGTGCGAGTCGACTACAGTTGTAGTGAGAGACATGGTCAACGTGGGTTACGCAGCAGTTAGAAGGTGCATCCGAGCGGTGTTTGGCCCAGGGATGCAGGAAAAAAATGACAATGGAGGCCTTCGTCGTTGACAGAGCAAATGATGGGACAGTTGCCCGTTGGGGTTTGCGGCCTGTCACAGGTGATCGGTCATGGGGGTCGTACATGAGGTTTGCAAGCAATCTCAATAACTCAATGTATGGTCAGCCGATGGTGTATGTGGAGTTCATTTCAGTCACTAATGTTGCTGGATGCAGTAGCAGGGGTTGTGAGGTCGAGTTGGCCATCACATCAGCCCCTAGCGTCGGCCCATCGGAACCGACGGGCGACCAGCCTATGTATGACACAGGATATTGGTCTGCGGCTATTGACATGAGCGAACACGTGGAGGGATTGCCGGAGGCGCTAGATGATGATGATCATTCTTCTGCGTCTTCGGAGTCAAGAGAAGAAGAAGATGTTCCTCCTCAAAGGGCGGTCGCGGCGGCACTGCAACCTGGGTTTTTACAGGATATGAGCATCACCAACGAATTTCACTCTGCTTCTGGCCTAGGAGCGGGGAGCCTGGAGGTTGGGCAAGTTTTCCCAAACAAGAAGTCTGCTTACCAGGCAATGGGTAGCTATGCAATCGGCATCCACCACCAGCATAGAGTGAAGCAGTCTGATAAAAAAGAGTTGAAGGTCATATGCATCCACGCCGCAAAAGGTTGCCGCGGAAGAGTTCTCGCTAGACTGAAGCCTGGGGTATGTCAGTCATGGCATATCACAAAAATAGTGGAGCATACGTGTGAGCAAACTGGGACTCTTTCAAATCACTGCAATGTGACAGCAAAATATGTGGCACGGACGATGGAAACGATTGTGCAGGGAAGTCTCAACATTAGTGTTAGGGCTCTGCAAAAAGATGCAGAGGATCAAATTGGCTTCCCTGTTAGCTACAGCAAGGCTAGGCGTGCGAAGGAAAATATATTCAAGAACTTGTATGGTACCTATGAGGAGGCCTATTCTTATGCCCCTAGAATGCTTCATCAAATAGCAAGTGCTAATAGGGGGACTCAAGTTTGGCGGAGAGAACGTCCAAACCCAATGAACCCGGGTGAGCTAATCCTGGACCGCTTATTCTGGGCATTCGCCCAGACTATACAAGCCTTCGGGCACTGTCGCCCGGTATTATCAGTTGATGGTACCTTTCTCACTGGAAAGTACAAGGGCACACTATTGGTGGCGATTGCAGCGGATGCAAATAATCAGCTTCTTCCTATTACATATGCATTGGTCGAGAGCGAGAGCAAAGATAGCTGGTTGTGGTTCCTGAGCTGCGTGAAGATGGGTGTCGTGAAAGAGCGTGATGGTGTTTGCATCATCTCTGATCGCAGCACTATATTATTAAGCGCTCTTGAAATAATTAAGGCATCGGAAAAAGAGTGGGGCTGGCCCGATCTAGAGGGAAGGTGGTGCATGAGGCATTTGGCAGCAAACTTTTACTCCAATTCAAAAACAAGGATTGGTTCAAGTTATTCAAGAGGATGTGCATGCAAAAAACTGAAGCCAAAATGAATGCGATCTGGGCAGGTATCAATGGTGAGATCGACCGCGCGGCCTTGCCGCAGAGAGAAGACCGGAGGGGTCGTAGGACGCCCATAAATTTGAGCCAGTGGATCGGCGAGAATTGCCCTCATTTGGACAAGTGGGCGCAGGCTCATGACACCGGGGCTCGGTATGTAATAATGACCAGCAACATGTCAGAGGTGTACAATGGTGTTCTTAAAGGGGTGCGAGCACTGCCTATCACAGCCCTAATTGAAGAAACTTGGAACCGGACCCTGTCATACTTTGCAGACAGGGTCACCGTCGCCAAAGCACAAGTTTAATTGAACAAGCCATGGTCCGAGAAGATGCAAAGACATCTAGGCGAGAAAGTAAAGAAGTCCCAAAGTCATGGCTGCAGGAAAGTGGACGCACTTAGGAATAAGTGGGAGGTCAATGTGCGAGCCAAGTACGTTAAGGGTCACCAGAAAGGATCAAAAAAGCAAGCTGTCACCCTTGGCTCAACCTCCTATGAGTGCACTTGTAACAAGCCCAAGCTTAAGGGCTACCCTTGCAGTCATGTGCTCCGGGCGGCTGCTGATCAAAAAATCAGCGTCGAGCCATACATATCGCCGTACTTCAACATGTACAATCTGTACAACACTTGGAATGGTGAGTTCTGGGCTTGGGGCATTGATATTAACTACAAAATGTTGTGGCCAGCTGGGCCAAAATGGGTTCCGAACGCCGACTTGATGAGAACCGCAAAGGGACAACGTCAGTCTAGGCGTCATCGCAATGACATGGACCATAGCCAGATGGGAGAACCAAGGCGATGCCGCATTTGCAGGTGTCCTGGACATTCACGCAGAGAATGCCCGTATCGAGCCAACAACAACGCATGATGTTGATATATATGTACTCGCTATGTCTATTTATATTTCTACTCGTTATGTGTACTTATATTAAATTTAAATTGAATCTCTTTATATTATTGTACTCGTGTTAACTTCAGATAATTAATGTAAAATCGTATCTCTTTGTATTTTTTAAGTTAGTTTTGATTTGCATTTGTATTTGTGTCTTCCTCGTAATTTATATTTGTATGTTTGTGTGCAGGTTATGGGTGAAGTGCCAGTGCTTTTGCAGGGGCCCCATGACGCTGGCCACCGTTGCCACCTATTTTTGAACCCAAATACTAAGCATGATTATCGGCCTTTCAGACTTCGAACCATAAAGAAAACATGGGCAATACACAATACTTTCGTTGCTCACCTTGACGCTTATGGACTACAAGGTTTTGCTAGGCTCACATCATGCGACGACCAAGTACGTTCGGACCCATCCCTATGTACCACCAGCAGTTTGAGATACTTGATGAGGCAGAAGTCACATGGAACCCGTGGACTCGGGACCAACTACAAATGGTCTTTGATGCTCGACCCTTCACACCAGGCATCTTGAGCGACAGTGCATTCTGGTTGACTCGCTGCAATTTATTGTTCCTGTGGTGTGTTGAGCCTTACAACCCAGAGCGTGTAATGAGACAGTTCGGTCTCTATCAAGAAATTCCACCACCTTTTCCACGACGTATCGATGAGGAAACCCATAAGTAAGATGTGACCTCCCTAAATAGTTAGTGTCTTTTTAATTTACTAAACTCACACTTTGTTACATAATTTGCAGGCTAACCAATATGGGCAGGGGTTGGAGTTTATACGATTGGAGTGAACAGAATATTCATTGGATACACAAGTGGGAAAATGAAGCGCTAGCAGATATAGTGCATCAACTTAGGTATATTTTATTTACATTATTTTATTTATTTACATTATTTATTTTACATTGGTTTACGTAATTATTTAATTTTGTAGACCGTATGATGGAAGTACAGATTAAGCATACAAGCAGTGGTACTGCATGAACACACGTGCTAGCCTGGCCAGTCAGCCAGCTACTATACCAACACATCTCACACAGGAGGAGCAGGCGCGGAGACATATTGAGCTGCATGCAGCTTACTATCGTGACCAGATGGTAATCACTTGTAACTTTTTTAGGTCCATCATTTCATAATCATTTGAACTAAATAACATTCAAATATTGTTCACCTCGAAAGTTGCAACGAATTAGGGCATATGGCTACGGATAGCATGCCGGCCCAGGGCCCAGCTCGCAAGTCATTCCAGAAACGTTTTCAACAATACATGGCAACAAAGCTCAGATGCGGTAAAGGCGATGACGTTGTCACTGGAGCGTACAACATGCCGGTAGCAAGGTCAGCCAGACCGAGTGCGGCAATGTCGATGTCAAAACCAACGGATCTCGGGTAGGGGGTCCCGAACTGTGCGTCTAAGGCGGATGGTAACAGGAGGCAGGGCACACGGTGTTTTACCCAGGTTCGTGCCCTCTTGATGGAGGTAAAACCCAACGTCCTGCTTGATTGTTCTTGATAATATGAGTAGTACAAGAGTAGATCTACCACGAGATCAGAGAGGCTAAACCCTAGAAGCTAGCCTACGGTATGATTGTATGTTGTCCTACAGACTAAAACTCCTCCGGTTTATATAGATACCGGAGGAGGCTAGGGTTACACAAGGTCGGTTATAAGGGAGGAGATATACATATCCGTATTGCCTAGCTTGCCTTCCACGCCAAGTAGAGTCCCATCCGGACACGTGACGAAGTCTTCAATCTCATATCTTCACAGTCCAACAGTCCGGCCAAAGGATATAGTCCGGCTGTCCGGAGACCCCCTAATCCAGGACACCCTCAGCCGTCGTCCAGACCAAGCGAGGCGTGTACGAGCCATGGGTAGTGGGGGCAGGGTCCGAGTACTAGAACGACATTGCCATGACATGACTCATCTCTACCACTGCATCGCTCTTCTTCGGTGCAGCTTCAGGACCATGGCACGGGCTTGGATTCGATGCCCGAGCAGACTCTTTCCCATAACCCATATGCGTACACAGGATATGATGCATACACCCAAGGTGAGGGATCTCAGTCGTATCTCTCCACGCGAGGGATCTCCATTCCCGAGGAGACTCGTGTACCAGATTTAAACCAGCACCACGTACCATGGCCAGACAGTACAGGCGAGGGATCTGATCAGGTAGTCATGTTTACATTTTAATGCATTTACAATGATATCATATATTATCCTCTAACAGTTTATTTACAATGTTTTTATGTGCAAGACATACCTGATGTTAATTGGGGCGATGAGAACACCCAACGTGGCGTCAACACAGGCGTCCGGAGAGCATCACATGATCATGGCGGCACGGTTACATCATTAGTTACAGAGTTCTTCGGAGGGGACGTTATTGGCCCATCTTTTATCCCCGCGGAGTAACAACCATATGCCTACAATTACGCTTCAGGTTCGCAACAAGGATTCGCGACTCCACCGCCTACGCAGGACTCGCAGACACATGAAGCCAAATTGGAGTACGGCCACGGTCTTCGTGTAACTCGGCCACCTAATCGCTTGTCGCCTTCCGGTCGTAAGGAAAGGCCAGGTGGTCGTCGTAAAGTAGGGTGATTCATCTATCCACGTGCGCGACCCATTGTATCTACATATGTCAGTATGAGACTTTTCGATTTGAACATCTATGTATGCTGAAATAAAAATGCACCAGTCAGGAACAATTTTTCCCGCCTATATCTCCCGGCGTACTATCCCGCTCCACTCTTCGTCTTATGTTAGGCCGAAATGATTTTTTTATAAAAAAAAAATTGGCTGATGAATACTGTCCAACCATTGCCCATCTTAGACATTGAAAAAATATATTTTCAGGCAACCCATTCCCCTCAATATTTTCCCGCCAACGCTTTCCCTCCATATGTTCCCGCCAACCCCTTCCCGCCATATCTTCCTGCCACCCGTTTCCCGCCAACCCCTTCCCGCCATATGTTCCCGCCAACCCTTTCCCGCCATTTTCTCCTCTCTACCTATAAAACCCCCTTCAGACGGAGGTGGATAAGCATTCGAGTGTAGTGTAGTCGAGATGTCCCATTATCCTTTCGATCGTGGTTTTCACCCTGGGATGAGCAGGACTCTTCTGAGGCTAGCTACCGATTTCAGGATGGACAATAGGATAGTTCCATGGGACGAACTCACCGGTAGTGGCACCATATTGAATGAGTTGGCTCACCAATTACGTAGGTTTGGGTGGCCTGAAAGGACCTATGAGGAGGTACGTAAAGAACTTCTTAGGTTGAATGCAAGGTGGAAGAAGGTAGTGGAGCCGAAGAGATAAACTTTTAGAAGGACTGCAGAAAAGCATCTATTTTTATGGACTGAGAAGAGCGAGGACGAAAATGATATCTTCATGCCGCCGCTTCCGGGTTCTGCATCGTCAAAGGGCAAGAGTTCTGCATCGTCTAAGGGCAAGAGTTCTGCATCGTCTAAGGGCAAGAGTACTACATCCTCGAAGGGCAAGAGTTCTACATCGTCCAAGGGTAAGAGTTCTGCATCCTCGAAGGGCAATAGTTCTGCATCGACGGAGGATGACGATGATGCCTTCATGTAGTTTTTAAGTTGTATTCCAGTTCTACCGTTTAATCCAGATGTACTTGCATTATTAGTTTGTACTCTCTTATTATAGGGCATTATGTTCTATCTTAATTTCATTCTGTAGTTGTTGCACGATGTTCGATATTAGTGGAGGGCAAGAAAATGCCATTACTTTATTCTAAAACTATAATTTTTTTCCATTACGACACGGTACAACTGAAAATAAGATACATCGTAGAATTGAAATAAAGCTACATTAAACTGCAGAAATAAAAATACAAATGATTACGAAATTTAAAATACTACCACAGGAATCTACTGAGTCCAGCGTGGATATTTTCCTTTTCCATCGCCAGCTTCTTCTGCTGCCTTGGCCTCATGAGCCCTTTCTTTCTTTCTCTGCCTCTCCGCCTCACGAGCCTCCTTTCGCTGTCGTTCCTGCTCCTCCATGCGACGAGCCTCTTCCCTGTTTTTCTTTCCTAAATCCTGAAAAAAACGGTATTGCTCCACATAATATTCTTTTAACTCTCTCTCTTGCTCTGCTTTCTCCTTAGCTTCCGCCTTCTCGCGTCGCTCTTCCGCATAGAAACTATTCCACGCACGGCGACTTCTTTCACGAATCTCAGTCACTGCCCAAGACGGCATCTCCGTGTCAATCCAACGATAGTACATGCACAGAGGCGGAGGAGACTACAACAATAAACAAGAATGTTATTAAAGAATCTATCAAAATACCAACAATATCTATTTGTGATGGTTAAAGCATACCGGAGGCTTGTCGTACTCTGAAATAGCTATGGGTGGATCATCCTCATAATTGGTGCACATGAAAAACTTCATGCCCAACCAATCTGAAAAATCCATAACCTCCTTCACCTTGCAAAGATCACCACACCAACACCGTAGGACTGCCACCCCCAGAGGCAAACTTGCATTCTTCATTTTCCTCGGCCTAATGCTTTGATCCGAGCAAGGCAAACTCATACCGACTGAAAAAATGTGTTACACACTTTGCGCAGTGGCGATTTCGAGGATAGCTGGACGAGAGCATCGGTGTTTCCTTTTATAAGCTCAGACGATAAATGATGGCGAGAAAATTAAGCGACAAATTTGAGGATCCCTGTAGTGTCGGCACAACAGCTTCCCGCAGCGAGTGACTGATTCCCGTAGTGTCGTCGCATCAAGCAATAGCCAAAGCAATTCTCACAGTGTCGTCCCATCCGCTGAGGCAAAAAAGCTAAAGCAGGACTGATTCCCGGGCAAAAGAAGCTAAAACAGGGCATCAGCGTGCATTTTCCCGCGCGTGGGAATCACCGCTGTCAGCGTCGCTGTCGCACACAGGAATCAGCGTCGTCAGTGTCCCCATGTCGCTTTTGGCAGAGAGGCCGCCTCAACCGGTGGCGGCATGGCCCGCAGTCATGTCACGCGTGCAGTAGGCCATGTCGGCCTGCAAGCGGCAGAGCACGAGGGGCCGCCTCACCCGGTGGCGGCAGGGCCCACCAGGCTCGCCCCGTTCCGTCCTGGCTCGTGGAACTATACGGAGGTCGTTATACACCGCGCCGCCGCCTCCAGCCATGGCGGCAGGTGCCACGTCTCGCCTGTTGCGCCTGCCGCCACTGCCCAGGGGGTCTTTTTTGTCTATTTCGTCGGGACGGGGTCTTTTGTGGCAATTCTAGTGGACAGGTGGGCCTTAGTGGAAGATAGGAGAGGTGGCCAGGGCTGGGCCGCGCGCCCCTCCCCCCCTAGTCTGAATAGGACAAGGAGAGGGGGGCGGCGCCCCCGTTCCTTCTCTCTCTCCTCTTTCCCCCCACCCGAATCCTATTCCAACTAGGAAAGGGGGGGAATCCTACTCTCGGAGGGAGTAGGACTCCTCCTGGCGCGCCTTCTCCTGGCCGGCCACACCCCCCCCCCCTTTGATCCTTTATATACGGAGGCAAGGGACACCCCTAGAGACACAAGTTGATCCACGTGATCATATTCTTAGCCGTGTGCGGTGCCCCCTTCCACCATAGTCCTCGATAATATTGTAGCCGTGCTTAGGCGAAGCCCTACGACGGTAGTACATCAAGATCGTCACCACGCCGTCGTGCTGACGGAACTCTTCCCCGACACTTTGCTGGATCGGAGTCCGGGGATTGTCATTGAGCTGAACGTGTGCTAGAACTCGGAGGTGCCGTAGTTTCGGTGCTTGATCGGTCGGGCCGTGAAGACGTACGACTACATCAACCACGTTGTGCTCATGCTTCCGTTGTCGATCTACAAGGGTACGTAGATTACACTCTCCCCTCTCGTTGCTATGCATCACCATGATCTTGCGTGTGCGTAGGAATTTTTTTGAAATTACTACGTTACCCAATAGTTCTACCCAGGGATTTGTGCATAGATATGAGTTTGGGGGATAGTTGACACGTGTGATTTTGTTAGACCTCCCCTCAGGAGTCATGAGGGTATGAATAACATGAGTGATGATTGGAGTTGACTTATACGAGATGACACTTTTGGTGGTATAAGGTGATTTGTTTAGGGGACTAGATAGAACAATTGGCATCTGAAAAACCATGCTTAATGATAAGATGATAAACGTTCACCCGCACACTAGAATCCCTGAAACCCTTAAGCCATACCAAGCTACAACATAGTCGGATGATGACCTTGGGCCTTGACTCTAGATCGAGAAGACCTTGGCCAACACTCAACCATGACCACCACCAATTCCCCAGCCTACTTTATGTACCCCATGGGCAAGTCTTCACAGAGTACTTAGACAAGCTGGCTGTCATCATTATTTGGTGATATACTTGTCCATCCGAAGGCGGAAGAAGAGTCGTTCAGCTAGTCAGAGAATAGTTGAAGACCTCCATGTCAAGGATGAAGGACTATACCAACCACCATCACCAAGAAGTAAACCTCTGCGTCGAAGACCATGTGTATCTGCGAGCCACTCCTCCCAGAAGAACCAAGCAGCTCCATGTCAAAGGGGAGCTCACACCAAGATTTATCGACCCCCTTCGAGATCACTACAAGACAAAGAGTAAATGGCCACCAGCTAGAGTTGCCACCCGAGTTATCCAATGTGCACAATGTTTTCCACACACCACAACTCCAGAAGTGTTTCCAAACTTCCTGACAAGCACGATCCCTACAAGGACATCGATCACCGAACCATTGACCTTTAGCCCGATCTGACCTACCACGAGCTACCCATTTGCAACATGGATCAAGCAGAACGTCATACACGAAGCCGCACCATCAAGTACTTCAAGTTAATTGGAGCACCACACGGAAGCAGAAGCAGTATGAGGACGTGGAGACTACCCCACATCTAGGTTTCCGTATTCCTTTTCACGCCTAGTTTGGGAATCTCAGGGACAAGATTCTTGTAAGTGGGGTAGGTCTGTCACACCCTGATTTTCATGCCACAACACTTAAACTAATAAGTCATGAAAAATGTGGTTTGACAAAAACTTTTGAGTGTTTTTGACTTGGCTTGATTGGATTTTTGTCTGCTGTTTGCTAGTGCTCTAAAAATCAAATAATTACTCCAACTCTTATACTCCTTCTCCTTGATCCAAAACTTTTATCAACGATCATGCCATGTGTATAGGACACAATAGTATTTTCTTACAAAAAGAATTTGGCCAAAAATAATTTTCTAAATTAGGTTTTCCAAAAATCCCTGAATTGAGGCTTGCACTGCAAGTACTTAATCAATGGCAGTAAAAATCTTTCAAAAGATATATTTGTCTCCTATTAGATATAGGACTCCCATAAACCACAAAAGTATTATTTTAGAAGTTATTTTTATATTTTATATAAATGATTTTTCTTATGGCCAGAAATGGTATTTAATAGGTTAAAATTATTTTAATGTTTCAAAAATATTTCCGAAAATTTAGGGAAACTCAGTGGACATGTATTTCCCATATATATGAGTTTCAACACATGTTCATGTTCACAATATTGGACAAAACCCTCCAAAACCATTTATGCTCATTTCAAGTATTTGAAATATTTCTATAAGAAATATTTTCAAATAAATCCAGGAAAATACTAGCAAGTCACATATGACTAATGTGATGATATTGCCAACTTTAATTCCCATCGAAATAGTTTTGGTACACAAAAGTGCCCCAAAACCCTCTCTGGCCAGATCCAAGTTTGAACAACTTTACATTGCCAACTGCCTCCTTTTGATCCCAATTTTCGTGGACATGTTCAAATACTCAAATTATGAGACTACACCAAGTGGTGCATCAAGGAGAAACGATTTGCATTATTAAATCTTGGAAAATCCATTTCTATTGATTTCTATGGTTTGCCAAAGTTACATTGGCAACTTTCTTCAAATGAGCTCAAACTTGGTGAATAACCTCATTACTATATTCCATTTGACCCTGTTAAATCTCATGTCAAGTGGAATTCACTTACTTGCCCAAAACAACATCAAACACCTTATGTCATCTCGGTCATGTCTGCATGTCTCCCGAACCCATAGGGTCTACACACTTAAGGTTCGGTGACGCTAGGGTTATAGAGATATTAGTATGCGGTAACCCAAAAGTTTTTCGGAGTCCCGGATGAGATCCCGGACGTCACGAGGAGTTTCGGAATGGTCCGGAGGTAAAGAATTATATATAGGAAGTGCTATTTCGGCCATCGGGACAAGTTTCGGGGTCACAGGTATTGTACCAGGACCACCGGAAGGGTCCCGGGGGTCCACCGGGTGGGGCCACCTACCCCGGGGGCCACATGGGCTGTAGGGGTGTGCGCCTTGGCCTGTATGGGCCAAGGGCACCAGCCCCAAGAGGCCCATGCGCCAAGAGATAAGGAAAGGAAGAGTCCTAAAGGGGGAAGGCACCTCCGAGGTGCCTTGGGGAGGATGGACTCCTCCCTGGCCGCACCCTTCCTTGGAGGAAGGGCCAAGGCTGCGCCCCCCCCCTCTCCCTTGGCCCTATATATAGTGGGGGGAAGGGAGGGCAACGATACCTAAGCCCTGGCGCCTTCCTCTCCCTCCCATGACACATCTCCCTCCTCCCGCAGCGCTTGGCGAAGCCCTGTTGGAATCCCGCTACTTCCACCACCACGCCGTCGTGCTGTTGGATCTCCATCAACCTCTCCTTCCCCATTGCTGGATCAAGAAGGAGGAGACGTCACTGCTCCGTACGTGTGTTGAACGCGGAGGTGCCGTCCGTTCGGCGCTAGGATCATCGGTGATTTAGATCACGACTAGTACGACTCCATCAACCCCGTTCTCTTGAACGCTTCCGCGCGCGATCTACAAGGGTATGTAGATCCACTCCTCCCTCATTGCTAGATGACTCCATAGATATATCTTGGTGACACATAGGAAAATTTTGAATTTATGCTACGTTCCCCAACAAGTAGTACATCACAGAAATCTGTTTCTGTGACACCTACACCAATTAGTGAGGAAGCTAATGATAATGATCATGAAACTTCAGAACAAGATACTACTGAACCTCGTAGATCAACCAGAGTGAGATCCGCGCCAGAGTGGTATGGTAATCCTGTTCTGCAAGTCATGCTACTAGATCATGATGAACCAACGAACTATGAAGAAGCGATGGTGAGCCCAGATTCCGCAAAATGGCTTGAAGCCATGAAATCTGAGATGGGATCCATGTATGAGAACAAAGTATGGACTTTGGTTGACTTGCCCAATGATCGGCAAGCAATAGAGAATAAATGGATCTTCAAGAAGAAGACGGACGCTGACGGTAATATTACTGTCTACAAAGCTCGACTTGTCGCAAAAGGTTTTCGGCAAGTTCAAGGGATTGACTACGATGAGACCTTCTCACCCGTAGCAATGCTTAAGTCCGTCCGAATCATGTTAGCGATTGCCGCATTTTATGATTATGAAATTTGGCAGATGGATGTCAAAACTGCATTCCTGAATGGATTTCTGGAAGAAGAGTTGTATATGATACAACCAGAAGGTTTTGTCGATCCAAAGGGAGCTAACAAAGTGTGCAAGCTCCAGCGATCCATTTATGGACTGGTGCAAGCCTCTCGGAGTTGGAATAAACGCTTTGATAGTGTGATCAAAGCATTTGGTTTTATACAGACTTTTGGAGAAGCCTGTATTTACAAGAAAGTGAGTGGGAGCTCTGTAGCATTTCTGATATTATATGTGGATGACATATTACTAATTGGAAATGATATAGAATTTCTGGATAGCATAAAGGGATACTTGAATAAGAGTTTTTCAATGAAAGACCTCGGTGAAGCTGCTTACATATTAGTAAGATCTATAGAGATAGATCAAGACGCTTAATTGGACTTTCACAAAGCACATACCTTGACAAAGTTTTGAAGAAGTTCAAAATGGATCAAGCAAAGAAAGGGTTCTTGCCTGTGTTACAAGGTGTGAAGTTGAGTCAGACTCAATGCCCGACCACTGCAGAAGATAGAGAGAAAATGAAAGATGTTCCCTATGCTTCAGCCATAGGCTCTATCATGTATGCAATGTTGTGTACCAAACCTGATGTGTGCCTTGCTATAAGTCTAGCAGGGAGGTACCAAAGTAATCCAGGAGTGGATCACTGGACAGCGGTCAAGAACATCCTGAAATACCTGAAAAGGACTAAGGATATGTTTCTCATTTATGGAGGTGACAAAGTGCTAATCATAAATGGTTACGTCGATGCGAGCTTTGACACTGATCCGGACAATTCTAAATCGCAAACTGGATACGTATTTACATTAAATGGTGGAGCTATCAGTTGGTGCAGTTCTAAACAAAGCGTCGTGGCGGGATCTACGTGTGAAGCAGAATACATAGCTGCTTCGGAAGCAGCAAATGAAGGAGTTCATATCCGATCTAGGTGTCATACCTAGTGCATCGGGTCCAATGAAAATCTTTTGTGACAATACTGGTGCAATTGCCTTGGCAAAGGAATCCAGATTCCACAAGAGAACCAAGCACATCAAGAGACGCTTCAATTCCATCCGGGATCTAGTCCAGGTGGGAGACATAGAGATTTGCAAGATACATACGGATCTGAATGTAGCAGACCCGTTGACTAAGCCTGTTCCACGAGCAAAACATGATCAGCACCAAGGCTCCATGGATGTTAGAATCATTACTGTATAATCTACATTATTGACTCTAGTGCAAGTGGGAGACTGAAGGAAATATGCCCTAGAGGCAATAATAAAGTTATTATTTATTTCCTTACATCATGATAAATGTTTATTATTCATGCTAGAATTGTATTAACCGGAAACATAATACATGTGTGAATACATAGACAAGCAGAGTGTCACTAGTATGCCTCTACTTGACTAGCTCGTTAATCAAAGATGGTTATGTTTCCTAACCATGGACAAAGAGTTGTTATTTGATTAACAGGATCACATCATTAGGTGAATGATCTGATTGACATGACCCATTCCACTAGCTTAGCACCCGGTCGTTTAGTATGTTGCTATTGCTTTCTTCATGACTTATACATGTTCCTATGACTATGAGATTATGCAACTCCCGTTTACCGGAGGAACACTTTGTGTGCTACCAAACGTCACAACGTAACTGGGTGATTATAAAGGTGCTCTACAGGTGTCTCCAAAGGTACATGTTGGGTTGGCGTATTTCGAGATTAGGATTTGTCACTCCGATTGTCAGAGAGGTATCTCTGGGCCCTCTCGGTAATACACATCACATAAGCCTTGCAAGCATTGCAACTAATGAGTTAGTTGTGAGATGATGTATTACGGAACGAGTAAAGAGACTTGCCGGTAACAAGATTGAACTAGGTATTGAGATACCGACGATCGAATCTCGGGTAAGTAACATACCGATGACAAAGGGAACAACGTATGTTGTTATGCGGTCTGACCGATAAAAGATCTTCGTAGAATATGTAGGAGCCAATATGAGCATCCAGGTTCCGCTATTGGTTATTGACCGGAGACATGTCTCGGTCATGTCTACATTGTTCTCGAACCCGTAGGGTCCGCACGCTTAAGGTTTCGATGACAGTTATATTATGAGTTTATGAGTTTTGATGTACCGAAGGAGTTTGGAGTCCCGGATGGGATCGGAGACATGACGAGGAGTCTCGAAATGGTCGAGACATAAAGATTGATATATTGGAAGCCTATATTTGGATATCGGAAGTGTTCCGGGTGAAATTGGGATTTTACCGGAGTACCGGGAGGTTACCGGAACCCCCCCGGGAGGTATATCGGCCTTAGTGGGCCTTAGTGGAAGAGAGGAGAGGTGGCCAGGGCTGGGCCGCGTGCCCCTCCCCCACTAGTCTGAATAGGACAAGGAGAGGGGGGCGGCGCCCCCCTTCCTTCTCTCTCTCCTCTTTCCCCCTCCCGAATCCTATTCCAACTAGGAAAGGGGGGAATCCTACTCCCGGAGGGAGTAGGACTCCTCCTGGCGCGCCCTCTCCTGGCCGGCCACACCCCCCCCCCCTTTGATCCTTTATATACGGAGGCAAGGGACACCCCTAGAGACACAAGTTGATCCACGTGATCATATTCTTAGCCGTGTGCGGTGCCCCCTTCCACCATAGTCCTCGATAATATTGTAGCCGTGCTTAGGCGAAGCCCTACGACGGTAGTACATCAAGATCGTCACCACGCCGTCGTGCTGACGGAACTCTTCCCCGACACTTTGCTGGATCGGAGTCCGGGGATTGTCATCGAGCTGAACGTGTGCTAGAACTCGGAGGTGCCGTAGTTTCGGTGCTTGATCGGTCGGGCCGTGAAGACGTACGACTACATCAACCACGTTGTGCTCACGCTTCCGTTGTCGATCTACAAGGGTACGTAGATTACACTCTCCCCTCTCGTTGCTATGCATCACCATGATCTTGCATGTGCGTAGGAATTTTTTTGAAATTACTACGTTACCCAACAGTTCTACCCAGGGATTTGTGCATAGATATGAGCTTGGGGATAGTTGACACATGTGATTTTCTTAGACCTCCCCTCAGGAGTCATGAGGGTATGAATAACATGAGTGATGATTGGAGTTGACTTATACGAGATGACACTTTTGGTGGTATAAGGTGATTTGTTTAGGGGACTAGATAGAACAATTGGCATCTGAAAAACCATGCTTAATGATAAGATGATAAACGTTCACCCGCACACTAGAATCCCTGAAACCCTTAAGCCATACCAAGCTACAACATGGTCGGATGATGACCTTGGGCCTTGACTCTAGATCGAGAAGACCTTGGCCAGCACTCAACCATGACCACCACCAATTCCCCAGCCTACTTTATGTACCCCATGGGCAAGTCTTCACAGAGTACTTGGACAAGCTGGCTGTCATCATTATTTGGTGATATACTTGTCCATCCGAAGGAGGAAGAAGAGCCGTTCAGCTAGTCAGAGAATAGTTGAAGACCTCCATGTCAAGGATGAAGGACTATACCAACCACCATCGCCAAGAAGTAAACCTCTGCGTCGAAGACCATGTGTATCTGCGAGCCACTCCTCCCAGAAGAACCAAGCAGCTCCATGTCAAAGGGGAGCTCACACCAAGATTTATCGACCCCCTTCGAGATCACTACAAGACAAAGAGTAAATGGCCACCAGCTAGAGTTGCCACCCGAGTTATCCAATGTGCACAATGTTTTCCACACACCACAACTCCAGAAGTGTTTCCAAACTTCCTGACAAGCACGATCCCTAAGGACATCGATCACTGAACCATTGACCTTTAGCCTGATCTGACCTACCACGAGCTACCCATTTGCAACATGGATCAAGCAGAACGTCATACACGAAGCCGCACCATCAAGTACTTCAAGTTAATTGGAGCACCACACGGAAGCAGAAGCAGTATGAGGACGTGGAGACTACCCCACATCTAGGTTTCCGTATTCCTTTTCACGCCTAGTTTGGGAATCTCAGGGACAAGATTCTTGTAAGTGGGGTAGGTCTGTCACACCCTGATTTTCATGCCACAACACTTAAACTAATAAGTCATGAAAAATGTGGTTTGACAAAAACTTTTGAGTGTTTTTGACTTGGCTTGATTGGATTTTTGTCTGCTGTTTGCTAGTGCTCTAAAAATCAAATAATTACTCCAACTCTTATACTCCTTCTCCTTGATCCAAAACTTTTATCAACGATCATGCCATGTGTATAGGACACAATAGTATTTTCTTACAAAAAGAATTTGGCCAAAAATAATTTTCTAAATTAGGTTTTCCAAAAATCCCTGAATTGAGGCTTGCACTGCAAGTACTTAATCAATGGCAGTAAAAATCTTTCAAAAGATATATTTGTCTCCTATTAGATATAGGACTCCCATAAACCACAAAAGTATTATTTTAGAAGTTATTTTTATATTTTATATAAATGATTTTTCTTACGGCCAGAAATGGTCTTTAATAGGTTAAAATTATTTTAATGTTTCAAAAATATTTCCGAAAATTTAGGGAAACTCAGTGGACATGTATTTCCCATATATATGAGTTTCAACACATGTTCATGTTCACAATATTGGACAAAACCCTCCAAAACCATTTATGCTCATTTTAAGTATTTGAAATATTTCTATAAGAAATATTTTCAAATAAATCCAGGAAAATACTAGCAAGTCACATATGACTAATGTGATGATATTGCCAACTTTAATTCCCATCGAAATAGTTTTGGTACACAAAAGTGCCCCAAAACCCTCTCTGGCCAGATCCAAGTTTGATCAACTTTACGTTGCCAACTGCCTCCTTTTGATCCCAATTTTCGTGGACATGTTCAAATACTCAAATTATGAGACTACACCAAGTGGTGCATCAAGGAGAAAAGATTTGCATGATTAAATCTTGGAAAATCCATTTCTATTGATTTCTATGGTTTGCCAAAGTTACATTGGCAACTTTCTTCAAATGAGCTCAAACTTGGTGAATAACCTCATTACTATATTCCATTTGACCCTGTTAAATCTCATGTCAAGTGGAATTCATTTACTTGCCCAAAACAACATCAAACACCTTCTGCCACATTTTTATGATCAATGTTTGAAGCCCCTAATGAATTCTCCTCTACCTCGAATTTTTACCAGAGGTGTGCCTAGTCATCACCTACCTCCAGCGACTCCTTCCCATCCTCAGTTCAATGATTGAGGAGGCTAAAACCCCATTTTTACTCCTCTGGTCAGCACTGATCTCTCTCTCCCTCAACCCCTCTCCCCTCCTAGTGGCTCTCCAGGGCATCCAATGATCCCACCCCTATGTTTACTCCTCCCCTGACCCCCTAGACACTAGAGGCCACGCCCTGGACGCCAAAAAATATGCAAATGCCAGCCATATGCGTGCTCTGGAGCGCGCTACAGTGCACCCTTGCACTGTAGCATTGTCCTGCCCAAGGCTCCCGACCACCTCAAGCTCCTCCCACACGCCAGCAGGACCACCTCAACGTCCGCAACACGTCAAGCTGTCGGCTCCGTCCTTCCTCTCTCTCCCCTGCATGTCACGCATGTGGACAGAGCGCCGCCCGAGCTCGCCAGTCACTACACTCGCGCGGGGCCGCCTCGAGCTCGCCCTGCTCCCCCTCTTCCTTTCCCTCGACCTAGTCCACGCCCACGAACGCCCCAGACATGGCCTAGGGTACAAATTTGGCCCCTGGCATCACCTAGGCTGCGGCCGTGGACGCCGCCCACGGTGCTCCATGGCCTCGCCTTATACAGCCACCCCAGGTCCCTCTCCCCTCTCGGTTCACTCCCTCTCCCCCCAGCGACCTCCTCGAGCAGCTTGCTCCTCCTCCCGCGCCTTCCTTCTCCTCATACCACCGCACAGTTGCCGCTTCAGCTCGCTCGAATTCGAGGAACACTAAGCTTACCTCCCTCCCTTTCCTCCACCAAAAGACTCCCCATGGTCCGGCGACCCTCCCCACCTCCTCAAACCGTCACCGGGATGCACGAACGCCGAGAGCCATGGATGGCCGACAACCTCCTCTGCCACTTTCAAAGCTGCGGTCACCTCGGCCCCCTCTGGCGGCTGTGACCTGCACCTGCTAGCAGATGCGCCACTCCGCGTTGAGCACGCCCATAGGCGGAGCGCCGCGGGAGACGACCGAAGGCACAGGCAATCACCGGACGAGTGCCGGCGCGCGCTCTGCCTCGAGCGGGAGGTAGAGGATGACCGCCCCACCAGCTGGCAGGGGGCCACCCGTTAGCGGTAGAGGCGACCAAGCCGGCCCACCAGTCGGGTTAAGTGGAAACGGCTTCAGGCCGATGCGCTTGCCCCGCTAGGTGGTGCCCTCCCGAAGTGCGCCTTCTGCGTCATCTCCTCCCTCGCGCTGCTGAGCCACTGGGCCGAGCCTAGTAGGCGTTGTCTCGCTGGGCTTCACCCAGTGCGCTTTATAAGGTTGACTTATTTTCTTGCTTTTCTTTTTCAAAAATATTGTAAAATCCGTACATAATTCATATTGACTCCAAATTTGATAATTCAAATTTCTAGAAGTTCATAAATTCATGATCTATCACATGGTGCAATTTGCACATTTTTCCAAAAAGATTTTCTTCACAAACATTTATGAAATCTTGTTTTTCCATTTCTATGATGAACTTCAGAAAATCAGAGGGAGCCATTTTTTATCCAAATTCCATGATTCAAATTCCTAGATACTACTAAGTTCATAACGTAGTTTTCAAACATTTTTCCCAATACTTTATATGCCACATGAAATATTGGTCCATTTCTCCATATATTGCAACTTTGCAAATTCATAGAAAAATCACTAGAGCTCCAAATCCCGTTAAACCAACTCCTAGGTGCTTCTAAAATCATTCCTTGTTAAATGGGTGTCTTTGCTCATTTTTCAAAATAATATTTTTGTACACTTATTGCAAATCCACAAATCCCTTGATTCCCCCATATTAAAATATTCAGAGATATCCATTGATGAAATCCCAATGAAACCACTCTGGTCATTCCTCATATGACCAAAGGTATCCTAGAAAAATCCAACTCACATTTTTAGAGCACTTCTATTTTTTACCTTGTTGTGTTTCTTATTATGATTGCTTTCAACGTTAGTTGACGAAGTAGATGGAATACTCGGAGATGGACCAGAAGGATTGAAGACCTTACGGAGCCAGCCAAGCATCCCTTTGACCATGTAAGCAGCCCTTTGACCATGTTTAAGAAACCCTTTTTATGCATGTCATTTAGCACCTTATTATCAATGCATCGGGATCGTGTTGAGGTGGTGACCACTTTGGTTGGTTGCCTTTGTTACTTTCCTATTGAAACTTGCAGCAAGCATGACCCTACCTTCCTATCAGGGTTGTGCGGGTGGGAGTAGATAGGATGCTAAAGTCGTGGCTACGCAAATGAGTCGGGTATATGCATGGTGATGAAAACAAAGTATTTTCAAAAGACTTTTCGAAAACCCCGTCAGGTGCCACTTATGCCCGAGGTAGATGTTGAGTTGAGTAACCACTTGATGACGAAGTGGTGTACCGAGGCAAGTGAGTGTGTTGTTTTCGAAAACGGATTGGTTTAAGTTGCAACCGTTACTCCAACCTTACATGTACAACCACTCTACCCCTTATGGGACGGGGCATTATTGATTACCTAGGCCGATACTAGAATGGTGCCCACATTACTAGTGACGGGGGTGACATGAGGTCACTCTTAGGACGGGGTCGTGCTTGGATAGGCGGCCATGACTGTTTTTACAGGGCACCGGACATATCGTGCGTGTATGTGTGATAATGAAAAGGGCAGGGTCCCAAGATCTTGATGCTTATACACAAAGGCCGTGTACCAACGAGTGGGCCCTATGTTAGTGTCGCCTAGGGAAAGATAGTGATCGGGTGCTTCCCCTGAGTACTTGAGGTACTGCGGGATCGTGGGTGAGACGAAAGCTTCCCGGATCTTGTGGGTAAAGTGTGCAACCTCTGCAGAGTGTAAAAACTATTGGAATAGTCGTGTCCATGGTCAAGGACAGTTGGGTAACCGCTCTTGGGCTACGCCCAAAATTTTATGAAACCTGGTGTGTGTGTGTGTGTGTGTGTGTGTGTGTGTGGATGAGTGGAAAGAACTACCTGTGTCAAGTCAAAATACTTGACTTGTTGATTAAGCTGGAGTTGATCCAAACTCTGTTTATGTTGATATCTATAACCCGTCCTCATGGTTACTTAAATTCTTATGATGCATGCTTTACAAGTTGTTGAACATGTCGTAGCACTCAAAACTAGCTTTCTACAAAAAAAATTACCTACATCATGCATTGTTGTACCTTGATCCAAAACATGGGTTGCTGATACGTCCATTTTGCATCATGCTTTTATATTGATATTTATCGCATTATGGACTGTTATTTCACTTTATGTCACAATACTTATGGCTATTCTCTCTTATTTTACAAGGTTTACATAAGGAGGGAGAATGCCGGCAGCTGGAATTCTGCTCTGGAAAAGGAGCAAATATTAGAGACCTATTCTGCACAACTCCAAAAGTCCTGAAACTCCACGGAACGTCTTAAAAGAAATAAAGAAAAATCCACGCCAAAGATGAAGGCCAGGGGGCCCACACCCTGCTCACGAGGGTGGGGTGCGCCCCCCCTACCTGGTTGGCCCCCTGGTGGCTCACCGATGCCCATCTTCTCCTATATGAGGTCTTTCGATGAGAAAAAATAAGAAGGAACTTTTCGGGACGAGACTCCGCCGCCACGAAGCGGAACCTTGGCGGATCCAATCTAGAGCTCCGGCAGAGCTGTTCTGCCGGGGATACTTCCCTCCGGGAGGGGGAAATCATCACCATCGTCATCACCAACGCTCCTCTCATCAGGAGAGGGCAATCTCCATCAACATCTTCACCAGCACCATCTCATCTCCAAACCCTAGTTCATCTCTTGTATCCAATTCTTGTCTCAAAGTCCGGGTTTGGTGCTAGTAGGTTGCTAGTAGTGTTGATTACTCCTTGTAGTTGATGCTAGTTGGTTTAATTGGTGGAAGATCATATGTTCAGATCCTATATGCATATTATTACCCCTCTGATTTTGAACATGAATATGCTTTGTGAGTAATTACGTTCGTTCCTGAGGACAAGGGAGAAGTCTTGCTATGAGTAGTCATGTGAATTTGGTATTCGTTTGATATTTTGATAAGATGTATGTTGTCTAGCCTCTAGTGGTGTTATGTGAACGTCGACTACATAACACTTCACCATTATTTGGGCCTAGAGGAAGGCATTGGGAAGTAATAAGTAGATGATGGGTTGCTAGAGTGACAGAAGCTTAAACCCTAGTTTATGCGTTGCTTCGTAAGGGGCTGATTTGGATCCATATGTTTCATGCTATGGTTAGGTTTACCTTAATACTTTTGTTGTAGTTGCGGATGCTTGCAATAGAGGTTAATCATAAGTGGGATGCTTCTTCAAGTAAGAACAGCACCCAAGCACCGGTCCACCCACATATCAAATTATCAAAGTATCGAACGCGAATCATATGAACGTGATGAAAACTAGCTTGACGATATTCCCATGTGTCCTCGAGAGCGCTTTTCCTATTATAAGAGTTTGTTCCGGCTTTTCCTTTGCTACAAAAGGATTGGGCCACCTTGCTGCACTTTATTTACTTTTGTTACTTGTTGCTCGTTACAACCTACCTTATCACAAAACTATCTGTTACCACTTATTTCAGTACTTGCAGAGAATACCTTGCTGAAAACCGCTTATCATTTCATTCTGCTCCTCGTTGGGTTCGACACTCTTACTTATCGAAAGGACTACCATAGGTCCCCTATACTTGTGGGTCATCAGTTGCTTGCGAGTACATTCAAAGTACTCATTGGCTTGCGCCCTTGTTATTTTATTGGCCAGGCATGAAAGAACATGATATGATGGAGAATACTTTGGTGACGAACATGCAAGGTAGGACGCTTCCCAGTCAGAATGCTTGTAGGGTTAAGGCAGATGGCATGGGTTCATGCTATCATTGAAGATTTTCTGCTGCGAGTTTATGAAGACTTGACCATAATGGTCCTAATTTGTGTAAGACGGTATGCATGGATGTAAGACTCTTGTTATTCAGCTTCTGTGTGTTCAGTGAGCATTGATCTCTGGGATCACTGTACACATGCATTCGGAGATCACGACTTATGAGTCGGGGTCCCCACATGATATGTCTCAAACGTATTTATAAGTTTTTATTGTTCCATGTTATCATATTAACACCTTTATATACTTTTTATGGCATTTTTCAAATAACCTACTAATTTGGTGCCAAGTGTCAGTTCCTGTTTTCTGCATGTTTTTGGTTTCGCAAAAATCAATACCTAGGAAGGTCCAAATTCGATGCCAATTTTTGATGATTTTTTCTCGACGATGAAGGACCCTAGAAGTTTTGGAGGGGGGACCAGACGAGCTACCACGGGCCCACAAGGCCAGGTGGCGCACCGTGAGCCTACCAGGGTGTATGGGGCCCACGGGAGTAGCCTGACCTCCATTCCACCACCATAAGTCCCTATAAATATCAAAACCATTGTTAGGACCGAGAGTATATCGACCAGAGCGGGGGTGAACAGGATATTCAAAATTTCTTTTGAAGGTTTTGAATTGATCCCAAACACTGTAGAGGAAATAAGGCTCGGTAGATATGACCTCAAACAACAGTACTATTGCAGGACAAACACTTTGAGGTAGGATGCAATAATGGATCGAGCTAAATAATGACAGACTTGATAATAATGATGGTAAAGCAATATGCCAACATGTATACTAACACGACAAAGAGCAAGAACTGAGCAGGAAGAAAAACTGTAATAATCAGCTATGAAGAGATACACGATCACACTTCAGATGAAGAGAACTAAGATAGTATAATAGACTAAAAATGGTACAACACTGAAAACGTCGAACAATGACTGGTGGAGATGACATATGAAATGAAAGTGAATGATATGCAACAGTGAATGACATAACAGATAAACTATCTTCACAGGGCTCGAATGAATGACTGCTGAAAGAATTTCAGTAGAGAAGAATAAACCGGTGGTGCTCGATGGCGATGGAGAGATTTCGTAGACTAGTTTGCCCTTCTACCAAAGGATTACATCTGGTTGGAGGGGCTGTGACTTAACACGGAAGATATACTCTCTTCACCCTATTCTCCTTCAACGCAGAGCTGATCAGACTCAGGTTGATTTCACTCGTGGTAGATCCTTGTCGGCGATCTCCAAACCATCAGTCGATCAACGCCAACCACAATACTCTTGGTTGCTAAACATCTGGTTCGGTGAAGCCAATGACTCTTCAACACTCGAACCAAAACCTATCCGTCTAGATAGTGCTCAGCTTTCAAGAGTAATAGGTACAAGATCTCACTCTGAACTACTATGATGCTAAACCACTGTCTTGGTCTCTTGATTTTTCTCTCGGCGGATCTTAAACTCAAATCACTCGGAGAGGGGTTGCTCAATCAATCTTCTCAGAATCTCAAGCGGAGTAGCCACCGGACAAAGCCAGCGCGGGGTGGCTATTTATAGACGCAGCCTTCCCAAAAGGGAAATGACCATTTTGGACATGGGGTCCAGCCAATGGCCAAACGACACGTTCACAACGGTCGGATTTTGGCGCAATGATAACATTACTTGAGGAACAAGTAATGCTAACTCCTCGGTCCGAGACAAATCTCTCGCAGCGAAGAATATCACAGTCTCTTGCTGGCAAGTATTTGCTCGGAGCACAAAGAGATTTCTCTCGCATCTTTCATAGGTTTTGGGTTAAGCATCACAACGGATCTAAGCTTCGAGAACCTATACCCCTCTTAATAGTACGGAGGTCCTATGACTCAAAAGAAATGAAGAAGGACGAAAAGAATACTACATCTTCAGTTGATCCTCGACTTCAATCCGCTGCAGCCAATTTCTTCGGACGACAGTACCACATCGAATGCTTTGCTTCGGCAGTAAAATTTTGAGGGGCTAATTCCTTCACATCAATCTTCTCGTCGTCACGACATCAAAAGATATAACTCGTTCTTCTCTACAACATAGATATTCCTCGGAGAAGTTCCTCGAACTTGATACCGAAGACAACATTCTCTTCGGTTCTGCATGGACCATTTCTCTCTGTGTGCACTAGCAAACAAATCATTGTTAAGATATTAGTTCGGCATTATTCTTTAGAAACCTCTAACATGATGTTTAATGAAAGTAAACTATAGATAAGCATATGCATATACATACAAATATGTATGTGTGCACTATATAATTTGTGGTGTGCAAAAATAACTCATATTCCATCACTTAATTAAAATTTAGTATAAATAAAGTGAACAATGATGTGTGTTACAACTGATAAGTGATAATAAAGAACATTGTCTAATTATACCAACTAAATTATGTGGTTAACTATACCAACGAATAAAATTTATACTACTCACTATTGTAATAAGATAAAATTAAACTAAATAGATATAAAATTTTGGTATAAAACTCTTTATTATATTTCTCCCCAGGACCCATATTTGCTTGAACCGTTCCTGTCTAAATCAATTAATATTTTTGTATGAAAACTAAATCAATTTACTAACCCATTAGAATGAATATGGGCTACATCCCTATAAGCAAACAAAGAAAACAGAAAATCTAATATATATATATAAGTTTTTTAAACATGTATATCAATTAATAGCATATTAAAATCTACATGGGTTGTATATGTGATACATGTCTTGTATGAAAAGGAGTCACAAAAATAACTAATCTTATTATTTTTCTAGGATATCCAAATTTATCTATTTATGCATAATATATATTTTTCTTTTGGATTACAAACATGTATTCAACATGAACATGTGTGAACATAAAGGTTTTTTTGCCACGACTGTAACCATTTTTGTATAAGAACATATTTGATTAGATGTTTTTTTGGGATTAGATAGGGTTTAAGGCCAGATGTTTACTCCGTAGTGGCTGCTTGGTGAGGCCAGGCAAGATCTTCCTCCTCACCCGCTAGGTGATCCATCACATGTATCAACAGAGACTTGGGCGCCTTGGCCTCCTTGCCCTGACTTGTGTGCTTGTGACTTGTGAGGAATAGACAAGAGAATGAGGGGATGTGAATGGGGGAAGGGTGGTGTACTGGATGTTAAAGCCACCATGATCCTATAAAATGAAGGAATAGAAGTTTGATCGCTAAAGTATTAAGTTGGTGTGCTCACTAGTCAGTGTAAATTTGAGCTATGAACTAACAAACCATCAGTGCAAATGAGTTGCACCTATTTTTAGAGATGGTTCCCCTAAATTTGTAGTTTTTTAAATTCATTTCATATAAAGTTGCTCCTCACCATACCTCGCCGATCACCGAGGTCACACTGGTGAATCTGAGCTCCCTGAGAGGAACCATCGTGCGAGCATGACCCCGTCGATGAGGAGGATCCATTATGAAAAACGGCTGAACAAACTACATGCCGTAAATGATCAATTTAGCCATCCAATATTTTTATAATGCATAGTCATGCGATGGACATTTTATTAAATATACGATTAACATTTTTGTAATATTTGATGAACTTTTTATTTAACACACAAGAAATAGAAGAAAATAACATATATGAAAATAACCAAAAAGAAAGAAAAAGGAACCATAACAAAACCACTTAAAATCGGATAAAAATAAAACATTGAAAAAACATGAAAAAACCAAAAAGAAAAAAGCAGGAAATAGCAAAGGAAAAAACAACAAACGAAAAACACCTGAATCCCGTACGTGGGCCGACCCAAGTGGAGGCGTGCCTCAGCGAAGCCACGCTATTTTGACGGTCGCAAGCGTCAAATCACAATCACTAATTAAGGAGTACTCTTTTCAAACGTTGCCACTTGTCGCAACCTGAAAGATTTCCCTTTTTCTAGATTCATTTATTCAAAATATTTTATCTCTTAAACTGTACATCCAAATCCTGAACTGTTTTCCCCATTGGATTCCTCACGTCGAGATATTTGAAATTAGATCTCATCATGCTGATATGTTTCGACAAACATTTTTCTTACAAAAAAACCCGAGGTAGAAGCAAGATTCTTTTCCTTTTTTGAAGAGACACACATGTCTGTCTCGCAAAAGCAAATCCATGCCTCCCCCGGAAGAAAATAAACATGTTTTGTTTTTCCTTTTTAGAGAGGCACAATTGTGTCACTTGCGGAAGCAAATTTGTGTCTCTCATAGAAGCAAAAAAAAATTCCTTTTCCAAGATAATTGTGCCTCTCGCATCTGTGTCTCCAGAAGAAGTAAATACGTGTCTTTTACGGAAGCAAAAAAAATTGTTTGTTTTCATTTTTGAGAGACATAGTTGTGCATCTCGCAGAAGCAAATATGTGCCTCCACGATAAGTAAATATGTGCCCCTCACGGAAGCAAAAAAATGCTCTCAGTCCACCAAAAATGATCATTGCTGGGCTCCCGCAAAGAGTAGTACTTAGTTGCTCCTGCGTCAAATAGGGTCTGCATCTGCTCTCAGGGGGGATTTTAGCAGGCCCGGTAGCGGCACCTAGTTTGGGCCGAAATAATGTCCCACAGCCCCAAGAGGAGAGACTTTTTGTTCAAAAGGACCCTCTGGCCAACAGAATTGCCAAAAAAGACCACATGTCAAAAACATTGTCAAAAAGGACCCCCTCACTAGTGGCGGCAGGCGCGGCAGGCGACACATGGAACCTACCGCCACGCCATGAGGCGGCGGGCCCTGCCGCCACAGAAGGAGGCGGCAACGCGGGTTGTAACGGGTTATGTACAGCGCAGCAGCCGCGACGTAACGGGCGAGGCCAGGTGGGCCATGCCGCCACCGTGTGAGGCGGCCACTGTTGCCGCTGTCGCTCCCGGACCGACAGGCCATGCTGCTCGCGGGCCCAGCGTGTGGGCCACGCCGCCACTGCAGCAGGCGGCGTCCTTGTTGCTGCACGCGTGACAGCGCTGATTCCCGTGCTGACGGCGTAGATTTTCACGGCGCTGATTCCACGGTTCCTTGTTTTGCTTTCTGCCACAAGTTTCGATGATCTAGAATCGGATTCCCGCCTAAACTTTGTAGTACTGATTGCTACATAGACGACACTGATTAAAGCAGTGCGTGATTCTCACTTCCGTCTATTGCTCCAGCCGAAGCGACACTCGAGAGCGTTGTTGTTGCTACGTGTGGTGAGACACCGCGATGCTGGAATCCGATGCCGCGGTAGATGAGTTCTGGCTTGTTCTGCCGACAATACAGTGGTCCTCGTCTTTTTAAACGCACATTTGCGGCTTCGTGCGTATACACTCTCTCTCGCATATCTCTGGTTGCCTTCTCTGCCTCTCTGCTCTCTCTAAGTGTAGAAGAATACATAGACAAAGAAAAACTTGGTAGCCACTTTCACTCGTGATTTTGGCCGATTTAGAGTTGGATTTCGAAGATGATGAAGTTGAAGAAAAGATAGATTAAGATAAGATCTATCCAGTTTTGTTGGTTTCGTTTGCATGCATGATGTTTTCGTTCTGTTTGATTAGTTCCTAAGTGTGTATTCTCTATTGTTTTAGGCATAATTTTAGCACTTGGAGGAGTCATTTGGAGTCATTTAGAGCTTGAGGAGTAGGATTTGCGTAGAGAAGTGAACTACGAAGTTGAAGATCAAGGTATGAGCTTTGCAATACATGGAATTTTTTGTGCATGCACGATGGTAATTAGTTAGTCTTTTAGCTCGTCATTAGCTATGCGATGTTAGTGCTTAGAGGTTAGAAATAATTTCAGACGACGGATACAACATTTATAATATTTTTTTAGAAGAGTAGGTTGAAGATGTTGTATCTATGTTAGGTTCGTCCATTAGTATTGACATGCGAGAAATCTTAATACGGTAATTAAGAAAAAAACTTGTACTGTAATTGTTCATTGCATGTGGTATGTTATTTCATGTGGTATGTTTATTAATAAGTCTATAGTTAGGAAGCCATAGGTGTACTTTGTTAAGATTATGTGCTAATCTACTTGATGATGTATGTAATTAGGTAAAATAATTCATCTTAGTAGCAAACAAGGAGGAGATGACGTGATTGAAGAAATTGTGTTTCCATCTTCGTTATCCCTTTTCAGGTGATGACCACATACATGTAAGTGCTATTTTCATACTTTTGATAGCAGAAAGAAAATTCGTGTGTAATATTGATGTTCATGTGATAATAGGTTGACTCCGTTCATATAGTACCGGTGACGGAAATTTATTCGAACTATTTGGACTCTTAATTGCATTCGCAAGCACATCCATATTGGAGCTAAGGTATAAAATGACACCGTAATTTTGTTAATATTTTTTATATTGATGTACTGTTGTGAATAATGTGCATGCCGCTGCAAATATTATTATTTGTAAATAAATGATTGCTATCGTATGATATGAAAAAATTATATAAAGCCGGAAGAAATTAAATGTTTTACTCATATGATATTAAAATGTTATTATCGTACTATTATGTTTAGTGGTTGTTTGGATAGCGAGTAATTACCATCGGTTTTGTCATAACCTGTTGTAAGAAAATTAGTTTTTACTAATAGTCGTTTTTACTCTTGTAGACGAGTTTGAGAAAAAATAGATCTTTAAATACCCGTTAACCAAACAACCCCTTAAAGTCTAAGCAAATGATTCTAGAAACAAACCGAATATTTGTAACGAAAATACGATTATTATTTTAGTCGTATGATATGTAAATGTTGTCATCGTTACTAAATGTTCAGTTACTAATTATTTGAAATGTAAACATGTATGGTGGTTAGGTACTATGGAAAATTTAGTAGTGTACTATGGGAACGTCTTACGTGACGGTCCTTTCGGGGTGGATGTGTCCTTGTGCGAGTCGACTACAGTTGTAGTGAGAGACATGGTCAACGTGGGTTACGCAGCAGTTAGAAGGTGCATCCGAGCGGTGTTTGGCCTAGGGATGCAGGAAAAAAATGACAATGGAGGCCTTCGTCGTTGACAGAGCAAATGATGGGACAGTTGCCCGTTGGGGTTTGCGGCCTGTCACAGGTGATCGGTCATGGGGGTCGTACATGAGGTTTGCAAGCAATCTCAATAACTCAATGTATGGTCAGCCGATGGTGTATGTGGAGTTCATTTCAGTCACTAATGTTGCTGGATGCAGTAGCAGGGGTTGTGAGGTCGAGTTGGCCATCACATCAGCCCCTAGCGTCGGCCCATCGGAACCGTCGGGCGACCAGCCTATGTATGACACAGGATATTGGTCTGCGGCTGTTGACATGAGCGAACACGTGGAGGGATTGCCGGAGGCGCTAGATGATGATGATCATTCTTCTGCATCTTCGGAGTCAACCGAAGAAGAAGATGTTCCTCCTCAAAGGGCGGTCCCGGTGGCACTGCAACCTGGGTTTTTACAGGATATGAGCATCACCAACGAATTTCACTCTGCTTCTGGCCTAGGAGCGGGGAGCCTGGAGGTTGGGCAAGTTTTCCCAAACAAGAAGTCTGCTTACCAAGCAATGGGTAGCTATGCAATCGGCATCCACCGCCAGCATAGAGTGAAGCAGTCTGATAAAAAAGAGTTGAAGGTCATATGCATCCACGCCGCGAAAGGTTTTCGCGGAAGAGTTCTCGTTGGACTGAAGCCTGGGGTATGTCAGTCATGGCATATCACAAAAATAGTGGAGCATACGTGTGAGCAAACTGGGACTCTTTCAAATCACTGCAATGTGACAGCAAAATATGTGGCACGGACGATGGAAACGATTGTGCAGGGAAGTCTCAACATTATTGTTAGGGCTCTGCAAAAAGATGCAGAGGATCAAATTGGCTTCCCTGTTAGCTACAGCAAGGCTAGGCGTGCGAAGGAAAATATATTCAAGAACTTGTATGGTACCTATGAGGAGGCCTATTCTTATGCCCCTAGAATGCTTCATCAAATAGCAAGTGCTAATAGGGGGACTCAAGTTTGGCGGAGAGAACATCCAAACCCAATGAACCCGGGTGAGCTAATCCTGGACCGCTTATTCTGGGCATTCGCCCAGACTATACAAGCCCTCAGGCACTGTCGCCTGGTATTATCAGTTGATGGTACCTTCTCACTGGAAAGTACAAGGGCACACTATTGGTGGCGATTGCAGCGGATGCAAATAATCAGCTTCTTCCTATTACATATGCATTGGTCGAGAGCGAGAGCAAAGATAGCTGGTTGTGGTTCCTGAGCTGCGTGAAGATGGGTGTCGTGAAAGAGCGTGATGGTGTTTGCATCATCTCTGATCGCAACACTATATTATTAAGCGCTCTTGAAATAATTAAGGCATCGGAAAAAGAATGGGGCTGGCCCGATCTAGAGGGAAGGTGGTGCATGAGGCATTTGGCAGCAAACTTTTACTCCAAATTCAAAAACAAGGATTGGTTCAAGTTATTCAAGAGGATGTGCATGCAAAAAACTGAAGCCAAAATGAATGCGATCTGGGAAGGTATCAATGGTGAGATCGACCGCGCGGCCTTGCCGCAGAGAGAAGACCGGAGGGGTCGTAGGACGCCCATAAATTTGAGCCAGTGGATCGGCGAGAATTGCCCTCATTTGGACAAGTGGGCGCAGGCTCATGACACCGGGGCTCGGTATGTAATAATGACCAGCAACATGTTAGAGGTGTACAATGGTGTTCTTAAAGGGGTGCGAGCACTGCCTATCACAGCCCTAATTGAAGAAACTTGGAACCGGACCCTGTCATACTTTGCAGACAGGGTCACCGTCGCCAAAGCACAAGTTTAATTGAACAAGCCATGGTCCGAGAAGATGCAAAGACATCTAGATGAGAAAGTAAAGAAGTCCCAAAGTCATGGCTGCAGGAAAGTGGACGCACTTAGGAATAAGTGGGAGGTCAATGTGCGAGCCAAGTACATTAAGGGTCACCAGAAAGGATCAAAAAAGCAAGCTATCACCCTTGGCTCAACCTCCTGTGAGTGCACTTGTAATAAGCCCAAGCTTAAGGGATACCCTTGCAGTCATGTGCTCCGGGCGGCTGCTGATCAAAAAATCAGCGTCGAGCCATACATATCGCCGTACTTCAACATGTACAATCTGTACAACACTTGGAATGGTGAGTTCTGGGCTTGGGGCATTGATATTAACTACAAAATGTTGTGGCCAGATGGGCCAAAATGGGTTCCGAACGCCGACTTGATGAGAACCGCAAAGGGACAACGTCAGTCTAGGCGTCATCGCAATGACATGGACCATAGCCAGATGGGAGAACCAAGGCGATGCCGCATTTGCAGGTGTCCTGGACATTCACGCAGAGAATGCCCGTATCGAGCCAACAACAACGCATGATGTTGATATATATGTACTCGCTATGTCTATTTATATTTCTACTCGTTATGTGTACTTATATTAAATTTAAATTGAATCTCTTTATATTATTGTACTCGTGTTAACTTCAAATAATTAATGTAAAATCGTATCTCTTTGTATTTTTTAAGTTAATTTTGATTTGCATTTGTATTTGTGTCTTCCTCGTAATTTATATTTGTATGTTTGTGTGCAGGTTATGGGTGAAGTGCCAGTGCTTTTGCAGGAGCCCCATGACGCTGGCCAGCGTTGCCACCTATTTTTGAACCCAAATACTAAGCATGATTATCGGCCTTTCAGACTTCGAACCATAAAGAAAACATGGGCAATACACAGTACTTTCGTTGCTCACCTTGACGCTTATGGACTACAAGGTTTTGCTACGCTCACATCATGCGACGACCAAGTACGTTCGGACCCATCCCTATGTACCACCAGCAGTTTGAGATACTTGATGAGGCAGAAGTCACATGGAACCCGTGGACTCAGGACCAACTACAAATGGTCTTTGATGCTCGACCCTTCACACCAGGCATCTTGAGTGACAGTGCATTCTGGTTGACTCGCTGCAACTTATTGTTCCTGTGATGTGTTGAGCCTTACAACCCAGAGCGTGTAATGAGACAGTTCGGTCTCTATCAAGAAATTCCACCACCTTTTCCAAGACGTATCGATGAGGAAACCCATAAGTAAGATGTGACCTCCCTAAATAGTTAGTGTCTTTTTAATTTACTAAACTCACACTTTGTTACATAATTTGTAAGCTAACCAATATGGGCAGGGGTTGGAGTTTATACGATTGGAGTGAACAGAATATTCATTGGATACACAAGTGGGAAAATGAAGCGCTAGCAGATATAGTGCATCAACTTAGGTATATTTTATTTACATTATTTTATTTATTTACATTATTTTATTTACATTATTTATTTTACATTGGTTTACGTAATTATTTAATTTTGTAGACCGTATGATGGAAGTACAGATTAAGCGTACAAGCAGTGGTACTGCATGAACACACGTGCTAGCCTGGCCAGTCAGCCAGCTACTATACCAACACATCTCACACAGGAGGAGCAGGCGCGGAGACATATTGAGCTGCATGCAGCTTACTATCGTGACCAGATGGTAATCACTTGTAACTTTTTTAGGTCCATCATTTCATAATCATTTGAACTAAATAACATTCAAATATTGTTCAGCTTGAAAGTTGCAACGAATTAGGGCATATGGCTACGGATAGCATGCCGGCCCAGGGCCCAGCTCGCAAGTCATTCCAGAAACGTTTTCAACAATACATGGCAACAAAGTTCAGATGCGGTAGAGGCGACGACGTTGTCACTGGAGCGTACAACATGCCGGTAGCAAGGTCAGCTAGACCGAGTGCGGCAATGTCGATGTCAAAACCGACGGATCTCGGGTAGGGGGTCCCGAACTGTGCGTCTAAGGCGGATGGTAACAGGAGGCAGGGGACACGGTGTTTTACCCAGGTTCGGACCCTCTTGATGGAGGTAAAACTCTACGTCCTGCTTGATTGTTCTTGATAATATGAGTAGTACAAGAGTAGATCTACCACGAGATCAGAGAGGCTAAACCCTAGAAGCTAGCCTATGGTATGATTGTATATTGTCCTACGTACTAAAACTCCTCCGGTTTATATAGATACCGGAGGAGGCTAGGGTTACACAAGGTCGGTTATAAGGGAGGAGATATACATATCCGTATTGCCTAGCTTGCCTTCCACGCCAAGTAGAGTCCCATCCGGACACGTGACGAAGTCTTCAATCTCATATCTTCACAGTCCAACAGTCCGGCCAAAGGATATAGTCCGGCTATCCGGAGACCCCCTAATCCAGGACACCCTCAGCCGTCGTCCAGACCAAGCGAGGCGTGTACGAGCCATGGGTAGTGGGGGCACGGTCCGAGTACTAGAATGACATTTCCATGACATGACTCATCTCTACCACTGCATCGCTCTTCTTCGGTGCAGCTTCAGGACCATGGCACGTGCTTGGATTCGATGCTCGAGCAGACTCTTTCCCATAACCCATATGCGTACACAGGATATGATGCATACACCCAAGGTGAGGGATCTCAGTCGTATCTCTCCACGCGAGGGATCTCCATTCCCGAGGAGACTCGTGTACCAGATTTAAACCAGCACCACGTACCATGGCCAGACAGTACAGGCGAGGGATCTGATCAGGTAGTCATGTTTACATTTTAATGCATTTACAATGATATCATATATTATCCTCTAACAGTTTATTTACAATGTTTTTATGTGCAAGACATACCTGATGTTAATTGGGGCGATGAGAACACCCAACGTGGCGTCAACACAGGCGTCCGGAGAGCATCACATGATCATGGCGGCACGGTTACATCATTAGTTACAGAGTTCTTCGGAGGGGACGTTATTGGCCCATCTTTTATCCCCGCGGAGTCACAACCATACGCCTACAATTACGCTTCAGGTTCGCAACAAGGATTCGCGACTCCACCGCCTACGCAGGACTCGCAGACACATGAAGCCAAATTGGAGTACGGCCACGGTCTTCGTGTAACTCGGCCACCTAATCGCTTGTCGCCTTCCGGTCGTAAGGAAAGGCCAGGTGGTCGTCGTAAAGTAGGGTGATTCATCTATCCACGTGCGCGACCCATTGTATCTACATATGTCAGTATGAGACTTTTTGATTTGAACATCTATGTATGCTGAAATAAAAATGCACCAGTCAGGAACAATTTTTCCCGCCTATATCTCCCGCCGTACTATCCCGCTCCACTCTTCGTCTTATGTTAGGCCGAAATGATTTTTTTATAAAAAAATTGGCTCATGAATACTGTGCAACCATTGCCCATCTTAGACATTGAAAAAATATATTTTCAGGCAACCCTTTCCCCTCAATATTTTCCGGCCAACGCTTTCCCTCCATATGTTCCCGCCACCCGTTTCCCGCCAACCCCTTCCTGCCATATCTTCCTGCCACCCGTTTCCCGCCAACCCCTTCCCGCCAACCCTTTCCCGCCATTTTCTCCTCTCTACCTATAAAACCCCCTTCAGACGGAGGTGGATAAGCATTCGAGTGTAGTGTAGTCGAGATGTCCCATTATCCTTTCGATCGTAGTTTTCACCCTGGGATGAGCAGGACTCTTCTGAGGCTAGCTACCGATTTCAGGATGGACAATAGGATAGTTCCATGGGACGAACTCACCGGTAGTGGCACCATATTGAATGAGTTGGCTCACCAATTACGTAGGTTTGGGTGGCCTGAAAGGACCTATGAGGAGGTACGTAAAGAACTTCTTAGGTTGAATGCAAGGTGGAAGAAGGTAGTGGAGCCGAAGAGATAAACTTTTAAAAGGACTGCAGAAAAGCATCTATTTTTATGGACTGAGAAGAGCGAGGACGAAAATGATATCTTCATGCCGCCGCTTCCGGGTTCTGCATCGTCAAAGGGCAAGAGTACTGCATCCTCGAAGGGCAAGAGTTCTGCATCGTCCAAGGGTAAGAGTTCTGCATCCTCGAAGGGCAATAGTTCTGCATCGACGGAGGATGACGATGATGCCTTCATGTAGTTTTTAAGCTGTATTCCAGTTCTACCGTTTAATTCAGATGTACTTGCATTATTAGTTTGTACTCTCTTATTATAGGGCATTATGTTCTATCTTAATTTCATTCTGTAGTTGTTGCACGATGTTCGATATTAGTGTAGGGCAAGAAAATGCCATTACTTTATTCTAAAACTATATTTTTTTCCATTACGACACGGTACAACTGAAAATAAGATACATCATAGAATTGAAATAAAGCTACATTAAACTGCAGAACTAAAAAAACAAATGATTACAAAATTTAAAATACTACCACAGGAATCTACTGAGTCCAGCGTGGATATTTTCCTTTTCCATCGCGCATGCACCAGGCCATGTCGTCCTGCAAGCGGCAGAGCACGAGGGGCCGCCTCACCCGGTGGCAGCAGGGCCCACCAGGCTTGCCCCGTTCCGTCCTGGCTCGTGGAACTGTACGAAGGTCGTTATACACCGCGCCGCCGCCTCCAGCCGTGGCGGCAGGTGCCACGTCTCGCCTGTTGCGCCTGCCGCCACTGCCCAGGGGGTCTTTTTTGTCAATTTCGTCGAGACGGGGTCTTTTGTGGCAATTCCAGTGGACAGGTGGTCTGTTTCGACAAAAAATCAAGAAGAGAGTCCTTGAAACTAAACGGCCCAATCAGAGTAGAGCAGATTCAGTGATGAACATGACGGACGATCGTTTCCCTCTAAATCCTTGAAAGTACCACTTGGAGTTGAATCCTACATCGCGGAACCATCACTGTGGCGATAATCGCTGAATGGTTGGGCTGTAACTTGGTCAAAGCGGACCGACGATTACCACTCTCTTAGACAGAAAAAAACAGTTCTGCACTTCTCTGCACTCTCCCTGGCAATCAATAAACAGAGATGAGCACAGGCACAGGCCAAGCCAGGTGGAGAAGGAGCGGATCATGAGTGTCGGCTGACCCCTGCCGGATATAACCACCCCCAGCATAAATGTTTTTTTAAGAAAAGGTGACTGTCGTGTCAAAAAAGGCTCGAAACTAGCCCGGCTTTAAATTAACAAAGCCATCAACCGGCCAGGATTACAGACACACAACTTACAAGGAAGGAAAACAAGAAAACGACAAAGATACAAAGTGCTAGAACAGCTCTCGGCCTATCAGCAATACAGGCAATCAGAAAAATAGAAGAAGGAGCTCTGCCTGAATTACCCCAGCCAAACATCTAGAATAGCGGCCACACCAGCATCGGGTGAGAATCAACGAGAGCAGCACAAGCAACGGTGGCCAACGCCATCGCCTACTCCCGTGGAACCTGTCAGTAAGCCATCCGATTCCACCTCCGAAGAAGACCATAATCCCCTCGCCCTGGCTCGAAGGGCGCCGTATCGTCGGGAGGCAGGTAGCTCATCATGAGCCACATGGACAATACGAACAGAGCACCAAAGGCATGAGGGACCAGAGCTCAAGCCACAGTCGATGAGCTACCGCGACCTCGCCACCAAACACATCTAACCGCACATCCAAACGCGAGAAGAAGAACGATACCGCAAGACGAAGACCGGCGGAAGAAGATGCACAAGAAGTCGCCACCATCCGCACCCAAACCAGCAGCAAGCGCCGACCTTCCTTTCACGCACCCCGGACGACGCCTTCATGAAGGGATGCGACGACAGCACGCCGCCGCCGTCCGCAAGGGGAGCAGGGGCTTTCGCCACATGAAAGCAAGGAGGAGAGGGAAGGGACCTTGACAAAGCCTCCGAGGAAGGAGCCGACGCCAATCAATGGCGTTGTCATTGTCATGGCCACCGCCGATGGCCAAGGGTTTCCCCCAGTCCCGCTCCACATCTCGGGCACAAGGCCAAAGACTGACCAAAGGGGTGCAAGCCAACAGAGAGGGACGGAGGTCAAGCAGGAGCGCCGGCCGACGGGGCGCAACGCCATCGCAGTACACATCCGCCACAACCTCACCGCCCGCACGGTCGAAGTCGCGGACTAGCACCCACGCCGCCGCTCGCCACAGAGCCGACGACGTCCGCCAAGCCCGGGGCCGCCGCCCTGGCATCCTCCCACCAGGCGCATCACATCCACCACCAGCCAACAGCCTCGCCACGCCACCAAGGTTCACCTCCACACCCACAGACCACACCCTCAAGAGACAAGAACACCGTCTCAAAAAAAAGAGACAAGAACACAAGCGCGTCTGCGGCAATCCCATCAACCAGATCCGGCCGGGATCAAGGGCCAGCAGCCGCCCGAGCACCGGATCCGGCGACTAGGGGACAGCGGCGGCCAGCCTAGACAGACAAAAGGTACACCATCTTTCCGAGAGAAAAAAACAGTTCTGAATTTCTCTGCACTTTCCACTCTCACTGGCAAGGAAACAACAGATGAGCATAGGCCAAAGCCGACCATGGAGTGGCTCGAGGATGCCACTGCTTGGCGCTGCGGCACGACTAGAGGGAGATATGCCCGAAAGGGGATCTGTCGGTGGGCGTGCTGTTGGCTGTCTGTGTCGATGTTGTTCTTGGCGCCTGGGATCAATCAAAAAGAAAGTGAGAAAAAGCTGATTCGGCGATGAATATACTAACTTTCACCCTGCTGAATCAACATCTGTGGCAGCGGAATTATGTTTGTCAAACAACATGACGATGATGTGTGTGGCTAGCAGCTGCAACAAGTACTCCCGGAATGCAGCTGCAGGGCAGGCGTTCAGCTGCTCTGTTTCTGACTACTTCTCATCCAGGTTCATCGCTAGCTACCTCTACACCTGACAGACACAAATTCAGTCTACATCTCCAATGTACTACAACCTTACTGACTTGCAAACAAGCAAAGATTTCAAATTATAGCAACATATATTACCCACTTCCGTTCATTTGAAGTACGCAATCCATGGAACAATATACATGCCGCGAAAGAATAAGACCATCCAAAAAGGACTAAACCTGGCTAACCACAGTCAGTACATGTTCTTCTTCTGACCTCTTTGGTCACTCAGCGCAGCTCCAGTCAGCAGCAGAAGGAGCCAATTCAATTATAAGTGTCGACTGACCCTGCAGAATGTAACAATGCGGCTACAGGCACAAGAATTATAAAACAGGCAGCACTACGCCTCGGTCACGATTGTCTTCCGCAAGCTTCAGCTCGAAGCTCGTCAATGGGCTGATGCTGGCAGGACTAGAGTGCAGGCCTTGGCCGACACCAGCCCGACTGATTACCGATGACGCTGTACTTTGGTTGAAGAACCCTTCTTAGGGCAATGAAAGCAGTGCTAAGTGCTAACTGCATTTCGTCCAAAAAAAACAGGCAGCAGAATTAGGCGTAACTGTTAGTTGTACTTGAGACAACACAGGTCAAGACCAAGAGCAGATGCCCGTCAAAAAAAAAGATGTCATACATGGCGCCTGCGAGAGAAGTTACAAGCACAATAATTCTGGGGACACAATTAATACCCCTCACGGTACCACCCTTGATCTGACTAAACGCATCCTTGAGTTTGGCTTCCAGTTGGCTCTTGCCGGTAGAGCTCTTAACCAAAACGCAAATATGTATATCAATTAATAGCATATTAAAATCTACATGGGTTGTATATGTGATACATGTCTTGTATGAAAAGGAGTCACAAAAATAACTAATCTTATTATTTTTCTAGGATATCCAAATTTATCTATTTATGCATAATATATATTTTTTCTTTTGGATTACAAACATGTATTCAACATGAACATGTGTGAACATAAAGGTTTTTTTGCCACGACTGTAACCATTTTTGTATAAGAACATATTTGATTGGATGTTTTTTTGGGATTAGATAGGGTTTAAGGCCAGATGTTTACTCCGTAGTGGCTGCTTGGTGAGGCCAGGCAGGATCTTCCTCCTCACCCGCTAGGTGATCCATCACATGTATCAACAGAGACTTGGGCGCCTTGGCCTCCTTGCCCTGACTTGTGTGCTTGTGACTTGTGAGGAATAAACAAGAGAATGAGGGGACGTGAATGGGGGAAGGGTGGTGTACTGGATGTTAAAGCCACCATGATCCTATAAAATGAAGGAATAGAAGTTTGATCGCTAAAGTATTAAGTTGGTGTGCTCACTAGTCAGTGTAAATTTGAGCTATGAACTAACAAACCATCAGTGCAAATGAGTTGCACCTATTTTTAGAGATGGTTCCCCTAAATTTGTAGTTTTTTAAATTCATTTCATATAAAGTTGCTCCTCACCATACCTCGCCGATCACCGAGGTCACACTGGTGAATCTGAGCTCTCTGAGAGGAACCATCGTGCAAGCATGACCCCGTCGATGAGGAGGATCCATTATGACAAACGGCTGAACAAACTACATGCCGTAAATGATCAATTTAGCCATCCAATATTTTTATAATGCATAGTCATGCGATGGACATTTTATTAAATATACGATTAACATTTTTATAATATTTGATGAACTTTTTATATAACACACAAGAAATAGAAGAAAATAACATATATGAAAATAACCAAAAAGAAAGAAAAAGGAACCATAACAAAACCACTTAAAATCGGATAAAAATAAAACATTGAAAAAACATGAAAAAACCAAAAAGAAAAAAGCAGGAAATAGCAAAGGAAAAAACAGCAAACGAAAAGCACCTGAATCCCGTACGTGGGCCGACCCAAGTGGAGGCGTGCCTCAGCGAAGCCACGCTATTTTGACGGTCGCAAGCGTCAAATCACAATCACTAATTAAGGAGTACTCTTTTCGAACGTTGCCACTTGTCGCAACCTGAAAGATTTCCCTTTTTTCTAGATTCATTTATTCAAAATATTTTATCTCTTAAACTGTACATCCAAATCCTGAACTGTTTTCCCCATTGGATTCCTCACGTCGAGATATTTGAAATTAGATCTCATCATGCTGATATGTTTCGACAAACATTTTTCTTACAAAAAAACCCGAGGTAGAAGCAAGATTCTTTTCCTTTTTTGAAGAGACACACATGTCTGTCTCGCAAAAGCAAATCCATGCCTCCCCCGGAAGAAAATAAACATGTTTTGTTTTTCCTTTTTAGAGAGGCACAATTGTGTCACTTGCGGAAGCAAATTTGTGTCTCTCATAGAAGCAAAAAAAAATTCCTTTTCCAAGATAATTGTGCCTCTCGCATCTGTGTCTCCAGAAGAAGTAAATACGTGTCTTTTACGGAAGCAAAAAAAATTGTTTGTTTTTATTTTTGAGAGACATAGTTGTGCATCTCGCAGAAGCAAATATGTGCCTCCACGATAAGTAAATATGTGCGCCTCACGGAAGCAAAAAATGCTCTCAGTCCACCAAAAATGATCATTGCTGGGCTCCCGCAAAGAGTAGTACTTAGTTGCTCCTGCGTCAAATAGGGTCTGCATCTGCTCTCAGGGGGGATTTTAGCAGGCCCGGTAGCGGCACCTAGTTTGGGCCGAAATAATGTCCCACAGCCCCAAGAAGAGAGATTTTTTGTTCAAAAGGACCCTCTGGCCAATAGAATTGCCAAAAAAGACCACATGTCAAAAACATTGTCAAAAAGGACCCCCTCACTAGTGGCGGCAGGCGCGGCAGGCGACACATGGAACCTACCGCCACGCCATGAGGCGGCGGGCCCTGCCGCCACAGAAGGAGGCGGCAACGCGGGTTGTAACGGGTTATGTACAGCGCAGCAGCCGCGACGTAACGGGCGAGGCCAGGTGGGCCATGCCGCCACCGTGTGAGGCGGCCACTGTTGCCGCTGTCGCTCCCGGACCGACAGGCCATGCTGCTCGCGGGCCCAGCGTGTGGGCCACGCCGCCACTGCAGCAGGCGGCGTCCTTGTTGCTGCACGCGTGACAGCGCTGATTCCCGTGCTGACGGCGTAGATTTTCACGGCGCTGACTCCACGGTTCCTTGTTTTGCTTTCTGCCACAAGTTTCGATGATCTAGAATCGGATTCCCGCCTAAACTTTGTAGTACTGATTGCTACATAGACGACACTGATTAAAGCAGTGTGTGATTCTCACTTCCGACTATTGCTCCAGCCGAAGCGACACTCGAGAGCGTTGTTGTTGCTACGTGTGATGAGACACCGCGGTGCTGGAATCCGATGCCGCGGTAGGTGAGTTCTGGCTTGTTCTGCCGACAATACAGTGGTCCTCGTCTTTTTAAACGCACATCTGCGGCTCCGTGCGTATACACTCTCTCTCGCATATCTCTGGTTGCCTTCTCTGCCTCTCTGCTCTCTCTAAGTGTAGAAGAATACATAGACAAAGAAAAACTTGGTAGCCACTTTCACTCGTGATTTTGGCCGACTTAGAGTTGGATTTCGAAGATGACGAAGTTGAAGAAAAGATAGATTAAGATAAGATCTATCCATTTTTGTTGGTTTCGTTCGCATGCATGATGTTTTCGTTCTGTTTGATTATCTCCTAAGTGTGTATTCTCTGTTGTTTTAGGCATAATTTTAGCACTTGGAGGAGTCATTTGGAGTCATTTAGAGCTTGAGGAGTAGGATTTGCGTAGCGAAGTGAACTACGAAGTTGAAGATCAAGGTATGAGCTTTGCAATACATGGAATTTTTTGTGCATGCACGATGGTAATTAGTTAGTCTTTTAGCTCGTCATTAGCTATGCGATGTTAGTGCTTAGAGGTTAGAAATAATTTCAGACGACGGATACAACATTTATAATATTTTTTTAGAAGAGTAGGTTGAAGATGTTGTATCTATGTTAGGTGCGTTCATTAGTATTGACATGCGAGAAATCTTAATACGGTAATTAAGAAAAAACTTGTACTGTAATTGTTCATTGCATGTGGTATGTTATTTCATGTGGTATGTTTATTAATAAGTCTATAGTTAGGAAGCCATAGGTGTACTTTGTTAAGATTATGTGCTAATGTACTTGATGATGTATGTAATTAGGTAAAATAATTCATCTTAGTAGCAAACAAGGAGGAGATGACGTGATTGAAGAAATTGTGTTTCCATCTTCGTTATCCCTTTTCAGGTGATGACCACATACATGCAAGTGCTATTTTCATACTTTTGATAGCAGAAAGAAAATCCGTGTGTAATATTGATGTTCATGTGATAATAGGTTGACTCCGTTCATATAGTACCGGTGACGGAAATTTATTCGAACTATTTGGACTCTTAATTGCATTCGCAAGCACATCCATATTGGAGCTAAGGTATAAAATGACACCGTAATTTTGTTAATATTTTTTATATTGATGTACTGTTGTGAATAATGTGCATGCCGCTGCAAATATTATTATTTGTAAATAAATGATTGCTATCGTATGATATGAAAAAATTATATAAAGCCGGAAGAAATTAAATGTTTTACTCATATGATATTAAAATGTTATTATCGTACTATTATGTTTAGTGGTTGTTTGGATAGCGAGTAATTACCATCGGTTTTGTCATAACCTGTTGTAAGAAAATTAGTTTTTACTAATAGTCGTTTTTACTCTTGTAGACGAGTTTGAGAAAAAATAGATCTTTAAATACCCGTTAACCAAACAACCCCTTAAAGTCTAAGCAAATGATTCTAGAAACAAACCGAATATTTGTAACGAAAATACGATTATTATTTTAGTCGTATGATATGTAAATGTTGTCATCGTTACTAAATGTTCAGTTACTAATTATTTGAAATGTAAACATGTATGGTGGTTTGGTACTATGGAAAATTTAGTAGTGTACTATGGGAACGTCTTACGTGACGGTCCTTTCGGGGTGGATGTGTCCTTGTGCGAGTCGACTACAGTTGTAGTGAGAGACATGGTCAACGTGGGTTACGCAGCAGTTAGAAGGTGCATCCGAGCGGTGTTTGGCCCAGGGATGCAGGAAAAAAATGACAATGGAGGCCTTCGTCGTTGACAGAGCAAATGATGGGACAGTTGCCCGTTGGGGTTTGCGGCCTGTCACAGGTGATCGGTCATGGGGGTCGTACATGAGGTTTGCAAGCAATCTCAATAACTCAATGTATGGTCAGCCGATGGTGTATGTGGAGTTCATTTCAGTCACTAATGTTGCTGGATGCAGTAGCAGGGGTTGTGAGGTCGAGTTGGCCATCACATCAGCCCCTAGCGTCGGCCCATCGGAACCGTCGGGCGACCAGCCTATGTATGACACAGGATATTGGTCTGCGGCTGTTGACATGAGCGAACACGTGGAGGGATTGCCGGAGGCGCTAGATGATGATGATCATTCTTCTGCGTCTTCGGAGTCAACCGAAGAAGAAGATGTTCCTCCTCAAAGGGCGGTCCCGGCGGCACTGCAACCTGGGTTTTTACAGGATATGAGCATCACCAACGAATTTCACTCTGCTTCTGGCCTAGGAGCGGGGAGCCTGGAGGTTGGGCAAGTTTTCCCAAACAAGAAGTCTGCTTACCAGGCAATGGGTAGCTATGCAATCGGCATCCACCGCCAGCATAGAGTGAAGCAGTCTGATAAAAAAGAGTTGAAGGTCATATGCATCCACGCCGCGAAAGGTTTTCGCGGAAGAGTTCTCGTTGGACTGAAGCCTGGGGTATGTCAGTCATGGCATATCACAAAAATAGTGGAGCATACGTGTGAGCAAACTGGGACTCTTTCAAATCACTGCAATGTGACAGCAAAATATGTGGCACGGACGATGGAAACGATTGTGCAGGGAAGTCTCAACATTATTGTTAGGGCTCTGCAAAAAGATGCAGAGGATCAAATTGGCTTCCCTGTTAGCTACAGCAAGGCTAGGCGTGCGAAGGAAAATATATTCAAGAACTTGTATGGTACCTATGAGGAGGCCTATTCTTATGCCCCTAGAATGCTTCATCAAATAGCAAGTGCTAATAGGGGGACTCAAGTTTGGCGGAGAGAACGTCCAAACCCAATGAACCCGGGTGAGCTAATCCTGGACCGCTTATTCTGGGCATTCGCCCAGACTATACAAGCCCTCAGGCACTGTCGCCTGGTATTATCAGTTGATGGTACCTTTCTCACTGGAAAGTACAAGGGCACACTATTGGTGGCGATTGCAGCGGATGCAAATAATCAGCTTCTTCCTATTACATATGCATTGGTCGAGAGCGAGAGCAAAGATAGCTGGTTGTGGTTCCTGAGCTGCGTGAAGATGGGTGTCGTGAAAGAGCGTGATGGTGTTTGCATCATCTCTGATCGCAACACTATATTATTAAGCGCTCTTGAAATAATTAAGGCATCGGAAAAAGAGTGGGGCTGGCCCGATCTAGAGGGAAGGTGGTGCATGAGGCATTTGGCAGCAAACTTTTACTCCAAATTCAAAAACAAGGATTGGTTCAAGTTATTCAAGAGGATGTGCATGCAAAAAAGTGAAGCCAAAATGAATGCGATCTGGGCAGGTATCAATGGTGAGATCGACCGCGCGGCCTTGCCGCAGAGAGAAGACCGGAGGGGTCGTAGGACGCCCATAAATTTGAGCCAGTGGATCGGCGAGAATTGCCCTCATTTGGACAAGTGGGCGCAGGCTCATGACACCGGGGCTCGGTATGTAATAATGACCAGCAACATGTCAGAGGTGTACAATGGTGTTCTTAAAGGGGTGCGAGCACTGCCTATCACAGCCCTAATTGAAGAAACTTGGAACCGGACCCTGTCATACTTTGCAGACAGGGTCACCGTCGCCAAAGCACAAGTTTAATTGAACAAGCCATGGTCCGAGAAGATGCAAAGACATCTAGACGAGAAAGTAAAGAAGTCCCAAAGTCATGGCTGCAGGAAAGTGGACGCACTTAGGAATAAGTGGGAGGTCAATGTGCGAGCCAAGTACGTTAAGGGTCACCAGAAAGGATCAAAAAAGCAAGCTGTCACCCTTGGCTCAACCTCCTGTGAGTGCACTTGTAACAAGCCCAAGCTTAAGGGCTACCCTTGCAGTCATGTGCTCCGGGCGGCTGCTGATCAAAAAATCAGCGTCGAGCCATACATATCGCCGTACTTCAACATGTACAATCTGTACAACACTTGGAATGGTGAGTTCTGGGCTTGGGGCATTGATATTAACTACAAAATGTTGTGGCCAGATGGGCCAAAATGGGTTCCGAACGCCGACTTGATGAGAACCGCAAAGGGACAACGTCAGTCTAGGCATCATCGCAATGACATGGACCATAGCCAGATGGGAGAACCAAGGTGATGCCGCATTTGCAGGTGTCCTGGACATTCACGTAGAGAATGCCCGTATCGAGCCAACAACAACGCATGATGTTGATATATATGTACTCGCTATGTCTATTTATATTTCTACTCGTTATGTGTACTTATATTAAATTTAAATTGAATCTCTTTATATTATTGTACTCGTGTTAACTTCAAATAATTAATGTAAAATCGTATCTCTTTGTATTTTTTAAGTTAATTTTGATTTGCATTTGTATTTGTGTCTTCCTCGTAATTTATATTTGTATGTTTGTGTGCAGGTTATGGGTGAAGTGCCAGTGCTTTTGCAGGGGCCCCATGACGCTGGCCACCGTTGCCACCTATTTTTGAACCCAAATACTAAGCATGATTATCGGCCTTTCAGACTTCGAACCATAAAGAAAACATGGGCAATACACAATACTTTCGTTGCTCACCTTGACGCTTATGGACTACAAGGTTTTGCTAGGCTCACATCATGCGACGACCAAGTACATTATTTTATTTATTTACATTATTTTATTTATTTACATTTTATTTATTTACATTATTTTATTTACATTATTTATTTTACATTGGTTTACGTAATTATTTAATTTTGTAGACCGTATGATGGAAGTACAGATTAAGCGTACAAGCAGTGGTACTGCATGAACACACGTGCTAGCCTGGCCAGTCAGCCAGCTACTATACCAACACATCTCACACAGGAGGAGCAGGCGCGGAGACATATTGAGCTGCATGCAGCTTACTATCGTGACCAGATGGTAATCACTTGTAACTTTTTTAGGTCCATCATTTCATAATCATTTGAACTAAATAACGTTCAAATATTGTTCAGCTTGAAAATTGCAACGAATTAGGGCATATGGCTACGGATAGCATGCCGGCCCAGGGCCCAGCTCGCAAGTCATTCCAGAAACGTTTTCAACAATACATGGCAACAAAGTTCAGATGCGGTAGAGGCGACGACGTTGTCACTGGAGCGTACAACATGCCGCTAGCAAGGTCAGCCAGACCGGGTGCGGCAATGTCGATGTCAAAACCGACTGATCTCGGGTAGGGGGTCCCGAACTGTGCGTCTAAGGCGGATGGTAACAGGAGGCAGGGGACACGGTGTTTTACCCAGGTTCGGACCCTCTTGATGGAGGTAAAACTCTACGTCCTGCTTGATTGTTCTTGATAATATGAGTAGTACAAGAGTAGATCTACCACGAGATCAGAGAGGCTAAACCCTAGAAGCTAGCCTATGGTATGATTGTATGTTGTCCTACGGACTAAAACTCCTTCGGTTTATATAGATACCGGAGGAGGCTAGGGTTACACAAGGTCGGTTATAAGGGAGGAGATATACATATCCGTATTGCCTAGCTTGCCTTCCACGCCAAGTAGAGTCCCATCCGGACACGTGATGAAGTCTTCAATCTCATATCTTCACAGTCCAACAGTCTGGCCAAAGGATATAGTCCGGCTGTCCGGAGACCCCCTAATCCAGGACACCCTCAACCGTCGTCCAGACCAAGCGAGGCGTGTACGAGCCATGGGTAGTGGGGGCACGGTCCGAGTACTAGAACGACATTGCCATGACATGACTCATCTCTACCACTGCATCGCTCTTCTTCGGTGCAGCTTCAGGACCATGGCACGGGCTTGGATTCGATGCTCGAGCAGACTCTTTCCCATAACCCTTATGCGTACACAGGATATGATGCATACACCCAAGGTGAGGGATCTCAGTCGTATCTCTCCACGCGAGGGATCTCCATTCCCGAGGAGACTCGTGTACCAGATTTAAACCAGCACCACGTACCATGGCCAGACAGTACAGGCGAGGGATCTGATCAGGTAGTCATGTTTACATTTTAATGCATTTACAATGATATCATATATTATCCTCTAACAGTTTATTTACAATGTTTTTATGTGCAAGACATACCTGATGTTAATTGGGGCGATGAGAACACCCAACGTGGCGTCAACACAGGCGTCCGGAGAGCATCACATGATCATGGCGGCACGGTTACATCATTAGTTACAGAGTTCTTCGGAGGGGACGTTATTGGCCCATCTTTTATCCCCGCGGAGTCACAACCATACGCCTACAATTACGCTTCAGGTTCGCAACAAGGATTCGCGACTCCGCCGCCTACGCAGGACTCGCAGACACATGAAGCCAAATTGGAGTACGGCCACGGTCTTCGTGTAACTCGGCCACCTAATCGCTTGTCGCCTTCCGGTCGTAAGGAAAGGCCAGGTGGTCGTCGTAAAGTAGGGTGATTCATCTATCCACGTGCGCGACCCATTGTATCTACATATGTCAGTATGAGACTTTTCGATTTGAACATCTATGTATGCTGAAATAAAAATGCACCAGTCAGGAACAATTTTTCCCGCCTATATCTCCCGCCGTACTATCCCGCTCCACTCTTCGTCTTATGTTAGGCCGAAATGATTTTTTTATAAAAAAATTGGCTGATGAATACTGTGCAACCATTGCCCATCTTAGACATTGAAAAAATATATTTTCAGGCAACCCTTTCCCCTCAATATTTTCCGGCCAACGCTTTCCCTCCATATGTTCCCGCCACCCGTTTCCCGCCAACCCCTTCCCGCCATATCTTCCTGCCACCCGTTTCCCGCCAACCCCTTCCCGCCAACCCTTTCCCGCCATTTTCTCCTCTCTACCTATAAAACCCCCTTCAGACGGAGGTGGATAAGCATTCGAGTGTAGTGCAGTCGAGATGTCCCATTATCCTTTCGATCGTAGTTTTCACCCTGGGATGAGCAGGACTCTTCTGAGGCTAGCTACCGATTTCAGGATGGACAATAGGATAGTTCCATGGGACGAACTCACCGGTAGTGGCACCATATTGAATGAGTTGGCTCACCAATTACGTAGGTTTGGGTGGCCTGAAAGGACCTATGAGGAGGTACGTAAAGAACTTCTTAGGTTGAATGCAAGGTGGAAGAAGGTAGTGGAGCCGAAGAGATAAACTTTTAAAAGGACTGCAGAAAAGCATCTATTTTTATGGACTGAGAAGAGCGAGGACGAAAATGATATCTTCATGCCGCCGATTCCGGGTTCTGCATCGTCAAAGGGCAAGAGTTCTGCATCGTCTAAGGGCAAGAGTTCTGCATCGTCTAAGGGCAAGAGTACTGCATCCTCGAAGGGCAAGAGTTCTGCATCGTCCAAGGGTAAGAGTTCTGCATCCTCGAAGGGCAATAGTTCTGCATCGACGGAGGATGACGATGATGCCTTCATGTAGTTTTTAAGCTGTATTCCAGTTCTACCATTTAATTCAGATGTACTTGCATTATTAGTTTGTACTCTCTTATTATAGGGCATTATGTTCTATCTTAATTTCATTCTATAGTTGTTGCACGATGTTCGATATTAGTGGAGGGCAAGAAAATGCCATTACTTTATTCTAAAACTATATTTTTTTTCCATTACGACACGGTACAACTGAAAATAAGATACATCGTAGAATTGAAATAAAGCTACATTAAACTGCAGAAATAAAAAAACAAATGATTACGAAATTTAAAATACTACCACAGGAATCTACTGAGTCCAGCGTGGATATTTTCCTTTTCCATCGCGCGTGCACCAGGCCATGTCGGCCCGCAAGCGGCAGAGCACGAGGGGCCGCCTCACCCGGTGGCAGCAGGGCCCACCAGGCTTGCCCCGTTCCGTCCTGGCTCGTGGAACTATACGAAGGTCGTTATACACCGCGCCGCCGCCTCCAGCCATGGCGGCAGGTGCCACGTCTCGCCTGTTGCGCCTGCCGCCACTGCCCAGGGGGTCTTTTTTTGTCAATTTCGTCGGGACGGGGTCTTTTGTGGCAATTCCAGTGGACAGGTGGTCTGTTTCAACAAAAAATCAAGAAGAGAGTCCTTGAAACTAAACGGCCCAATCAGAGTAGAGCAGATTCAGTGATGAACATGACGGACGATCGTTTCCCTCTAAATCCTTGAAAGAACCACTTGGAGTTGAATCCTACATCGCGGAACCATCACTGTGGCGATAATCGCTGAATGGTTGGGCTGTAACTTGGTCAAAGCGGACCGACGATTACCACTCTCTTAGACAGAAAAAAACAGTTCTGCACTTCTCTGCACTCTCCCTAGCAATCAATCAACAGAGATGTGCACAGGCACAGGCCAAGCCAGGTGGAGAAGGAGCGGATCATGAGTGTCGGCTGACCCCTGCCGGATATAACCACCCCCAGCATAAATGTTTTTTTAAGAAAAGGTGACTGTCGTGTCAAAAAAGGCTCGAAACTAGCCCGGCTTTAAATTAACAAAGCCATCAACCGGCCAGGATTACAGACACACAACTTACAAGGAAGGAAAACAAGAAAACGACAAAGATACAAAGTGCTAGAACAGCTCTCGGCCTATCAGCAATACAGGCAATCAGAAAAATAGAAGAAGGAGCTCTGCCTGAATTACCCCAGCCAAACATCTAGAATAGCGGCCACACCAGCATCGGGTGAGAATCAACGAGAGCAGCACAAGCAACGGTGGCCAACGCCATCGCCTACTCCCGTGGAACTTGTCAGTAAGCCATCCGATTCCACCTCCGAAGAAGACCATAATCCCCTCGCCCTGGCTCGAAGGGCGCCGTATCGTCGGGAGGCAGGTAGCTCATCATGAGCCACATGGACAATACGAACAGAGCACCAAAGGCATGAGGGACCAGAGCTCAAGCCACAGTCGATGAGCTACCGCGACCTCGCCACCAAACACATCTAACCGCACATCCAAATGCGAGAAGAAGAACGATACCGCAAGACGAAGACCGGCGGAAGAAGATGCACAAGAAGTCGCCACCATCCGCACCCAAACCAGCAGCAAGCGCCGACCTTCCTTTCACGCACCCCGGACGACGCCTTCATGAAGGGATGCGACGACAGCACGCCGCCGCCGTCCGCAAGGGGAGCAGGGGCTTTTGCCACATGAAAGCAAGGAGGAGAGGGAAGGGACCTTGACAAAGCCTCCGAGGAAGGAGCCGACGCCAATCAATGGCGTCGTCATTGTCATGGCCACCGCCGATGGCCAAGGGTTTCCCCCAGTCCCGCTCCACATCTCGGGCACAAGGCCAAAGACTGACCAAAGGGGTGCAAGCCAACAGAGAGGGACGGAGGTCAAGCAGGAGCGCCGGCCGACGGGGCGCAACGCCATCGCAGTACACATCCGCCACAACCTCACCGCCCGCACGGTCGAAGTCGCGGACTAGCACCCACGCCGTCGCTCGCCACAGAGCCGACGACGTCCGCCAAGCCCGGGGCCGCCGCCCTGGCATCCTCCCACCAGGCGCATCACATCCACCACCAGCCAACAGCCTCGCCACGCCACCAAGGTTCACCTCCACACCCATAGACCACACCCTCAAGAGACAAGAACACCGTCTCAAAAAAAAAGAGACAAGAACACAAGCGCGTCTGCGGCAATCCCATCAACCAGATCCGGCCGGGATCAAGGGCCAGCAGCCGCCCGAGCACCGGATCCGGCGACTAGGGGACAGCGGCGGCCAGCCTAGACAGACAAAAGGTACACCATCTTTCCGAGAGAAAAAAACAGTTCTGAATTTCTCTGCACTTTCCACTCTCACTGGCAAGGAAACAACAGATGAGCATAGGCCAAAGCCGACCATGGAGTGGCTCGAGGATGCCACTGCTTGGCGCTGCGGCACGACTAGAGGGAGATATGCCCGAAAGGGGATCTGTCGGTGGGCGTGCTGTTGGCTGTCTGTGTCGATGTTGTTCTTGGCGCCTGGGATCAATCAAAAAGAAAATGAGAAAAAGCTGATTCGGCGATGAATATACTAACTTTCACCCTGCTGAATCAACATCTGTGGCAGCGGAATTATGTTTGTCAAACAACATGACGATGATGTGTGTGGCTAGCAGCTGCAACAAGTACTCCCGGAATGCAGCTGCAGGGCAGGCGTTCAGCTGCTCTGTTTCTGACTACTTCTCATCCAGGTTCATCGCTAGCTACCTCTACACCTGACAGACACAAATTCAGTCTACATCTCCAATGTACTACAACCTTACTGACTTGCAAACAAGCAAAGATTTCAAATTATAGCAACATATATTACCCACTTCCGTTCATTTGAAGTACACAATCCATGGAACAATATACATGCCGTGAAAGAATAAGACCATCCAAAAAGGACTAAACCTGGCTAACCACAGTCAGTACATGTTCTTCTTCTGACCTCTTTGGTCACTCAGCGCAGCTCCAGTCAGCAGCAGAAGGAGCCAATTCAATTATAAGTGTCGACTGACCCTGCAGAATGTAACAATGCGGCTACAGGCACAAGAATTATAAAACAGGCAGCACTACGCCTCGGTCACGATTGTCTTCCGCAAGCTTCAGCTCGAAGCTCGTCAATGGGCTGATGCTGGCAGGACTAGAGTGCAGGCCTTGGCCGACACCAGCCCGACTGATTACCGATGACGCTGTACTTTGGTTGAAGAACCCTTCTTAGGGCAATGAAAGCAGTGCTAAGTGCTAACTGCATTTCGTCCAAAAAAACAGGCAGCAGAATTAGGCGTAACTGTTAGTTGTACTTGAGACAACACAGGTCAAGACCAAGAGCAGATGCCCGTCAAAAAAAAAAAGATGTCATACATGGCGCCTGCGAGAGAAGTTACAAGCACAATAATTCTGGGGACACAATTAATACCCCTCACGGTACCACCCTTGATCTGACTAAACGCATCCTTGAGTTTGGCTTCCAGTTGGCTCTTGCCGGTAGAGCTCTTAACCAAAACGCAAATATGTATATCAATTAATAGCATATTAAAATCTACATGGGTTGTATATGTGATACATGTCTTGTATGAAAAGGAGTCACAAAAATAACTAATCTTATTATTTTTCTAGGATATCCAAATTTATCTATTTATGCATAATATATATTTTTTCTTTTGGATTACAAACATGTATTCAACATGAACATGTGTGAACATAAAGGTTTTTTTGCCACGACTGTAACCATTTTTGTATAAGAACATATTTGATTAGATGTTTTTTTGGGATTAGATAGGGTTTAAGGCCAGATGTTTACTCCGTAGTGGCTGCTTGGTGAGGCCAGGCAGGATCTTCCTCCTCACCCGCTAGGTGATCCATCACATGTATCAACAGAGACTTGGGCGCCTTGGCCTCCTTGCCCTGACTTGTGTGCTTGTGACTTGTGAGGAATAAACAAGAGAATGAGGGGACGTGAATGGGGGAAGGGTGGTGTACTGGATGTTAAAGCCACCATGATCCTATAAAATGAAGGAATAGAAGTTTGATCGCTAAAGTATTAAGTTGGTGTGCTCACTAGTCAGTGTAAATTTGAGCTATGAACTAACAAACCATCAGTGCAAATGAGTTGCACCTATTTTTAGAGATGGTTCCCCTAAATTTGTAGTTTTTTAAATTCATTTCATATAAAGTTGCTCCTCACCATACCTCGCCGATCACCGAGGTCACACTGGTGAATCTGAGCTCTCTGAGAGGAACCATCGTGCAAGCATGACCCCGTCGATGAGGAGGATCCATTATGACAAACGGCTGAACAAACTACATGCCGTAAATGATCAATTTAGCCATCCAATATTTTTATAATGCATAGTCATGCGATGGACATTTTATTAAATATACGATTAACATTTTTATAATATTTGATGAACTTTTTATATAACACACAAGAAATAGAAGAAAATAACATATATGAAAATAACCAAAAAGAAAGAAAAAGGAACCATAACAAAACCACTTAAAATCGGATAAAAATAAAACATTGAAAAAACATGAAAAAACCAAAAAGAAAAAAGCAGGAAATAGCAAAGGAAAAAACAGCAAACGAAAAACACCTGAATCCCGTACGTGGGCCGACCCAAGTGGAGGCGTGCCTCAGCGAAGCCATGCTATTTTGACGGTCGCAAGCGTCAAATCACAATCACTAATTAAGGAGTACTCTTTTCGAACGTTGCCACTTGTCGCAACCTGAAAGATTTCCCTTTTTCTAGATTCATTTATTCAAAATATTTTATCTCTTAAACTGTACATCCAAATCCTGAACTGTTTTCCCCATTGGATTCCTCACGTCGAGATATTTGAAATTAGATCTCATCATGCTGATATGTTTCGACAAACATTTTTCTTACAAAAAAACCCGAGGTAGAAGCAAGATTCTTTTCCTTTTTTGAAGAGACACACATGTCTGTCTCGCAAAAGCAAATCCATGCCTCCCCCGGAAGAAAATAAACATGTTTTGTTTTTCCTTTTTAGAGAGGCACAATTGTGTCACTTGCGGAAGCAAATTTGTGTCTCTCATAGAAGCAAAAAAAAATTCCTTTTCCAAGATAATTGTGCCTCTCGCATCTGTGTCTCCAGAAGAAGTAAATACGTGTCTTTTACGGAAGCAAAAAAAATTGTTTGTTTTTATTTTTGAGAGACATAGTTGTGCATCTCGCAGAAGCAAATATGTGCCTCCACGATAAGTAAATATGTGCGCCTCACGGAAGCAAAAAATGCTCTCAGTCCACCAAAAATGATCATTGCTGGGCTCCCGCAAAGAGTAGTACTTAGTTGCTCCTGCGTCAAATAGGGTCTGCATCTGCTCTCAGGGGGGATTTTAGCAGGCCCGGTAGCGGCACCTAGTTTGGGCCGAAATAATGTCCCACAGCCCCAAGAAGAGAGATTTTTTGTTCAAAAGGACCCTCTGGCCAACAGAATTGCCAAAAAAGACCACATGTCAAAAACATTGTCAAAAAGGACCCCCTCACTAGTGGCGGCAGGCGCGGCAGGCGACACATGGAACCTACCGCCACGCCATGAGGCGGCGGGCCCTGCCGCCACAGAAGGAGGCGGCAACGCGGGTTGTAACGGGTTATGTACAGCGCAGCAGCCGCGACGTAACGGGCGAGGCCAGGTGGGCCATGCCGCCACCGTGTGAGGCGGCCACTGTTGCCGCTGTCGCTCCCGGACCGACAGGCCATGCTGCTCGCGGGCCCAGCGTGTGGGCCACGCCGCCACTGCAGCAGGCGGCGTCCTTGTTGCTGCACGCGTGACAGCGCTGATTCCCGTGCTGACGGCGTAGATTTTCACGGCGCTGACTCCACGGTTCCTTGTTTTGCTTTCTGCCACAAGTTTCGATGATCTAGAATCAGATTCCCGCCTAAACTTTGTAGTACTGATTGCTACATAGACGACACTGATTAAAGCGGTGTGTGATTCTCACTTCCGACTATTGCTCCAGCCGAAGCGACACTCGAGAGCGTTGTTGTTGCTACGTGTGATGAGACACCGCGTTGCTGGAATCCGATGCCGCGGTAGGTGAGTTCTGGCTTGTTCTGCCGACAATACAGTGGTCCTCGTCTTTTTAAACGCACATCTGCGGCTCCGTGCGTATACACTCTCTCTCGCATATCTCTGGTTGCCTTCTCTGCCTCTCTGCTCTCTCTAAGTGTAGAAGAATACATAGACAAAGAAAAACTTGGTAGCCACTTTCACTCGTGATTTTGGCCGATTTAGAGTTGGATTTCGAAGATGACGAAGTTGAAGAAAAGATAGATTAAGATAAGATCTATCCATTTTTGTTGGTTTCGTTCGCATGCATGATGTTTTCGTTCTGTTTGATTAGTTCCTAAGTGTGTATTCTCTGTTGTTTTAGGCATAATTTTAGCACTTGGAGGAGTCATTTGGAGTCATTTAGAGCTTGAGGAGTAGGATTTGCGTAGCGAAGTGAACTACGAAGTTGAAGATCAAGGTATGAGCTTTGCAATACATGGAATTTTTTGTGCATGCACGATGGTAATTAATTAGTCTTTTAGCTCGTCATTAGCTATGCGATGTTAGTGCTTAGAGGTTAGAAATAATTTCAGACGACGGATACAACATTTATAATATTTTTTTAGAAGAGTAGGTTGAAGATGTTGTATCTATGTTAGGTGCGTTCATTAGTATTGACATGCGAGAAATCTTAATACGGTAATTAAGAAAAAACTTGTACTGTAATTGTTCATTGCATGTGGTATGTTATTTCATGTGGTATGTTTATTAATAAGTCTATAGTTAGGAAGCCATAGGTGTACTTTGTTAAGATTATGTGCTAATGTACTTGATGATGTATGTAATTAGGTAAAATAATTCATCTTAGTAGCAAACAAGGAGGAGATGACGTGATTGAAGAAATTGTGTTTCCATCTTCGTTATCCCTTTTCAGGTGATGACCACATACATGCAAGTGCTATTTTCATACTTTTGATAGCAGAAAGAAAATCCGTGTGTAATATTGATGTTCATGTGATAATAGGTTGACTCCGTTCATATAGTACCGGTGACGGAAATTTATTCGAACTATTTGGACTCTTAATTGCATTCGCAAGCACATCCATATTGGAGCTAAGGTATAAAATGACACCGTAATTTTGTTAATATTTTTTATATTGATGTACTGTTGTGAATAATGTGCATGCCGCTGCAAATATTATTATTTGTAAATAAATGATTGCTATCGTATGATATGAAAAAATTATATAAAGCCGGAAGAAATTAAATGTTTTACTCATATGATATTAAAATGTTATTATCGTACTATTATGTTTAGTGGTTGTTTGGATAGCGAGTAATTACCATCGGTTTTGTCATAACCTGTTGTAAGAAAATTAGTTTTTACTAATAGTCGTTTTTACTCTTGTAGACGAGTTTGAGAAAAAATAGATCTTTAAATGCCCGTTAACCAAACAACCCCTTAAAGTCTAAGCAAATGATTCTAGAAACAAACCGAATATTTGTAACGAAAATACGATTATTATTTTAGTCGTATGATATGTAAATGTTGTCATCGTTACTAAATGTTCAGTTACTAATTATTTGAAATGTAAACATGTATGGTGGTTAGGTACTATGGAAAATTTAGTAGTGTACTATGGGAACGTCTTACGTGACGGTCCTTTCGGGGTGGATGTGTCCTTGTGCGAGTCGACTATAGTTGTAGTGAGAGACATGGTCAACGTGGGTTACGCAGCAGTTAGAAGGTGCATCCGAGCGGTGTTTGGCCCAGGGATGCAGGAAAAAAATGACAATGGAGGCCTTCGTCGTTGACAGAGCAAATGATGGGACAGTTGCCCGTTGGGGTTTGCGGCCTGTCACAGGTGATCGGTCATGGGGGTCGTACATGAGGTTTGCAAGCAATCTCAATAACTCAATGTATGGTCAGCCGATGGTGTATGTGGAGTTCATTTCAGTCACTAATGTTGCTGGATGCAGTAGCAGGGGTTGTGAGGTCGAGTTGGCCATCACATCAGCCCCTAGCGTCGGCCCATCGGAACCGTCGGGCGACCAGCCTATGTATGACACAGGATATTGGTATGCGGCTGTTGACATGAGCGAACACGTGGAGGGATTGCCGGAGGCGCTAGATGATGATGATCATTCTTCTGCGTCTTCGGAGTCAACCGAAGAAGAAGATGTTCCTCCTCAAAGGGCGGTCCCGGCGGCACTGCAACCTGGGTTTTTACAGGATATGAGCATCACCAACGAATTTCACTCTGCTTCTGGCCTAGGAGCGGGGAGCCTGGAGGTTGGGCAAGTTTTCCCAAACAAGAAGTCTGCTTACCAGGCAATGGGTAGCTATGCAATCGGCATCCACCGCCAGCATAGAGTGAAGCAGTCTGATAAAAAAGAGTTGAAGGTCATATGCATCCACGCCGCGAAAGGTTTTCGCGGAAGAGTTCTCGTTGGACTGAAGCCTGGGGTATGTCAGTCATGGCATATCACAAAAATAGTGGAGCATACGTGTGAGCAAACTGGGACTCTTTCAAATCACTGCAATGTGACAGCAAAATATGTGGCACGGACGATGGAAACGATTGTGCAGGGAAGTCTCAACATTATTGTTAGGGCTCTGCAAAAAGATGCAGAGGATCAAATTGGCTTCCCTGTTAGCTACAGCAAGGCTAGGCGTGCGAAGGAAAATATATTCAAGAACTTGTATGGTACCTATGAGGAGGCCTATTCTTATGCCCCTAGAATGCTTCATCAAATAGCAAGTGCTAATAGGGGGACTCAAGTTTTGCGGAGAGAACGTCCAAACCCAATGAACCCGGGTGAGCTAATCCTGGACCGCTTATTCTGGGCATTCGCCCAGACTATACAAGCCCTCAGGCACTGTCGCCTGGTATTATCAGTTGATGGTACCTTTCTCACTGGAAAGTACAAGGGCACACTATTGGTGGCGATTGCAGCGGATGCAAATAATCAGCTTCTTCCTATTACATATGCATTGGTCGAGAGCGAGAGCAAAGATAGCTGGTTGTGGTTCCTGAGCTGCGTGAAGATGGGTGTCGTGAAAGAGCGTGATGGTGTTTGCATCATCTCTGATCGCAACACTATATTATTAAGCGCTCTTGAAATAATTAAGGCATCGGAAAAAGAGTGGGGCTGGCCCGATCTAGAGGGAAGGTGGTGCATGAGGCATTTGGCAGCAAACTTTTACTCCAAATTCAAAAACAAGGATTGGTTCAAGTTATTCAAGAGGATGTGCATGCAAAAAAGTGAAGCCAAAATGAATGCGATCTGGGCAGGTATCAATGGTGAGATCGACCGCGCGGCCTTGCCGCAGAGAGAAGACCGGAGGGGTCGTAGGACGCCCATAAATTTGAGCCAGTGGATCGGCGAGAATTGCCCTCATTTGGACAAGTGGGCGCAGGCTCATGACACCAGGGCTCGGTATGTAATAATGACCAGCAACATGTCAGAGGTGTACAATGGTGTTCTTAAAGGGGTGCGAGCACTGCCTATCACAGCCCTAATTGAAGAAACTTGGAACCGGACCCTGTCATACTTTGCAGACAGGGTCACCGTCACCAAAGCACAAGTTTAATTGAACAAGCCATGGTCCGAGAAGATGCAAAGACATCTAGACGAGAAAGTAAAGAAGTCCCAAAGTCATGGCTGCAGGAAAGTGGACGCACTTAGGAATAAGTGGGAGGTCAATGTGCGAGCCAAGTACGTTAAGGGTCACCAGAAAGGATCAAAAAAGCAAGCTGTCACCCTTGGCTCAACCTCCTGTGAGTGCACTTGTAACAAGCCCAAGCTTAAGGGCTACCCTTGCAGTCATGTGCTCCGGGCGGCTGCTGATCAAAAAATCAGCGTCGAGCCATACATATCGCCGTACTTCAACATGTACAATCTGTACAACACTTGGAATGGTGAGTTCTGGGCTTGGGGCATTGATATTAACTACAAAATGTTGTGGCCAGATGGGCCAAAATGGGTTCCGAACGCCGACTTGATGAGAACCGCAAAGGGACAACGTCAGTCTAGGCGTCATCGCAATGACATGGACCATAGCCAGATGGGAGAACCAAGGCGATGCCGCATTTGCAGGTGTCCTGGACATTCACGCAGAGAATGCCCGTATCGAGCCAACAACAACGCATGATGTTGATATATATGTACTCGCTATGTCTATTTATATTTCTACTCGTTATGTGTACTTATATTAAATTTAAATTGAATCTCTTTATATTATTGTACTCGTGTTAACTTCAAATAATTAATGTAAAATCGTATCTCTTTGTATTTTTTAAGTTAATTTTGATTTGCATTTGTATTTGTGTCTTCCTCGTAATTTATATTTGTATGTTTGTGTGCAGGTTATGGGTGAAGTGCCAGTGCTTTTGCAGGGGCCCCATGACGCTGGCCACCGTTGCCACCTATTTTTGAACCCAAATACTAAGCATGATTATCGGCCTTTCAGACTTCGAACCATAAAGAAAACATGGGCAGTACACAATACTTTCGTTGCTCACCTTGACGCTTATGGACTACAAGGTTTTGCTAGGCTCACATCATGCGACGACCAAGTACATTATTTTATTTATTTACATTTTATTTATTTACATTATTTTATTTACATTATTTATTTTACATTGGTTTACGTAATTATTTAATTTTGTAGACCGTATGATGGAAGTACAGATTAAGCGTACAAGCAGTGGTACTGCATGAACACACGTGCTAGCCTGGCCAGTCAGCCAGCTACTATACCAACACATCTCACACAGGAGGAGCAGGCGCGGAGACATATTGAGCTGCATGCAGCTTACTATCGTGACCAGATGGTAATCACTTGTAACTTTTTTAGGTCCATCATTTCATAATCATTTGAACTAAATAACGTTCAAATATTGTTCAGCTTGAAAATTGCAACGAATTAGGGCATATGGCTACGGATAGCATGCCGGCCCAGGGCCCAGCTCGCAAGTCATTCCAGAAACGTTTTCAACAATACATGGCAACAAAGTTCAGATGCGGTAGAGGCGACGACGTTGTCACTGGAGCGTACAACATGCCGCTAGCAAGGTCAGCCAGACCGGGTGCGGCAATGTCGATGTCAAAACCGACGGATCTCGGGTAGGGGGTCCCGAACTGTGCGTCTAAGGCGGATGGTAACAGGAGGCAGGGGACACGGTGTTTTACCCAGGTTCGGACCCTCTTGATGGAGGTAAAACTCTACGTCCTGCTTGATTGTTCTTGATAATATGAGTAGTACAAGAGTAGATCTACCACGAGATCAGAGAGTTTAAACCCTAGAAGCTAGCCTATGGTATGATTGTATGTTGTCCTACGGACTAAAACTCCTCCGGTTTATATAGATACCGGAGGAGGCTAGGGTTACACAAGGTCGGTTATAAGGGAGGAGATATACATATCCGTATTGCCTAGCTTGCCTTCCACGCCAAGTAGAGTCCCATCCGGACACGTGACGAAGTCTTCAATCTCATATCTTCACAGTCCAACAGTCCGGCCAAAGGATATAGTCCGGCTGTCCGGAGACCCCCTAATCCAGGACACCCTCAGCCGTCGTCCAGACCAAGCGAGGCGTGTACGAGCCATGGGTAGTGGGGGCACGGTCCGAGTACTAGAACGACATTGCCATGACATGACTCATCTCTACCACTGCATCGCTCTTCTTCGGTGCAGCTTCAGGACCATGGCACGGGCTTGGATTCGATGCTCGAGCAGACTCTTTCCCATAACCCATATGCGTACACAGGATATGATGCATACACCCAAGGTGAGGGATCTCAGTCGTATCTCTCCACGCGAGGGATCTCCATTCCCGAGGAGACTCGTGTACCAGATTTAAACCAGCACCACGTACCATGGCCAGACAGTACAGGCGAGGGATCTGATCAGGTAGTCATGTTTACATTTTAATGCATTTACAATGATATCATATATTATCCTCTAACAGTTTATTTACAATGTTTTTATGTGCAAGACATACCTGATGTTAATTGGGGCGATGAGAACACCCAACGTGGCGTCAACACAGGCGTCCGGAGAGCATCACATGATCATGGCGGCACGGTTACATCATTAGTTACAGAGTTCTTCGGAGGGGACGTTATTGGCCCATCTTTTATCCCCGCGGAGTCACAACCATACGCCTACAATTACGCTTCAGGTTCGCAACAAGGATTCGCGACTCCGCCGCCTACGCAGGACTCGCAGACACATGAAGCCAAATTGGAGTACGGCCACGGTCTTCGTGTAACTCGGCCACCTAATCGCTTGTCGCCTTCCGGTCGTAAGGAAAGGCCAGGTGGTCGTCGTAAAGTAGGGTGATTCATCTATCCACGTGCGCGACCCATTGTATCTACATATGTCAGTATGAGACTTTTCGATTTGAACATCTATGTATGCTGAAATAAAAATGCACCAGTCAGGAACAATTTTTCCCGCCTATATCTCCCGCCGTACTATCCCGCTCCACTCTTCGTCTTATGTTAGGCCGAAATGATTTTTTTATAAAAAAATTGGCTGATGAATACTGTGCAACCATTGCCCATCTTAGACATTGAAAAAATATATTTTCAGGCAACCCTTTCCCCTCAATATTTTCCGGCCAACGCTTTCCCTCCATATGTTCCCGCCACCCGTTTCCCGCCAACCCCTTCCCGCCATATCTTCCTGCCACCCGTTTCCCGCCAACCCCTTCCCGCCAACCCTTTCCCGCCATTTTCTCCTTTCTACCTATAAAACCCCCTTCAGACGGAGGTGGATAAGCATTCGAGTGTAGTGTAGTCGAGATGTCCCATTATCCTTTCGATCGTAGTTTTCACCCTGGGATGAGCAGGACTCTTCTGAGGCTAGCTACCGATTTCAGGATGGACAATAGGATAGTTCCATGGGACGAACTCACCGGTAGTGGCACCATATTGAATGAGTTGGCTCACCAATTACGTAGGTTTGGGTGGCCTGAAAGGACCTATGAGGAGGTACGTAAAGAACTTCTTAGGTTGAATGCAAGGTGGAAGAAGGTAGTGGAGCCGAAGAGATAAACTTTTAGAAGGACTGCAGAAAAGCATCTATTTTTATGGACTGAGAAGAGCGAGGACGAAAATGATATATTCATGCCGCCGCTTCCGGGTTCTGCATCGTCAAAGGGCAAGAGTTCTGCATCTTCTAAGGGCAAGAGTTCTGCATCGTCTAAGGGCAAGAGTACTGCATCCTCGAAGGGCAAGAGTTCTGCATCGTCCAAGGGTAAGAGTTCTGCATCCTCGAAGGGCAATAGTTCTGCATCGACGGAGGATGACGATGATGCCTTCATGTAGTTTTTAAGCTGTATTCCAGTTCTACCGTTTAATTCAGATGTACTTGCATTATTAGTTTGTACTCTCTTATTATAGGGCATTATGTTCTATCTTAATTTCATTCTATAGTTGTTGCACGATGTTCGATATTAGTGGAGGGCAAGAAAATGCCATTACTTTATTCTAAAACTATATTTTTTTCCATTACGACACGGTACAACTGAAAATAAGATACATCGTAGAATTGAAATAAAGCTACATTAAACTGCAGAAATAAAAAAACAAATGATTACGAAATTTAAAATACTACCACAGGAATCTACTGAGTCCAGCGTGGATATTTTCCTTTTCCATCGCGCGTGCACCAGGCCATGTCGGCCTGCAAGCGGCAGAGCACGAGGGGCCGCCTCACCGGTGGCAGCAGGGCCCACCAGGCTTGCCCCGTTCCGTCCTGGCTCGTGGAACTGTACGAAGGTCGTTATACACCGCGCCGCCGCCTCCAGCCATGGCGGCAGGTGCCACGTCTCGCCTGTTGCGCCTGCCGCCACTGCCCAGGGGGTCTTTTTTTGTCAATTTCGTCGGGACGGGGTCTTTTGTGGCAATTCCAGTGGACAGGTGGTCTGTTTCGACAAAAAATCAAGAAGAGAGTCCTTGAAACTAAACGGCCCAATCAGAGTAGAGCAGATTCAGTGATGAACATGACGGACGATCGTTTCCCTCTAAATCCTTGAAAGAACCACTTGGAGTTGAATCCTACATCGCGGAACCATCACTGTGGCGATAATCGCTGAATGGTTGGGCTGTAACTTGGTCAAAGCGGACCGACGATTACCACTCTCTTAGACAGAAAAAAACAGTTCTGCACTTCTCTGCACTCTCCCTAGCAATCAATCAACAGAGATGTGCACAGGCACAGGCCAAGCCAGGTGGAGAAGGAGCGGATCATGAGTGTCGGCTGACCCCTGCCGGATATAACCACCCCCAGCATAAATGTTTTTTTTAAGAAAAGGTGACTGTCGTGTCAAAAAAGGCTCGAAACTAGCCAGGCTTTAAATTAACAAAGCCATCAACCGGCCAGGATTACAGACACACAACTTACAAGGAAGGAAAACAAGAAAACGACAAAGATACAAAGTGCTAGAACAGCTCTCGGCCTATCAGCAATACAAGCAATCAGAAAAATAGAAGAAGGAGCTCTGCCTGAATTACCCCAGCCAAACATCTAGAATAGCGGCCACACCAGCATCGGGTGAGAATCAACGAGAGCAGCACAAGCAACGGTGGCCAACGCCATCGCCTACTCCCGTGGAACCTGTCAGTAAGCCATCCGATTCCACCTCCGAAGAAGACCATAATCCCCTCGCCCTGGCTCGAAGGGCGCCGTATCGTCGGGAGGCAGGTAGCTCATCATGAGCCACATGGACAATACGAACAGAGCACCGAAGGCATGAGGGACCAGAGCTCAAGCCACAGCCGATGAGCTACCGCGACCTCGCCACCAAACACATCTAACCGCACATCCAAACGCGAGAATAAGAACGATACCGCAAGACGAAGATCGGCGGAAGAAGATGCACAAGAAGTCGCCACCATCCGCACCCAAACCAGCAGCAAGCGCCGACCTTCCTTTCACGCACCCCGGACGACGCCTTCATGAAGGGATGCGACGACAGCACGCCGCCGCCGTCCGCAAGGGGAGCAGGGGCTTTCGCCACATGAAAGCAAGGAGGAGAGGGAAGGGATCTTGACAAAGCCTCCGAGGAAGGAGCCGACGCCAATCAATGGCGTCGTCATTGTCATGGCCACCGCCGATGGCCAAGGGTTTCCCCTAGTCCCGCTCCACATCTCGGGCACAAGGACAAAGACTGACCAAAGGGGTGCAAGCCAACAGAGAGGGACGGAGGTCAAGCAGGAGCGCCGGCCGACGGGGCGCAACGCCATCGCAGTACACATCCGCCACAACCTCACCGCCCGCACGGTCGAAGTCGCGGACTAGCACCCACGCCGCCGCTCGCCACAGAGCCGACGACGTCCGCCAAGCCCGGAGCCGCCGCCCTGGCATCCTCCCACCAGGCGCATCACATCCACCACCAGCCAACAGCCTCGCCACGCCACCAAGGTTCACCTCCACACCCACAGACCACACCCTCAAGAGACAAGAACACCGTCTCAAAAAAAAGAGACAAGAACACAAGCGCGTCTGCGGCAATCCCATCAACCAGATCCGGCCGGGATCAAGGGCCAGCAGCCGCCCGAGCACCGGATCCGGCGACTAGGGGACAGCGGCGGCCAGCCTAGACAGACAAAAGGTACACCATCTTTCCGAGAGAAAAAAACAGTTCTGAATTTCTCTGCACTTTCCACTCTCACTGGCAAGGAAACAACAGATGAGCATAGGCCAAAGCCGACCATGGAGTGGCTCGAGGATGCCACTGCTTGGCGCTACGGCACGACTAGAGGGAGATATGCCCGAAAGGGGATCTGTCGGTGGGCGTGCTGTTGGCTGTCTGTGTCGATGTTGTTCTTGGCGCCTGGGATCAATCAAAAAGAAAATGAGAAAAAGCTGATTCGGCGATGAATATACTAACTTTCACCCTGCTGAATCAACATCTGTGGCAGCGGAATTATGTTTGTCAAACAACATGACGATGATGTGTGTGGCTAGCAGCTGCAACAAGTACTCCCGGAATGCAGCTGCAGGGCAGGCGTTCAGCTGCTCTGTTTCTGACTACTTCTCATCCAGGTTCATCGCTAGCTACCTCTACACCTGACAGACACAAATTCAGTCTACATCTCCAATGTACTACAACCTTACTGACTTGCAAACAAGCAAAGATTTCAAATTATAGCAACATATATTACCCACTTCCGTTCATTTGAAGTACGCAATCCATGGAACAATATACATGCCGCGAAAGAATAAGACCATCCAAAAAGGACTAAACCTGGCTAACCACAGTCAGTACATGTTCTTCTTCTGACCTCTTTGGTCACTCAGCGCAGCTCCAGTCAGCAGCAGAAGGAGCCAATTCAATTATAAGTGTCGACTGACCCTGCAGAATGTAACAATGCGGCTACAGGCACAAGAATTATAAAACAGGCAGCACTACGCCTCGGTCACGATTGTCTTCCGCAAGCTTCAGCTCGAAGCTCGTCAATGGGCTGATGCTGGCAGGACTAGAGTGCAGGCCTTGGCCGACACCAGCCCGACTGATTACCGATGACGCTGTACTTTGGTTGAAGAACCCTTCTTAGGGCAATGAAAGCAGTGCTAAGTGCTAACTGCATTTCGTCCAAAAAAACAGGCAGCAGAATTAGGCGTAACTGTTAGTTGTACTTGAGACAACACAGGTCAAGACCAAGAGCAGATGCCCGTCAAAAAAAAAAAGATGTCATACATGGCGCCTGCGAGAGAAGTTACAAGCACAATAATTCTGGGGACACAATTAATACCCCTCACGGTACCACCCTTGATCTGACTAAACGCATCCTTGAGTTTGGCTTCCAGTTGGCTCTTGCCGGTAGAGCTCTTAACCAAAACGCAAATATGTATATCAATTAATAGCATATTAAAATCTACATGGGTTGTATATGTGATACATGTCTTGTATGAAAAGGAGTCACAAAAATAACTAATCTTATTATTTTTCTAGGATATCCAAATTTATCTATTTATGCATAATATATATTTTTTCTTTTGGATTACAAACATGTATTCAACATGAACATGTGTGAACATAAAGGTTTTTTTGCCACGACTGTAACCATTTTTGTATAAGAACATATTTGATTAGATGTTTTTTTGGGATTAGATAGGGTTTAAGGCCAGATGTTTACTCCGTAGTGGCTGCTTGGTGAGGCCAGGCAGGATCTTCCTCCTCACCCGCTAGGTGATCCATCACATGTATCAACAGAGACTTGGGCGCCTTGGCCTCCTTGCCCTGACTTGTGTGCTTGTGACTTGTGAGGAATAAACAAGAGAATGAGGGGACGTGAATGGGGGAAGGGTGGTGTACTGGATGTTAAAGCCACCATGATCCTATAAAATGAAGGAATAGAAGTTTGATCGCTAAAGTATTAAGTTGGTGTGCTCACTAGTCAGTGTAAATTTGAGCTATGAACTAACAAACCATCAGTGCAAATGAGTTGCACCTATTTTTAGAGATGGTTCCCCTAAATTTGTAGTTTTTTAAATTCATTTCATATAAAGTTGCTCCTCACCATACCTCGCCGATCACCGAGGTCACACTGGTGAATCTGAGCTCTCTGAGAGGAACCATCGTGCAAGCATGACCCCGTCGATGAGGAGGATCCATTATGACAAACGGCTGAACAAACTACATGCCGTAAATGATCAATTTAGCCATCCAATATTTTTATAATGCATAGTCATGCGATGGACATTTTATTAAATATACGATTAACATTTTTATAATATTTGATGAACTTTTTATATAACACACAAGAAATAGAAGAAAATAACATATATGAAAATAACCAAAAAGAAAGAAAAAGGAACCATAACAAAACCACTTAAAATCGGATAAAAATAAAACATTGAAAAAACATGAAAAAACCAAAAAGAAAAAAGCAGGAAATAGCAAAGGAAAAAACAGCAAACGAAAAACACCTGAATCCCGTACGTGGGCCGACCCAAGTGGAGGCGTGCCTCAGCGAAGCCACGCTATTTTGACGGTCGCAAGCGTCAAATCACAATCACTAATTAAGGAGTACTCTTTTCGAACGTTGCCACTTGTCGCAACCTGAAAGATTTCCCTTTTTTCTAGATTCATTTATTCAAAATATTTTATCTCTTAAACTGTACATCCAAATCCTGAACTGTTTTCCCCATTGGATTCCTCACGTCGAGATATTTGAAATTAGATCTCATCATGCTGATATGTTTCGACAAACATTTTTCTTACAAAAAAACCCGAGGTAGAAGCAAGATTCTTTTCCTTTTTTGAAGAGACACACATGTCTGTCTCGCAAAAGCAAATCCATGCCTCCCCCGGAAGAAAATAAACATGTTTTGTTTTTCCTTGTTAGAGAGGCACAATTGTGTCACTTGCGGAAGCAAATTTGTGTCTCTCATAGAAGCAAAAAAAAATTCCTTTTCCAAGATAATTGTGCCTCTCGCATCTGTGTCTCAAGAAGAAGTAAATACGTGTCTTTTACGGAAGCAAAAAAAATTGTTTGTTTTTATTTTTGAGAGACATAGTTGTGCATCTCGCAGAAGCAAATATGTGCCTCCACGATAAGTAAATATGTGCGCCTCACGGAAGCAAAAAATGCTCTCAGTCCACCAAAAATGATCATTGCTGGGCTCCCGCAAAGAGTAGTACTTAGTTGCTCCTGCGTCAAATAGGGTCTGCATCTGCTCTCAGGGGGGATTTTAGCAGGCCCGGTAGCGGCACCTAGTTTGGGCCGAAATAATGTCCCACAGCCCCAAGAAGAGAGATTTTTTGTTCAAAAGGACCCTCTGGCCAACAGAATTGCCAAAAAAGACCACATGTCAAAAACATTGTCAAAAAGGACCCCCTCACTAGTGGCGGCAGGCGCGGCAGGCGACACATGGAACCTACCGCCACGCCATGAGGCGGCGGGCCCTGCCGCCACAGAAGGAGGCGGCAACGCGGGTTGTAACGGGTTATGTACAGCGCAGCAGCCGCGACGTAACGGGCGAGGCCAGGTGGGCCATGCCGCCACCGTGTGAGGCGGCCACTGTTGCCGCTGTCGCTCCCGGACCGACAGGCCATGCTGCTCGCGGGCCCAGCGTGTGGGCCACGCCGCCACTGCAGCAGGCGGCGTCCTTGTTGCTGCACGCGTGACAGCGCTGATTCCCGTGCTGACGGCGTAGATTTTCACGGCGCTGACTCCACGGTTCCTTGTTTTGCTTTCTGCCACAAGTTTCGATGATCTAGAATCGGATTCCCGCCTAAACTTTGTAGTACTGATTGCTACATAGACGACACTGATTAAAGCAGTGTGTGATTCTCACTTCCGACTATTGCTCCAGCCGAAGCGACACTCGAGAGCGTTGTTGTTGCTACGTGTGATGAGACACCGCGGTGCTGGAATCCGATGCCGCGGTAGGTGAGTTCTGGCTTGTTCTGCCGACAATACAGTGGTCCTCGTCTTTTTAAACGCACATCTGCGGCTCCGTGCGTATACTCTCTCTCGCATATCTCTGGTTGCCTTCTCTGCCTCTCTGCTCTCTCTAAGTGTAGAAGAATACATAGACAAAGAAAAACTTGGTAGCCACTTTCACTCGTGATTTTGGCCGATTTAGAGTTGGATTTCGAAGATGACGAAGTTGAAGAAAAGATAGATTAAGATAAGATCTATCCATTTTTGTTGGTTTCGTTCGCATGCATGATGTTTTCGTTCTGTTTGATTAGTTCCTAAGTGTGTATTCTCTGTTGTTTTAGGCATAATTTTAGCACTTGGAGGAGTCATTTGGAGTCATTTAGAGCTTGAGGAGTAGGATTTGCGTAGCGAAGTGAACTACGAAGTTGAAGATCAAGGTATGAGCTTTGCAATACATGGAATTTTTTGTGCATGCACGATGGTAATTAGTTAGTCTTTTAGCTCGTCATTAGCTATGCGATGTTAGTGCTTAGAGGTTAGAAATAATTTCAGACGACGGATACAACATTTATAATATTTTTTTAGAAGAGTAGGTTGAAGATGTTGTATCTATGTTAGGTGCGTTCATTAGTATTGACATGCGAGAAATCTTAATACGGTAATTAAGAAAAAACTTGTACTGTAATTGTTCATTGCATGTGCTATGTTATTTCATGTGGTATGTTTATTAATAAGTCTATAGTTAGGAAGCCATAGGTGTACTTTGTTAAGATTATGTGCTAATGTACTTGATGATGTATGTAATTAGGTAAAATAATTCATCTTAGTAGCAAACAAGGAGGAGATGACGTGATTGAAGAAATTGTGTTTCCATCTTCGTTATCCCTTTTCAGGTGATGACCACATACATGCAAGTGCTATTTTCATACTTTTGATAGCAGAAAGAAAATCCGTGTGTAATATTGATGTTCATGTGATAATAGGTTGACTCCGTTCATATAGTACCGGTGACGGAAATTTATTCGAACTATTGGACTCTTAATTGCATTCGCAAGCACATCCATATTGGAGCTAAGGTATAAAATGACACCGTAATTTTGTTAATATTTTTTATATTGATGTACTGTTGTGAATAATGTGCATGCCGCTGCAAATATTATTATTTGTAAATAAATGATTGCTATCGTATGATATGAAAAAATTATATAAAGCCGGAAGAAATTAAATGTTTTACTCATATGATATTAAAATGTTATTATCGTACTATTATGTTTAGTGGTTGTTTGGATAGCGAGTAATTACCATCGGTTTTGTCATAACCTGTTGTAAGAAAATTAGTTTTTACTAATAGTCGTTTTTACTCTTGTAGACGAGTTTGAGAAAAAATAGATCTTTAAATACCCGTTAACCAAACAACCCCTTAAAGTCTAAGCAAATGATTCTAGAAACAAACCGAATATTTGTAACGAAAATACGATTATTATTTTAGTCGTATGATATGTAAATGTTGTCATCGTTACTAAATGTTCAGTTACTAATTATTTGAAATGTAAACATGTATGGTGGTTAGGTACTATGGAAAATTTAGTAGTGTACTATGGGAACGTCTTACGTGACGGTCCTTTCGGGGTGGATGTGTCCTTGTGCGAGTCGACTACAGTTGTAGTGAGAGACATGGTCAACGTGGGTTACGCAGCAGTTAGAAGGTGCATCCGAGCGGTGTTTGGCCCAGGGATGCAGGAAAAAAATGATAATGGAGGCCTTCGTCGTTGACAGAGCAAATGATGGGACAGTTGCCCGTTGGGGTTTGCGGCCTGTCACAGGTGATCGGTCATGGGGGTCGTACATGAGGTTTGCAAGCAATCTCAATAACTCAATGTATGGTCAGCCGATGGTGTATGTGGAGTTCATTTCAGTCACTAATGTTGCTGGATGCAGTAGCAGGGGTTGTGAGGTCGAGTTGGCCATCACATCAGCCCCTAGCGTCGGCCCATCGGAACCGTCGGGCGACCAGCCTATGTATGACACAGGATATTGGTATGCGGCTGTTGACATGAGCGAACACGTGGAGGGATTGCCGGAGGTGCTAGATGATGATGATCATTCTTCTGCGTCTTCGGAGTCAACCGAAGAAAAAGATGTTCCTCCTCAAAGGGCGGTCCCGGCGGCACTGCAACCTGGGTTTTTACAGGATATGAGCATCACCAACGAATTTCACTCTGCTTCTGGCCTAGGAGCGGGGAGCCTGGAGGTTGGGCAAGTTTTCCCAAACAAGAAGTCTGCTTACCAGGCAATGGGTAGCTATGCAATCGGCATCCACCGCCAGCATAGAGTGAAGCAGTCTGATAAAAAAGAGTTGAAGGTCATATGCATCCACGCCGCGAAAGGTTTTCGCGGAAGAGTTCTCGTTGGACTGAAGCCTGGGGTATGTCAGTCATGGCATATCACAAAAATAGTGGAGCATACGTGTGAGCAAACTGGGACTCTTTCAAATCACTGCAATGTGACAGCAAAATATGTGGCACGGACGATGGAAACGATTGTGCAGGGAAGTCTCAACATTATTGTTAGGGCTCTGCAAAAAGATGCAGAGGATCAAATTGGCTTCCCTGTTAGCTACAGCAAGGCTAGGCGTGCGAAGGAAAATATATTCAAGAACTTGTATGGTACCTATGAGGAGGCCTATTCTTATGCCCCTAGAATGCTTCATCAAATAGCAAGTGCTAATAGGGGGACTCAAGTTTGGCGGAGAGAACGTCCAAACCCAATGAACCCGGGTGAGCTAATCCTGGACCGCTTATTCTGGGCATTCGCCCATACTATACAAGCCTTCAGGCACTGTCGCCTGGTATTATCAGTTGATGGTACCTTTCTCACTGGAAAGTACAAGGGCACACTATTGGTGGCGATTGCAGCGGATGCAAATAATCAGCTTCTTCCTATTACATATGCATTGGTCGAGAGCGAGAGCAAAGATAGCTGGTTGTGGTTCCTGAGCTGCGTGAAGATGGGTGTCGTGAAAGAGCGTGATGGTGTTTGCATCATCTCTGATCGCAACACTATATTATTAAGCGCTCTTGAAATAATTAAGGCATCGGAAAAAGAGTGGGGCTGGCCCGATCTAGAGGGAAGGTGGTGCATGAGGCATTTGGCAGCAAACTTTTACTCCAAATTCAAAAACAAGGATTGGTTCAAGTTATTCAAGAGGATGTGCATGCAAAAAAGTGAAGCCAAAATGAATGCGATCTGGGCAGGTATCAATGGTGAGATCGACCGCGCGGCCTTGCCGCAGAGAGAAGACCGGAGGGGTCGTAGGACGCCCATAAATTTGAGCCAGTGGATCGGCGAGAATTGCCCTCATTTGGACAAGTGGGCGCAGGCTCATGACACCGGGGCTCGGTATGTAATAATGACCAGCAACATGTCAGAGGTGTACAATGGTGTTCTTAAAGGGGTGCGAGCACTGCCTATCACAGCCCTAATTGAAGAAACTTGGAACCGGACCCTGTCATACTTTGCAGACAGGGTCACCGTCACCAAAGCACAAGTTTAATTGAACAAGCCATGGTCCGAGAAGATGCAAAGACATCTAGACGAGAAAGTAAAGAAGTCCCAAAGTCATGGCTGCAGGAAAGTGGACGCACTTAGGAATAAGTGGGAGGTCAATGTGCGAGCCAAGTACGTTAAGGGTCACCAGAAAGGATCAAAAAAGCAAGCTGTCACCCTTGGCTCAACCTCCTGTGAGTGCACTTGTAACAAGCCCAAGCTTAAGGGCTACCCTTGCAGTCATGTGCTCCGGGCGGCTGCTGATCAAAAAATCAGCGTCGAGCCATACATATCGACGTACTTCAACATGTACAATCTGTACAACACTTGGAATGGTGAGTTCTGGGCTTGGGGCATTGATATTAACTACAAAATGTTGTGGCCAGATGGGCCAAAATGGGTTCCGAACGCCGACTTGATGAGAACCGCAAAGGGACAACGTCAGTCTAGGCGTCATCGCAATGACATGGACCATAGCCAGATGGGAGAACCAAGGCGATGCCGCATTTGCAGGTGTCCTGGACATTCACGCAGAGAATGCCCGTATCGAGCCAACAACAACGCATGATGTTGATATATATGTACTCGCTATGTCTATTTATATTTCTACTCGTTATGTGTACTTATATTAAATTTAAATTGAATCTCTTTATATTATTGTACTCGTGTTAACTTCAAATAATTAATGTAAAATCGTATCTCTTTGTATTTTTTAAGTTAATTTTGATTTGCATTTGTATTTGTGTCTTCCTCGTAATTTATATTTGTATGTTTGTGTGCAGGTTATGGGTGAAGTGCCAGTGCTTTTGCAGGGGCCCCATGACGCTGGCCACCGTTGCCACCTATTTTTGAAACCCAAATACTAAGCATGATTATCGGCCTTTCAGACTTCGAACCATAAAGAAAACATGGGCAATACACAATACTTTCGTTGCTCACCTTGACGCTTATGGACTACAAGGTTTTGCTAGGCTCACATCATGCGACGACCAAGTACATTATTTTATTTATTTACATTATTTTATTTATTTACATTTTATTTATTTACATTATTTTATTTACATTATTTATTTTACATTGGTTTACGTAATTATTTAATTTTGTAGACCGTATGATGGAAGTACAGATTAAGCGTACAAGCAGTGGTACTGCATGAACACACGTGCTAGCCTGGCCAGTCAGCCAGCTACTATACCAACACATCTCACACAGGAGGAGCAGGCGCGGAGACATATTGAGCTGCATGCAGCTTACTATCGTGACCAGATGGTAATCACTTGTAACTTTTTTAGGTCCATCATTTCATAATCATTTGAACTAAATAACGTTCAAATATTGTTCAGCTTGAAAATTGCAACGAATTAGGGCATATGGCTACGGATAGCATGCCGGCCCAGGGCCCAGCTCGCAAGTCAATCCAGAAACGTTTTCAACAATACATGGCAACAAAGTTCAGATGCGGTAGAGGCGACGACGTTGTCACTGGAGCGTACAACATGCCGCTAGCAAGGTCAGCCAGACCGGGTGCGGCAATGTCGATGTCAAAACCGACGGATCTCGGGTAGGGGGTCCCGAACTGTGCGTCTAAGGCGGATGGTAACAGGAGGCAGGGGACACGGTGTTTTACCCAGGTTCGGACCCTCTTGATGGAGGTAAAACTCTACGTCCTGCTTGATTGTTCTTGATAATATGAGTAGTACAAGAGTAGATCTACCACGAGATCAGAGAGGCTAAACCCTAGAAGCTAGCCTATGGTATGATTGTATGTTGTCCTACGGACTAAAACTCCTCCGGTTTATATAGATACCGGAGGAGGCTAGGGTTACACAAGGTCGGTTATAAGGGAGGAGATATACATATCCGTATTGCCTAGCTTGCCTTCCACGCCAAGTAGAGTCCCATCCGGACACGTGACGAAGTCTTCAATCTCATATCTTCACAGTCCAACAGTCCGGCCAAAGGATATAGTCCGGCTGTCCGGAGACCCCCTAATCCAGGACACCCTCAGCCGTCGTCCAGACCAAGCGAGGCGTGTACGAGCCATGGGTAGTGGGGGCACGGTCCGAGTACTAGAACGACATTGCCATGACATGACTCATCTCTACCACTGCATCGCTCTTCTTCGGTGCAGCTTCAGGACCATGGCACGGGCTTGGATTCGATGCTCGAGCAGACTCTTTCCCATAACCCATATGCGTACACAGGATATGATGCATACACCCAAGGTGAGGGATCTCAGTCGTATCTCTCCACGCGAGGGATCTCCATTCCCGAGGAGACTCGTGTACCAGATTTAAACCAGCACCACGTACCATGGCCAGACAGTACAGGCGAGGGATCTGATCAGGTAGTCATATTTACATTTTAATGCATTTACAATGATATCATATATTATCCTCTAACAGTTTATTTACAATGTTTTTATGTGCAAGACATACCTGATGTTAATTGGGGCGATGAGAACACCCAACGTGGCGTCAACACAGGCGTCCGGAGAGCATCACATGATCATGGCGGCACGGTTACATCATTAGTTACAGAGTTCTTCGGAGGGGACGTTATTGGCCCATCTTTTATCCCCGCGGAGTCACAACCATACGCCTACAATTACGCTTCAGGTTCGCAACAAGGATTCGCGACTCCGCCGCCTACGCAGGACTCGCAGACACATGAAGCCAAATTGGAGTACGGCCACGGTCTTCGTGTAACTCGGCCACCTAATCGCTTGTCGCCTTCCGGTCGTAAGGAAAGGCCAGGTGGTCGTCGTAAAGTAGGGTGATTCATCTATCCACGTGCGCGACCCATTGTATCTACATATGTCAGTATGAGACTTTTCGATTTGAACATCTATGTATGCTGAAATAAAAATGCACCAGTCAGGAACAATTTTTCCCGCCTATATCTCCCGCCGTACTATCCCGCTCCACTCTTCGTCTTATGTTAGGCCGAAATGATTTTTTTATAAAAAAATTGGCTGATGAATACTGTGCAACCATTGCCCATCTTAGACATTGAAAAAATATATTTTCAGGCAACCCTTTCCCCTCAATATTTTCCGGCCAACGCTTTCCCTCCATATGTTCCCGCCACCCGTTTCCCGCCAACCCCTTCCCGCCATATCTTCCTGCCACCCGTTTCCCGCCAACCCCTTCCCGCCAACCCTTTCCCGCCATTTTCTCCTCTCTACCTATAAAACCCCCTTCAGACGGAGGTGGATAAGCATTCGAGTGTAGTGTAGTCGAGATGTCCCATTATCCTTTCGATCGTAGTTTTCACCCTGGGATGAGCAGGACTCTTCTGAGGCTAGCTACCGATTTCAGGATGGACAATAGGATAGTTCCATGGGACGAACTCACCGGTAGTGGCACCATATTGAATGAGTTGGCTCACCAATTACGTAGGTTTGGGTGGCCTGAAAGGACCTATGAGGAGGTACGTAAAGAACTTCTTAGGTTGAATGCAAGGTGGAAGAAGGTAGTGGAGCCGAAGAGATAAACTTTTAGAAGGACTGCAGAAAAGCATCTATTTTTATGGACTGAGAAGAGCGAGGACGAAAATGATATCTTCATGCCGCCGCTTCCGGGTTCTGCATCGTCAAAGGGCAAGAGTTCTGCATCTTCTAAGGGCAAGAGTTCTGCATCGTCTAAGGGCAAGAGTACTGCATCCTCGAAGGGCAAGAGTTCTGCATCGTCCAAGGGTAAGAGTTCTGCATCCTCGAAGGGCAATAGTTCTGCATCGACGGAGGATGACGATGATGCCTTCATGTAGTTTTTAAGCTGTATTCCAGTTCTACCGTTTAATTCAGATGTACTTGCATTATTAGTTTGTACTCTCTTATTATAGGGCATTATGTTCTATCTTAATTTCATTCTATAGTTGTTGCACGATGTTCGATATTAGTGGAGGGCAAGAAAATGCCATTACTTTATTCTAAAACTATATTTTTTTCCATTACGACACGGTACAACTGAAAATAAGATACATCGTAGAATTGAAATAAAGCTACATTAAACTGCAGAAATAAAAAAACAAATGATTACGAAATTTAAAATACTACCACAGGAATCTACTGAGTCCAGCGTGGATATTTTCCTTTTCCATCGCGCGTGCACCAGGCCATGTCGGCCTGCAAGCGGCAGAGCACGAGGGGCCGCCTCACCGGTGGCAGCAGGGCCCACCAGGCTTGCCCCGTTCCGTCCTGGCTCGTGGAACTGTACGAAGGTCGTTATACACCGCGCCGCCGCCTCCAGCCATGGCGGCAGGTGCCACGTCTCGCCTGTTGCGCCTGCCGCCACTGCCCAGGGGGTCTTTTTTTGTCAATTTCGTCGGGACGGGGTCTTTTGTGGCAATTCCAGTGGACAGGTGGTCTGTTTCGACAAAAAATCAAGAAGAGAGTCCTTGAAACTAAACGGCCCAATCAGAGTAGAGCAGATTCAGTGATGAACATGACGGACGATCGTTTCCCTCTAAATCCTTGAAAGAACCACTTGGAGTTGAATCCTACATCGTGGAACCATCACTGTGGCGATAATCGCTGAATGGTTGGGCTGTAACTTGGTCAAAGCGGACCGACGATTACCACTCTCTTAGACAGAAAAAAACAGTTCTGCACTTCTCTGCACTCTCCCTAGCAATCAATCAACAGAGATGTGCACAGGCACAGGCCAAGCCAGGTGGAGAAGGAGCGGATCATGAGTGTCGGCTGACCCCTGCCGGATATAACCACCCCCAGCATAAATGTTTTTTTAAGAAAAGGTGACTGTCGTGTCAAAAAAGGCTCGAAACTAGCCCGGCTTTAAATTAACAAAGCCATCAACCGGCCAGGATTACAGACACACAACTTACAAGGAAGGAAAACAAGAAAACGACAAAGATACAAAGTGCTAGAACAGCTCTCGGCCTATCAGCAATACAGGCAATCAGAAAAATAGAAGAAGGAGCTCTGCCTGAATTACCCCAGCCAAACATCTAGAATAGCGGCCACACCAGCATCGGGTGAGAATCAACGAGAGCAGCACAAGCAACGGTGGCCAACGCCATCGCCTACTCCCGTGGAACCTGTCAGTAAGCCATCCGATTCCACCTCCGAAGAAGACCATAATCCCCTCGCCCTGGCTCGAAGGGCGCCGTATCGTCGGGAGGCAGGTAGCTCATCATGAGCCACATGGACAATACGAACAGAGCACCGAAGGCATGAGGGACCAGAGCTCAAGCCACAGCCGATGAGCTACCGCGACCTCGCCACCAAACACATCTAACCGCACATCCAAACGCGAGAATAAGAACGATACCGCAAGACGAAGATCGGCGGAAGAAGATGCACAAGAAGTCGCCACCATCCGCACCCAAACCAGCAGCAAGCGCCGACCTTCCTTTCACGCACCCCGGACGACGCCTTCATGAAGGGATGCGACGACAGCACGCCGCCGCCGTCCGCAAGGGGAGCAGGGGCTTTCGCCACATGAAAGCAAGGAGGAGAGGGAAGGGACCTTGACAAAGCCTCCGAGGAAGGAGCCGACGCCAATCAATGGCGTCGTCATTGTCATGGCCACCGCCGATGGCCAAGGGTTTCCCCTAGTCCCGCTCCACATCTCGGGCACAAGGACAAAGACTGACCAAAGGGGTGCAAGCCAACAGAGAGGGACGGAGGTCAAGCAGGAGCGCCGGCCGATGGGGCGCAACGCCATCGCAGTACACATCCGCCACAACCTCACCGCCCGCACGGTCGAAGTCGCGGACTAGCACCCACGCCGCCGCTCGCCACAGAGCCGACGACGTCCGCCAAGCCCGGAGCCGCCGCCCTGGCATCCTCCCACCAGGCGCATCACATCCACCACCAGCCAACAGCCTCGCCACGCCACCAAGGTTCACCTCCACACCCACAGACCACACCCTCAAGAGACAAGAACACCGTCTCAAAAAAAAGAGACAAGAACACAAGCGCGTCTGCGGCAATCCCATCAACCAGATCCGGCCGGGATCAAGGGCCAGCAGCCGCCCGAGCACCGGATCCGGCGACTAGGGGACAGCGGCGGCCAGCCTAGACAGACAAAAGGTACACCATCTTTCCGAGAGAAAAAAACAGTTCTGAATTTCTCTGCACTTTCCACTCTCACTGGCAAGGAAACAACAGATGAGCATAGGCCAAAGCCGACCATGGAGTGGCTCGAGGATGCCACTGCTTGGCGCTGCGGCACGACTAGAGGGAGATATGCCCGAAAGGGGATCTGTCGGTGGGCGTGCTGTTGGCTGTCTGTGTCGATGTTGTTCTTGGCGCCTGGGATCAATCAAAAAGAAAATGAGAAAAAGCTGATTCGGCGATGAATATACTAACTTTCACCCTGCTGAATCAACATCTGTGGCAGCGGAATTATGTTTGTCAAACAACATGACGATGATGTGTGTGGCTAGCAGCTGCAACAAGTACTCCCGGAATGCAGCTGCAGGGCAGGCGTTCAGCTGCTCTGTTTCTGACTACTTCTCATCCAGGTTCATCGCTAGCTACCTCTACACCTGACAGACACAAATTCAGTCTACATCTCCAATGTACTACAACCTTACTGACTTGCAAACAAGCAAAGATTTCAAATTATAGCAACATATATTACCCACTTCCGTTCATTTGAAGTACGCAATCCATGGAACAATATACATGCCGCGAAAGAATAAGACCATCCAAAAAGGACTAAACCTGGCTAACCACAGTCAGTACATGTTCTTCTTCTGACCTCTTTGGTCACTCAGCGCAGCTCCAGTCAGCAGCAGAAGGAGCCAATTCAATTATAAGTGTCGACTGACCCTGCAGAATGTAACAATGCGGCTACAGGCACAAGAATTATAAAACAGGCAGCACTACGCCTCGGTCACGATTGTCTTCCGCAAGCTTCAGCTCGAAGCTCGTCAATGGGCTGATGCTGGCAGGACTAGAGTGCAGGCCTTGGCCGACACCAGCCCGACTGATTACCGATGACGCTGTACTTTGGTTGAAGAACCCTTCTTAGGGCAATGAAAGCAGTGCTAAGTGCTAACTGCATTTCGTCCAAAAAAACAGGCAGCAGAATTAGGCGTAACTGTTAGTTGTACTTGAGACAACACAGGTCAAGACCAAGAGCAGATGCCCGTCAAAAAAAAAAGATGTCATACATGGCGCCTGCGAGAGAAGTTACAAGCACAATAATTCTGGGGACACAATTAATACCCCTCACGGTACCACCCTTGATCTGACTAAACGCATCCTTGAGTTTGGCTTCCAGTTGGCTCTTGCCGGTAGAGCTCTTAACCAAAACGCAAATATGTATATCAATTAATAGCATATTAAAATCTACATGGGTTGTATATGTGATACATGTCTTGTATGAAAAGGAGTCACAAAAATAACTAATCTTATTATTTTTCTAGGATATCCAAATTTATCTATTTATGCATAATATATATTTTTTCTTTTGGATTACAAACATGTATTCAACATGAACATGTGTGAACATAAAGGTTTTTTTGCCACGACTGTAACCATTTTTGTATAAGAACATATTTGATTAGATGTTTTTTTGGGATTAGATAGGGTTTAAGGCCAGATGTTTACTCCGTAGTGGCTGCTTGGTGAGGCCAGGCAGGATCTTCCTCCTCACCCGCTAGGTGATCCATCACATGTATCAACAGAGACTTGGGCGCCTTGGCCTCCTTGCCCTGACTTGTGTGCTTGTGACTTGTGAGGAATAAACAAGAGAATGAGGGGACGTGAATGGGGGAAGGGTGGTGTACTGGATGTTAAAGCCACCATGATCCTATAAAATGAAGGAATAGAAGTTTGATCGCTAAAGTATTAAGTTGGTGTGCTCACTAGTCAGTGTAAATTTGAGCTATGAACTAACAAACCATCAGTGCAAATGAGTTGCACCTATTTTTAGAGATGGTTCCCCTAAATTTGTAGTTTTTTAAATTCATTTCATATAAAGTTGCTCCTCACCATACCTCGCCGATCACCGAGGTCACACTGGTGAATCTGAGCTCTCTGAGAGGAACCATCGTGCAAGCATGACCCCGTCGATGAGGAGGATCCATTATGACAAACGGCTGAACAAACTACATGCCGTAAATGATCAATTTAGCCATCCAATATTTTTATAATGCATAGTCATGCGATGGACATTTTATTAAATATACGATTAACATTTTTATAATATTTGATGAACTTTTTATATAACACACAAGAAATAGAAGAAAATAACATATATGAAAATAACCAAAAAGAAAGAAAAAGGAACCATAACAAAACCACTTAAAATCGGATAAAAATAAAACATTGAAAAAACATGAAAAAACCAAAAAGAAAAAAGCAGGAAATAGCAAAGGAAAAAACAGCAAACGAAAAACACCTGAATCCCGTACGTGGGCCGACCCAAGTGGAGGCGTGCCTCAGCGAAGCCACGCTATTTTGACGGTCGCAAGCGTCAAATCACAATCACTAATTAAGGAGTACTCTTTTCGAACGTTGCCACTTGTCGCAACCTGAAAGATTTCCCTTTTTTCTAGATTCATTTATTCAAAATATTTTATCTCTTAAACTGTACATCCAAATCCTGAACTGTTTTCCCCATTGGATTCCTCACGTCGAGATATTTGAAATTAGATCTCATCATGCTGATATGTTTCGACAAACATTTTTCTTACAAAAAAACCCAAGGTAGAAGCAAGATTCTTTTCCTTTTTTGAAGAGACACACATGTCTGTCTCGCAAAAGCAAATCCATGCCTCCCCCGGAAGAAAATAAACATGTTTTGTTTTTCCTTGTTAGAGAGGCACAATTGTGTCACTTGCGGAAGCAAATTTGTGTCTCTCATAGAAGCAAAAAAAAATTCCTTTTCCAAGATAATTGTGCCTCTCGCATCTGTGTCTCAAGAAGAAGTAAATACGTGTCTTTTACGGAAGCAAAAAAAATTGTTTGTTTTTATTTTTGAGAGACATAGTTGTGCATCTCGCAGAAGCAAATATGTGCCTCCACGATAAGTAAATATGTGCGCCTCACGGAAGCAAAAAATGCTCTCAGTCCACCAAAAATGATCATTGCTGGGCTCCCGCAAAGAGTAGTACTTAGTTGCTCCTGCGTCAAATAGGGTCTGCATCTGCTCTCAGGGGGGATTTTAGCAGGCCCGGTAGCGGCACCTAGTTTGGGCCGAAATAATGTCCCACAGCCCCAAGAAGAGAGATTTTTTGTTCAAAAGGACCCTCTGGCCAACAGAATTGCCAAAAAAGACCACATGTCAAAAACATTGTCAAAAAGGACCCCCTCACTAGTGGCGGCAGGCGCGGCAGGCGACACATGGAACCTACCGCCACGCCATGAGGCGGCGGGCCCTGCCGCCACAGAAGGAGGCGGCAACGCGGGTTGTAACGGGTTATGTACAGCGCAGCAGCCGCGACGTAACGGGCGAGGCCAGGTGGGCCATGCCGCCACCGTGTGAGGCGGCCACTGTTGCCGCTGTCGCTCCCGGACCGACAGGCCATGCTGCTCGCGGGCCCAGCGTGTGGGCCACGCCGCCACTGCAGCAGGCGGCGTCCTTGTTGCTGCACACGTGACAGCGCTGATTCCCGTGCTGACGGCGTAGATTTTCACGGCGCTGACTCCACGGTTCCTTGTTTTGCTTTCTGCCACAAGTTTCGATGATCTAGAATCGGATTCCCGCCTAAACTTTGTAGTACTGATTGCTACATAGACGACACTGATTAAAGCAGTGTGTGATTCTCACTTCCGACTATTGCTCCAGCCGAAGCGACACTCGAGAGCGTTGTTGTTGCTACGTGTGATGAGACACCGCGGTGCTGGAATCCGATGCCGCGGTAGGTGAGTTCTAGCTTGTTCTGCCGACAATACAGTGGTCCTCGTCTTTTTAAACGCACATCTGCGGCTCCGTGCGTATACACTCTCTCTCGCATATCTCTGGTTGCCTTCTCTGCCTCTCTGCTCTCTCTAAGTGTAGAAGAATACATAGACAAAGAAAAACTTGGTAGCCACTTTCACTCGTGATTTTGGCCGATTTAGAGTTGGATTTCGAAGATGACGAAGTTGAAGAAAAGATAGATTAAGATAAGATCTATCCATTTTTGTTGGTTTCGTTCGCATGCATGATGTTTTCGTTCTGTTTGATTAGCTCCTAAGTGTGTATTCTCTGTTGTTTTAGGCATAATTTTAGCACTTGGAGGAGTCATTTGGAGTCATTTAGAGCTTGAGGAGTAGGATTTGCGTAGCGAAGTGAACTACGAAGTTGAAGATCAAGGTATGAGCTTTGCAATACATGGAATTTTTTGTGCATGCACGATGGTAATTAGTTAGTCTTTTAGCTCGTCATTAGCTATGCGATGTTAGTGCTTAGAGGTTAGAAATAATTTCAGACGACGGATACAACATTTATAATATTTTTTTAGAAGAGTAGGTTGAAGATGTTGTATCTATGTTAGGTGCGTTCATTAGTATTGACATGCGAGAAATCTTAATACGGTAATTAAAAAAAAACTTGTACTGTAATTGTTCATTGCATGTGGTATGTTATTTCATGTGGTATGTTTATTAATAAGTCTATAGTTAGGAAGCCATAGGTGTACTTTGTTAAGATTATGTGCTAATGTACTTGATGATGTATGTAATTAGGTAAAATAATTCATCTTAGTAGCAAACAAGGAGGAGATGACGTGATTGAAGAAATTGTGTTTCCATCTTCGTTATCCCTTTTCAGGTGATGACCACATACATGCAAGTGCTATTTTCATACTTTTGATAGCAGAAAGAAAATCCGTGTGTAATATTGATGTTCATGTGATAATAGGTTGACTCCGTTCATATAGTACCGGTGACGGAAATTTATTCGAACTATTTGGACTCTTAATTGCATTCGCAAGCACATCCATATTGGAGCTAAGGTATAAAATGACACCGTAATTTTGTTAATATTTTTTATATTGATGTACTGTTGTGAATAATGTGCATGCCGCTGCAAATATTATTATTTGTAAATAAATGATTGCTATCGTATGATATGAAAAAATTATATAAAGTCGGAAGAAATTAAATGTTTTACTCATATGATATTAAAATGTTATTATCGTACTATTATGTTTAGTGGTTGTTTGGATAGCGAGTAATTACCATCGGTTTTGTCATAACCTGTTGTAAGAAAATTAGTTTTTACTAATAGTCGTTTTTACTCTTGTAGACGAGTTTGAGAAAAAATAGATCTTTAAATACCCGTTAACCAAACAACCCCTTAAAGTCTAAGCAAATGATTCTAGAAACAAACCGAATATTTGTAACGAAAATACGATTATTATTTTAGTCGTATGATATGTAAATGTTGTCATCGTTACTAAATGTTCAGTTACTAATTATTTGAAATGTAAACATGTATGGTGGTTAGGTACTATGGAAAATTTAGTAGTGTACTATGGGAACGTCTTACGTGACGGTCCTTTCGGGGTGGATGTGTCCTTGTGCGAGTCGACTACAGTTGTAGTGAGAGACATGGGCAACGTGGGTTACGCAGCAGTTAGAAGGTGCATCCGAGCGGTGTTTGGCCCAGGGATGCAGGAAAAAAATGACAATGGAGGCCTTCGTCGTTGACAGAGCAAATGATGGGACAGTTGCCCGTTGGGGTTTGCGGCCTGTCACAGGTGATCGGTCATGGGGGTCGTACATGAGGTTTGCAAGCAATCTCAATAACTCAATGTATGGTCAGCCGATGGTGTATGTGGAGTTCATTTCAGTCACTAATGTTGCTGGATGCAGTAGCAGGGGTTGTGAGGTCGAGTTGGCCATCACATCAGCCCCTAGCGTCGGCCCATCGGAACCGTCGGGCGACCAGCCTATGTATGACACAGGATATTGGTATGCGGCTGTTGACATGAGCGAACACGTGGAGGGATTGCCGGAGGCGCTAGATGATGATGATCATTCTTCTGCGTCTTCGGAGTCAACCGAAGAAGAAGATGTTCCTCCTCAAAGGGCGGTCCCGGCGGCACTGCAACCTGGGTTTTTACAGGATATGAGCATCACCAACGAATTTCACTCTGCTTCTGGCCTAGGAGCGGGGAGCCTGGAGGTTGGGCAAGTTTTCCCAAACAAGAAGTCTGCTTACCAGGCAATGGGTAGCTATGCAATCGGCATCCACCGCCAGCATAGAGTGAAGCAGTCTGATAAAAAAGAGTTGAAGGTCATATGCATCCACGCCGCGAAAGGTTTTCGCGGAAGAGTTCTCGTTGGACTGAAGCCTGGGGTATGTCAGTCATGGCATATCACAAAAATAGTGGAGCATACGTGTGAGCAAACTGGGACTCTTTCAAATCACTGCAATGTGACAGCAAAATATGTGGCACGGACGATGGAAACGATTGTGCAGGGAAGTCTCAACATTATTGTTAGGGCTCTGCAAAAAGATGCAGAGGATCAAATTGGCTTCCCTGTTAGCTACAGCAAGGCTAGGCGTGCGAAGGAAAATATATTCAAGAACTTGTATGGTACCTATGAGGAGGCCTATTCTTATGCCCCTAGAATGCTTCATCAAATAGCAAGTGCTAATAGGGGGACTCAAGTTTGGCGGAGAGAACGTCCAAACCCAATGAACCCGGGTGAGCTAATCCTGGACCGCTTATTCTGGGCATTCGCCCATACTATACAAGCCTTCAGGCACTGTCGCCTGGTATTATCAGTTGATGGTACCTTTCTCACTGGAAAGTACAAGGGCACACTATTGGTGGCGATTGCAGCGGATGCAAATAATCAGCTTCTTCCTATTACATATGCATTGGTCGAGAGCGAGAGCAAAGATAGCTGGTTGTGGTTCCTGAGCTGCGTGAAGATGGGTGTCGTGAAAGAGCGTGATGGTGTTTGCATCATCTCTGATCGCAACACTATATTATTAAGCGCTCTTGAAATAATTAAGGCATCGGAAAAAGAGTGGGGCTGGCCCGATCTAGAGGGAAGGTGGTGCATGAGGCATTTGGCAGCAAACTTTTACTCCAAATTCAAAAACAAGGATTGGTTCAAGTTATTCAAGAGGATGTGCATGCAAAAAAGTGAAGCCAAAATGAATGCGATCTGGGCAGGTATCAATGGTGAGATCGACCGCGCGGCCTTGCCGCAGAGAGAAGACCGGAGGGGTCGTAGGACGCCCATAAATTTGAGCCAGTGGATCGGCGAGAATTGCCCTCATTTGGACAAGTGGGCGCAGGCTCATGACACCGGGGCTCGGTATGTAATAATGACCAGCAACATGTCAGAGGTGTACAATGGTGTTCTTAAAGGGGTGCGAGCACTGCCTATCACAGCCCTAATTGAAGAAACTTGGAACCGGACCCTGTCATACTTTGCAGACAGGGTCACCGTCACCAAAGCACAAGTTTAATTGAACAAGCCATGGTCCGAGAAGATGCAAAGACATCTAGACGAGAAAGTAAAGAAGTCCCAAAGTCATGGCTGCAGGAAAGTGGACGCACTTAGGAATAAGTGGGAGGTCAATGTGCGAGCCAAGTACGTTAAGGGTCACCAGAAAGGATCAAAAAAGCAAGCTGTCACCCTTGGCTCAACCTCCTGTGAGTGCACTTGTAACAAGCCCAAGCTTAAGGGCTACCCTTGCAGTCATGTGCTCCGGGCGGCTGCTGATCAAAAAATCAGCGTCGAGCCATACATATCGACGTACTTCAACATGTACAATCTGTACAACACTTGGAATGGTGAGTTCTGGGCTTGGGGCATTGATATTAACTACAAAATGTTGTGGCCAGATGGGCCAAAATGGGTTCCGAACGCCGACTTGATGAGAACCGCAAAGGGACAACGTCAGTCTAGGCGTCATCGCAATGACATGGACCATAGCCAGATGGGAGAACCAAGGCGATGCCGCATTTGCAGGTGTCCTGGACATTCACGCAGAGAATGCCCGTATCGAGCCAACAACAACGCATGATGTTGATATATATGTACTCGCTATGTCTATTTATATTTCTACTCGTTATGTGTACTTATATTAAATTTAAATTGAATCTCTTTATATTATTGTACTCGTGTTAACTTCAAATAATTAATGTAAAATCGTATCTCTTTGTATTTTTTAAGTTAATTTTGATTTGCATTTGTATTTGTGTCTTCCTCGTAATTTATATTTGTATGTTTGTGTGCAGGTTATGGGTGAAGTGCCAGTGCTTTTGCAGGGGCCCCATGACGCTGGCCACCGTTGCCACCTATTTTTGAACCCAAATACTAAGCATGATTATCGGCCTTTCAGACTTCGAACCATAAAGAAAACATGGGCAATACACAATACTTTCGTTGCTCACCTTGACGCTTATGGACTACAAGGTTTTGCTAGGCTCACATCATGCGACGACCAAGTACATTATTTTATTTATTTACATTATTTTATTTATTTACATTTTATTTATTTACATTATTTTATTTACATTATTTATTTTACATTGGTTTACGTAATTATTTAATTTTGTAGACCGTATGATGGAAGTACAGATTAAGCGTACAAGCAGTGGTACTGCATGAACACACGTGCTAGCCTGGCCAGTCAGCCAGCTACTATACCAACACATCTCACACAGGAGGAGCAGGCGCGGAGACATATTGAGCTGCATGCAGCTTACTATCGTGACCAGATGGTAATCACTTGTAACTTTTTTAGGTCCATCATTTCATAATCATTTGAACTAAATAACGTTCAAATATTGTTCAGCTTGAAAATTGCAACGAATTAGGGCATATGGCTACGGATAGCATGCCGGCCCAGGGCCCAGCTCGCAAGTCATTCCAGAAACGTTTTCAACAATACATGGCAACAAAGTTCAGATGCGGTAGAGGCGACGACGTTGTCACTGGAGCGTACAACATGCCGCTAGCAAGGTCAGCCAGACCGGGTGCGGCAATGTCGATGTCAAAACCGACGGATCTCGGGTAGGGGGTCCCGAACTGTGCGTCTAAGGCGGATGGTAACAGGAGGCAGGGGACACGGTGTTTTACCCAGGTTCGGACCCTCTTGATGGAGGTAAAACTCTACGTCCTGCTTGATTGTTCTTGATAATATGAGTAGTACAAGAGTAGATCTACCACGAGATCAGAGAGGCTAAACCCTAGAAGCTAGCCTATGGTATGATTGTATGTTGTCCTACGGACTAAAACTCCTCCGGTTTATATAGATACCGGAGGAGGCTAGGGTTACACAAGGTCGGTTATAAGGGAGGAGATATACATATCCGTATTGCCTAGCTTGCCTTCCACGCCAAGTAGAGTCCCATCCGGACACGTGACGAAGTCTTCAATCTCATATCTTCACAGTCCAACAGTCCGGCCAAAGGATATAGTCCGGCTGTCCGGAGACCCCCTAATCCAGGACACCCTCAGCCGTCGTCCAGACCAAGCGAGGCGTGTACGAGCCATGGGTAGTGGGGGCACGGTCCGAGTACTAGAACGACATTGCCATGACATGACTCATCTCTATCACTGCATCGCTCTTCTTCGGTGCAGCTTCAGGACCATGGCACGGGCTTGGATTCGATGCTCGAGCAGACTCTTTCCGATAACCCATATGCGTACACAGGATATGATGCATACACCCAAGGTGAGGGATCTCAGTCGTATCTCTCCACGCGAGGGATCTCCATTCCCGAGGAGACTCGTGTACCAGATTTAAACCAGCACCACGTACCATGGCCAGACAGTACAGGCGAGGGATCTGATCAGGTAGTCATGTTTACATTTTAATGCATTTACAATGATATCATATATTATCCTCTAACAGTTTATTTACAATGTTTTTATGTGCAAGACATACCTGATGTTAATTGGGGCGATGAGAACACCCAACGTGGCGTCAACACAGGCGTCCGGAGAGCATCACATGATCATGGCGGCACGGTTACATCATTAGTTACAGAGTTCTTCGGAGGGGACGTTATTGGCCCATCTTTTATCCCCGCGGAGTCACAACCATACGCCTACAATTACGCTTCAGGTTCGCAACAAGGATTCGCGACTCCGCCGCCTACGCAGGACTCGCAGACACATGAAGCCAAATTGGAGTACGGCCACGGTCTTCGTGTAACTCGGCCACCTAATCGCTTGTCGCCTTCCGGTCGTAAGGAAAGGCCAGGTGGTCGTCGTAAAGTAGGGTGATTCATCTATCCACGTGCGCGACCCATTGTATCTACATATGTTAGTATGAGACTTTTCGATTTGAACATCTATGTATGCTGAAATAAAAATGCACCAGTCAGGAACAATTTTTCCCGCCTATATCTCCCGCCGTACTATCCCGCTCCACTCTTCGTCTTATGTTAGGCCGAAATGATTTTTTTATAAAAAAATTGGCTGATGAATACTGTGCAACCATTGCCCATCTTAGACATTGAAAAAATATATTTTCAGGCAACCCTTTCCCCTCAATATTTTCCCGCCAACGCTTTCCCTCCATATGTTCCCGCCACCCGTTTCCCGCCAACCCCTTCCCGCCATATCTTCCTGCCACCCGTTTCCCGCCAACCCCTTCCCGCCATATGTTCCCGCCAACCCTTTCCCGCCATTTTCTCCTCTCTACCTATAAAACCCCCTTCAGACGAAGGTGGATAAGCATTCGAGTGTAGTGTAGTCGAGATGTCCCATTATCCTTTCGATCGTAGTTTTCACCCTGGGATGAGCAGGACTCTTCTGAGGCTAGCTACCGATTTCAGGATGGACAATAGGATAGTTCCATGGGACGAACTCACCGGTAGTGGCACCATATTGAATGAGTTGGCTCACCAATTACGTAGGTTTGGGTGGCCTGAAAGGACCTATGAGGAGGTACGTAAAGAACTTCTTAGGTTGAATGCAAGGTGGAAGAAGGTAGTGGAGCCGAAGAGATAAACTTTTAGAAGGACTGCAGAAAAGCATCTATTTTTATGGACTGAGAAGAGCGAGGACGAAAATGATATCTTCATGCCGCCGCTTCCGGGATCTGCATCATCAAAGGGCAAGAGTTCTGCATCGTCTAAGGGCAAGAGTTCTGCATCGTCTAAGGGCAAGAGTACTGCATCCTCGAAGGGCAAGAGTTCTGCATCGTCCAAGGGTAAGAGTTCTGCATCCTCGAAGGGCAATAGTTCTGCATCGACGGAGGATGACGATGATGCCTTCATGTAGTTTTTAAGCTGTATTCCAGTTCTACCGTTTAATTCAGATGTACTTGCATTATTAGTTTGTACTCTCTTATTATAGGGCATTATGTTCTATCTTAATTTCATTCTGTAGTTGTTGCACGATGTTCGATATTAGTGGAGGGCAAGAAAATGCCATTACTTTATTCTAAAACTATATTTTTTTTCCATTACGACACGGTACAACTGAAAATAAGATACATCGTAGAATTGAAATAAAGCTACATTAAACTGCAGAAATAAAAAAACAAATGATTATGAAATTTAAAATACTACCACAGGAATCTACTGAGTCCAGCGTGGATATTTTCCTTTTCCATCGCGCGTGCACCAGGCCATGTCGGCCTGCAAGCGGCAGAGCACGAGGGGCCGCCTCACCGGTGGCAGCAGGGCCCACCAGGCTTGCCCCGTTCCGTCCTGGCTCGTGGAACTGTACGAAGGTCGTTATACACCGCGCCGCCGCCTCCAGCCGTGGCGGCAGGTGCCACGTCTCGCCTGTTGCGCCTGCCGCCACTGCCCAGGGGGTCTTTTTTTGTCAATTTCGTCGGGACGGGGTCTTTTGTGGCAATTCCAGTGGACAGGTGGTCTGTTTCGACAAAAAATCAAGAAGAGAGTCCTTGAAACTAAACGGCCCAATCAGAGTAGAGCAGATTCAGTGATGAACATGACGGACGATCGTTTCCCTCTAAATCCTTGAAAGAACCACTTGGAGTTGAATCCTACATCGCGGAACCATCACTGTGACGATAATCGCTGAATGGTTGGGCTGTAACTTGGTCAAAGCGGACCGACGATTACCACTCTCTTAGACAGAAAAAAAAACAGTTCTGCACTTCTCTGCACTCTCCCTGGCAATCAATCAACAGAGATGAGCACAGGCATAGGCCAAGCCAGGTGGAGAAGGAGCGGATCATGAGTGTCGGCTGACCCCTGCCGGATATAACCACCCCCAGCATAAAAAATTTTTTTAAGAAAAGGTGACTGTCGTGTCAAAAAAGGCTCGAAACTAGCCCGGCTTTAAATTAACAAAGCCATCAACCGGCCAGGATTACAGACACACAACTTACAAGGAAGGAAAACAAGAAAACGACAAAGATACAAAGTGCTAGAACAGCTCTCGGCCTATCAGCAATACAGGCAATCAGAAAAATAGAAGAAGGAGCTCTGCCTGAATTACCCCAGCCAAACATCTAGAATAGCGGCCACACCAGCATCGGGTGAGAATCAACGAGAGCAGCACAAGCAACGGTGGCCAACGCCATCGCCTACTCCCGTGGAACCTGTCAGTAAGCCATCCGATTCCACCTCCGAAGAAGACCATAATCCCCTCGCCCTGGCTCGAAGGGCGCCGTATCGTCGGGAGGCAGGTAGCTCATCATGAGCCACATGGACAATACGAACAGAGCACCAAAGGCATGAGGGACCAGAGCTCAAGCCACAGCCGATGAGCTACCGCGACCTCGCCACCAAACACATCTAACCGCATATCCAAACGCGAGAATAAGAACGATACCGCAAGACGAAGATCGGCGGAAGAAGATGCACAAGAAGTCGCCACCATCCGCACCCAAACCAGCAGCAAGCGCCGACCTTCCTTTCACGCACCCCGGACGACGCCTTCATGAAGGGATGCGACGACAGCACGCCGCCGCCGTCCGCAAGGGGAGCAGGGGCTTTCGCCACATGAAAGCAAGGAGGAGAGGGAAGGGACCTTGACAAAGCCTCCGAGGAAGGAGCCGACGCCAATCAATGGCGTCGTCATTGTCATGGCCACCGCCGATGGCCAAGGGTTTCCCCTAGTCCCGCTCCACATCTCGGGCACAAGGACAAAGACTGACCAAAGGGGTGCAAGCCAACAGAGAGGGACGGAGGTCAAGCAGGAGCGCCGGCCGACGGGCCGCAACGCCATCGCAGTACACATCCGCCACAACCTCACCGCCCGCACGGTCGAAGTCGCGGACTAGCACCCACGCCGCCGCTCGCCACAGAGCCGACGACGTCCGCCAAGCCCGGAGCCGCCGCCCTGGCATCCTCCCACCAGGCGCATCACATCCACCACCAGCCAACAGCCTCGCCACGCCACCAAGGTTCACCTCCACACCCACAGACCACACCCTCAAGAGACAAGAACACCGTCTCAAAAAAAAGAGACAAGAACACAAGCGCGTCTGCGGCAATCCCATCAACCAGATCCGGCCGGGATCAAGGGCCAGCAGCCGCCCGAGCACCGGATCCGGCGACTAGGGGACAGCGGCGGCCAGCCTAGACAGACAAAAGGTACACCATCTTTCCGAGAGAAAAAAACAGTTCTGAATTTCTCTGCACTTTCCACTCTCACTGGCAAGGAAACAACAGATGAGCATAGGCCAAAGCCGACCATGGAGTGGCTCGAGGATGCCACTGCTTGGCGCTGCGGCACGACTAGAGGGAGATATGCCCGAAAGGGGATCTGTCGGTGGGCGTGCTGTTGGCTGTCTGTGTCGATGTTGTTCTTGGCGCCTGGGATCAATCAAAAAGAAAATGAGAAAAAGCTGATTCGGCGATGAATATACTAACTTTCACCCTGCTGAATCAACATCTGTGGCAGCGGAATTATGTTTGTCAAACAACATGACGATGATGTGTGTGGCTAGCAGCTGCAACAAGTACTCCCGGAATGCAGCTGCAGGGCAGGCGTTCAGCTGCTCTGTTTCTGACTACTTCTCATCCAGGTTCATCGCTAGCTACCTCTACACCTGACAGACACAAATTCAGTCTACATCTCCAATGTACTACAACCTTACTGACTTGCAAACAAGCAAAGATTTCAAATTATAGCAACATATATTACCCACTTCCGTTCATTTGAAGTACGCAATCCATGGAACAATATACATGCCGCGAAAGAATAAGACCATCCAAAAAGGACTAAACCTGGCTAACCACAGTCAGTACATGTTCTTCTTCTGACCTCTTTGGTCACTCAGCGCAGCTCCAGTCAGCAGCAGAAGGTGCCAATTCAATTATAAGTGTCGACTGACCCTGCAGAATGTAACAATGCGGCTACAGGCACAAGAATTATAAAACAGGCAGCACTACGCCTCGGTCACGATTGTCTTCCGCAAGCTTCAGCTCGAAGCTCGTCAATGGGCTGATGCTGGCAGGACTAGAGTGCAGGCCTTGGCCGACACCAGCCCGACTGATTACCGATGACGCTGTACTTTGGTTGAAGAACCCTTCTTAGGGCAATGAAAGCAGTGCTAAGTGCTAACTGCATTTCGTCCAAAAAAAAACAGGCAGCAGAATTAGGCGTAACTGTTAGTTGTACTTGAGACAACACAGGTCAAGACCAAGAGCAGATGCCCGCAAAAAAAAATGTCATACATGGCGCCTGCGAGAGAAGTTACAAGCACAATAATTCTGGGGACACAATTAATACCCCTCACGGTACCACCCTTGATCTGACTAAACGCATCCTTGAGTTTGGCTTCCAGTTGGCTCTTGCCGGTAGAGCTCTTAACCAAAACGCAAATATGTATATCAATTAATAGCATATTAAAATCTACATGGGTTGTATATGTGATACATGTCTTGTATGAAAAGGAGTCACAAAAACCCAGTTGATCGTAGGCAATCCTGAGAGCAGATAGTGCACTGAGCCAAACTTGAATGTGTCGAGCGCTTCATTCGGGATCTCCTTGTACATGTTGGACATGGAGTTGTGATCCATCTTTTTCTTGGCATAAATGTCCAAGTCATCAGCTTGCTCCTCTGGGGCATTGATCAACTTCGCCCATTCTTCAACAGTGGATTGTTACCTTGTACCCTCTGACATCCATGTGATCCTGCCATCCGGATAAAAGTGTGTTGTGGAGTAGAATTGCATGATCAGCTCCTCGTTCCACTTTGTGAGCTTCTGCCCAACAAAGTCTGCAACTCCACATGCACTAAAGCTATCAAATACACCGGGGTAGTACTCTTCATTGTCCTTAATGTAGGTCCAGTCGACCCATCTCATGTCACAAACGATTGGCTTCTTGTCAAGCAAAACAGTTTCATAGAAATCTTGCTGCTCCTTGGTATGAAATCTGTGATCCACGGCAGTCCTTCTCCTAGAAGCATACGGATCTGCTTCTCTCCATTTCCTCAGCCCTGAATCTCTCCTGAGCTTCATATCCTCAGCCACAGGATGAGCATCGTTGTGGTCTGGGATCTTGGGCTTGAGCTTCCTAAGGACACTCTCTTCCTCTTCTTCGATAGCTTCAGGCACTGGGGCCTTGTTCTTTTCCGCAGCTGGGATGCTCCGTGTGTTTCTCTTTGGTGCACTCTTAGGCTTAGATGCAGCCTTAGGTGCTTCCTTGGGCTTGGATGCAGCTGTTCCTGACCTTATAGCATCTCCCATGAGTTTGGCTGCCTTGGGTGCTGGTGCAGCAACCTCTTCTTCTTCTTCCTCCTCATCTACCATGATGGAGGCCTTCCCAAGCACTCTGGCTACAGTCTTCTTCACCCTCTCTTTCCTCTTCTTGCCCTCAGCAACAACTGGCTCTGTGGGTGCAGGCTTCACAGTTGAAGCTCTAATCTTAGACATGGGCTGCCTGCCTGCTGGCCTTTTGATTTTCAGCCCTAGCTTTGTGCCTTGAGCTGGTTCAGCTCTCTTTGATGTGGCCTCTTCCTCTGCCACATAGTCTTCATCCTCAGAATCAGACGTTCTCTTCTTCCTTTGACGTGTGGCAGCCTTAGGCAGATTGCTGGGGGTGCTCCTGCTGCCATCATCAGAAGAACTTGAGGGGCTAGTGCCCTCACTCATCACAACTTGCTGCTCAGACACATTCTGGCTGTCACTTTGATCAGACATGTTGCAAACTGACTGCTGACCCTGTGAATAGATTATGGATAAGATAGAGTGGATGAGCATCACAAAAAGCAGAGATTTTTGCAAAAGATTAATTCAAAAACTTAGTTTTAGTTTTCCACAGAAAGCATCTCGGATCTACCAATTTTCAAACTCGGTGACACCGAAGCAGTTTTGGCACCAGAACTGGTGAACTCGGTCAGACCGAGTCATAGTTCGGTGGCACCGAGACTGCTAGGGTTTCACAGAATTCCAAAATCGGTCGCACCGATAAGTTATTCTCGGTCAGACCGAGTTTCACTTGTGCAATGGCAAAAGCTAGATCGGTGGTACCGAGTTTTTTAACTCGGTGGGTCCGAGATGGTTTCGGCGGAAACCTAACCCTAAAATTTTCGAATTAAACCTAATCTACGAGTTCATTGACTGGATAGGAGTGTTTCAATCGTGGCAAGAATCATGATGACCACAATGTGCTAGGAATCGGAGTGGAGAATAGCACAAAGATCGAGTCCATACCCTAGTTCGGCGGAGACTCGCTACGGCGGCAACGGCGGGGCAGAATTCCGTTGACGGCAGCGGAGACCAGCGACTGGAGGCTGCTGGCGGCGAGAAGACGATCCGGAGACCACGAAGGCAGAGCAGGCTATCGCGCGGGCGAAGAGGTTTCGGAGAAATTTCCAAAATTTTGCCCGTCACTATATATAGCCCGACCCTGTCGGTGTGACCGAGTGGAACAACTCGGTGGCACCGAGATGCAAAACTGTGTGCAGTTATTGCAACTCGATGTGACCGAAAAGTTCAAATCGGTTGCACCGAGATCGAAAACCTAGATCAACTTAATGAACTCGGTAGGACCGAAAATGGAGTATCGGTCAGACCGAGATTCATAAAGAGGTTTTGGAAGTTTAAGTCTATGACGAATCGGGGACTCCGAGCGCTCCTCACACAGAGTGGTTCGAATCTGACTTGATCAAGCTTTGTGATGCAGCATGAATAGAGTTTGAGACGAGAAAAGCATAGATAGCTAGAGGAGGTTCTTAGGCATTCTTGTCCATCCACTTGGCAAAATAAGAAAGCCAAACAATCAAAACAACAAGTGGATGTCCTCGAATGAGTAAAATATGCAACCAACATGCTCACACAATAAGATGGCAAATGAAATATGTGGCAAAGCATGCACAACCAATTATAGCATCTATCAAGCAATTTGCGATGACTAGGTCATCTATATATGAGTATATTGACTTAGGAGTCAAGTGAGAACACTTGATCATAGGTCATACTCATCGTTTAAGCTCAAGTGGGGTTACCACTTTTACATAAAGCATTGTTGTATTCACATCTTTAGAGTTGCTTTAGCTCAAGTCTTAGAGTAAAGCTCCCCCTAGATGTGATATCCCCCCTAAGAGGGATGAACTAACCTTGGGTTTTGTCGATGATGACTTCATGTAGATGTTGAAGATGTGGATGCTCAATGTTGATGTAGATCACTTGGAGCTATCCATTTGAGTGAATTGCACTTTCAATACCTACATGGGTTAGTCCCACAAGGAACAAACAAGGATATCCATAGACATAGAGTGATGCACACACAAGATGATGTCCATGAAAACTTTAGGTTACCTTGTCCCTTGTCTTACCAACAAGAGGGTTTGTGACTCCTTGAACTAGTGCAAGATGTGGAAGTTGATTGCACTTGTTCTTGCCAAAATGATAAGAGTGAAGTATGTTGGCGGAGTCACCCTCAAGAACTCTCTAGTTCTTCTTCTTTTGGATCCACACCATCTTGATGGGAATCCTTGGAGTTGTAGTCGTACTTGATGTAGTGGAATTTGAAGTAGTCTTGAGAATCCACTTGACTAAGGTCTTAGGAGCTTCTTCAAATGCATCAATCTCCTCTTGAAGCTTGTCCTTGCCTTTTTGCTTGTAGTCTTGTGGTGGAAGATCATCTTGAGCTTGTGTTCCCTTGAAGGAAGTATCATACTTCTCTTGTTGAGGAATAAACTTTGTCTTGGGGTATTGATCTTCTTCCCATTCAACTCCATTGGCATTGAACTTTCGTTCAAAACCAACACCTTGATTCTTCCGGTGCATTCCTTGCTTGCGCACAATTTCCTCGAATTGCTTACTTCCGGCAAGGCTCTTGTAAACACCTTTCTCTATAATTCCCTTCAATAAACTATTTTCTTTCTCAAGTGTAACTTGGCTAAGAGAATCATTAGTGGAATCAAGAGAACTACTAGAAGCAACAATATTGGATTTAGCACGATCATTGTTACTACTAGAGGAAGAATCTTTCTTATTCTTGTTACTAGTCTTGACTTGAGGCATGTAGGTGGATAAAAGTAAACGCTTGGCAATGTGAGAAGAACTTTTCTTGCGGAGATCATCATTGATTGCTTTTAAGAACTCATGCTCTTGCTCAAGATTAAGCTTTTCAAAGCGTAGTTTCTCATGAGCTCTTAAAAGTTCTCGATGATCTTCGAAGATAGTTTCATGGGCTAACTTAAGAGTGTTTAGTTCTTTAGTTAGAGCCTCAATCTTCTCCTTACCATTGTCATTCGTTTTAGCATGATTAATTGATATTTCACCATAATATTCTTCACTAGAGTTGTCAACAAGCAAATCATCATCACCTAACAAGTCATCTTCATCACTATTAAAGTCAACATACTCGGGGTGTGTTACCTTAGGACCTTTGGCCATGAAGCATCTTCCAATTCCTCCATTTGGTGAGTCAAATATGTTGTAGGAGTTGGTTGACACAAGTGCTAGACCGGCAACACCTTCATCTTGAGTATCTTCGGAGTCGGAGTGATAACTTCTCTCGGAGTGGCTGTCGGAGTCGGAGCCGGATACCCATTCACCAACATGAGCTTGATGTCTTCGTTTTGCATAGCTCCTTGATGATTTTTCCTTCCTTTCCGAATCCTTGCTTCTCCGTGAGTATCTTCGTTCATAACGATCATCTCTACTCCTTCTCTCTATTGGTGGAGATTCTTTGCTTCTTCTTTTTGGAGAATCTTCTCTTCTCTTGTAGGGAGCTGTACACTCATTGGAATAGTGTCCGGGTCTTCCACAATTATAGCAGTTTCGCTCTCGACTAGAAGATCTTTTGTCATTGTAGGACCTTGACTTGAAGCTTCTATCTTTGTTTCTACTCTTGTAGAACTTGTTGAACTTCTTCACCATTAAGCTCAATTCTTCATTGAAGTTTTGTTTCTCACTTGATGATGTGGGGACTTCACATGACGCTTTGTAGGCACCACTTGATTTATTGTGAAGTTCCTCTTTATCCTTGAGTGACATCTCATGAGCAACAATCCTTCCAATTACTTCCGTTGGCTTGAGATCTTTGTAGTTGGGCATCATTTGGATTAATGTGCACACGGTATCATATTTCCCATCCAAGGCTCTTAGGATCTTCTTGATGATGAATCTATCGGTCATCTCTTCACTTCCTAAGCTGGCAATCTCATTTGTGATGAGAGCAAGCCTAGAGTACATTTTAGCGACACCTTCACCATCCTTCATCTTGAACTTGTCAAGTTGACTTTGGAGCACATCCAACTTGGATTCCTTGACGGAGTCGGTACCTTCGTGCATATCAATCAAAGTATCCCAAATTTCCTTTGCATTCTCAAGGCGGCTGATTTTGTTGAATTCTTCGGGGCACAATCCGTTGAAGAGAATATCACAAGCTTGAGCATTGTATTGCAACATCTTCAACTCATCTGCGGTAGCTTCACGGTTTGGTTCTCTCCCATCAAAGAACTCACCTTGCAAACCAACACAAACAATAGCCCATACGGCGGGGTTATGTCCAAGAATATGCATTTTCATTTTATGCTTCCAACTAGCAAAATTAGTGCCATCAAAGTAAGGACCTCTAAGGTGATAATTTCCCTCGCTAGACGCCATACTCTCCTAGGTTGTGAAACCAAGGCTATGACCACCAAAATCTATGGAGATCAAGGCAAATGGAGACCAAAGCTCTGATACCACTTGTAGGATCGAAAGTATGTCTAGAGGGGGGTGATTAGACTACTTGACCAACTAAAAACTTAGCCTTTTCCCAATTTTAGTTCTTGGCAGATTTTAGCTATCTTAGAGCAAGTCAAGCAATCATCACATAATTCAAGCAAGCATGCAAAGAGTTTATTGGCGGCGGAAAATAAAGCATGCAACTTGCAAGAATGTAAAGGGAAGGGTTTGAAGGATTCAAACGCAATTGGAGACACGGATGTTTTCCCGTGGTTCGGGTAGGTGGTGCTATCCTACATCCACGTTGATGGAGACTTCAACCCACGAAGGGTAACGGTTGCGCGAGTCCACGGAGGGCTCCACCCACGAAGGGTCCACGAAGAAGCAACCTTGTCTATTCCACCATGGCCATCGCCCACGAAGGACTTGCCTCACTAGCGGTAGATCTTCACGAAGTAGGCGATCTCCTTGCCCTTACAAACTCCTTAGTTCAACTCCACAATCTTGTCGGAGGCTCCCAAGTGACACCTAGCCAATCTAGGAGACACCACTCTCCAAGAAGTAACAAATGGTGTGTTGATGATGAACTCCTTGCTCTTGTGCTTCAAATGATAGTCTCCCCAACACTCAACTCTCTCTCATAGGATTTGGATCTGATGGAAAGAAGATTTGAGTGGAAAGCAACTTGGGGAAGGCTAGAGATCAAGATTCATATGGTAGGAATGGAATATCTTGGTCTCAACACATGAGTAGGTGGTTCTTTCTCAGAACATATGAGTAGGAATGGTGTATGTGTTCTGATGGCTCTCGCCACGAATGAAGAGGAGGTGGAGGGGTATTTATAGCCTCCACACAAAATCCAACCGTTACACACAATCTACCAATCTCGGTGGGACCGAATCAGAAAACTCGGTCTGATCGAAATAGTAAACCTAGTGACCGTTAGGAATTTCTGTGGGACTGAGATGCAACTCGGTAGGACCGATTCGGTTAGGGTTTGGGCATAACGTAATCTCGGTGAGACCGATCGCACAAACTCGGTGAGACCGAGTTCGGCAATTAGCTAACCAGAGAGTTGGTCAGGCAAACTCGGTGGGACCGACTTGCTCTTTCGGTGAGACCAAAAAGTTACAAGAAGGAAACAAAGAGTTTGCATTGCATTCTCGGTGGGACCGATTCGCTCTTTCGGTGAGACCAAAAAGTTACGAAAGGGAAATAGAGAGTTTGCAACCCCATCTCGGTGTGACCGAGATCCTTATCGGTAGGACTGAATTTCTAGGGTTTGGCAGTGGCAAATGACAAGTGAAACTTGGTGGCGCCGGATTGACAGAATCGGTATGACCGAGTTTGGCTTAGGGTTTAGGTCATTTGTGGATATGGAAAGGTGGTTCGGGATTTTGGAGCATATCACTAAGCACATAAAGCAAGAGGCTCATTAAGCAACACATCATCCCTCCTTGATAGTATTGGCTTTTCCTAAAGACTCAATGTGATCTTGGATCCCTAAAATATAAAATGAAGAGTCTTGAACTTTTGAGCTTGAGCCAATTCTTTGTCCTTAGCATTTTGAGGGTTCCACTTTCACATCCATGCCATGCCAATCATTGAGCTTTCCTGAAATAATCATCTTGAAATGGCATTAGCTCAATGAGCTATATGTTGTTATGAATTACCAAAACCACCTAGGGATAGTTGCACTTTCAGTACCCCTGCATCCTCAACTACAGGCTACAGCTACTTGTAGAAACACATGATACAGTAGCTGATGATGCTACCTACAGATGAGCTATGTCCCTACCTGTCGGGCAATTCATGCTACCGCAGGACCAACTGAAGTAGCATCGCCGTTCTGAGCTTGACTGGCACGTATATGGCGATCTAGCCTAGTGTCGTGGCGGTAGACAGACGCAACCAACGCGAGATTCCCTGCCATGACCCGGTCAAGTAGATTGCTCCCGTCCCATGGGTCTGAGGCGGGCACCGTCCAACCCAGCTTTAGCCCCCTACCTACCGCCCGTCCCTAAAAGCAGAAGTAGGAAAAAACTCAGCGACCCACCTCACGTACCTCGCCGGTGTCGCCTCGATTCCTCCGCCCGCCCCGCCGGAAGCCACGCCCGGGCTGCGACGGAGATCGGGGGCGAGCGAACGAACGAACGAGGGGGGAGAGGAAGGGGGGAGATTCGGGAGGGGGGAGAGTGGCCTGACCTGCCTGCCTTGGATGGGATGAGATCTGCCTGCGCTGCGCGGGTCGAGGGAGAAGGAAGGAAGACGAGCGTGGGATGCGGATGCGATGCGAGAGCGACCACCTACCCCTCCTCGACCCCCCTCGCGCCCGGTTAAATAAGAGTCGCACCGCACCCCGTGGAGATAGACCCATAGCCGTCGCCGGGCCTGGCGGCTCCCAAGCACGCACCGCACCAGGGGTGGGTGGGTGGTGGGTGGGTTTAGGGTCTCTGACGCGCGGGCCAGGTCGCCTGGCAAGGCTGCCCCACGCGGCGTCTGGTGAGTGGGAACCAAAGTTTGCGCTGTAGGGGGCAGAGGGAAGGCGGGTCCTATTTGGCCTCTGCTGCTGATCCTCAAAAATAGAAAAAAAAAAACAATTGGCGTCTGCTACTCGTGCGGCTTGCGGCTGCTCTGCGATGGCGTCAGCACGGCGTCACCTGTGAAAAGACTCTCCCGTATCGGCTAAATTTCGTGTTTTGACCCTTTTCTGAAACTTATTTGAGATTTGACCCCAGTTCGTAAAAATTTCGGGATCTGGCCCTTTTTCCTACCGCCATTGTCTCTGGCGGTAAGGTTTAACTGTCTACCGCCAGAGATTCTGGCGGTAGGCTTTGACTGCGCCGTAACGGACATCTAACATGGAAAATACTCTACCGCCAGTATCCTTGGGGGTAGCCCATTATACCCTACCGCCAGGGTGCTTGACGATTGGAGCCTAATAAAATGTCAAAGCCCATGGCAGCTAAAGCTGCGCTGCATTGCACTGCTCCATAAAGTGTGCTACTTTACAATACTAAAAAATAAGATAGATGGTGCATGTATGGGGATGGGTGAATGAATGAGCTGCATGCCATGGATGTGCTGCATGCATTGAGTGCTGTGTGCATGGGAGCGCGAGCACACAGCAGCGGCAAGTTGCAGGCTAGTAGAATTTTATATGCTCTCTCTTACGCGCGCTCTCTCTCTCATGCATGAGACTACTAGGTTACTAGGCTACTGTAGATTATTCAGATTGGCAGGGAGTGTGAAATCTGGCTAGAAGACCATACCACCAAATACCTTGGCGGTAGGGTTGCATTGCCTACCGCCAATGACTATGGCGGTAGGGTCTTTTTCGTATTAAACGGGCATGACGGTGCCGGCAAGTCCTACCGTCAGAGACCCTGGCGGTAGGTTATGCAACCCTACCGCCATAGACCCTGGCGGTAGCAAAAGGGTCAGATCCCGAAATTTTTACAAACTGGGGTCAGATCTCGAATAACTTTCAGTAAAGGGTCAAAACATCAAATTTAGCCTCCCGTATCTAAGCTAAGCGGACCACATGATTTGATTTCAAATCCAGGTTCAATTCCCAACCCAGATCTAGCTGTGAACAGTGCAGACTTCAGATATGCGAACAACTGTACTACATACGTACGTGTCTGCCGATGTTCACGGTCTGATTGTCACTACTCCTATAAGGCCAACTCCACATCATGACCTTAAACGGACGTCCGGTTTGGCCGGATTTTGTCCCTTTAAGGCGGCAATGGGTTCGCCCATGTCCGCGTTCGTCCGTTGGGTCGTGGGTGCGCCCAACGCGTGGCCGCACACCAAATCATGTCCGGGGTGGACGTGATTAAAGAAAACAAAAAAACTTAAATAAACTACCTAAAAAGGTAAATAAACGTAGTTAAAAAAACTTAAAACATATTTAGGGGTCACGGCCACAAAACGGCCCAGTTTCACGGTCCACTTAAATGGCCCAGTTCCATAATTAACATAAAAATAAAATAAAAAATGTTGCCCACGCGCTCCTGCCGCGCCCATCGATGTCGTGGCCATCGCCGTCTTCAGTGGCCGCCCGTGTCGTCGTCGTCGCTGACGAGGTCGACGTAGTCCGGCGGCGTCCACAGGTGGGCCGGCGGTCCGTGGTGCATGGGGGTGGTGGGCTGGAAGGTGGCAGGTGCCTGCACCACCTCCTCCCGTGGCGAGGCGTCCCGCTCCAGTGACCGCGGCGGCGTGGGGCACCACTTCACGCCTCCCACGGCGGCCGCCATCTGCTCTACGGTGCACGACCAACTCCACCCCTGGCCCATAGGCCCGGGTGGAACGCGGCCACCGGCGGCTCCTCCACCACCTCCTCCTTCGGCACCATCTCCAGCTCGGGGATGGCGACGTCGCCGGCCGCGGAGAGGGCCGTCATCTCCCCGAGGCCCTCCCATTGGCGCTCATCGTGCGTGTGCATGGAGTCCTCCAGCACACGTGCCATGAGACGGGCCTCCTCCTCCGCTGTCATGCGAGGAGGTGGGGCTGGCGATGGAGATGAGACGGGCCTCGAGGAGTCATGGAGGGGCCATGGCGGGCACCCTCCTCACCTCCGAAAACACCCATCCCGAGGTAGAGGAGTCCATGCTCCTCAATGTACTGGTATGCCTCCAGCGAGCCTCCAGGCATCATGGAGGGGCCATGGCAGGCACCCTCCTCACCTCCGGAAACACCCATCCCGAGGTAGAGGAGTCCACGCTCCTCCATCGCCTTCTCCCTCCTTTCCGTGTTCTCATACCACTCGTTTCCTCTGTCAACGATGCAGTCACCCTGCTCCAGGTGTGCCGCGAGCATTGCGATGGTCTGGTCAACCGGAGCGCCGGCCTTGACAAACATGATGACGACACGTGGCTTCTGAATGGAGTTGACGAAGGATGCAGGGTCATGGAAACCGTAGAGAGGAAGGTTTCCTTCTAGCTTGGCGCGCTGAACGGTCTCATCGACCTTGGAGGTGGTCCTGTTGTAGATAGAGATGGGGAAGCCTTTCTCTGCAATGTTGAGGGCAAGGTTCTGCCCCATGACGGCGAGGCCAGCAAGATCAATTCTGGTGAGAGCCATCTTGTACCTGAAAAAGATATGAACCAAACACAAAGTCAGTTAGATAATTTATTTATGCATGTCTTACTAGAAAGGATAAAAGCCTGTCTATAGAGGCCAAATGATGATGCATATGCACTAGACGCAAGAACAAGCTTCACTCTGACAAATTGTTTGCAGCGAACAGAGGTTCCAGACAGTAGCCAACGGATAACTGAATGTGAGGTTACAAATGTCAATCAGAGTAGATGCAATCAGTATTGGATGCTATGTTCACTGGATAGATGCAGCAGGGCGGACATGTCAAATTCAAATCCATAACCAACTACAACCTACTCTTTTATGGTCTACGGCAACATAGTTCACTAGGAAATCAAAATCGCATCGAACAGCGCCGCCGATTTGATTGAGCGAGCCACATGATGATTTGCTCAATAAACCGATAGTATACTGCAACATAATCCATAGTACGGGTCAATCAGCCGTGACCCACGAGGCCAAGACAGCGCAGCTCAGGCACAAATCCCATGCTGGCTGCTCAGGAACATACTACAACAGCTACTAGCACTGAGATGCTCAAAACATAGCACAGTTATCATCCAGCGTCGATCATATGGTGGCATGGTTTCAGCTACAGCCACCATCACGCAGAAACAACAAGAAAAAAAGCAGAAAAAAACAGGGTACCCCCGCATTCTCAACTACAGGCTACAGCTACTTGTAGAAACACATGATACAGTAGCTGATGATGCTACCTGCAGATGAGCTATGTCCCTGCCTGTCGGGCAATTCATGCTACCGCAGGACCAACTGAAGTAGCATCGCCGTTCTGAGCTTGACTGGCACGTATATGGCGATCTAGCCTAGTGTCCTGGCGGTAGACAGACGCAACCAACGCGAGATTCCCTGCCATGACCCGGTCAAGTAGATTGCTCCCGTCCCATGGGTCTGAGGTGGGCACCGTCCAACCCAGCTTTAGCCCCTACCTACCGCCCGTCCCTAAAAGCAGAAGTAGGAAAAAACTCAGCGACCCGCCTCACGTACCTCGCCGGTGTCGCCTCGATTCCTCTGCCCGCCCTGCCGGAAGCCACGCCCGGGCTGCGATGGAGATCGGGGGGCGAGCGAACGAACGAACGAGGGGGGAGAGGAAGGGGGGAGATTCGGGAGGGGGGAGAGTGGCCTGACCTGCCTGCCTTGGATGGGATGAGATCTGCCTGCGCTGCGCGGGTCGAGGGAGAAGGAAGGAGGACGAGCGTGGGATGCGGATGCGATGCGAGAGCGACCACCTACCCCTCCTCGACCCCCCTCGCGCCCGGTTAAATAAGAGTCGCACCGCACCCCGTGGAGATAGACCCATAGCCGTCGCCGGGCTTGGCGGCTCCCAAGCGCGCACCGCACCAGGGGTGGGTGGGTGGTGGGTGGGTTTAGGGTCTCTGACGCGCGGGCCAGGTCGCCTGGCAAGGCTGCCCCACGCGGCGTCTGGTGAGTGGGAACCAAAGTTTGCGCTGACGAGGGCAGAGGGAAGGCGGGTCCTATTTGGCCTCTGCTGCTGATCCTCAAAAATAGAAAAAAAACAATTGGCGTCTGCTACTCGTGCGGCTTGCCGCTGCTCTGCGATGGCGTCAGCACGGCGTCACCCGTGAAAAGACTCTCCCGTATCGGCTAAATTTCGTGTTTTGACCCTTTTCTGAAACTTATTTGAGATTTGACCCCAGTTCGTAAAAATTTCGGGATCTGACCCTTTTTCCTACCGCCATTGTCTCTGGCGGTAAGGTTTAACTGTCTACCGCCAGAGATTCTGGCGGTAGGCTTTGACTGCGCCGTAACGGACATCTAACGTGGAAAATACTCTACCGCCAGTATCCTTGGGGGTAGCCCATTATACCCTATCGCCAGGGTGCTTGACGATAGGAGCCTAATAAAATGTCAAAGCCCGTGGCAGCTAAAGCTGCGCTGCATTGCACTGCTCCATAAAGTGTGCTACTTTACAATACTAAAAAATAAGATAGATGGTGCATGTATGGGGATGGGTGAATGAATGAGCTGCATGCCATGGATGTGCTGCATGCATTGAGTGCTGTGTGCATGGGAGCGCGAACACACAACAGCGGCAAGTTGCAGGCTAGTAGAATTTTAATTACGCGCTCTCTCTCTCGTGCATGAGACTACTAGGTTACTAGGCTACTGTAGATTATTCAGATTGGCAGGGAGTGTGAAATCTGGCTAGAAGACCATACCGCCAAATACCTTGGCGGTAGGGTTGCATTGCCTACCGCCAATTACTATGGCGGTAGGGTCTTTTTCGTATTAAACGGGCATGACGGTGCCGGCAAGTCCTACCGTCAGAGACCCTGGCGGTAGGTTATGCAACCCTACCGCCATAGACCCTGTCGGTAGAAAAAGGGTCAGATCCCGAAATTTTTACAAACTGGGGTCAGATCTCGAATAACTTTCAGTAAAGGGTCAAAACATCAAATTTAGCCTCCCGTATCTAAGCTAAGCGGACCACATGATTTGATTTCAAATCCAGGTTCAATTCCCAACCCAGATCTAGCTGTGAATAGTGCAGACTTCAGATATGCCAACAACTGTACTACATACGTACGTGTCTGCCGATGTTCACGGTCTGATTGTCACTACTCCTATAAGGCCAACTCCACAGCATGACCCTAAACGGACGTCCGGTTTGGCCGGATTTTGTCCCTAAACGGACGTCTGGTTGGGTCTGTTAGGGAACGTTGCAGAAAACAAAAATTTTCCTACGGTTTCACCAAGATCCATCTATGAGTTCATCTAGCAACGAGTGATAGGATTGCATCTACATACCTTTGTAGATCACGCGCGGAAGTGTTCAAAGAACGGGGATGAGGAAGTCGTACACAACGTGATCCAAATCACCGGAGATCCTAGCGCCGAACGGACGGCACCTCCGCGTTCAACACATGTACGATCAGCATGACGTCTCCTCCTTCTTGATCCAGCAAGGGGGAAGGAGAAGTTGATGAAGATCCAGCAGCACGACGGCGTGGTGGTGGATGCAGGGCGTCACAGTAGCAGGGCTTCGCCTTATACTACGAGAGAGAGAGAGAGGTGTAGCAGGGGAGAGGGAGGCGCCAGGGCTCAAGGTGCGGCTGCCCCCTCCCTCCCCCTCATATATATAGGCTCCCCTAGGGGGGGCGCCGGCCCTAGGAGATGAGATCTCCTAGGGGGGCGGCGGCCAGGGCTGGAGTGGCCCCCAAGGCAAGGTGGGGCGCCCCCCACCCCTAGGGTTCCAACCCTAGGCGCATGGGGTGGGCCTAGGGGGCGCACCAGCCCACTATGGGCTGGTTCCCCTACCCACTTTGGCCCATGGGGCCCTCCGGGATGGGTGGCCCCACCCGGTGGACCCCCGGGACCCTTCCGGTGGTCCCGGTACAATACCGGTGACCCCGAAACTTGTCCCGATGGCCGAAACAGCACTTCCTATATATAATTCTTCACCTCCAGACTATTCCGAAACTCCTCGTGACGTCCGGGATCTCATCCGGGACTCCGAACAACATTCGGGTTACTGCATATACATATCTTCACAACCCTAGCATCACCGAACCTTAAGTGTGTAGACCCTACGGGTTCGGGAGACATGCAGACATGACCGAGATGACTCTCCGGTCAATAACCAACAGCGGGATCTGGATACCCATGTTGGCTCCCACATGCTCCTCGATGATCTCATCGGATGAACCACGATGTCGAGGATTCAAGCAACCCCGTATTCAATTCCCTTTGTCAATCGGCATGTTACTTGCCCTAGATTCGATCGTCGGTATCCCAATACCTTGTTCAATCTCGTTACCGGCAAGTCACTTTACTCATACCGTAATGCATGATCCCGTGACCAGACACTTGGTCACTATGAGCTCATAATGATGATGCATTACCGAGTGGGCCCAGTGATACCTCTCCGTCATACGGAGTGACAAATCCCAGTCTTGATCCGTGTCAACCCAACAGACACTTTCGGAGATACCCGTAGTATACCTTTATAGTCACCCAGTTACGTTGTGACGTTTGGTACACCCAAAGCACTCCTACGGCATCCGGGAGTTACACGATCTCATGGTCTAAGGAAAGGATACTTGACATTGGAAAAACTCTAGCAAACGAACTATACGATCTTGTGCTATGTTTAGGATTGGGTCTTGTCCATCACATCATTCTCCTAATGATGTGATCTCGTTATCAATGACATCCAATGTCCATAGTCAGGAAACCATGACTATCTGTTGATCAACGAGCTAGTCAACTAGAGGCTTACTAGGGACATGTTGGTGTCTGTTATTCACACGTGTATGACGATTTCCGGATAACACAATTATAGCATGAATAAAGACAATTACCATGAACTAGGAAATATAATAATAATACTTTTATTATTGCCTCTAGGGCATATTTCCAATAGTCTCCCACTTGCACTAGAGTCAATACTCTAGTTACATTGTGATGAATCGAACACCCATGGAATTCTGGTGTTGATCATGTTTTGCTCTAGGGAGAGGTTTAGTCAACGGATCCGCTACATTCAGGTCCGTATGCACTTTACAAATCTCTATGTCTCCATCTTGAACATTTTGACGAATGGAGTTGAAGCGACACTTGATGTGCCTTGTCTTCTTGTGAAACCTGGGATCCTTGGCAAGTGCAATGGCTCCAGTGTTATCACAGAAGAGTTTGATTGGCCCCGACGCATTGGGTATGACTCCTAGGTCGGTGATGAACTCTTTCACCCAAATTGCTTCATGCACTGCCTCCGAGGCTGCCATGTACTCCGCTTCACATGTAGATCCCGCCACGACGCTCTGCTTGCAACTGCACCAGCTTACTGCCCCACCATTCAAAATATACATGTATCCGGTTTGTGACTTTGAGTCATCCAGATCTGTGTCGAAGCTAGCGTCGACGTAACCCTTTACGACGAGCTCTTCGTCACCTCCATAAACGAGAAACATTTCCTTAGTCCTTTTCAGGTACTTCAGGATATTCTTGACCGCTGTCCAGTGTTCCTTGCCGGGATTACTTTGGTACCTTCCTACCAAACTTACAGCAAGGTTTACATCAGGTCTGGTACACAGCATGGCATACATAATAGAACCTATGGCTGAGGCATAGGGGATGACACTCATCTCTTCTATATCTTCTGCCGTGGTTGGACATTGAGCTGAGCTCAATTTCATACCTTGTAACACAGGCAAGAACCCCTTCTTAGATTGATCCATATTGAACTTCTTCAATATCTTATCAAGGTATGTGCTTTGTGAAAGACCTATGAGGCGTCTCGATCTATCTCTATAGATCTTGATGCCTAATATATAAGCAGCTTCTCCAAGGTCCTTCATTGAAAAACTCTTATTCAAGTAGGCCTTAATGCTGTCCAAGAGTTCTATATCATTTCCCATCAAAAGTATGTCATCTACATATAATATGAGAAATGCTACAGAGCTCCCACTCACTTTCTTGTAAACGAAGGCTTCTCCATAAGTCTGTGTAAACCCAAACGCTTTGATCATCTCATCAAAGCGAATGTTCCAACTCCGAGATGCTTGCACCAGCCCATAAATCGAGCGTTGGAGCTTGCACACCTTGTCAGCATTCTCAGGATCGACAAAACCTTCCGGCTGCATCATATACAATTCTTCCTTAAGGAAACCATTAAGGAATGCCGTTTTGACGTCCATTTGCCATATCTCATAATCATAGTATGCGGCAATTGCTAACATAATTCGGACGGACTTCAGCTTCGCTACCGGTGAGAAAGTCTCATCGTAGTCAACCCCTTGAACTTGTCGATAACCCTTAGCGACAAGCCGAGCTTTATGGATGGTCACATTACCATCCACGTCTGTCTTCTTCTTAAAGATCCATTTATTTTCTATGGCTCGTCGATCATCGGGCAAGTCAGTCAAAGTCCATACTTCGTTTTTATACATGGATCCTATCTCGGATTTCATGGCTTCCAGCCATTTGTCGGAATCCGGGCCCGCCATCGCTTCTTCATAGTTCGAAGGTTCACCGTTGTCTAACAACATGATTTCCAAGACAGGGTTGCCGTACCACTCTGGTATGGAACGTGTCCTTGTGGACCTACGAATTTCAGTAGGAGCTTGATCAGAAGTATCTTGATCACCATCATTAACTTCCTCTCTAGTCGGTGCAGGCACCTCAGGAACATTTTCTTGAGTTGCGCCCTTTTCCGGTTCAAGAGGTAATACTTCATCAAGTTCTACTTTCCTCCCACTTACTTCTTTCGAGAGAAACTCTTTCTCCAGAAAGGATCCATTCTTGGCAACAAAGATCTTGCCATCGGATCTGAGGTAGAAGGTATACCCAATAGTTTCTTTAGGGTATCCTATGAAGACGCATTTTTTCGACTTGGGTTCGAGCTTTTCAGGTTGAAGTTTCTTGACATAAGTGTCGCATCCCCAAACTTTTAGAAACGACAACTTAGGTTTCTTCCCAAACCATAATTCATACGGTGTCGTCTCAACGGATTTCGACGGAGCCCTATTTAAAGTGAATGCGGCAGTCTCTAAAGCATATACCCAAAAAGATAGCGGTAAATCGGTAAGAGACATCATAGATCGCACCATATCTAATAGAGTGCGATTACGACGTTCGGACACACCATTACGCTGAGGTGTTCCAGGCGGCGTGAGTTGTGAAACTATTCCACATTTTCTTAAATGTGTGCCAAATTCGTGACTCAAGTATTCTCCTCCACGATCTGATCGTAGGAACCTGATTTTTCTGTCACGTTGATTCTCAACCTCACTCTGAAATTCCTTGAACTTTTCAAAGGTTTCAGACCTGTGTTTCATTAAGTAGACATACCCATATCTACTCAAGTCATCAGTGAGGGTGAGAACATAACGATAGCCACCGCGAGCCTCAACGCTCATTGGACCGCACACATCAGTATGTATGATTTCCAATAAGTTGGTTGCTCGCTCCATTGTTCCTTAGAACGGAGTCTTGGTCAGTTTACCCATGAGGCATGGTTCGCACGTGTCAAATGATTCATAATCAAGAGACTCTAAAAGTCCATCTGCATGGAGCTTCTTCATGCGTTTGACACCTATGTGACCAAGGCGGCAGTGCCACAAGTATGTGGGACTATCATTATCAACCTTACATCTTTTGGTACTCACACTATGAACATGTGTAGCATTATGCTCGAGATTCATTAAGAATAAACCATTCACCATCGGAGCATGACCATAAAACATATCTCTCATATAAATAGAACAACCATTATTCTCGGATTTAAATGAGTAGCCATCTCGTATCAAACGAGATCCTGATACAATGTTCATGCTCAAACTCGGTACTAAATAACAATTATTGAGGTTTAAAACTAATCCTGTAGGTAAATGAAGAGGCAGCATGCCGACGGCGATCACATCGACCTTGGAACCATTCCCGACGCGCATCGTCACCTCGTCCTTCGCCAGTCTCCGCTTATTCCGCAGCTCCTGCTTTGAGTTACAAATGTGAGCAACTGCACCGGTATCAAATACCCAAGAGCTACTATGAGTACTGGTAAGGTACACATCAATTACATGTATATCACATATACCTTTCGTTTTGCCGGCCTTCTTGTCCGCTAAGTATTTGGGGCAGTTCCGCTTCCAGTGACCACTTCCCTTGCAATAAAAGCACCCAGTCTCGGGCTTGGGTCCATTCTTTGGCTTCTTCCCGGTAGCTTGCTTACCGGGCGCGGCAACTCCCTTGACGTCCTTCTTGAAGTTCTTTTTACCCTTGCCCTTCTTGAACTTAGCGGTTTTATTCACAATCAACACTTGATGTTCCTTCTTGACTTCTACCTCTGCTGATTTCAGCATTGAAAATAACTCAGGAATGGTCTTTTCCATCCCCTGCATATTGAAGTTCATCACAAAGCTCTTGTAGCTTGGTGGAAGCGACTGGAGGATTCTGTCAATGACCGCATCATCCGGGAGATTAACTCCCAGCTGAGTCAAGCGGTTATGTAACCCAGACATAGTGAGTATGTGCTCACTGACAGAACTATTTTCCTCCATCTTACAGCTGAAGAGCTTGTCAGAGACTTCATATCTCTCGACCCGGGCATGAGCTTGAAAAACCATTTTCAGCTCTTCGAACATCTCATATGCTCCATGTCTCTCAAAACGCTTTTGGAGCCCCGGCTCTAAGTTGTAAAGCATGCCGCACTGAACGAGGGAGTAGTCATCAACAGTGTCTGCCAAGCGTTCATAACATCTTGGTTCTGTGGGACGGGTGCGTCACCTAGCGGTGCTTGTAGGACATATTCTTTCTTGGCAGCTATGAGGATGATCCTAAGGTTCCGGACCCAGTCCGTGTAGTTGCTGCCATCGTCTTTCAGCTTGGTTTTCTCTAGGAACGCATTGAAGTTGAGGACTACATTGGCCATTTGATCTACAAGACATATTGTAAAGATTTTAGACTAAGTTCATGATAATTAAGTTCATCTAATCAAATTATTCAATGAACTCCCACTTAGATAGACATCCCTCTTCTAGTCATCTAAGTATAACATGATCCGAGTCAACTAGGCCGTGTCCGATCATCACGTGAGACGAACTAGTCAACGTCGGTGAACATCTTCATGTTGATCGTATCTTCTATATGACTCATGCTCGACCTTTCGGTCTTCTGTGTTCCGAGGCCATGTTTGTACATGCTAGGCTCGTCAAGTCAACCTAAGTGTTTGCATGTGTAAATCTGTCTTACACCCGTTGTATGTGAACGTTAGAATCTATCACACCCGATCATCACGTGGTGCTTCGAAACAACGAACTGTCGCAACGGTGCACAGTTAGGGGGAACACTTTCTTGAAATTATTATGAGGGATCATCTTATTTACTACCGTCGTTCTAAGTAAACAAGATGCAAAACATGATAAACATCACATGCAATCAAATAATAATAGTGACATGATATGGCCAATATCACATGGCTCCTTTGATCTCCATCTTGGGGCTCCATGATCATCTTGTCACCGGCATGACACCATGATCTCCATCATCGTGTCTCCATGAAGTTGCTCGCCAACTATTACTTCTACTACTATGGCTAACGTGTTTAGCAATAAAGTAAAGTAATTTACATGACGTTTCTCAATGACACGCAGGTCATATAAAAAAATAAAGACAACTCCTATGGCTCCTGCCGGTTGTCATACTCATCGACATGCAAGTCGTGATTCCTATTACAATAGCATGAACATCTCATACATCACATATATATCATTCATCATTCATCACAACTTTGGCCATATCATATCACAAAGCACTTGCTGCAAAAACAAGTTAGACGTCCTCTAATTGTTGTTGCAAGTTTTACGTGGCTGCATTAGGGTTCTAGCAAGAACGTTTTCTTACCTATGTGAAAGCCACAACGTGATTTGTCAACTTCTATTTACCCTTCATAAGGACCCTTTTCATCGAATATGCTCCAACTAAAGTAGGAGAGACAGACACCCGCCAGCCACCTTATGCAACTAGTGCATGTTAGTCGGTGGAACCAGTCTCACGTAAGCGTACGTGTAAGGTTGGTCCGGGCCGCTTCATCCCACAATACCGTTGAAGCAAGATAAGACTAGTAGCGGCAAGAAAGTTGACAACATCTACGCCCACAACAAATTGTGTTCTACTCGCGCAAGAAGAACTACGCATAGACCTAGCTCATGATGCCACTGTTGGGGAACGTTGCAGAAAACAAAAAATTTCCTACGGTTTCACCAAGATCCATCTATGAGTTCATCTAGCAACGAGTGATAGGATTGCATCTACATACCTTTGTAGATCACGCGCGGAAGCGTTCAAAGAACGGGGATGAGGAAGTCGTACACAACGTGATCCAAATCACCGGAGATCCTAGCGCCGAACGGACGGCACCTCCGCGTTCAACACACGTACAGTCAGCGTGACGTCTCCTCCTTCTTGATCCAGCAAGGGGGAAGGAGAAGTTGATGAAGATCCAGCAGCACGACGGCGTGGTGGTGGATGCAGGGCGTCACAGTAGCAGGGCTTCGCCTTATACTACGAGAGAGAGAGAGGTGTAGCAGGGGAGAGGGAGGCGCCAGGGCTCAAGGTGCGGCTGCCCCCTCCCTCCCCCTCATATATATAGGCTCCCCTAGGGGGGCGCCGGCCCTAGGAGATGAGATCTCCTAGGGGGGGCGGCGGCCAGGGCTGGAGTGGCCCCCAAGGCAAGGTGGGGCGCCCCCCACCCCTAGGGTTCCAACCCTAGGCGCATGGGGTGGGCCTAGGGGGGCGCACCAGCCCACTATGGGCTGGTTCCCCTCCCCACTTTGGCCCATGGGGCCCTCCGGGATGGGTGGCCCCACCCGGTGGACCCCCGGGACCCTTTCGGTGGACCCCCGGGACCCTTCCGGTGGTCCCGGTACAATACCGGTGACCCCGAAACTTGTCCCGATGGCCGAAACAGCACTTCCTATATATAATTCTTCACCTCCAGACTATTCCGAAACTCCTCGTGACGTCCGGGATCTCATCCGGGACTCCGAACAACATTCGGGTTACTGCATATACATATCTTCACAACCCTAGCATCACCGAACCTTAAGTGTGTAGACCCTACGGGTTCGGGAGACATGCAGACATGACCGAGATGACTCTCCGGTCAATAACCAACAGCGGGATCTGGATACCCATGTTGGCTCCCACATGCTCCTCGATGATCTCATCGGATGAACCACGATGTCGAGGATTCAAGCAACCCCGTATTCAATTCCCTTTGTCAATCGGCATGTTACTTGCCCGAGATTCGATCGTCGGTATCCCAATACCTTGTTCAATCTCGTTACCGGCAAGTCACTTTACTCGTACCGTAATGCATGATCCCGTGACTAGACACTTGGTCACTATGAGCTCATAATGATGATGCATTACCGAGTGGGCCCAGTGATACCTCTCCGTCATACGGAGTGACAAATCCCAGTCTTGATCCGTGTCAACCCAACAGACACTTTCGGAGATACCCGTAGTATACCTTTATAGTCACCCAGTTACGTTGTGACGTTTGGTACACCCAAAGCACTCCTACGGCATCCGGGAGTTACACGATCTCATGGTCTAAGGAAAGGATACTTGACATTGGAAAAACTCTAGCAAACGAACTATACGATCTTGTGCTATGTTTAGGATTGGGTCTTGTCCATCACATCATTCTCCTAATGATGTGATCTCGTTATCAATGACATCCAATGTCCATAGTCAGGAAACCATGACTATCTGTTGATCAACGAGCTAGTCAACTAGAGGCTTACCAGGGACATGTTGGTGTCTGTTATTCACACGTGTATGACGATTTCCGGATAACACAATTATAGCATGAATAAAGACAATTACCATGAACTAGGAAATATAATAATAATACTTTTATTATTGCCTCTAGGGCATATTTCCAACAGGGTCGTGGGTGCGCCCAACGCGCGGCAGCACACCAAATCATGTCCGGGGTGGACGTGATTAAAGAAAACAAAAAAACTTAAATAAACTACCTAAAAAGGTAAATAAACGCAGTTAAAAAAACTTAAAACATATTTAGGGGTCACGGCCACAAAACGGCCCAGTTTCACGGTCCACTTAAACGGCCCAGTTCCATAATTAACATAAAAATAAAATAAAAAATGCTGCCCGCGCGCTCCTGCCGCGCCCATCGATGTTGTGGCCATCGCCGTCTTCAGTGGCCGCCGGTGTCGTCGTCGTCGCTGACGAGGTCGACGTAGTCCGGCGGCGTCCACAGGTGGGCCGGCGGTCCGTGGTGCACGGGGGCGGCGGGCTGGAAGGTGGCAGGTGCCTGCACCACCTCCTCCCGTGGCGAGGCGTCCCGCTCCAGTGACCGCGGCGGCGTGGGGCACCACTTCATGCCCCCCACGGCGGCCGCCATCTGCTCTGCGGTGCATGACCAACTCCACCCCTGGCCCACAGGCCCGGGTGGAACGCGGCCACCGGCGGCTCCTCCACCACCTCCTCCTTCGGCACCATCTCCAGCTCGGGGATGGCGACGTCGCCGGCCGCGGAGAGGGTCGTCATCTCCTCGAGGCCCTCCCATTGGCGCTCGTTGTGCGTGTGCATGGAGTCCTCTAGCACACGTGCCATGAGACGGGCCTCCTCCTCCGCTGTCATGCGAGGAGGTGGGGCTGGCGATGAAGATGAGACGGGCCTCGAGGAGTCATGGAGGGGCCATGGCGGGCACCCTCCTCACCTCCGGAAACACCCATCCCGAGGTAGAGGAGTCCACGAATAGGGAAAAAGTAACTGGAATTTTAAAAAGTTCACGAATTTGAAAAAAGTACCTGAACCAGAAAAAAAATACGTGAACTTGGAAAAAGTATGCGGATTTGAGAAACTACACGGATTTGGAAAAAGTGAGCGATTTTTGAAAAATTATGTGAACTTGTAAAAAGTAAGTTGGTTTGAAAAATTACGCGAATTTCAAACAAGTTCATGGGTTTGAAATAATTATGCGAATTTGAACCAACATGATCAAAACCGGGGTGAGTCAGCACAAAAACCGGGCAAAACCGATGTTTGTAAGGCCTATGAATTTTGTGTTTAAGTCAACACTTTGTAAGTGTGTCCACGCTTATAGTAAGGGAACAAAAGAAACTCTGATTTCTACGATAACAAAATAGGTCCTTCCACGTTTGGCGAAGTTTATCGAGAAACAAATCAACTTCTAGATACTGTACCACATAAATTACGTTCAGAACTTTCAAAAAAATTGATGGACACAAACCCAGTGGTCCTATGAACCGGGAAGCAGAGAATGTCTCTCAAGATTTCACATTTAGCCGTTGATTCACTTGTTACCACAGTCCAAGCTCGGTGAAAAATCCACTCCCACCATCACACCACCGCATTGGATATTTTGTGCTAACGAACACATGTACGTATGCATCATAATGGATGATGTGCACATATACCACGCACAGACAATTTTCCCTTTGCCTTTGTTTTGTGTAGGTACTCACGGATACTCGTCAACCTCACAATGCCATGAGTTGAAGAAACGAGCTCTTGAGAGCAACAATGATTTGGGATTCCATGGAGTATCCTTACTACCGCTCCCTCCACACAATGACTTCACGCATTTCTTCTACATGGCCCTCATGGTTATGGGTTATTGTCCACTACATACTCTATGCCCATCTTGCCATGTTCACTTTGCACAACATGCTTATTCCTATGCCTTTACCATGCATTTGTGACCCATACTTTGTATTACACATGATGATTGATTCTACAACTTGTATGTGTATTTGCAAGCTTGGTGGAGATATTGCTTGTTATTGACATGTTTGCTTTGTGCCCAATGCCTATGATGATACCTTGATCTTGTTTTGTGTTCGTGCTTGCGATATGCCATGTGCATTTCCTATGCCTACTACTTGCAACCATGACATGCCATGATTACCTATAGTATGTTGCATCTTCGCACTTGCACGACTTGATTGCCTCACACATGCTGCACAATTGCTATCTCATTTGTGTTGAGAGCCACACTATCTTCACCACACCATATGCATGTTATGCTTGGATTGTCTTGCACTTGCCCCATGTGTTTAGACATTTCATTTCACTCGGTGTTGTGAATGACTCTTATGCCTACCATAGACCGTTCATTGAGCACCTTGTGCATGCTTGCTATGACATTGCGGTAGATGCTTGTTCTCTTGTCACACATATTAGCACCTTTACCTCGCCTTTGCATGATTGTTTCCATGATCCTTTTACTTGTGCTCAATTTATGTGTTTATTACATGCCATGTCACACTTCTTTGTCAAACCATATGCTATGCTTGATGACGACACTTGTTGGATGAATCACCACTTGAATGCTTGGTTTGGCACTAACGCCCACATTCGTTTTTCCAAGTATTTGTTGTCCTTGCTCCTTTTGAAGGAATCACAAGACGTTGCAACATTGGAGAGTGCCCATTTCGAGCTTCAACTTGATAAGTGCTTGGTGATCGTCCACTTCTACACGTCGACGCCCTCTCTTTCCCATGGTGATTTGGTTTTTGATCCGAAGATGGATCTTTCCCAAGGGAGAGGAGATGATGCGGAGCATCCCACGGTCATCCCCATGTGCATTCCATTACCACCACGAACGTTAAGTGGACCGATGACAACAACCCATGCACGTACTATTGAAACCGAGGTTACCTCTTTCCTCTTCGAGCTCCCTTTGATTTCATATGAGAAATGGCTTCTACCTCAAGCGGAGACTTTGTGCGTGACTAGGTATCGAGGAGAAGACCATGAAGAAGCAAGAAGGGATCTCCAAGTACACATGGAGCCCCAAGAAGAATAAGAAGGGACCCCAAGACGAGAGAAACCGGAGGCTCTCTAGACACCCCGGGTGCCCGCACCATACACCCCCGGGTGCCCGCACCGGCCGACCAAGTGGGGCGGGATGCCTCTGACCTTCCCGGGTGCCCGGGCCTTCACCCCCCGGGTGCCCGGAACCCCCCTGGGCGCACCCCGGGTGCCGGCCCCTTAGCCCTGGGTGCCTGGCCTCCTCCTCCCAAGCATCCCCAGGTGCCGGCCCCTTAGCCCCGGGTGCCCGGCCTCCTCCTCCCAAGCATCCCCGGGTGCCCGGACATTTACACCGGGTGCCCGGACATCCCGAAATGTGCCTGCGTGCACTTAGGGTCAAATGACCCATGTACCCCCGTTTTTCCCCCATTTCGTCCTTAGACCATAAGTACCCCTCACCTAGCTTGTTCTAGAGGGTAGCAAAGTATATGTGAGATATTGAGAGAGCTTTGCTCATCTTCCTCCTCTTGGAGATCATGACCTCCTAAGGGAGAAGATCCTCTTATGGATATCAAGGCCTCCTCTTGGAGAAGGATCCCCATCATAGGATCATCAAGACCTCTTTCCTCATAGGATTGGAATGAACTAGTTACCTCTTGTATCTTCTTATGTTGGATTTGGACCTTTGTATCTCTCTTTGTGTGATTGGATCTAGCACATGTGTGATTGGGTCAAGTCAATTTGAGTGTTCCTCTTGTTTTTCCATTTGTGTTCTTCTTGTTCTTGGGATTTCCCCTCCATTAAGTGAAAGATCTCCATCTAGGGTTCCACCGTACAACAGAAGGGCCCCCGGTCGCCTCGCTCAGGGAGGCGACGCGGGGGTACGGGGAAGGGAGGGAGGAAGGAGAAGGGGAACGGGAAGGGGAAGGGACTGGCGGCGACGGCGGGCTCCGGCCACTGCGGCGGCGGCTCTGTGCAGGGGAGCCGTCGGCGGCGGGGGGGAGGGGGGGCCTAGAAGCGGGAAGCCAACTCCCACAGATATTCTTCTCTTGGATGTTCCTTACATCAATTATTATAACAGAAGTAGGGTACTATTATGTCTCTTGCATCTTCACCATGGAAGATAGTGGCACCAACAGCAAATCCGATCCTACGAACCCAAGGTAAGTCCCATACTTTGCGCATTGGATCTCTGAGGGCAACGAACAATGACAATGCCATGGTGACCATCTTCAGTTTCATGGCCACAAATCTTACAAAATATCAGCGGCGGCGAAGAGGCGGGTGAGGTGCGGTCAAATGCCTGCAAGATGCACCATAGTGCCAATAAAGTACTCCCTTCGTCCGGGAAAAGTTGTCCCCGTGATCATTTTACAAAAACACCCTCAGCTAATTTCCGACACAACCGGCACTCCTCGTCTTCTCCGGTCGACACTCCGCCGCTGTGTCGGGCGCATGAACGCCGGAGATCCCCTGCTTCGCGCTACTCCCCTGCTCTGCCGCGCGTCCTCCGCCGCCGCCGCAGCTGCCTCCTCCGCCGCTCCCTTCCCCTGCCTCCCTTGCCTGCCTCCCGAATCTTCCCTCTTTCACCCAAAAAATTGTTTCATCTTCCACCCGCCGCGTCTCCTGCTCGCGGCCACCCCCTCCCTCCTAGCGTTGATGGAAGAAGCATGGCCGGCCCTCGGCCCGACGGGCTGCGACGCGGCCTTCCCACCCCCGCCCCAGCCCCCGTGGCGTGGGGCGCGACCGCGACGCGGCGAGAGACGGTGGCCAAGGAATCGTCCGCGCAGGCGGTGAGCCGAATCGTGTCCAGCTGCGCCAACTCGAGTGGCCTGGCCGTGGCCCTCGTCGACGCCAACGCCGTCATCTCGCGCTCGCCTCCACTACGGGCCGGCTGATCACGGTGCTCGAGGAGGTGTGCGACGCTGCAGCGTGCCGGAGGCTCGCGCTCCTGCCCACCCCCGTCGAGACCGTCGAGCCAGCCCCTGAGTTCGTCAAGAGAGGTCGAATGTTTACTTAAGCCAGCCTAGCGCCTCGTACTGCTACTTTCATTTGCTGAATAGAGCTTAAACTCTGCACTTTCATGGGTTTCCATTCTCTGCTCTCTATTACTGCTTGATGCTCTTTGCATTGCTGTGTTCAGTAGGGCCAGCTTGAACCGTGTGCACCAGGAAGAAGACCAGCCCAAAGTTGATGAAGGGAGACAACCAACAGGATGCCCTGCAAATCAATTTCGAGCAAGGTGTGTGTAGATTCAGAAATGTTCAGACTGAGTGTTCACCGAATTAGTAAATCTTGTCTTTCCTAAAAACTGAATTTGTATATTCAGTCTTTGCTGAATGCCAGCTTCCAGAGTTTAAATGTTCAGTCTTGTCTTCCCTAAAAACTGAATTAGTAAATCTTGTCTTTCCTAAAAACTGATCATGTCTTCGAACAAGGTGCATATGCCAGTGTTGTGTTAACACTTAACACTGAATGTTCAGTCTTGACTTAGAATGTTCACCGAATTTGCAAATCTTGTCTTCGAACAAGGTGCATATGCCAGTGTAATCCCAACAGCAAACTGAATTACTCTGAATATTCAGAAAATATGATGTTAGAAAAGATTGTGAATTACTCTGAATATTTACATGGAACAGCAAACTGAATTTTTTTGACCATTTGACCTGGTGTAAACCGTAGGCAAAGCTGTTTGGATCCTCAAATACAGGTGTAATTAAAAGAGCATGTACCATTACCATCTGCAGCATCTCAAGAAATTCAAAATACGGTACAGCATCTCAAGACATCTGCCCACCTTTTATTTTGGTCAGATGACCAGATTGTGCCAAACTGTGCCCAACCACAAAGACAAAAGGCGCTAGCACCACATAGTTGCATTGACCAAATAGACTTGTTTCATGAGTGCTTAATTTGCATTGATCGAATATACTGTAATTGCAGAAATTTTAGGAATATTGCTTGTCCAATCTGTGTGTAGAAATTTTAGGACTACGTGAATTAAAGGCTTTCAACTAAGAAGATGATTATTTGGACTACATACTCCTATCATATGGAGCTACATACTCCTATCATGTGGAGCCAAAGTGCTCTTTTATTTAAATTTTATATGGAGCCAAATTTTATTTAAGTTTGGTGACAAAATAGTTCTACAGTTCTTACTTGAGGCCTGCCAAATTATGTATTATAGTGTTGCCTAGAGCTACTGCCTGAGCTTAAAAGTCTATTCAGGAAAACCTTTTATATGAAACCAATCTTCTTCCCTTCAAAAAGTATGTTCCTTACAAATTATTAAAAGATGCTTCAATGACTTCTGAGAGATTAAAAGTCTCCTTGTTCATTTTGGTAACTAGAGGAACATGATGGCCATTCCTTACAGAAACATGGTAACTTCAACAGAAGAAACATCAATCAACTCTTGTACTGCTCTGCTCCCTGCTTGCTTTTTAGGGCTTTCCAGTGACATGATATTTTCATTCAGAGGAGGTTGCACTGCTCTGCTCTCTGCTTGATTTTTAGGCTTTCAAATAATTCCAAATTCATTCAAATAAATCTAGCTAATTCAAATAATCCCAAATTAATTCGAATAAATCTAGCTAATTCAAATAATTCTAGCTAATTGAAATTAATTAAAAGTACTCCTTGTTCATTTGAGCACGTACTCCTAGTGTGAAAAGAAAACCATGATGAATTAAGCAAGTACTCCTAGTCTAACACAATCAAGTACTCCTAGTCTAACACAATCAGTTTTCAGTTTGTACAAAATACTGAAAACTACAGTAGAAACAATGACTAAACAACAATAATTCAGTAGTTTTCTCAAATTTTTGCGGTATGTAGACTCTATTTAGAAATTCAGAGATAATGAAAAGATTGTGCTAGGATGTTCTGAAGCTGTCAAATTTTTTTATATAGATTTTGCTAGGATTTGCACAAATTGATGTCACTTTTTTATATAGATTGGGCTAGGACATTGCAGGTTACCGAATTTGCCTCTCTCACTCTGCTTTTGACTGAATTAGTGCATCAAGTGATGTCACACTCACTCTACTGCTCCATCCTGCTACTGCTACTGACTGAACTGGTTTTGAGCTCACTAACTGATGCCACTCGCTCACTCACTGCTCTCAGGGAGGCTGTGCGGCGCCGAGTGGATGTACGGCGAGGTTTTCGTAATGGCGTCAAGTCACCCTTGCCATATGGAACATCTGTAAGCTCTTCCTGCTAACCTACAGGAGTACATTTTCGTGCTTCAAGTCTGAACCTATGTATGGAAAATGCATGCTTCAAGTCTGAACCTATGCACTCCATTTTGTGGTGATTAGTTGCCACTTCTATATGCACTAAGAAAAAGAAGCCTGAACATGGCATGCATGCTTTCTTGTGGTGTTAGCATCCTAGCACTGATCAACACAGCTTGTCCTCGCAAGCACATAGAAAATGACAGGTTCTGAACATCAAGTTGATTGAACACAGCTTGTCCTCACAAGCACTTTTATTTGTTTTATGAAACTTCTTGTAATATGCATATTACATCATTTAAATTCAGTGTCAAAACATGGCCAAATTCAGTTGTCAAAACACCTCAAACATGGCCAGATTCATTATCAGTCCAAAATTTTCATGTTTCAGAGAAGTTTACAATTTTTGTGGCCTCTTGATACACTTTTTTAATCAAGAACTGTCAATTTTACATCCATTTAACTCCATTGATGGTGGAACAGGAGGAGCAGCAGCAGCACAAGGAGCAACTCCTTACAGTACAATTTTGGAGTACTCTTGGTGTAAATCAACTTCACTAATTTTCAGGTACAGTACTCTGATGGAACAGCAAAGATTTCACAAAGAACAGCAAAGATTTCACAAAGTACAATGCTTACATAAGTGTGCTGATAATGCAATTCACACTGTAACTGAAACTGCAGTTGACACAGGTTCAGATCAATCAGCCACAATCAGTCCATTGTTCAGGAAGTACCTGCAGCCAATGCAGTCGCCGACATCAGCAGCAGATGCAGTCGCCAACAGCAGCAACAGGTCCGCGCGGACTCGATCGGGCGGGCTGCAGCGGCAGCAGTAGGTGGCGGGCGACGGCAGCGGCAGGTGGCGGACGGATGGCAGCGGCAGCAACAGGTCCCGCCACCTGGGAAGACCCGCGTGGCCCTGCCTGCGGAAGTCAGGGAGAGGGGAGCGGCGGCTGGGGTTGCCGCAGGCACGAGGAACCTGCGCCGGCGAGGAGGGCGACGAGGAGGAGGCGCCCGTCGAGGTGGTCGCCTTGGAGGAGCAGCTGCAGTCGGGGTCGGGCTCCTTGGTGGATGGATCGGGCGACGGAGGAAGGAGGAAGAAGCTGAGGGGGGGCTGATTTGCAACAGTTTACGACGTAGAAGAGGTTTTTTGCAAAATTAGAGTTGAACTAAGTCGCGGACAACTTTTCCCGGACGGAGGGAGTAGTAGGAAACAATACCGGAAGCAGAGTAGCAAACTCGGTTTACGCACTGCAAAGAAGAGCTGTCTTTGCACGACACGCACCAGGAGACTCCCTAGTCAGACTAAGCGCTGATGATTGGCAATCAAGTACAGACAGTTGAGTCCAGCATCTACAGGATGCGGGATGGAAGTTGGTTCAGAATATAAATGGATGAGGGATGTTAATTGGTTCAGGCCCTGTTTGTTTGAGCTTTTGCTTTTGCAGCTTTTTCATTTTGGCCAAAAAGTTATAAAAGCTTCTAAATGGGTGCTTTTGGAGCTTTTATGGTTTTTGAAGCACCTATTTAGGAGCTTTTATAGCTTTTTGGTCAAAGTGACAAAGCTGCAAAAGCGGAAGCAAAAGCCCAAACAAACAGGGCCTCATAATATAAATGGGTCGATCTCAGATGAAACTCAATGTAATATTTTATCGAAATGAGCTGATTTCTTACAAACTTCCGACAAAACTGACTCATCTTTGAACTACATAGAGGCCAGTAGTACCACACCTTTCATGATTACTTATGTTCACAGTTGGAACTTTCTTTTGACAGTGTCACAACTCAACTATGTAACACAAGAACTGTACCATACCTGATCCAGTACCCAAAAAAACCATAAACAGGGTAGGCAAACATGGCCTATCTTCCAAACAAAAAGGAAAGGACTGTCACATGCTACCATAGACACGAGATAGCAACAAAATTTTGTGAGAATCATATGACACAACAAACAAGCAACAAGTAAAGCAGCCTTGAGAAAGCAGGAACACTGGCTATCAAACACAGGTAGGTAAAAACACATTTTATTCAAACTAATTCAGAATGGCAATGTCTTCCCTCCAGGGTTGATCAATCACATGGAAGTAGCGGAGACTGGAGAGAATATGTGATCTCCTTGTAGAAAATAAATACAGGACTCGTTACTCAAATAATAAAAATTAAACGGCGGTTCCTCCCCTACAGGAAAAGGACTCATGACTGGCAGCAACAAAGGATACCGGAAAGACGAAACCTGATGGACCGTCTCTTGGTAGAGCAGCAGCAGCATCTTAGATCTTTGAGTTGGCAATCTTGTACCACTCGGTGTGGAAGGAGCCGGGCATGTCAACCCTCTCGTAGGTGTGCGCCCCGAAGTAGTCCCTCTGGGCCTGGACGAGGTTGGCAGGGAGCCTGTCCCTCCGGTAGGAGTCGAAGTAGGCCAGACTCGCGGACATGCCAGGGGTGCTGACGCCGTTGTTGATGGCGAGGCAGACAACCCTCCTCCATGCAGCTTGCCTGTCCATGATCTCCTGCGCGAACTCGGGGTCGATGAGAAGGTTGGCGAGCTCACCGTTCCTGTCATACGCCTTCTTGATGCGGTCCAGGAAGCTGGCGCGGATGATGCACCCGCCCTTCCAGATCCTGGCCAGCTCGCCGAGATTGAGGCCCCATCCCTTCTCCGTGCTCTTGGCCTTGATGATGTTCATGCCTTGGGCGTAGCTGCAGATCTTGGAGGCGTAGAGGGCCTTCCTCACATCCTCGATCAGCTGTGCCTTGTCGACAGTTTCACCACTGGAGTAGTCACCCTGGAAGATCTTGGAAGCCGCGACACGCTCATCCTTCAGCCCGCTGAGGAACCTGGAATCCAAGGACGCCTCAATGGTAGGAGCAGCCACAGAGAGCTCAGCAGCTTGCTGCACTGTCCACTTCCCGGTTCCCTTCATCCCGGTCTTGTCCAGGACCTTGTCGACCAAGTAGCCCTCACCCTGGTCATCCTTGATGCTGAAGATATCAGCAGTGATCTCAACCAAGAAACTGAGGAGTTCACCCTTGTTCCACTCCGCGAAAACCTGCTGCAGCTCACCGTTTGTGAGCTTCCCAACCGACTTGAGAACGTCGTACGCCTCAGCAATGAGTTGCATGTCACCGTACTCAATGCCATTGTGAACCATCTTGACAAAGTTTCCGGATCCACCCTTCCCAATGTATGTGACGCACGGGCCGCTGTCAGGGACCTGAGCAGACACCTTGAGAAGAATGTCTTCAATGTACTGGTATGCCTCCAATGAGCCTCCAGGCATCATGGAGGGGCCATGGCGGGCACCCTCCTCTCCTCCGGAAACACCCATCCCGAGGTAGAGGAGTCCACGCTCCTCCATCGCCTTCTCCCTCCTTTCCGTGTTCTCGTACCACTCGTTTCCTCCATCAACGATGCAGTCGCCCTGCTCCAGGTGTGCTGCGAGCGTTGCGATGGTCTGGTCAACAGGAGCACCGGCCTTGACAAGCATGATGACGACACGTGGTTTCTGAATGGAGTTGACGAAGGATGCAGGGTCATGGAAACCGTAGAGAGGAAGGTTTCCTTCTAGCTTGGCGCGCTGAACAGTCTCATCGACCTTGGAGGTGGTCCTGTTGTAGACAGAGATGGGGAACCCTTTCTCTGCAATGTTGAGGGCAAGGTTCTGGCCCATGACGGCGAGGCCGGCAAGACCAATTCTGGTGAGAGCCATCTTGTACCTGAAAAGAGATGCAGCAAACACGTCACGCACAGAAGAGAACAGTGTCAAGTAATTTATGCAAATCTGACTCGATAGGTTAAAAGTCTGGCTTTACAGAACAAATGATGATGCATATGAACTAGACGCAAGAACAAGATTCATTCCGAACAATTGTTTGCAGCGAACAAAAGTTGAAGGAAATTAATAATCCAGAAAGCGACCAGTGAATAACTGAATATGAGGTTACAACGTCAATCAGAATTGACGCGATGTCCTCAGGATAGATGCGACAGGGCGGACAGCACGGCATGGGATTGAGATGACAGATTAAATCCGTAATCAACTTGCAGCTAATTGTATCATGGTGTAGAGCAACATAGTTGAGGCAGCAGAAGATCAGAATCGAACAGCAGCACCCGCCCGCGTGATTGAGCGACGCACATGGATTGTTGCTTAAGATGACTCAAGAAACCGACAGTATGCTGAAACATAATCTGCAGTCGGGGCTGCTCAGGAGCACTAGCAACATTCACAAAACACAGCGCAGCTACCATCCAGCATCAGACGGCATGGTTTCAGCATCATCGACCATACAAAATATATATATATATATATAACAAAAAAGAAAGAATCAGAGTTATGGCGTGAGAGTAAACAGGCTGTCTTGCATCCTCGACCACGGCTATCACTACCAACACCTGATGATCCACGGCACACAACCTTGGCCATACGGTACATACGGGTAGAAGCGCAGGGCAACTAGTGTTGGCTGGCTGTACGTCCGTCCGGCACACGAACTGCCGAGGAAATCAACTAGCGCTGGCTCGTGGTACAATCTAATCTAGTGTTTGAGCAGACTTGGGACGCAATCAGCGCCGCCGGATTCCCTGCCACGCCACTAGTTGGTCAACTGGACTGCTCCCTCCCAAAGTCCCACCCCATCCCGTGGATCTAATCTGAGGCGTAAACCAGGAAACTCGTGGACCCATCTGCCTAGAACTAGCTACACCTCGCCGGTATCGCCTCGGATCTTCCGCCCGCCCCGCCGGAAACCTCGACCGGGACCGGGACCGGGCTGCGGGGGCGGGGCTCAAGCAAAGAAGCAAACGATGGGGGAGGAGATTCGGGGGAGGGGGAGAGGGGAATTGCCTGACCTGCGCCTGCCTTGGATGAGATCTGCGTGGGTCTAGAGCAAGGGCGATGCGAGAGCGACCACCTACCCCTCTGCAACCCCCCTCGCGCCTGCTTAAATAGAAGAATAGCGTTGGCCGACGGGTGGGCCCGGGCCTGGCGGCTCCCAACTCCCAAGCGCGCACCGCACTACCATCAAAAAAAAGGGGGTGGGTGGGTGGGTAGGTTTACGGTCTCTGACGCGAGTGGGAACCAAAGCTAGCGCTGACGGGGGCGGAGGGAAGGCGGGTCCTATTTGGCCTCTGCTCATGATTCTCAAAAGAAAAGAAAAGAAAAGAAAAGAAAAAACCACTATGGGGCTTGATTTATCCGGTCTTGACAATTTAAAGGGGTAAATTATATGGTATTGGAGTTCAGGGGGTTATGGATCCATCAATGTGGATTTGAGGGGGAAAACTATACTGTTTTCTCATATATATAAACAGCCCCAAGAAACCCGACGGATGGAGGCCAGCCGGCGACACACTCTGGTCCTGGGCCCCTGGGAAGAACGCGAGAGCAGCATGGCCGTCCATTGTCAGTTAGATGTGGTCAGTGTGTGAGGGCAAGCGATGCAGACGTGAAGTCCAGGCATTGTTGAAGCGAAGCAACAAAGGGCTTTGCTGATTCAGGTAATTTTTAGATCATAATTCCTTGATCTTTGTCTACTTATTTCTGTTATGATCAGTTGACATAATAGTCAAATTCATGAGATGAACCATTGCTGATGTTTAACCTACTCGATTCCTCTTTTTTTTGCACAAATTGTAGTCATGTAAATTCAGCAGGTTGTGTCGTTGCATGAACTTTGATTATTGGATAGATGGAGCGTAGAATTTCTTCTAATTTACTCCAAAACCAAGATTCAAGAACTCGGGTGCTCTCTCCTTTTTTTTGTAAGAATGTTTCAAAAATGCAATTATCATCAAGTTGTGAGAAAAGTAAAAGGAGCTAACATGTAAATCAATTAATTGAATCTAAAAACGGTGCTACGTCCTTTACTGAAAGAAAAATTGAGTCAATTATAAGGGCCCATTATACGAAGCTCGCACAAGGGCCTCTAGGATGCCAGGGCCGGCCGGCCCGGCCCTGTCCGTTGGTTCTTTACGTGTGAGGAGAATGTACGGGAGGAGGGGCAGATGAAGGATGGTAGAAGGTAGAATGGTGTTCTGCCAGCACGAAAAATAACACTGTTTTTTTTAAGTAGTGTATATAGAAATAGCGGTTGCATGTTTTCCGGTGTTTAAGAAAAAATCGGCTTGTTTTTCTAAGCACCTACGTAAGCACTTTGCATTGTTGATGGGGCATGGGCTACAAAAAATTATTACTGTACTTTCGACAAACTGTACTGTAAACATGGCAAATCAAACCATGCGTGTAAACCGTACCACTGCCAGCCATGCAATCTACTCCTAGATCGCAACTTGCCACGACAAGGGTGAGAGATGATACTAAATGCTGATGCAGCTTTTGTTATCAATCAGGCTAATCAATCAACAAGAGAGACTGATCACTGTTGGTGGAAAACGCTTGGGACGTGCAAGTGACAGTGACGCTTATGTAGTGCACGTCGTGGAAGATGCCGCGGGAGTGGTTTAGGTAGAATCCATAAGTTTAACATATTCTTAAACTTAAAAAAAAAAGAATCCATAAGTTTAAGGTTTTCAGCGAGTGACACTACGTGACGTGCCGGTTAAACTAGGGAGAAGAGATTGGGACTTGCGGAAGCATTTTGTAAAGTAATACTACCTCGTTTGACGATTTCACCTGAATGTGAAAAAACTTGCTTCTATAGAGCATGTTGGGATTCGCCTACAGATTAGTCACATGAAAAAAATACAAACACACACACACGCGCGCGCATCATTTTTTTCTCTTTTTCTCACGATACAAGCCCCTAGTCCAGCACACAAACCGGCTCTAACTATTATCTCCGGTTGGGTTTATAAGTCGGGCATGGATTTTTAGGTCTTCATTCAGATTGAACAAGTGAAATGCAAAACACCTCAAAAGCGGTGTCATCAGTAAAAAAAACCACTACTTTTATTGTGATGGATCAATTCTCTCGGATTTTCTGCTAATGACACTGTCATTATGTTTTTTCTTTTTCATTCCACTCAGATTGAACATCTGTATTTTATTCAATGCAACACTTCCCTGATTTGTTCTAGAGTTGCACCTTTTAATAATCGTGTGTACCTACCCAAAGTTTGGTTCGTCTAATGGATCAATTTCTCCTGTGAAGTCGTCGGTGGTGACGGACCAACACATCACCTCTACACGTTCAAACAATGATATATATCGAGAGGTTCGCTGACGTATTGCTTCTCATTGTCTACCTGCCTGACCTGCTCCAGCTGGTCAACTTGGGCGTCTCCTCGCACGACCTGCCTCACATTCTTCGTGTCCCCAAAAGCCATCAGTTTTCACACGGTAAAATTTCTTTTTACAGCACAAGGAGAGGGAGGCTCGTTGGCATACATAATGTTACTAACAAATAATCATCCTTAGTACTAAGATAAGCATGTCACCACAGACCAAGATTTTCTAAACGAGGCAAAAGCTTTGCTTCATCTCATTTGCTCATTGATAAAAGGAATTTTATCACCAGACTGGTCATCGAGAATAAAAATCCAGACTGGTCATCGAGAATAAAAATCCACTCCTGCCCCATTAGGGAGCTCAACTTATTTGGCCCGACACATTTTCAAAAGACCGCCTCAAACTTAAGCTTTATCAAAAGAGAAAAGTATACCTTTTGCCCCTTGATTTTTGGTGCAGTCTAGATTTAGCCCCCAACTACGAAACCGAACAATTCACACACCCAATTATTGAAACCGGACAAGGTTCGTCCCCTGGTCTTGGTTTTGACCGGTTTTACTGCAAACTCACCCCGGTTTTGAGCGGTCCTGACTCAAATTCACATATTCTTTTTAAATCAGTGAACTTTTTTGAAATTTACATACTTTTTTTCAAATCCGCGTACTTTCTTCAAGGCCCCATACTTTTTTCACATTCGTGTACTTTTTCAAATCCGTCAGTTTTTTAAATTTCTCATAGTTTTTACAAGTTCACGTAAATTTTACAAGTTCGAGTACTTTTAACAAGTTTGCATAATTTTTTCAAACCCACACACCTTTTCAAATTCCCGTACATTTTTTCAGATCTGTGTACTTTTTTCATGTTCGTTTACTTTTTTTCGAAACCGCCTGCTTTTTCCAAGTTCGTGTTTTTTTTTAATCCAGGAACTTTTTCCAAATTTGAAAAATTACACGAATAGGGAAAAAGTAACTGGAATTTTAAAAAGTTCACGAATTTGAAAAAAGTACCTGAACCAGAAAAAATTGCCTGTCCCTCCGGTAGGAGTCGAAGTAGGCCAGACTCGTGGACATGCCAGGGGTGCTGACCCCGTTGTTGATGGCGAGGCAGACAACCCTCCTCCATGCGGCTTGCCTGTCCATGATCTCCTGCGCGAACTCAGGGTCGATCAGGAGGTTGGCGAGCTCACCGTTCCTGTCATAGGCCTTCTTGATGCGGTCGAGGAAGCTGGCGCGGATGATGCACCCGCCCTTCCAGATCCTGGCCAGCTCGCCGAGGTTGAGGCCCCATCCCTTCTCCGTGCTCTTGGCCTTGATGATGTTCATGCCCTGGGCGTAGCTGCAGATCTTGGAGGCATAGAGGGCTTTCCTCACATCCTCGATCAGCTGTGCCTTGTCCACAGTTTCGCCACTGGAGTAGTCGCCCTGGAAGATCTTGGAAGCCGCGACACGCTCATCCTTGAGTCCGCTGAGGAACCTGGAATCCAAGGACGCCTCAATGGTAGGAGCAGCCACAGAGAGCTCAGCAGCCTGCTGCACCGTCCACTTCCCGGTTCCCTTCATCCCGGTCTTGTCCAGGACCTTGTCGACCAAGTAGCCTTCACCCTGGTCATCCTTGATGCTGAATATATCAGCAGTGATCTCGACCAAGAAACTGAGGAGCTCACCCTTGTTCCACTCGGCAAAAACCTGCTGCAGCTCACCGTTTGTAAGCTTGCCAACCGACTTGAGAACGTCATACGCCTCAGCGATCAGCTGCATGTCACCGTACTCAATGCCATTGTGAACCATCTTGACAAAGTTTCCGGATCCACCATTCCCAATGTATGTGACACAGGGGCCGCTGTCAGGGATCTGAGCAGACACCTTGAGAAGAATGTCTTCAATGTACTGTTATGCCTCCAATGAGCCTCCAGGCATCATGGAGGGGCCATGGCGGGCACCCTCCTCTCCTCCGGAAACACCCATCCCGAGGTAGAGGAGCCCACGCTCCTCCATCGCCTTCTCCCTCCTTTTCGTGTTCTCATACCACTCGTTTCCTCCGTCAACGATGCAGTCGCCCTGCTCCAGGTGAGCTGCGAGCGTCGCAATGGTCTGGTCAACAGGTGCGCCGGCCTTGACAAGCATGATGACGACACGTGGCTTCTGAATGGAGTTGACGAAGGATGCAGGGTCATGGAAACCGTAGAGAGGAAGGTTTCCTTCTAGCTTGGCGCGCTGGACAGTCTCATCGACCTTGGAGGTGGTCCTGTTGTAGACAGAGATGGGGAAGCCTTTCTCTGCAATGTTGAGGGCGAGGTTCTGCCCCATGACGGCGAGGCCAGCAAGACCAATTCTGGTGAGAGCCATCTTGTACCTGAAAAGAGATGCACCAAACACGTCAGGTACAGAGCAGAACAGTGTCAAGTAATTCATGCATATGTTTGACTGAAAAGGTTAAAAGCCTGCCTTTGTAGAACAAATAATCATGCTAATATGAACTAGACGAAAGAATAAGCTTCACTCTTGAGCAATTGTTTGCAGTGGGCAAAAGTTTGAGAAATTTATCCCAAAGCAGCCAACGAATAACTGAATACACAGTTACAAATGTCAACCAGAGTAGATGCGACAGGGCGGACGGCACAACATGCGGTTGAGATGACAAATTAAACCCATAATCAAGTTGCAGCTAATTCTATCATTGTGTACAGCAGTACAGTTGGGCAGGAAACCAGAACCGAACAGCACGCCCGTGTGGCCGAGCAAATCACAGTGATTGCCTAAGACGAACACAATAAATGAAGCGATCGTGTGCTGAAACGTAATTCAGATTACGGGGCAATCAGCCATGTCCCATGAGGCCAAGACAGTAGATCCTATTATGCTAGCTGCTCAGGAACATGGTACTGCCAGTACCCAAAGTGCACAAAACACAGTACAATTAGCCTCCCGCATCAGACAGCACGGCCTCGGCATAACCGATCATGCAGAAAAACAAACGGAAAAGGAAATACTAGTAGATAAACAGGCCACCCACCATGCATCTTGTACTAGAGCTGCTAGTAGTAGTACAGAATAGAGGATGATGGAGTGGAAGCCCAGGGCAAGAGAGTGCGTGCCGGCGGTCCGTCCAGCCGGCAATCAGGTCAGCGTGCTGTGCCGGGCAATTCAACTGCCACCGCCGATTCCCGCTTGGGTGGCCCGTCGAGTCCAGCGTCCCGGCGCGAGATTCCCTGCCGTTACTCGGTCAACTCTCGCGGCCTCCCGTGGATCTGAGCCAGCCACCGCGTCGCGTGCGTGGCTCAGCTTCAGGCCCCCGCCCGCCCCTAGGACTAGGACTAGGAACACGCACCGAGCGCCGAGGACCAGAAAATCCGTCCGGCGACGCGGCCCGCCCACCGAGAGTATCTAGCTACTGCCTGCCTCGCCGACGGTGCCGCCTCGGTTCCTCCGCGCCAGTGGAAACCTCGCCCGGGCCCGGGCCGGCGGGCTTGTGGCGGAGATCGTTCGGGGCACAAGCAAGGAAACAAACGAGGGGAGGAGATTCGGGACGGGAGGGGAGGGGACGAGTTGCCTGACCTGCCTGCCTGCCTGCCTTGGATGGGATGAGATCCGCCTGCGCTGCGCGGGTCAAGGGAGAAGGAAGACGAGTGTTGGGTTCGCGGTGCGATGCGGATGCGATGCGAGAGCGACCACCTACCCCTCCTCGACCCCCCTCGAGCCTGCTTAAATATAATACCGTCCGTGGCATTGCCTTTTCGCACCTCGTGGAGATAGCAGCCCCGTTGGCCGACGGGTGGGCCCGGGGCTGGCGGCTCCAAGCGCACCGCACCAGGGGTGGGTGGGTGGGTGGGGTGTGGGGGGTGGGTGGGTTTAGGTTGCCTGACGCCTGGGCCCGGCAAGGCTGCCCCACGCGGCGTCTGGTGAGTGGGAACCAAAGCTAGCGCTGACGGGGAAGGCGGCTCCTGTTTGGCCTCTACTGATGATCCTCGAAAGAAAAGAAAAATGCAATTGGCGTCTGCTACTCGTGCGGCTTGCTGCTGCTCTGGGATGGCGTCAGCGCGGTGTCACCCGTGAAAAGACTCCCCCGTGTCTAAGCTGAGCGGACCACATGATTTGATTTCAAATCCAGGTTCAATTCCTAACCCAGATCTGGCTGTGAACAGTGCGGACTTCAAATATGCCAACAACTGTACTATACGTAGAAATTAATCCCAAAGCAGCCAATAAATAACTGAATACGAGGTTACAAATGTCAACCAGAGTAGATGCGACAGGGCGGACAACACAACATGCGGTTGAGATGACAAATTAAACCCATAATCAAGTTGCAGCTAATTCTATCATGGTGTACAGCAGTACAGTTGGGCAGGAAACCAGAGCCGAACAGCACGCCCGTGTGGCCGAGCAAATCACAGTGATTGCCTAAGACGAACACAATAAATGAAGCGATCGTGTGCTGAAACGTAATTCAGATTACGGGGCAATCAGCCATGTCCCATGAGGCCAAGACAGTAGATCCTATTATGCTAGCTGCTCAGGAACATGGTACTGCCAGTACCCAAAGTGCACAAAACACAGTACAATTAGCCTCCGGCATCAGACAGCACGGCCTCGGCATAACGGATCATGCAGAAAAACAAACGGAAAAGAAAATACTAGTAGATAAACAGGCCACCCACCATGCATCTTGTACTAGAGCTGCTAGTAGCAGTACAAAATAGAGGATGATGGAGTGGAAGCCCAGGGCAAGAGAGTGTGTGCCGGCGGTCCGTCCAGCCGGCAATCAGGTCAACGTGCTGTGCCGGGCAATTCAACTGCCACCGCCGATTCCCGCTTGGGTGGCCCGTCGAGTCCAGCGTCCCGGCGCGAGATTCCCTGCCGTTACTCGGGCAACTCTCACGGCCTCCCGTGGATCTGAGCCAACCACCGCGTCGCGTGCGTGGCTCAGCTTCAGCCCCCCGCCCGCCCCTAGGACTAGGACTAGGAACACGCACCGAGCGCCGGGGACCAAGAAATCCGTTCGGCGACGCGGCCCGCCCATCGAGAGTATCTAGCTACTGCCTGCCTCACCGACGGTGCCGCCTCGGTTCCTCCGCGCCGGCGGAACCCTCGCCCCGGCCCGGGCCGGCGGGCTCGCGGCGGAGATCGTTCGGGGCACAAGCAAGGAAACAAACGAGGGGAGGAGATTCGGGACGGGAGGGGAGGGGACGAGTTGCCTGACCTGCCTGCCTGCCTTGGATGGGATGAGATCCGCCTGCGCTGCGCGGGTCGAGGGAGAAGGAAGACGAGTGTTGGGTTCGCGGTGCGATGCGGATGCGATGCGAGAGCGACCACCTACCCCTCCTCGACCCCCCTCGAGCCTGCTTAAATATAATACCGTCCGTGGCATTGCCTTTTCGCACCTCGTGGAGATAGCAGCCCCGTTGGCCGACGGGTGGGCCCGGGGCTGGCGGCTCCAAGCGCACCGCACCAGGGGTGGGTGGGTGGGTGGGGAGTGGGGGTGGGTGGGTTTAGGGTGCCTGACGCCTGGGCTCGGCAAGGCTGCCCCACGCGGCGTCTGGTGAGTGGGAACCAAAGCTAGCGCTGACGGGGAAGGCGGCTCCTGTTTGGCCTCTGCTGATGATCCTCGAAAGAAAAGAAAAATGCAATTGGCGTCTGCTACTCGTGCGGCTTGCTGCTGCTCTGGGATGGCGTCAGCGCGGTGTCACCCGTGAAAAGACTCCCCCGTTTCTAAGCTGAGCGGACCACATGATTTGATTTCAAATCCAGGTTCAATTCCTAACCCAGATCTGGCTGTGAACAGTGCGGACTTCAAATATGCCAACAACTGTACTATACGTAGAAATTAATCCCAAAGCAGCCAATGAATAACTGAATACGAGGTTACAAATGTCAACCAGAGTAGATGCGACAGGGCGGACAGCACAACATGCGGTTGAGATGACAAATTAAACCCACAATCAAGTTGCAGCTAATTCTATCATGGTGTACAGCAATACAGTTGGGCAGGAAACCTGAACCGAACAACACGCCCGTGTGGCCGAGCAAATCACAGTGATTGCCTAAGACGAACACAATAAATGAAGCGATCGTGTGCTGAAACGTAATTCAGATTACGGGGCAATCAGACATGTCCCATGAGGCCAAGACAGTAGATCCTATTATGCTAGCTGCTCAGGAACATGGTACTGCCAGTACCCAAAGTGCACAAAACACAATACAATTAGCCTCCCGCATCAGACAGCACGGCCTCGGCATAACGGATCATGCAGAAAAACAAACGGAAAAGGAAATACTAGTAGATAAACAGGCCACCCACCATGCATCTTGTACTAGAGCTGCTAGTAGCAGTACAAAACAGAGGATGATGGAGTGGAAGCCCAGGGCAAGAGAGTGCGTGCCGGCGGTCCGTCCAGCCGGCAATCAGGTCAGCGTGCTGTGCCGGGCAATTCAACTGCCACCGCCGATTCCCGCTTGGGTGGCCCGTCGAGTCCAGCGTCCCGGCGCGAGATTCCCTGCCGTTACTCGATCAACTCTCGCGGCCTCCCGTGGATCTGAGCCAGCCACCGCGTCGCGTGCGTGGCTCAGCTTCATCCCCCCGCCCGCCCCTAGGACTAGGACTAGGAACACGCACCGAGCGCCGGGGACCAGGAAATCCGTCCGGCGATGCGGCCCGCCCACCGAGAGTATCTAGCTACTGCCTGCCTCACCGACGGTGCCGCCTCAGTTCCTCTCCGCCGGCGGAACCCTCGCTCGGGCCCGGGCCGGCGGGCTCGCGGCGGAGATCGGTCGGGGCACAAGCAAGGAAACAAACGAGGGGAGGAGATTCGGGAGGGGAGGGAAGGGGACGAGTTGTCTGACCTGCCTGCCTGCCTGCCTTGGATGGGATGAGATCCGCCTGCGCTGCGCGGGTCGAGGGAGAAGGAAGACGAGTGTTGGGTTCGCGGTGCGATGCAGATGCGATGCGAGAGCGACCACCTACCCCTCCTCGACCCCCCTTGAGCCTGGTTAAATAGCGTCCGTCCGTGGCATTGCCTTTTCGCACCTCGTGGAGATAGCAGCCCCGTTGGCCGACGGGTGGGCCCGGGCTGGCGGCTCCCAAGCACGCACCGCACCAGGGGTGGGTGGGTGGGTGGGGAGTGGGGGGTGGGTGGGTTTAGGGTCTCTGACGCACGGGCCCGGTCGCCCGGCAAGGCTGCCCCACATGGCGTCTGGTGAGTGGGAACCAAAGTTTGCGCTGACGGAGAAGGCGGCTCCTGTTTGGACTCTGCTGATGATACTTAAAATAAAAGAAAAAAGCAATTGGCGTCTGCTACTCGTGCGGCTTGCGGCTGCTCTGCGATGGCGTCAGCACCGCGTCACCCGTGAAAAGATCAGCTGTGCTCTGTGATGGGTTTTTTTCATTGTTTTTTTTTACGTGTGAGGGGAATGCACTGGAGGAGAGGAGGGGCAGATGAATTATGCCAACAGGTAAAAGAAACGCTGCTTGTTTTTTAAGTACATTAGTATATATAGAAATAGCGGGGTGTGCATGTTTTATGGTGTTTAAGCAAAAATCGGCTTGTTTTTCTAAGCATCTAGTTAAGCACTTTGCATTGTTGATGGGGCATGGGCTACAAGAAATTCCTACTGTACTTTCGACAAACTGTAGATCGTACCTTTCTGTAAACATGGCAAATCAAACCATGCGTGCAAACCGTACCGCCGCCAGCCGTGCAATCTACTCCTAGATCGCAACTTTGCCACGACAAGGGTGAGAGGTGACACTAAATGCTGATACAGCTTTTGTTATCAGCAGCAACGAGAGAGACGGATCACTGTTGGTGGAAAACGCTTGGGACGTGCAAGTGACAGTGACGCTTACGTACTGCACGTCGTGGAAGATGCCGCCGGAGTGGTTTAGGTAGAATTCATAAGTTTAAGGTTTTCAACCAGTGCAAGTACGTGACGTGGGGATTAAACTAGGGAAAAGATATTATTGGGACTTGTGGAAGCATTGTGTAAGGTTGGTCATAGTGGGGAGTAAGTTACTACCTTCATAATGCAAAGTAACATAATAGTAGTATCATAGATGGCTTCATTTATTAGCTCGTAGACTCATCTTGTCTTAGAAAACGCTATGTTACAGTAACATATTATGTTACCACCTTTCATTAATTACTTGCCACATAAGCATAATTTTCTTGAAGTGCGCTATGTTACTACTCCCTCCTTCCATCTATATAGGGCCTAATGTGTTTTTCAAGACATCCTTTGACTATTGACAAGATTAATAGTACATGACATGCATAATGTGAAAATTATATCATTGAAAGCTCCTTTCACATATGAATTTGACGATGTGCTTTGTGTAAGTTGCATGTCATATATTATTGCTCTAACATTTGGTCAAAATTAGCCTCGAAAAATGCATTAGGCCCTATATAGATAGAAGAAGGGAGTAGCTAAGTTACTCCCACTATGACTAGCCTAAAGCACTACTACCTCATTTGACGATTTCACCTGAATGTGATTTTTTTTTTTGCTTTTCTAGAGCATGTTGGGATTCGCCAACGGATTAATCACATGAAAAAACACAAGCACACATGCACGCGAAAATCCTTTGGCCAAATGCATATGTCGTGCCGTGTTGTCTATGTACTTCTTCTCTTTGTCTCACGATTCAAACTCCTAGGCTTAGCACACAAAACCGGCTCTAACTATTCTTTTTGGTTGGGTTTATAATCAGGCACGGGTTTTTAGGTCTTCATTCAGATTGAACAAGTGAAATGCAAAAACAAAAAAAAACACCTCAATAGCGGTGCCATAAGTAAAAAACCACCACTTCTATTGTGATGGATCAATTCTCTCAGATTTTCTGCTAATGACACTATTATTGTGGTGTGTTTTTTCATTTCACTCAGATTGATCATCTATATTTTATTCAATATAACAATTCCCTAGTTTGTTCTAGAGTTGCTTGCTTAGAGCCTTAGGGCATGGCCAATGCATAGCCTCAGCGTGATACCTCGTATGCCATGTGGGATCGGATATCAGGAAAAGTAGGTTCGGATGAGGAAGCGGGATCCTCTGCAGGAGGCAGGTGTTTGAAGAGAAAAAGTATGATCTGGTGAAAAAGCTCAAAAAGTTAAAAGTGAAAAATAGAGATGCATGTGCATTAGAGTCTTTATTTCTAATTCTTTAATGAGGCTCACTAGATAGCTTGCACTGGGGAGAAAGAATTCGTATAGATGCCTCGAAAAACTTTTTGTCACCATATGCCATCATTGTACACGCCCTTAGAGGCGCACCTTCTAATAATCTTGTGTACCTACCCAAAGTTTGATTCGTCTGACGGATCAATTGTCCAGTAAAGTCGTCGGTGGTGACGGACCAACACATCACATCTACAAGTTCAAACAACGATATACTCCTAACGAGAGGTTCGCTGACGTATTGCTTCTCATTGTCTACCTGCCTGACCTGCTCCAGCTAGTCAACTTGGGCGTCTCCTCACACGACCTGCCTCACACTCTTCGTGTCCCCAAAAGCCATCAGTTTCACACGGTAAAATTTCCTTTTAGAGCACACAGGGAGGGAGGCTCGTGGCATACATAGTGCTACTAACAAATAATCAATCCTTGGTACTAAGATAAGCATGTCACCAATGACCAAGATTTTCTAAATAAAGGCAAAAGTTTCGCTTCATCTCATTGATAAAAAAGAATTTTCAAGTATTACAAGTCTAGTCATCAAGAGTAAAAGCCTATTCTCGCCGCATATTCAAAGGGCCATCTCACACTTAAGTTCATCAAAAAAGAAAAGTACAAATTTTGTTCCTCAACTTTCTGGCGGAGTCTAGATATGATCCACCAACTTTGAAATCAGACAACTTGCACCCTCAACAATTGAAACCGGAAAAGGTTTGTCCCTGTTCTCGGTTTTGACCGGATTTAGTGCAGACTCACCCCTGTTTTGAGCAGTGCTGACTCGCTGACTCAAATTCATGTACTCTTTTCAAATCCGTGAATTTTTTTAAAATTCAACTACTTTTTTCAAATCCACATACTGGTCCGCATACTTTTTTTCAGAACCGCCTACTTTTTCCAAGTTCATGATTTTTTTCAAATTCAAGAACTTTTTCCAAATAACGTACGTGAACACTAAAAATGTACATGAATTTGAAAAAAAAACATGCGTACATGGGAAAGTATGTGAAATTAAAAAAGTTAACGAATTTGAAAAAAGTACGTGAATTTGAAAAAATTACAGGAACTTGTAGAAAGTACGTGGATTTGAAAAAAAGTACATGAATTATAGAAAAACAAAAATTTGGAAAATGTACATAAATTTTGAAAAGTTATGTGAACTTCAAAAAATTAAATGGATTCAAAATTACGCAAGCTTCAAACATGTTCATGGATTTGAAATAATTGCGCGAATTTTAGTTAACACGGTAAAACCCGGGGTGAGTTGGCACTAAAACAGGTCAAAACCGAGTCCATGGATGAATCTTGTCCGGTTTCAGAATTTCGGGGTGCAAGTTATCCGTTTTTGGAGTTCAGGGACAAAAGGTATTACCTTTCTCTTATAAAAAAAACTAAGGAGGAGGAGGCCAAATACTAATTTCCTGGCGGTGAGGATGGGGGTGGGGGCACTAATTGTTGGTTGTTTTACATGATTTTTTGAAGATTGTATACACATTTTTTTCTCAATCTTGGAGAAGGCAATGGCTCCCCCCTATCGCCGTCAATGCTTCCATACTTCCAATGCGACTAGCATCACCAAATATGTGATGGCTTTACGACGAGTCTGATGAAGACTTGTGATGGAACTTTAAGAAGTCTTACTTAAAATGAAATATGTAGGTCTTATACACTGTGGAGCATAGTAACTCTAAAGATATTCTTCTTAACCCATAAACATCCAAATTCATTCTAGTTCTAGAGTTATTTATCTGCTACTTCCTCCACTCCGAAGAGTGTTTGGTGAGACTAAGGCACAATGTGGTGGTTCTTTCCAGTTTGGAAATTGCTTTGATAAGAGAGCCACAGTTGCTCATCACTAACCTGGATCTTGCCAAACTCGCGAGTAGTCCCTCCCTCATTTTGGGTTTAACCCATACCGTCTCGTAATAAATTCCCTTGAAAGACGGAGCAAAGGGAGGGCGATTGAGGGAAAACTGAACTCATTCGTGTAAGGGTTTCCCTCCTAAACATTTGCAGATAATATTTGGACATGAATACATAATTGTCCAAATTTGTTCATACAGTTTTTTATATTTACACAAATTTTTTTGACGCGTAGGATGAAATACTCCCCAGAGCCGAATTGGATAGCAGGTTTCTGATTTCTAAGGCTTGTAGATTTTAAGTTTGGCCAAGTTTATATTTTAAAAAGGCTAGTGCGATACTATTTTGTTATAAACTTTTTTGAACTTCAAAATGTTTTACTTAAAAGCAAACCTGCATGTCTTATATATTTCAGAGAAGAGTGTCTTCGAAGATTTGCCTTTTCTTTATCCATAGACATCATATGTTGTCCTATGTTCATTCCAGCTTCAAAGTTCTTCATCTACTACTTCCTCCATTTGGATATTGCTAGGCCAGGTCTTTTTTAGCGAGACGAAAGCACAAAACGACGATTTTTGTTGTTGTTTGGAAACTACTTTTATGAGAGTGGTATAATTGCTCTATATTACACCGCCAACCCCGCACGCAATCCTCCGTCATTTGAAGTTAACCCTCAATAGATGGAGTGAAGGGAGGGCGATAGAGGGAAAACTAAATGTGTTTCTCCCCACGGCCTAGTAGAAACGGATGAGCTTCCTTCGCCCACGGGCATGATCATGCCCGCTCCCATATTCGTAAGGCCTATGAATTTTGTGTTTGAGTCACCATTTTGTAAGTGTGTCCACGTTTATAGTTAGGGAAGAAAAGAAACACCGATTTTCATGATGACCAAATATGTCCTTTTACATTTGGTGAAATTTATCGAGAAACAAATCAACTTCCAAGATACTGTACCAAATAAATTACGTCCAAAACTTTCAAAAAATTGATTGATACAAAACCAGTGGTCCTATGAACCGGGAAGCAGAGAGTGTCTCTCAAGATTTCACATTTAGCCGTTGATTAGCTTGTTACACAGTCCAAGCTCGGTGAAAAACCCACTCCCACCAACACACCGCAGGCACCAGCGGCGAAATATCCCCAACGGCCGTCGTCTCCTCCCCAAGTCTGAACCCGCTCTCTCCCTCTCGCCCACCATTTCCACTCCCAAGTTCGGCGGTAAATCTCGATTCCGCGGTTGGTGGCGCGCGTCCGTCCAACCGCGCCGTCCCTTTCCCCGCCCGGCGGCTTGACCGGTTCCACAAAGATTTGGATTTTCCTCTTTCCTCCGGTTGACCGGCCTTGCCGATGTGCGGTGGTGGTTGGCGAGGCGGGGAGCGCAGGGACTTGACCGTCGCCCAGGCAAGCCAGGCCGGATAGGGCGACGGCGGCGACGAAGCGGAGAAATTCCCCACCAAAAGGTTAGAGCTTTTTCCGACTCCACCGCGCTCTCCTTGCCCGGCGGGTGTTCGGCGGATTGCGCCAGAGGAGCGGAGGGGAGGGGGAGATGGCGGGGGCGACGGAGACGGCGACCTGGGAGGAGATGCTGCGGCGGATGCTGCCGCCGGGGACCGCCATCCCGGAGGGCGCGGCGGGGAACCTCGACTACTCCATCGCGCTCGAGTACGACGGCCCGCCCGTCGCCTACGAGGTCCCCAGGATCGCGCCCGTCGACATGGCGGACGTGCCCACGGCCGAGCCCGTCTCCGCGTCCTACGGGCTCCTCGGGAACGGCGGCGCCCGTCTTCAGGCCGCCGGCGAGCCGGGCGCGCGCCGAGCCGCCGCAGGCCAGGAGACGCGCGGGGCCGGCCGACTCGGCGCCGCGTGACGAGGCCTCCAGGCCGGCAATCCGGGCGCGCCAGGAGCCGCCATCGCCCGTGCAGGTTAGGAGGAGCTCAGAGTTTGCCCATTCAGGCCCCCAGAATGAGGGGTACTCCGACTCTGACGACGACTCCCGGCGCTCCGTGTCGGCGTGAGTCTGCGCCGAGTTACCGGGGCCAGAACGACGGGGGCAGGCATGCCATGGCTGCGCCGGAGGGGAGGAGGTCTCATGTGGTGACCTTCGGGTTGGCCGATGATAGCAAGTATGACCAGAGCAGCGAGCTCGACGACACCAGGTCGGAGCAGTTCGTGGCGGTGACCAGGACGGAGAAGAGGGGGAAGACCTGCGACCGGTGCGGTAAGAGGAAGTGGGAGAGCAAGGAGTCGTGCATCGTCTGCGACAAGAGGTACTGCGGCTACTGCCTGCTGAGGGCCATGGGATCGATGCCGGAAGGCCGCAAGTGTATCACTTGCATTGGCCGGCCGATCTATGAGGGAAAGCGGTCGAAGCTGGGGAAGAGCTCAAGGATATTATCACGGCTGCTCAGCTCGCTGGAGGTAAGGCAAATCTTGAAGGCCGAGAAGGAGTGCCAGGCAAACCAGCTCCGGCCCGAGCAGCTCATCGTCAATGGCTTCCCTCTTTGTCAAGAAGAGATGTCAGACTTGCTTAGCTGCCCACGGCCTCCTCAAAATCTGAAGCCCGGAAGATATTGGTATGACAAGGAGTCGGGCCTATGGGGAAAGGTAAGCCTATTGGTAGTAGAGGAACATAGCTTTCTTCAAAACCTGTATTCGTTGCTAATAACCCGCCATTTACACTTTCAGGAAGGGGAAAAGCCAAACAGGGTTGTCAGCACCAACCTGAACTTCAATGGAAAGATTCAGCCCAATGCTAGTAATGGCAACACTCAGGTTTATATGAATGGAAGGGAAATTACCAGCATCGAACGGAAAATTCTGAGGGTATTGATGCGCACTCTAAGCTACACAAAATTGAGAATCCTGTGTACATTATAATTATGGTGTGTCTGTATTTTTATTGGGCTTTTCACAATATCTGCTTTATTCTTACAGTTTGCACAAGTTCAATGTCCCCGCGATACTCACTTTTGGGTCTATCATGATGGTGGATATGAGGAAGAAGGCCAAAATAACATCAAAGGGAAGATATGGGAGTCAGTATGTATCTTGTTCAATGCAGTTTCAATTCTTTCTTCCTCCTTTCTTAAATTAATGCATCTCTTCCTTCTTATTTTGCTTGTTTTAACTTGATTTTCTGTATCCCCTGTTTTGCAGCCTTTGACACGTTTTGTGTGCACCTTGGTTTCACTACCGGTGCCTCCTGCAAACTCTGTTGAGCCCAGAGATGATGCTCCTTATTCAGCAAGAACAGTGCCTGAATACTTAGACCAGAAAAGGATACAAAAACTTCTTATTCAAGCACCATATTTAAGCAGGTCAGACCCTGTTCTTGTAGAAAAATGTAATGCATTAGGTTCTGTTAGATGTTTATTTGGTTTGGACTTCAACTTACCTTTATGCTTCCAGCGAACTATGGCTGGAAGTTGATTGCTAAAGTTTTTCCCTACATGTAGTACAGCGGTTTGGTGTATAAACTATTTTTTTTACTGTTCTGGAGTTTGGCTAGTTTTTACATTTGTAAATGTTTCAGATGACATTTTTATGCGTGCCATGGTACATTCTCCTACATGCTAGTGGGTATTTATACATTAGTCTAGTCGCCGTAGCCTCATAGGTATCTTTGCTTCAAACAAATGTCTCAAAGTCTTTATGGAATATCATAAAAGGTTGTTCATCATATCATGCAATCTCGAACTGAATCCTGACAGTTCAATTCGTTTACTTTTGACTTTTTCTTTATCTTGTATGTATTTTCATGGTGTTCGGTTTTACAACACAGGCTAAGTTACTATATGGAAGTAGATTTACCCCAGAAGAACTTGACAATATCAAACTAATGATCCAAAGCAACATGTTCAAGTACCTTGGGATTCTGCTAGAGGGCCGTGAGCGCTTCGAGGAAGAGGCTTTGGCTATATCAAATAACCCAAACTCAGAGGATGAGGATACACAACAAGGTAGCAAGGAAACAAATATTTCTTCCACTAATGTTTTTGAAGATCATATGCAGCATGCTGAATTTTTTTTTGTATGCAGAGGAAAACGAATCGAGTGGTTTAAATTCCTGCATATACTCAATAAATGCAAAGCTGAAGAAGTTCTCAGATTGGCTTTTGGACATCATAGCAATGGGAGACCTAGATGCCTTCTTCCCTGCAGCTACACGTGAATATGCTCCAGTTGTTGATGAGTTGTGGAAGCATCCTGCCATACAAGCAACATATAAAAGAAAGGACGAATTGTATTTTCTCCCTGATGTCGCTGAATATTTCTTAAGCAGGGTATACATCAAACCATTTATATGTGATTTCAGTGCGGAATGGTCCCTTACTTTAACCTGTTCACAGTCTTTATTACAAAGATTATGCAGCACCAGCACTTCATATTATGACAACTAAGCAATACATGTGCAGTTTAATCCCTCAGAAATGCAACCTGTCAATCTCATAAGGGCCTTTTGTGTTTCTGGATTTCACCCATCGTCCTTCCTTTGTCTAGAATGGTCCAGCATTAGCACAGTGCATGTCCCTTGCTTTTGTGTGTGTACACAGTAATTGTTATTTGAGTACCTAAATTGATTTGTCTCTTTTATGCCATCCTTGCAGGCTATTGAAGTATCAAGCAATGAGTATGAACCTTCAGAGAAAGATGTCTTATATGCTGAAGGAGTATCACAAGGAAATGGATTGGCCTTCATTGACTTCACTCTGGACGAACGGAACCCTATGTCAGAACTCTATGGTGACAGTCATGACCCAAGCTCTCAGGCACAAAACAAGTAAACTCTCTTCCTGTCTCGTGTCTAAACTGCATCTAAATTCTTCTATCTGCCGTCTACAGTTTACCTGAAAAAGTCTTGCAATTTTTTTAAAGATATTAACATTGATGTTGGTATTGTGGAATGTATCTGTTGATTGTGGTGAAAAAGCATAGCCACTGTAAATTTTCCCTACTTCATCAGTAGTGCAGTATGTAGGTTGCCTGCCTTTTGCGTTTGCATGGGTTGATGACTCTTTTCTTGTGAGAAACAAATTGCAAAAAAACATTTTTTTCTCATTTACTGTTATCCTTTCTCAGATATCAGCTGATTAGAGTCAACGCCAAGGGCTTGAATGAGGGCTGCAAATGGGTTGAAATGTTTGAGGATGTCCGTGCGGTGATATTCTCGGTAGCACTCAGCGACTATGACCAGCTGGGAGCCCCTGCTAGTGGCACCAGTAGGCGCCTCGAGAATAAGATGATTCAGAGCAGGGACTTGTTTGAGGCCACAATCAGGTAAAGTAAACTTGTCAGTTGCATTTGCTAAATGGTCCTGTAGGGTCTAACAATCTGGTAAACTAAAGGTTAGGGTTAGCTAAGCTCAATTCCTAGATGAGAACTTACTGAATCTACACATTCTTTGCCCAGGCACCCGTCTTTCCGTGACACACCATTCGTCCTGGTGCTCAACAAGTTCGACATCTTCGAGGAGAAGATCGGGCGGTCCCCACTCACCACCTGTGAGTGGTTCAGTGACTTCGACCCGCTCCGCACCCACAACAGCCAGTCGATGGCGCAGCAGGCGTTCTTCTATGTGGCGATGAAGTTAAAGAACCTGTACGCGGCGCACACGGGCGACCGGAAGCTCTTCGTGTGGCAGGCGCGTGCTCGCGACGGCCCCACCGTCGACGAGGCCTTCCGATACATCCGGGAGGTGCTCCGGTGGGAGGACGAGAAGGAGTACGGGGGCTTCTGCCCGGACGAGTCCTTCTACAGCACCACCGAGCTCAGCTCCTCCCGCCTCGTCGAACAAGACTGGCAGCAACATCCTGCCGCCGACCAGAGACCAGGGAGCACATAGGCTGTTGTTGCTAGTTGTACAGTGATGCTGCCGTTGTTGTGTTAGCTAAGCCAACGTTTATACATACAGCTTGTTTCAGAGTGGACCATTGTTGTGTAGTGATAAATTTGCTGATAGATATAGCTAAAGGGAAAACACATGGCTGCTTTGTGATACCATTTGGTTCTGAACTGATGGTGATGGATCTGTTTGGGGTTCATGCAGCTGGAGAAATCAAAATGCTCTGGACCAGCTTAGATTGATGTCAATTGTTGTCCAAATTGTGGCAAAATTTTCTACTTTCTCTTTGGCCAACAGTAAAAGGTTTTTAAGCGCGCTTAACCCCTTTCCGTTAAATGAATTGCGGAAATACAGCGCCGATCCGACAGATGTTGAGAGGACGGGAAGGTGAAGGTTCCTAGCGAAATCTATATGTATCTTTTTCTTTTGCCTGAAAAACTTCCAATTTATTCATCTTCAATTATGATAGTACAACGAGCACTAGAAATAATAAAAATTGCATCCAGATCCGTAGACCATCTAGCGACGACTACAAGCACTGAAGCGAGCCGGAGGCGCGCCGCTGTCATCGCCCCTCCCTCGCCGGAGCCGGACAAACCTTGTTGTAATAGATAGTCAGGAAGTCGTCATGCTAAGGCCTCGTAGAACCAACGCACCAGAACAGCAACCGCCGCGGATGAAGAGTGTAGATCAAAATGATCCAACCTGAAAACACACGAACGAAGACGAACGATGAACAGATCCGAGCAAATCCACCAGAGACAGATCCACCAGAGACACGACCCCACACGCCCACCGATGATGCAAGAGCATCACCGGAACGGGGGCTAGGCAGGGTGACCTTTATTCCATCTTCTCGCCTTCCTGAGCAGGACACAAACCCAAACAAAAGCTCGAAAAAGATCTAAAAACGGAGCCCTCCCACCGGCAAGGGCCGAGATCCACTCCGCCTCCATGGCCATAGGGCCGCCGGAGACGGGATGGACCGGCGCCGGCGCCGGTGGGAGGCAGAAAGCTAGGGTTCTTGAGAGGCAGAAATCTATATGTATCTATATCTATACCTATACCTATTACCTATATTATATTATATTATATTGTATTATTATTATACTAATACTAATCTATATCTATACCTCTATACCTCTATACCCCTACTTAATTTTCATTTTAATTTTAATAATAAAAATATCATAATAATAATCAATTTATTTTTTATTTAATCTATACCTACTAATAAAGCAAGGTGCGTTTCGTCAATTTTTTCATCCGTTCACCGCCAAAAATAATTTTTTTCTCTATCCGAGGTGGTACTAAATTCTTATGCATTTATCTGCTAAAAAAGGACTTTTTAGAATTTCGTACGTGGGCCGCTCCCTTTGGCCCAGCGAAGCCAGCCCACTTAGTTTTCTGCCCACGCAGCTGAGAAAACTCTATTTTCCGTCCAGGGCGACAAATAGTCTCAGCATCGTACAGGACCACCGATAATGGGCTAGCCCAGTTTTCTTTGTTTCTGTGTTTTCTTCTATTTTAATTCTCCTTCCCCTATCTCTTTTTCCCTTCCAAATTTATTCTTCTTATAGAATTTATTTCATAAATTCAAAATCTCAAAAATTACTTTTCAAAATTGTTTGATATTTGTAAAAATAAAATGAAATTTTGAAAAATGCTCCAAATTCGAAAAATATTCTTGTTTTAGTGAAATTTTCACAATTCAAAATAATGTTAAAAGGCACACATATTCCAAAATCTTATGATTTTTCAACACATGTTCCCGTGCTAAACAAACTTCACAAATTCAAATAATGTTCATGTTTTCATAAAAAAGGTTGGTATTTTCAAAAAATGTTTGTGAATTTAAAGATTTTCATGTTTCAAATTTTGTTCTGTTTTTCTACATTTCAAACTAATGTTAAAAGATATACATTTTCGAAAAATGTTATGAATATTCAACACATGTTGCTGTGCTAAAAAAATGTTCACAAATTCAAATAATGTTTATGTTTTTACAAAAAAAAGTTAGTGTTTTCAAAAAATGTTTGTGAATTTTAAAATATGTTCCTGTTTCAAAAAAAATTCACGTTTTTTTGAAAGTGTACATAATTTTCAAAAAACTGTCCAAGATTTAAAAAATGGTTAATGTTTCCTAATTCAGAAACTTCATACCTTAAAATCTTCTCGATTTAAAGGAAAAGTAGATTGAATAATGCATGGGCCTTCTTTGGTGTACGATGACGTAATAAAACTCTTAAATGCCCTCGATTAATTAATGGAAAAGTAGCGGATTGATTACTTCACACCCGGCGAAACCGAGAAACTAAATGTTCCTTTTTCACGTGCACACAAGGTTTTGCTTGCACATATAATTCTCACTAATTTTAAATGCTTGCTATTTTTTCTCCCGTTGCAACGCACGGGCATTTGTACACCATATGTGTACTCCCCACAAAAAAATATGTGTACAATTGCACCGCAATATTCATCGGCTCATGAACACCACCAATAAGCTTTTCTCTGACCATTATTTATTTATATTATATTGGTATATTAGACTCAACAAAACAGTTGCATCGCTCAATAACTTAGGAACAAACTATGGCGGGCCTAACTACCAGCATTGAGCCATTCACACACAGGCGCGTGGGTCCAACTGCTCAATAACCCGAAGCAGCTACGGTGGGTCCCATTGCTAGTAGTTACACGATAAAGAAATGAGCATCACACATTTGTAATAATCTGTGACTATAGTGGGTTCATCACAGAAGTTATCAAAACGTCATAAAAAATGACAGCCAGGTGGCACTCAGCGGCTCAAATGATTCAGTGACATTAACCGTCACTGACATATAGTAATCGGTAACGCGACCTCCCGAACATCACAAATTAGATACTTATGTGACGTTGTCAACCACTGTCACAAGGATTCCCGCCGCCACCTTCGTCAGTACCACACGACCGTGCTGATGAGCACCTCTGGCGGCGGCGGAGAGGAGGGTTGGGATGGAGTGAACAAGCGGAGCTGGGTAGGGTTCGCCTGAGACGAGGTGCACGGGCGGGGTGGGGAACGGTGGGGGTGGGGGGATGTTTACTGGATATTACAATCCAAATTAAATTCATAGAACAATGTTAACCCCTTAGATTTTCTTTGCAGGGGTGCTAGAGATATAATGTTAATCAAAGAATAATGTAACTTATATCTTGTTGTGAAATCTTTATGCAAATCCAGATCGACACAAGTTAGGAGCCGACCTAAGTTCAAGAATAGACAATCGTCAATTGAGTTTATTGACACGACCTTCACCAAACGGACATATATTAAATCCCATGTTATATCCACTACCAAGTTCTACTAATTAATAAATTTAGTTTTCTTTATCGAAAGGTTTAGTAAAAACAAGCAATCATAATTTCTTTTGTCAACATTGGGTTCTTTTTCTTTACATGGCTTAGCCTTAACTTTTTTTCAAAAAGGAGGATAATCTCCGGACTCTGCATCGAGCAATGTACACAACCATTTTTATTATATTATATTTCATAAAAAATTATGAAATAAATACATGAACCAACCTAAAACTAGCTTCCAGACGAACACTGTCGTCATACCTACAATGTTAATGATGCATCGCTCAATACAGAGGTCAAGGCTTGCTCCTCTTTTAAATAAAATAAATACTGCTATAAGATGCTAGTTTTGAAAGTAAATAATAAAATATTATTAATTTCTCATTTGCTGAAAGAAATGTGAAAGAAAAATGATGATCAGCTAGAAAAACAGAAGGATCATTACATGGATTTCTTTGAGTTGTAAAACAAAGCGGCTGTAAGTTGCCAGTTACATTTATGGAATCCCCAACAAATCCATCAAATCAATTCTTAGTGTCCGGCTAGAACACTTTTCGTCATCCAATGGGTACATCAAACGTAGAAAATCTAAGGGGTTCTCCTAACGACCCGAGTTCAATTCCTAGAATTAACAGGTGATGCATAGGAGTTTTCCTTCATTTGTTGAGGATCAAATTTGGTATGTGGTCGAACTCTCTCCCAATCTCTCTCCCCCAACCTCTTTCCCCTGAGGCGGCGGCGCCGCGCCGCCCCCGGGGAGTCCCCCATCCACATCGCCCTCAACCCTCCCTCTCCATCGCCTAACACTACCGCCGCTGTCGCTGAGGACGCCGCGGGGCGAAGCCCCTGTGGTGAGGCGGCGGCGCAGTGCTTGGCCGACGGTAACGCGTGGGGGCAGCGGCGTCCATCTCCCTCCTCCTCCAACGGCAGTGCACAACGGGTTGGCGGTGGCCAGGAGATCTCCAGCGGCCGTTGGCGGACGAGATTTTGACTGCGATGAGATCTGATCTGGCTCCGAGGGGTTTAGATCGAGATCCACTGTGGGTGCGCCTCGTCTCGACAACGGCAAGAGGAGATCCCCCTGGGTAATCTTCGCGGCACGAGGACGTCCGAATCTCTTGGCCCGGGCATGGTGGTGGTGGCTGCCTTCTCCACCGAAGGCAGTTAGCCAGGCTGGTAGTGACAGATCTTGGATCTCACTATTAGCACCGACGGCGAGTTGGGGAGACATAGTTGCCGGTGAAAACCGAGACGACTCCGGTCATGGTGGGCGATGGCGGCGCTACATGGTTACCTTGATGAAAGTATCGTCAAGCAACTATCGTAACCTACTCGTGCCTCCCCGGGAGAAATCCTAAGATCACTGGATCGGACGATGGCAGCGCTGCGGTGTCGTGTTCCCTATTGGGGGCATCGTTTGTGGAGCGACGCCGGATGGAAGAGGCGTGAGGTGGTGTGGCGTGCCTTCTCTCGCGTCGATGACGGCAGGTCTCGGCGGCAAGGTGCAGCGGGGTAATAATAATAAGTAAGGTGTGTTTCGCCAATTTTTTCATCCGTTCACCGCCGATTCTCTTTCCTATCCGAGGTGGTATTAAATTCTTATGCATTTTTCTGCAAGAAAAAGAATTTTCGTACGTGGGTCGCACAATGTGGCCCAGCGAAGCCAACCCACTTGATTTTCTGCCCACGTAGATGGAACAATTCTAGTTTCCACACAGAGCAACAAATACTCAGAATTTCGCTCTGGACAACTAATAATGGGCTGACCCATTTTCTCTGTTTCTCTGATTTGCTTCTTTTTTTATTCTCCTTTTCCCTTCTAAGTTTCTTTTTCTTATAGAATTTATTTCATAAATATAAAATATTCAGAAATATTTTTTTAGAAAATGTTCAGAATTCCAAAATTTTGTTACTATTTAAAAAATATTGGAACTTGCAAAAAGTTTCCAACTTGTTCAAAAAAATTTGTTCGTGTATAAAAGATACACATTTTCGAAAAATCTTATGATTTTCAACACATGTTCCTGTTTTGAAAAAATATTCATAAATTCAAATAATGTTCATCTTTTTATAAAAATATTGGTGTTTTCCAGAATTTTTTGTGAATTTTAAAAGATGTTCCCTTTCATATTTTGTTCGTGTTTTTCCACAAGTGTACATAATTTTCCAAAAACTGTTCCAGATTTAAAATATTGTTCATGTTTGCTAAAATATTCAGAAATTTCATATCTTAAAATCCCTCTTTTTAAATGATTTAGACTGAATAACTCATGGGCCTTCTCTGGCATACGATGAGGTAATAAAACTCTTAAATATCCTCGATCATTGAATGGAAAATAGCGGATTGATTTCTTCACAGGCGGCGAAACCGAGAAGTTAAATGTTCCTTTTTCGTGTGCACACAGGGTTTTACTTGTACATTTAATTATCACTGAGTTTAAATGCATACTATTTTATCTCCCGTTGCAACGCACGGGCATATGTGCTAGTACTAATAAAGCAACATGCATTTCGCCAATTTTTTCATCCGTTCATCGTCAAAAAGAATTTTTTTTCTACCCGAGGTGATACTAAATTTTTATACATTCGACTCCTAGAAAAAAGGCTTTTCCAGAATATCGTACGTGGGCCGCATGCTGTGGCCCACTGAAGCCATCCCAATTATTCTTCTCCCAGGCAGCTGGGGAAACGCTATTTTCCGCACTGGGCGAATAATAATCGGAGCTTTGCACATTACAACCAATAATGGGCTGGCGCATTTTTCTTTGTTTCTGTGTTTTACTTCTATTTTTATTTTCATTCCCCTATCTCTTTTTCCCTTACAAATTTATTTTTCCTACAGAATTTATTTGATAAATTCAAAATTCTCAAAAAATATTCAGGAAAAAATAATAATTTGGAAAATGTTTAGAATTCTAAATTTTTGTTGCTACTTTGAAAAAAATTCGGAACTTCAAAAAAGTATGCCATTTTTTTAAATATTGTTTTTAAAATTGTTCGAGAATTCTGAAAAGAAAGTGGCATTTTAAAAATGCTCCATATTAAAAAAATATTCTTGGTTTAGTGAAATTTTCACAATTTAAAATAATATTCGCGTATAAAAGATAAACATTTTCGGAAAATTTTATGAATTTTAAACACATGTTCCCATTTAAAAAAATGTTGACTAGTTCAAATAATGTCCATATTTTTATTAAAAAGTTGGTTCTTTCAAAAAATGTGTGTGAATTTTGAAAGATGTTCCTTTTTCAAATTTTGTTCATGTATTTCAGAAAGTGTACATAATTTTCAAAAACCTGTTCAGGATGTTAAAAATGGATCATATTTCCTATAATATTCGTAAACTTCATATCTTAAAATCTCCTCAGTTGAAAGGAAATGTAGATGGAATAAGTCATGGGCCTTCTCTGGCGTACGATGACGTAACAAAACTCTTAAATGCCCTTGATCAATGAATGGAAATATAGCAGATTGATTACTTCACACCGGCAAAACCGAGAAGTTAAATGTTCCTTTTTCACGTGCACATAGGGTTTTACTTGCACATATAATTCTCACTAACTTTAAATGCATATTATTTCATCTCACGTTGCAACGCACGGGCATATGTGCTTGTTTTAGTAAATTCTAATGGACACTTGGCTTGTATCTCCTCGTTACTACTTATTACATTAGAATCCTTAGCCATGTTTGGTTCCTAAAACCAATTTGACCCTCATTGCAATTTTGGATGTGAAGTATAACCGAAGTTTTAAATAGCGCGCTAAGCCTCTTAGCGGCGCACCTCTTCTAAATGCTATAGCGAGCTATTTAAAATGTTTGCTCATGTGTTTGGACTAAAACCCCTTAGTGTAGGACCTCTTTTAAACGCTATAGCGGCCTATTTAAAACCATGAATATAACAGCTTCTTATGTTGCACCCATTTCTCTTTTTATTTTGCAACCCCCCCCCCCCCCCCCCCCCCCACACACACACACACACACGAGAATAGCTCTAGTTTCAATACTATTGCAATTACACATTATTTAGTCTGTTCCAGTACTGTTCACAGTGTGATTGTTTCTAGGCCTGTTTGGTATGTATTGATAGCTTTCATTTAAGCTATGTTCTTGCTATCAGAAATTTATTCCATTCAATACAATGAAAGCAGGCCATCACCTGATTAGCAAGTCATATGTTTATTATCGTATCACACTGGAATTGGCCACATTACACCAATTAAATTAACCGTACTCCATAGCGAATTTGGGACGCACCACATACTACATCACCAGAGAACGGAATTAAAAGAAAATGGGAAATATATTTATTGTTCAACGAGAGGCCGGAAAGGGAAGAAGGTTAGATTTGGGTGCCGTCAAGAAGTGGCAGTGAAGAGAGTTAAATAATGAGAAAATTGCTTCTATACCATCGACAACATCTACACTGGCTCATTTGCCATCCAACAAGGCTCTTGTTCTTACCTCCCAACGCAAACAAATTATATTGCTTATTTGTCCTGGCCATTAGTCCTCCATTACCGAGTCTCCGTTTTCCTGTCAGTATTCTCACAAAATCCAATTTTACCCTCACTTTAGATAAAAATAAACAAAAACAAAATTTAACTCACGCACGGACCCGACCCTCCCTATCTCCACGACTCCACGCATGCACCCGACCTTCCCCAATTTCCACGCACGCACGCGCAACGACGGCCCAGCGAGCTGCAATGGAGGAACCGTCGCCGGCGCCACCACAGCCCCTATCGCCGCTGCCATGCCGCTGTGCCTCAAAGCTTCAGGTTGCTGATCATGGGAGGACGACAAGGAAAGCACATAGGGACATCAGGCCGGAAAAGGAGAGGTGGGAGCAGTGGTATGAAGGTGGAGAAGGCGGCACGCCAAGAGCGACAGGTAGCAGAAAAGGCAACAAGATCAGAGAACGAGACCAGGCCCAACCGAGCAATGATGGAACCCAAAAGACCCTCCGGGAGGTCCGCCCAACCTTGCAATATGTGCATGGTGGGGTGGCGGTGACACAAATGTAGTAGATGCCCTTTCCTTGCAAGTAATAGCATTTTCCCTGCAACAGATTACAGATCACGTATTAAAGACATGTATGAGAAGAATGAACTGGATAATAGACAAATAACAGAGTGATCAGTACAAAATTCATAATAGGCTAGCTGTAATAAGCACGGAGTCGTGTTCAATTAGAACATACAACATCCTAGTGACACGATAAAACGAGGCAAGAAATCGACAACATTGGAGTTGCATCTAATATCCTATTGTAACCTGGATAATAATAACAATCAAATCCAATAGTGCTTGTCTTGTGAAATTGCCTCCTCCAGCCTTACCTTAAACATAGTGGAAACACAAATTAGGGAATGCAGTGAGTTTTTCAGGAAACAATGTAAGATGGCTTCACGCAGAAGAGATCCAAGCAGATGACGTTGTCTCTGTCGCTGGGTCTCTTATGCAGCTATTTAGCTGACAGCATGCGTGATGTGATGGTCTCTGGGTCGTTGCATCTCCAAGAAAAAAGTAATCTGGATCTATTTCCATTCGTATCAATTAAAAAGTAATGCTTCATGTTGTGCCGCCGCCCAGTGTTCCTATTCCTAATCCGCCTAAGGCCTTGTTGGGTACTAGTGTATTTTAGGGAATTGGTGGGGATTATCCCGGTCAAACCCCTAAATCCCCACATATCCCAAAACACCGTTTGGTTCTAGTGTATTTGACATGTTTTATCCCCACATTTCTCCACAAATCCCCAAGCTTTAGTGCATTTTTCTCAATACCCAATACACTACCACTACCTAGTGGATTAGGGATAAATGGGGATTTAAAGGGATTGGTGAAGGTTGGGGTTTCACCCAATCCCTGTGGGGATTATCCCCACCAATCCTCTCAAAACCCCTAGTACCAAACAAGGCCTAATGGTTCTTGGTGTGGTGAGATGAGAGAAGCCATGGAAATACATGAAGAGAAAAAGGCAGGATTCCGGCGTGCTAGGAGGATATATACCTGACAGAAAGTAGTATAGGTGGAAGAAAAGGCAGACTTTCCTTCTTCTACTGCTTAAGGATCCATAAATTCGCAGATTGCCTGCCCTGCCAAAACTCGAATCGAAAAACGTGATGTCTGGACGGCGAGTGGAACTGGAAACAGAGGGGACGGCGATGATTGCGGCTGAGAAGGCGACGGCGATGATGTGGTGAAGAAGGCGATGGCGACGATCTGCGGTGGAGACAGTGGCGGCGTCCTCCGGCCCCGTCCGTCGATTTCGTCTTCACTGTGTGCCACGACAGCCGAGAATAGTCATCAAGATGGGCTGCCAAATCTGGTTAAAGCGGCAACGTGGTTCTACCTCGATCGCCCACACTCTACCATCGCTTGTTTTTGTTTTATCTCTTCTATTGCTGCTGGCTCAATGAGAAAAAGCCCCTACCGGTATTTCTTCATAATTTTGAGAAAAATGCCAAATAAAAATGTTTGTCAATTTTAAAACGTTTTTACCTTAAAAATACTCACAAATTAAAATCATGCTATTAAATTTGAAAAAATGTTCAAGAATTTACAAAAACATTTATAAAAATGCATGAATTTTAGAACTTCCCTCAGATTTAAAAATTATTCATTATTATGAAACTATTTACAAATTCAAAAATATATTCACATGTTTTATTAAAAAGGTCATGTTTTAAAGATATTCACGAATTTGGGAAAATGTTCATGAAATTAAAAAGGAATTAATAATAAAAAGGGGGCGGAAAAAAACCCGATTTGTGCCCAATGTGCTAATAGGCCGGGATATAGGATTTCTCCCTAAATATCTCTCGACTTCTCTCGGTTACTAATACTAACTCCCTATAAAATAAAAGATTACTGATTCCAATCATTAAAATGAGAACTGTTTGTACGAGTGTAGAACAAAATTGGATATAATACATAGATGATCTGCTACTTGATTGATGTAAACAAGCCTTCTCAATGATAAGCAAAATTTGCTCTCATTCGCCAAAAGAAAAAACATTTTTTTTGCGGGGAAAAGAAAAAACATTTGATCGGACCAGATCGACCGTGCATTCCCATTTCCATCCATATGAAACGGAAAACATAACAGAGTCTTGTGGAGATAGAAAGGAAATGGGCAAAGACGAGTTCGAAAATCAACTGGTAATCCGCCAAAACACACTTGGCCTCGGGCATAAACAATGGGCGTCAAAACCTGTGAAGCAGCAACTTATCACAGAAAACGACTCAATACATGCGCATCATTGAATATAGCACAGGATGAAAAACATTGTCATGGATGCAGAACCAGGAAGCAAGAAATCGAGTTCAAAACCATCATGATGCATAATTTAAACATGTCCGAAGACCAACATAATTCGTTCCTACCCAAGTTATGAGATTCGATGATCGACAAATACCAAGGTTTGAAAGATTATTAATTATGCATAGGTTGGAGCGTTCTGTTTTTCATACAACAACAATTTATTTCCATTCTCGTTGAAATAACAAAATCACATGCCACAGTCTCTACTGGCTGTCATGGCTCAGCAGTAAAACCACTTTTTCAGCAAACCCGAAGTGCTAAAGGAAACCCACAAGAAATAAAAAGTCAAATCAGCTGCGACATCAAAAGAAAAATCTTTCTAGTGTGGGTTCCTGTTCATCTAGTGGGGTCTGACATATCGCAAAACAGAGAAAACGAAGTTTTGTTCAACCGCCTACAATCAAAACAGAGTCCTGTTCATCGGGAGAGGCGTGGCGAACCGCAAAATGGCCTCCACTAGCTACTATTAATCCACCGTTAACTTCCTACCGCGCGCCTCCATGGGATATTGTTCATCCGCCAACTGCCCACGGCCTCCACGGGGTCCTGTTCATCCACCCTCAACCGACCGGGGTGTGGCGTACCATGTCCCGACCTCCTCTGGGTCTTTTTCATCCAGCGCCAACCGCCTACTACCATGGGGTCTGTTCATGCAACCCCAACAGGCTATGGTGGGGTGTACGCGCGCGCGGGAGCAACGATGTTTGTTCATCCACAGTCAGCCAACCGGCTAGGTCAACACGTCTCGCCCAAGGGGTTGGATCGATGCAACTGACTGCTGGTTTCGACTCGACCTTTGTATCATGCGCGCAGGAGCAACAGAGACTGTTTATTGAGGGGCAACCAACCGACTAGGTCAACTCACGTCTTGTGTGGGGGCTCGATGCAACACATCGACCGATCAGGCCAGCAAACTATGTACACGCATGACTCTTGCTCGGGTTCAGTAAGCAGCGAAGGGATCGATCGCTCGGGTTCAGTTAACGGCGAAGAGATCGCTCAAGTTTAGTTAGCATGAAGGAATCGCTCAGATTCACTTAGCAGTGAAGGGATCGATCGTGTTCAGTACGTAGTGCGAGGGATCGATTGATCGTTCGGGTTTAGTTTGCGAACGGCTCGCTCACGTTCAGTTAGCGAAGGGCTTGCACACGCACGCGTATGAGAGAAACACCAAACCACGTTATCCTCGGCCCGACCACCCACCGATTGCCCACCGTATACCGGGAAATTCCTGAAAATTCCCTGGCCCTCACTTTTACCACGATTTTTACGTCATGAATGGTCCAAAGAATGTCATGCAGGTCTGCCTCCGGCCCTCTAAGGAAGAAAACCTCATTTTTTTCATATAAGTAGGAGCCCACCACATCTGTGTTTATACATGTTTTTGTCACAATTATCTTCATGGAAGTGTCACATCCGTGACAGAAAAAGTTTTTGTTTGTATAATAATGTCATTACTACAAGGATATCGATCTATTGCAACAAAATTTATTGCTACATCTATCTTTTGTTGCAATTGACCGAAATATTACCACAAATTCACCGGTTGTGGTAATAGGATGCACATATTGCCACATCTGAGTGCAGGCGCAATAAATATTCATTTTGTTGCAATAGGGGCCTTGTATTGCAACAAAATGCGTCATCGTTGCAATATGCCAGCGATATTGCGACAAACAAATCCCGTTACGCGAGGCAGTCATTTTGTTGTAATAGAGGCTAGGTATTTGAACAGGAAAGCTAGTCGTGATAATATTTGGAAAGATATTGCAACGTCTGTGTGGCGTTGCGTTAGTTAGAAATATTGTTGCCAAAAAATTGGCTGACCATTGCAACAAAATATGTATTTGTCGCAATAGTGTATATTTTTGCCTCCATTTCCTTGTTAAAAGTGACCTTTTTTGTAGTGTTTTTTTGCCAATCATCCAAAAGAAGTTGCATAGCAACCGCGGCGCCTATTTATACTGCTCTCTCCGATCCACAATAAGTACTGCAGTTTTGAACTAATGTTGGACTAAGATTAGTTTAAAATTGCTAACTTATTTTGGACCGGAGGGAGTACTATATGCACTTAGGCTTGACTTGATGGTTTCTAAAGAATATCGTGCCACTAATAGAAAAAGGCCCATTTGTCCCAGTTCCAGAGGGCTGGGTCGAGACTAAAGCCCCCCCTCCTTTAGTCCCGGTTTTGTTACGAACCGGGACTAAAGGCCCTCCACGTGGCTGCTGTCTGGAGCTCCACCTTTAGTCCCGGTTACCAACCAGGACTAAAGGAATTTTTACAATTTTTTGATATTTTTTTAAATTTTTTTCTCGATTTTCAAATGTTTTGAATTATTTTACAATTTATCTCTGATCACCCCTCATCACTGCTCAATTTAACCTCTAATCTCTAATCACCCCTCATCATTCCAAATCATCTAACTTCCCGGCCGGTCACCCATCCTCTCACTACTCCAGCCTGAGCACGCTTACCTTCCGGGTTCTATTCCCTCTCGTTTCCAAGTCTGCACTTGTTGTTTTCCTGACAATAGTAAGATGTCAATCCTATTAACCCTTAGGAGTTTAGCTTGAGCATGAAGTCACACGTTTCACTGTTTGAGTTTGAAACTATTATTCTAAAATACAATAATTATTTAGTAACATTAATATTTCTTGAATAAGTAGTTTGACCATAGTTTGACCAGATTTGACCAAAATTCAAAAAAACTAAAATAATTATTTAGTATCACTAATATTCTTGAATAATTATTTTGTAACACTAATACTTCTTGAATAATTATTTAGTAACACTAATACTTCTTGAATAAGTAGTTTGACCATAGTTTCACCAGATTTAACCAAAATTCATAAAAAACTGAAATTTGAGCATATCTTTTTTCCTTTTAGAATTTTAGGATTCTAAAAAATTGCAAAACAGGCTAAGGCCATCAAAATTAGATGCGGATTTTCGTCCTGAACATTTTGATATATAATTTGTTTTTTTTTTCCGACATCGTATGCAAAAGTTATAGCCGTTTTACTATTTCATAACACTTTTTTGCAAAACATGTCCAAATTTAAGTTTTTTAATTTTCGTAACTAGTAGATGTAGTAATATAACTACATCTCGAAGGATTTTATTTTTTGAATTTTTTTTATCATTTTTTTGTTTTTTTCAAAACTGAAACAACGATACATGGGGGGGGGGGGGGGGGGGTAGAGTTTGAGACACGAACCCCTTTAGTCCCGGTTTGAGACACGAACTGGTACTAAAGGGCATTGTACCCTTTAGTCCCGGTTCGTGTCTCAAACCGGGACTAAAGGTCTAATCTTTAGTCCCGGGGACTAAATGTCTCATTTGAACCGGGACTAATGCCTTTAGCCGCTCGAACCGGGAATAATGCTCACATTAGTCCCGGTTCATAATGCAATCGGGACTAATGTGTATATTGAGTTGTGACCAAAGCCCTGTTTTCTACTAGTGTGCCTAACTGGGAAGAATAATCAATACACACAATTGTACCAGGCCAACAACTCCCAACAATGAACATAATGGCGTCTGGTTTGTGTGCATACATATTGTCCCATCATGACTCAACCAGTAGCATCTAGTTCTACAAGTTGGAACACTCTTCCTTCACATTCAAATTTACGAAAGGTGAAAATGGAAGACAAGCTAGTCTTGAGAGATGGTACATGAACATAAATATAATGTAAAGTAGTATGAGGGAATAAGAGACACCAGGAAAAGGAGGGGCACTTATATATGGACCATGCACCGAGCTGGTTCTACAAGTGTGAGTCTAACAGTCAATTCATGATGGTTCCCAACATAATTGAGTATCGTGGCATGCAACTGATTGACGATGTATATGGTGCTCTTAACTGTGTTGGTGAGGTCGCCAACGATTAATTGGTGAAGGTCTCCTTTGACTACAACGAGGGGTACTCGATGATGGAGAATGAGTTGTTGTGAGATGCATGAAAGGTCGTATTTGCAGACTTTGTAAGCATGAGGCAAGGGGGCTCAATGTTTTGTCAAAACATGTGTGCTTTGTTTCTTGAGCAAATATACATCGCGTCTTACAACTTGCATGTGATCCATGATCGCAATGTGAAGTCGCTAGCCCATCAGCGGTACACCATCTCCAATCCGTCATGTAGGCAATGTGGCCATCGGGCTCGTCAACCATGGAAGTCGTAAGTTTTGCTTCTTGTTGCTCTCTATGTTGGTCAATTCATTGATTCACTCAATGTTGAGACTTGATAATCACCATGTTGTATAACCCAGACATGTTATCGTGTTGTACCATAGGACTAACGGGAAGCCGTTTACGTTCATATATTGTTGGATGAAGGTCAAGGGGCACAAATGCCGGGGGGGGGGGGGCTTGTGCCGATTTAGACTCGAGTATCATTGAATTCGAAAAACTATATTGTTGGATGAAGCTCAAGGGGCACCACTTTATAGCTCAATTATGTTCCTTCTCAATTAACAAAACTGTATTTCCATCCAGGTGTTTCGTAGTTCTTGTTTAAACGATACTCCTCTACAAATATGTCTATCTATATGACATTTTTTATGGATATATTCATACGACATTGCTAAGAGTTTAAATAAAGTTGTAGAAGACGATGAATCGTCTCAACCCTCCAGAGGAGAGCCTGTAGAGTTTATATTGATTGTATGAGAGAAACCCTCTCATAGGGTGTTTACAGAGTTCGGTTGGAATAGAAGAAATGATAGAAATTTAAACAACCTAACCAGCTCTATCTATCCCTAGAGATATACTTGGAGTACACTTGAGGGATGTATACGAGAGAGAGGAAGGGGCATGACATATATCACTTTATAATGTTCAACACCCGCCCTTCGCAAGTTGAGATTATGCTTGAACTCTTCAAAGCTTCTAACTGGCAATGCTTTGTTTTGAACCCATCTGCAAGCTGGACCTTGGAGGGGATGAATCTAATCTCTAACTGTTTATTCGCTACTCGTTCTTTGACAAAATTAAAATCTATCTCAATATGTTTAGTCCTGGCATGAAACACTGGATTAGTAGACAAGTACGTAGCACCAAGATTGTCACACCAAAGGCACATAAATTGACCTTGTGGAACTCCAAGTTCCTTCAACATAAACTATACCCAAATAACTTCAGCTATTGCATGTGCTAATGCTTTATATTCTGCCTTAGTACTTGACCTGGAAACAGTGGCTTGTTTCTTTGCACACCACAATATTAAGTTTGGACCATAAAAAATAGCAAACCCACCAGTAGACCTCCTATCATCAAGACAACCAGCCCAATTCGCATCGGTGAAGGCACTAACGTGAGTAGAGGAGGATTTTCTGAAAGTCAAACCAAGACTTGATGTACCCCTTACATACCTTACAGGCTTAGAATAGGTTTGCTATTGTCCAATGAGTAGTGGTGGGTGCATGCAAAAACTGACGAACTTTGTTCCATGCAAAGGAAATATCAGGTCGACTAAGACTTAAATACTGAAGAGCACCACCAGTGCTTTGTAACTGGTATTATCTTCCTGATTCAGGAGTCCCCCTTCTCTTAAAGTCAAAGATTCTGAGCTGGATAAAGTTGTTGGTGAAGGCTTGCAATCTTTCATGCTAACTCTGTTCAATAGATCATTTGCATACTATTTTGTGACAGCTGAATAACATCTCTGATGTTCTCAACTTAAATACCTAAGAAGAAGTGCAAATCTCCTAGATCCTAGAGAGCAAACTCTGAACTCAAATCTTTGAGTAATCCTGTTATTGCCTCATTAGATGAACTAGTCATAATAATATCATCAACATATATGAGAACAAACATGGAAGCCTTGAACTTGTTGTAAATAAATAGTGAGGTGTCAAACTTTGATGGAACAAACCCTAGTGTTTGCAGCTTTGTACTTAGGCGAGAGTACCATGCCCTGGGGTCTTGCTTCAATCCATACAAGGACTTATCAAGCTTATGAACATGAAAGGGTCCATTTTTATCCTCAAGTCCAGGAGGCTGTTTCATGTAAACTTCATCTTCTAGAACACCATGAAGAAACACATTCTGCACATCTAGCTGTCTAAGGCTCCATTTGCTGGAAACAACAATGGATAATACAAGACAAATGGAGGCAGCTTTGACAACCAGACTGAAAGTGTCCTCATAATCGATACCATATGGTTGCTTAAAACCTTTGCTACAAGTCTGGCTTTATAATGGTCAACAGTGCCATCTAGTTTTTGTTTGGTCCTATAGACCCATCTGCAGTCAATTAGATTTGTACCTGCCTGACGAGGAACCAAGTGCCAAGTCTTGTTTATTTACAGTGTGGAATATTCCTCATCCATTGCTTGTTTCCATCTGGGATCACCAAAAGCTTCATTCAAAGTATGAGGTTCACTTGATACATAGCTTAGACCAAATTTAGAAATATTCTTGTATTTATACGACTGATAACTCCCCTCTGAAGATGTGTGCATCTTGTGTAGTCGAAGCAGCAGGAGGAATCAGTACATCAAATCTGGGTGGAGTCGCAGGAAATTTTGGTGCAGCAGAATGAGCCGCAGAAGATCCACTAGCTACAGTAGGAGGTGATCCCGAGGCAGATGCTCTTGGTGCCCCACAAACGGCTGGGGATGTGCCATCGCCAGCGGCGGACACCCTGGACAAGGAGGCGGCGGCTACCGTGGCCCTAACAGCTATGGTGGTGGCGGCAATCCGGCGGCTACAGTGAAGGTCATCCTCACCAAGGAGGCAATGGCTACGGCGACAACTACCATGGCTAGAACGCGGGTTATGGTGGTGGCCATGGCAGCTACAATGGAGGCTACAACAACAACAATCAAAATCGTGGTCATTATGGTGGTGGTCCCTCACAAGGGTATGATGGTATTTCTCAAATTTGAAAAAAACTAACCATATTACAAAAGATTCTGAGTGGGGCTATGCAGAGGATAATTCCAGGAAGAAGAAGGTAGCGGTTGTCGTTGACACTTCCTACATAGTTTACACAAATTGGTACGCCGACACGGGTGCCATGGATCACATAAATGGTGAACTCGAGAAGATCACCATGCATGAGAGGTATCATGGCTATGAAAATGTCCACAACGCTGATGGAACAGGAACGGAGATAAGCCATGCAGGTTAATGGAGGAGGAATATTCCACACTGCAGAAAAACAAGACTTGGCACTTGGTTCCTCTTCAGCCAGATACAAATCTAATTGAATGCAAATGGGACGCAACCTGGATCAAGACCTCCTTGGAGAGATTGTTGAGCAAGTATGCAAAAACTTGTTGATTTTCCCTAGCCTAGACTATGTACTCGGGGTTGATGATGATCTGGTCCTTGCCCTCTGCATTCTTGGTGTTTAGGATTTTCGGAGGCTTGGGAAGGGATTTATCTAGATAGTCCTACATGCTTGCAATTCGGATATGCGATAGCACTTGCCCACGCCATAAGATATAGTTTGTTCTGGTGAGTTTTTAGGATACTTGGGAGTTGAGGCTGAAGGTGTTTCTGGAACTAGAGGAGGACGCCATGGAGGAAGGTTGCTAGCTTGACGAGATGGAAGATGTGGCTCTGATACTATGTAGAAGATGTTTAAGCGTCTCAACCCTCGAGAGGAGAGCCCGTAGAGTGTATACTGATTGTACGAGATAAGTCCTCTCATAGGGTGTTTACAGAGTTCGGTTGGAACAAAAGAAAGGATAGAAAGTTAAACAACCTAACCAGCTCTATCCATCCCTAGAGATATACTTGGAGTACACGTGAGGGATGTGAGAGAGAGAGAGAGAGAGAGAGAGAGAGAGAGAGAGAGAGAGATGTGACATATGTCACATTACAATGTCCAACATGTTACAATGTTCGACAAAAGTAACAAATATCAGTACATACAGTTGGTAAGAAGACTATAGAAGCATCTTAACTGATTGACAATTTTACGTGTCACACTTATCCACCCGTTTCTCTTAGGACCTAACATAATTTTTCAGAAAATAGATATGAATGTTGAAGAGTACATCTTCCCCAAAGTGGTTGCTAATTCCTCCTGGATAGAAGATATAGAAAGTGGAACAGAAAATGCTAAGACATGAGTGCAACTTAGCATGCTAAGGCTCTACAAATGCTGAATTTAAGACCTCATTCATGGTCGACTTGGTAATGAGAGGGTAAAAACCTCAATGTTGATTTAGAGTAATGAAATGAGGATGCAAATTTGTAACTATATATATACATGGGATGAGATTCTCATCCTATTTAAACAAGACATTTTTTTTATCTTTTGTGTAGTTCAATAAAATATCTCTAGCGTAATCAAGGATTTTGATAGACATCTGTTGTCAATTTTATATCTTGCGGCGCAGCGAAGCGCGCCCTTATGCTTCTAGTTTTTTCTATGACCCATGGAAGGGTCAAGTTAGTCTCGTCTTTGTTACCAATGGCATGACAAAGAGGTGGGTGCCACAAAGGAAGAAATTAGTCAAAGGAGACGACAACAAGGTGAAGACCTGACCGCAATCACTAGTGGCACAGCCACAATTCCATAAAATTTAGTGCCAGCCTTCGAATATCGAATCCGGATAGTTGCACATACCTAATTTTTCCTACTAAAATCTATAGGAGTTTACCGAAGAAAAAATCTGGAGTGTGTTCCAGAATATATTAATTGCATCAAAATCATATAATTACATGTCTGAATTAGAATTTGAGTGTGAATTCTTGTAGGCTAGCTTCGGCTCTGGTAGGTTGTGCCCCACACCATCTTTATGTTTCCCTATAACCGTCTGTTGTCTTTGTATGCAATTTTAGAAGCTATTCGTGTACTAATCTTCAGGAAATAGCGACATTTAAGTCATACAGGAAATGCACTTTTATTTCGGATAACTCCTAACACTAGACCGAACAGTGCACCATGTGATGTCTCACAACAAGGAGCATCTGCATCCATTACATTACATTTGATGAGTCTTACTACACAAATATGAAAAAACAAACGTTGTGAGACATCACCTGGTGGACGTGTACATGAATGCAGATGCTCGTTGTTTCCTTTTATGGTGCTCGCTCCAACTGTTTGATATCTTCATTAACTGCCTCCCCATGTGCACTGCAAATTTCCGTCAGCCGATGTAGGCCGTTGATATCCATCCAATGCACTTCATATAATTGGAGAAGAGTTGTTCACTCTTGAGTCCAACCATATAGTGATGTACGAAAACACACATTTAAACACACTTCATGTGCAAGCTGCGCTTGAGTCTAGTCATTGGGTTGTTTGAAGCCTATTATACATTTTGAACCGACTTCTCACATTTTGTGGGACTGTGGGTCCACGTTCTTCCACTTTGAACTAACTTAAATTGGATGGATCACATCTCAAGGAAGTGCATGCCGGTGCTTTAGTTCCTAACGCTCAAGTTGGTGTCTTGTTTTTTTTTCGAAAAGGAGGTTAACCTCCGGCCTCTGCATCGCATGATGCACACAGCCATTTTATTAAAAAACAAGGTCCACAAGTAGTCTCGAGCAAACACAAAAGGTCGTATTGGAACAAATGCCACATGCGGCCAAAAATAAAAAAGCCACAACCGGCTATAATAGAAGTAGATGCCTACACAACTATCTTATTACTGGACCGCCATCCACATCGGTTGTAGGTATCCCATGCAACCATCTCCGTCGGTTACGCACAGTATCCATATGCGCCCTGTGGTCCGTATGGCTTAGCAAGGATCACATACGGATCCAAGTAGACGCTCTGAAAATGACCTGCAAAAAATTCGTGATATTTTGTCTGTTAAAAGCAACATCATTCCGACAATTCCATAAAGCCCAAAGCAAAGCACATGCTCCGACTCTAATCTGTGCTGCTGTCTGGGTCGGTACCCCATCCAGCCAGTAATGAAGTAGGTGTGCAATCGAAATTGGCGGAGTGACGTTAAAAGCCACATGTATAGTTCTCCAAAGTAACCTAGCAAGCGGGCATTTTATAAAAAGATATTCGATTGTTTCGTCCCGATCACAAAAGCAACATCTTTTACTTCCTTCACAATTATGCTTAGCTAGATTATCTTTGGTTAAAATTACACCTTTGTGCACGAACCACATGAATACCTTTATTTTCAATGGCACTTTAATCTTCCACATGTGAACCGACCTTGGAATATCCCCTGTATTGATTAAATCCGTATACATGGATTTAACCGTAAAGGCTCCGGACACCATTAACTTCTAGCGTACCGAGTCAGCTGCATCCGACAGGTTAACCTCCATTAACCTTCACACAAGATGCAGCCATATATTCCAACGTGGACCTATAAGCGCCCGTCTAAACTGAATATTGAGGGGAACGGACCCTAACACTGAAGCAACGGAATCCTCTTTCCGTTGCGCAATGTGATAAAGAGCCGGATACTGTAGCACTAATGGGTCTCACCTAGCCAGGTATCTTCTCAAAACCTAGTATCCTGACCGTTCCCTACATTAAAACTCACTCTGTTAAAGAAAGCAACTTTCGTCCTCATAAATCCTTTCCAAAACGGAGAGTCCGACGGCTGCGCCGTAACCTGTGCCAACAGCTTAGTGTATAAGTACTTATTACGTGACAGCTGAATCCACACTCCCTCAATCTCTATCGAAAGATGATACATCCATTTTCTTAATAAGCATCTATTTTTCACTTCCAGATTTTCAATACCCAAGCCACCCTGGTCCTTCGGTCTACAGATGATGTCCTATTTGGCTAACCTATACTTAGCCTTGTTCTCATCAATTTGCCAAAAAAATCGTGATCGGTAGAAGTCCAATCTTTTTCATACCCCTACTGTTACATCAAAGAAAGAAAGGAAGAACATCTGCGTACTCGTCAATACCGAATTAATAAGAATTAATCTTCCTCCATAAGATAAAAGTTTGCCCTTCCAGCAACTAAGTTTCTTCTCAAACCAATCCTAAATGCATTTCCGTTCTTTGTTAGTGAGTTTGCGGTGGTGAATTAGGATCCCTAGATACGTGAAGGGGAGCGTACCTAATTTACACCCGAACAACTGTTTATAGTTTTCTTGTTCCTCTTTGGCGCGTCCAAAGCAGAACAATTCACTTTTATTAAAATTAATTTTGAGCCCAGATAGTTGTTCAAAAAGACAAAGCACCAACTTCATATTTCTGGCCTTATCCAGGTCATGTTCCATGAAGATAATGGTGTCATCGGCATATTGTAGGATGGACACCCCACCATCTACTAGATGTGGGATAAGCCCACCTACTTGACCATCTTGTTTCGCTCTGTTAACAAGAATGGTTAGCATGTCCACGACAACATTAAGAAGATTGGAGACATGGGATCACCCTGCCTTATTCCTTTAAGCGTCTGAAAATAATGACCAATATCATCATTAACTTTAATACCGACGCTGCCTCCCTGTACAAAGGATTCAACTTGCTTCCTCCATGTCTCATCAAATCCTTTCATACGCAAGGCCAGCTGCAGGAATGGCCACTTGACTTTATCATAAACTTTTTCGAAATCAACTTTAATGATGACTCCGTCGAGCTTCTTCGAGTGGATTTTGTGAAGAGTTTCATGCAACACGACCACCCCCTCGAGGATGTGCCGTCCTGGCATGAAAGCAGTCTGCGTTGGCTGAACCACAGATTGGGTGATCTGTGTGAGACGGTTCGCGTCCGTCGGATCGTCTGTGATCAGATGGATGAGAGCGTCCCCGCTTCCGCGTCACGCGTGTCCGTTTTCTGAAACAGAGCCCTTGTTTCAGAACCAGCATTCTTGCAACTGGCAGCTTCGTCGACTCGGAGGGCGACACTTCTGGATTTGAGAGAGTGGCGGGGCTAGCGGAGTAGGGCGTTGGGCGTTGGGCGACGGGACCTATCCAGCGCGGTGGCGACGGCGAGGGATTCGTCGGCGGCCGACGTCGACTCCAGCAGGTATGGATCTGAGATCCCCCTCCCCCCCTTTCCCCGCATTTCTAGCGATTCTGTAGGTGTTCATGGCGGTTCTCCCCGGGGTGGCTTGATCCATACCACCGAGATGACCACGACGGTGCGACTAGGAGGGAGACAGCTGGTTTGTTTCAGTAGGTTTCTGCAACACAGGACTAGTTTAAGAAAGAAAGAAAAAATGATTCAATGGTGAAGGTTTTTTTTTCTGCAGCTGGGTCCTGTTTCAAAAGATTTCTGCAACATGTCTTTTTCAGAAAGAAAAGAAATGTTTTAGTTGTGAAGGGATTTTTTCTGCAACAAGGGTCTTGTTTCAGAAACATAGCCCTTGTTGCAGCCCCGGAGGAGCGCCCGACGTTATAGAGTGAGTGGTCAAACATTGCAACATGACCCATGTTTCAGAAACATAGCTCCGGTTGTAGGAAAACGCGTCCGCCCCGCGCGTCGGCCGGACGGAGGACAGAGGAATCTGTTTCCGAAACAGAGGTGTTGTTGCAGGAAGTAAAAGGTGGTCACGCGAGCGCGATGGTCAGATCTGACGGCTATCAGGGCGCTGAACGAACGGAGCTCCATGCGGCGGATGTTTTCAATACAGCCGCCGGTCGACGCGTAGCGACGCCCACTTGCATCATTGCATGATGGTGAATTCTCTGCAAAACATAGCAAATTTAAGATAAGCAAATTAGAAATATGTGACGATGAAGAAATGACAAGAAAAGTGTTGGGGAACGTAGTAATTTCAAAAAATTTCCTACGCACACGCAAGATCATGGTGATGCATAGCAACGAGAGGGGAGAGTGTTGTCTACGTACCCTCGTAGACCGAAGCGGAAGCGTTGACGCAACGTAGAGGAAGTAGTCGTACGTCTTCTCGGTCCAACCGATCCAAGCACCGTTACTCCGGCACCTCCGAGTTCTTGACACACATACAGCTCGATGACGCACCCCGGGCTCCCGATCCAGCAAAGCTTCAGGGAGGAGTTCCTTCAGCACGACGGCGTGGTGACGATCTTGATGTTCAACCGTCGCAGGGCTTCGCCTCAGCACCGCTACAATATGACCGAGGTGTAATATCGTGGAGGGGGGCACCGCACACGGCTAAGGAACGATCACGAAGATCAACTTGTGTGTTCTAGGGTGCCCCCTGCCCCCGTATATAAAGGAGCCAAGGGGAGGGGGCGGCCGGCCAAGGAGGGGCGCGCCAGGGGGGAGTCCTACTCCCACCGGGAGTAGGACTCCCTTCTTTCCTAGTTGGAGAAGGAGAAGGGGGGAAAGAGGAGGAAGAGGGAAAGGAAAGGGGGGGCGCCGCCCCCCTTCCCTTGTCCTATTCGGACTAGGAAGAGGAGGGGCGCGCGGCCACCTCCTTCCTCCTTTTCTCTTCTCCCTTAAGGCCCATGTAGGCCCAATAACCCCCCGGGGGGTTCCGGTAACCTCCCGGTACTTCGGTAAAATCCCGATTTCATCCCGAACGATTCCGATATCCAAATATAGGCTTCCAATATATCAATCTTTATGTCTCGACCATTTCGAGACTCCTCGTCATGTCCATGATCACATCCGGGACTCCGAACAACCTTCGGTATATCAAAATACATAAACTCATAATGAAACTGTCATAGTAACTTTAAGCATGCGGACCCTACGGTTCGAGAACAATGTAGACATGACCGAGACACGTCTCTGGTCAATAACCAATAGCGGGACCTGGATGCCCATATTGGCTCCTACATATTCTACGAAGATCTTTATCGGTCAGACCGCATAACAACATACGTTGTTCCCTTTGTCATTGGTATGTTACTTGCCCGAGATTCGATCGTCGGTATCCAATACCTAGTTCAATCTCGTTATCGGCAAGTCTCTTTACTCGTTCTGTAATTCATCATCTCACAACTAACTCATTAGTTGCAATGCTTGCAAGGCTTGTGTGATGTGCATTACCGAGAGGGCCCAGAGATACCTCTCCGACAATCAGAGTGACAAATCCTAATCTCGAAATACGCCAACCCAACATGTACCTTTGGACACACCTGTAGAGCTCCTTTATAATCACCTAGTTACGTTGTGACGTTTGGTAGCACACAAAGTGTTCCTCCGGTAAACGGGAGTTGCATAATCTCATAGTCATAGGAACATGTATAAGTCATGAAGAAAGCAATAGCAACATACTAAACGATCGGGTGCTAAGCTAATGGAATGGGTCATGTCAATCAGATCATTCAACTAATGATGTGATCTCGTTAATCAAATAACAACTCTTTGTCCATGGTTAGGAAACATAACCATCTTTTGATTAACGAGCTAGTCAAGTAGAGGCATACTAGTGACACGCTGTTTGTCTATGTATTCACACATGTATTATGTTTCCGGTTAATACAATTCTAGCATGAATAATAAACATTTATCATGATATAAGGAAATAAATAATAACTTCATTATTGCCTCTAGGGCATATTTCCTTCAAAAAGAAACAAAATAGCATGCTATAATGATGTATGAGCGTAGGTTGATCTTGAGATCTATTTTATGTCTATGTATTAGGAAACTTCTTATATCCTTTTATGTTTGGTGTTTCATTCCATTTGCACATCATTTCATCATAAATCTTACCCAGATAAAAATATATTATGTGATGTTATCCTAGCCACACAATATTTATTTGGCGAATGTTCTCACAAAACCCACTTCATCTATCTATTCTAGAGTTCGGACACTTAAACTTAGACTAAACGGCGAAAGTGATTTCAAAATGTGTACCAAGACATTGCTCTAGGATATGAATGAGCTGGCATTTGAACACTGAGCCGATATAACAAATTTTGAATACCTATCACCCAAAGACATCATTTTCATTAATTAAATATGTTCTCCAACACACAAACCAACAAGTCGATTACTTACTACGCTTGCATCTATAAATAGTTAAATACATACAAACCATCCATAAACCCTTCATAAAAATATTATACATAGAAATCACTCGTTCTTGTTCAACTATTGCATTACTTCACTTGTTTTCATACATACAAAAAAGTGCATTCATACTTACAAACATATTTAGAAATTTCTGTCACCAAAGTACAAATCATCCATAGATACATGTCTACTTGTGATCAACAAACCAAATACCAACTATATTGCCATAAGTCCATGGATTAAGATCTATAGGAGACGAACTAGGATTTGAAACCAAGGACCAAAATCGGACAAATAAGAGGAAAGTACCAAGAGGATTTGAGAGGAGTGTGGGAGATTTACCTCCAGGAGTCGAAATCCCACCAAAAACCTCCTTCTTAGAGCTGAATTTGAGAGAGATTGGGTAATGGGGAGGGGTGGGGGGACCCAAGTTCTTCTCTCTGTCTCTTGAGCCCAGGTTACCAATTCGTTGATCCGCAACTACCAAAGTTAGAGAGATTCTGAGAGATCTTTAGATGACCTGCCACAAATGAAATCTAGCAGCTATGCATCAAGATCATCACAATCACCGGCACAAGGAGAGCATGCTAGGGACAAACCACATAGGTTGCACCCTGCTGTCACGACCCATGAATATGAAGATGTTTGGATTGAATGTCGAGGTGGAGCCATCTCCCTGCACTGGCTTGCCCAACTCAAGTGCAACCCAATGTTTAGAGTCATGGCTATAGCGATATATGTAGTTGCTCCTCCCTCCCCATATCTCTGGGTTCATGCAAGACAATCCCTGACTTCTCTTATCGGTGCTAATGAATATCGCACAATTCTCTAACTTCTCCATCTTCAGCCATGATGCAGGTTCAGTCGATAGGTCAAGGCAGAAGACTTCGAAGGTTGACCCTGTTACTATAATAGGTCCCCGCAAGGCCACCAAGAGAAGCATATCACCACAAATCACCAGCCATCCATTGGAACGATGCCATTTTTTAATCATGCTCGACTCCATAACTGGCATTTCTTGTATGTGAATCTGGGGTGTCAACTGCACTTTGAAGAGTTTGAGATCATTATCGATGCCAAAGACACGCCCTTTGAAGACCACAATTTCACTACTAGGAAAATGGCTACTAATGGCGCACCAGTTTTGCCTACTAATGGCGCATCACTGGTGCGCCATTAGTATCACGCCACTAGTATTTTTTACTAATGGCGCACCACTGGTGCGCCATTAGTATCTGGTATACTAATGGCGCACCAGTAGTATAGGCCACTGGTGCGCCATTAGTATTTTTGAATTTTGAAGGCGGGAAAATAGTAGTGGCGCACCGTCTAACCCCCACCGTGTGCCGTTGCTATTTTTGAATTTTGAATTTGGATCTGGATCGTGATTTTTTTGCCCATTTTTTGCTCGTTTTTTGGCATGATATTATTTCAAATTTTGTTCCTATTTTTGGATCTTGTACGTTCTTTTGCCTTGTTCTTTTGGCGGAAAGGAGTTCGCCGGAGAGGAGGAGGAGGAGGTCACCGGAGAGGCGCTCGCCTACATCGCCGGAGAGGAGGAGGAGGTCGCCCAGCCATATATACGGCATAGTAATGGCGCACCATGGGCAGGTGCGCCATTACTAATTTTTTTTATTTTTTTGATTTATTTTGAATTTTGAAGGCGGGAAGATACTAATGGCGCACCATGGACAGGTGCGCCATTAGTAATTTTTTTTATTTTTTTGATTTATTTTGAACTTTGAAGGCGGGAAGATACTAATGGCACACCATGGACAGGTGCACTATTACTAACTTTTTATTTTATTTTTTTTGATTTATTTTGAATTTTGAAGGCGGGAAGATACTAATGGCGCATCACTTTTTATTTTTATTTTTTTGACTTATTTTGAATTTTGAAGGCGGGAAGATAGTAATGGCGCACTATGGGCAGGTGCGCCATTAGTAAGTTTGAATTTTTTTGAATTTTTTTGCCTCTCCAGATCTTAAAAGCCCCGTATCTTTTTTTCTGTTAGGTTTTTGAGGATTTTGAAAATCTTTAACGGGGCTTCCCCGGTTAAATTCAAATGTAACTTATTTTCTTTTATTTTTTTGACATTTCCATCATTTTTTTATTTTTTTAAAACTGAAAAGGCGGTCCAGGGGGGTGCATTCGGTGGAAGTGGTGGCCAAGTTACTAATGGCGCACCGTGGCATGGTGCGCCATTACTAGTTCAACTAGTAATGGCGCACCACTCCCACGGTGCGCCATTAGTAGTTTTGAATTTTTTTTTTTTTACTAATGGCGCACTGTGGATGTGGTGCGCCATTAGTATTTGCACACTAATGGCGCACCAACACATGGTGCGCCATTAGTATTTAGTAATGACGCACCATCTATAGCCCTTTTTCTAGTAGTGTTTGCTTGATTGGCCCATCATTAGGAGAACGTCCCACCCAATATTGACTACCAACACGCGAAAACAAATTGCGTGATCCGATATCGACAATGAGATGTGAGTTAGATGATGCTAGAGGAGTAGTGAGGGCAGCATAGAAGAGCTCGATGTCCTTGACGACCGGTAGTTGTGGGGATGAGACACTAACACCTGTGAACACATCAACAACGAGGCATGATTTATGTCTTGAGAAAATGAGATGACCATAGGTAGCACCATTGAAGCAAAACCCTTCCAGAGGACTTGGTGGGGCATTGTTTTCACCAAAAATACTATGTAGGGGAATCTCGCAGCAATGATAGGTGTCTTGGTTTGCTATATTAGTGGCATGGCATGGCCGTGTTGGTACCAGGTTGTTGATCACGGGAGGACGAGGACGAAAGGACATAGGGACATCAGGCCGGAGAAGGAGAGGTGGGAGCAGCGGTATGAAGGTGGAGAAGGCGGCACGCCAAGAGCGACAGGTCGCAGAAAAGGCAACAAGATCATAGAACGAGACCAGGCCCAGCCGAGCAATGATGGAGCCCAGAAGACCCTCCGGGAGGTCTGCCCAACCTTGCAATCTGTACATGGTGGGGTGGCGGTGACACAAATGTAGCAGAGACCTTTTCCTTGCAAGTAATTGCAGTTTCCCTGCAACAGATCACAAATTAAAGACATGCATGTATTAGAAGAATGAACTGGATAATAGAAATGTAACAGAGTGACCAGCACAAAATTCCCAATAGGCTAGCTGTAATAAGCATGGAAGTTGTGTTCAATTAGAACATACAAAATCCTAGTGACATGATAATTAAAACGCGGCAAGATATCGACAACATTGGAGTTGCATCTAGTATGCTAACCGTGACCTGGATAACAATCAAATCCAATAGTGCTTGTGAAACTGTCTCCTCCAGCCTAACCTTAAAGCATAGTGAAAACACATGATTAAGGAATGCAGCCATTTTTTCAGGAAACAATGCAAGATGGCGTAGCCAGGCATTTAGCTGAACAGCATGTGTAACGTGATGGTCCCTGGATTGTTCCATCTTCAAGAGAAAAGTGAGAAATTATCAACTACCGTTGGTGATCTAATCTATTTCCTTTCTGATCAACATCAAAGACAAGACGCCCTGAATAATATGATCTCTGGTGCTGCTTGGTGTTTCTCATGGCTCTTGCTGTGGTGAGATGAGAGAATCCATGGAAATACATGGAGCGACCGGGTAAGAGAAAAAAGGCAGGATTCGGGAGGGTATATACCTGACGGACGGCGAGTGGAAATAGAGGGGACGGCGATGATTGCGGCGGAGACGGCGGCGGCGTCCTCCGGGCTCCGGCCCCGCCCGTCGATTTCGTCTTCGCTGTGTGCCGTGCCTATCGGCCACGACAGCCGAGAATAGTTATCATTTTTTTTGTGAAAAACAAAGTTATCCAGGTGGGCTGGGCTGAACCGTCGACGTTATCAAGGTGCGCTATGTGCGTCGCGGCCCAATTGGCTAGCTTGATCGCCCCACGCTCTTCCATCGCTTGTTTTTGTTTTCTCGCTTCTGTTGCTGCTGGCTCAATGAAAAAATCCCCTACCAGTTTTTCTTCTTAATTTTGAAAAAAGGGCCAAACAAAATATCTCTGTCAGTTTTAAAACGTTTCATACCTTTAAAGATATTCACAAACTTACAAAATATTAATAAGTTTGGAAATTGATCTCACATATAATAAATATTAACAAACTAAAAAATGCTTATAAATTTGAAAAAATGTTTCTAAAGTGCATGAATTTTAAAACTGTCCACAGATTTAAAAATTATTCATTTATTATGAAACCATTTACTAATTCAAAAAATATATTCACAGATTTTTTAAAAGGTCATGTTTTAAATATATCCAATAATTTGGGAAATTGTGGATGAAACTAAAAAGGGAGTAAAAATAAAAAGGGAGTAAAAATAAAAAACAAAAAAACAATTTGTACCCAATGTGCTAATAGGCCGGGAAATAGGATTTCACCCTAATTCTCTCTACCCTTCTCTCGGTTACTAATTTTAATTTCCTATAAAATAAAAATATTATTGATTCCAACCATTAAGATGAGAACTGTTTGTACCGGTGTAAACAAGCCTTCTCAACGATAAACAAAATTTGCTCTCATTCACCACCTTTTTTTTTTGCATGGACCAGATCGGCCGTGCATGCCCATTTCCATCCATATGAAACCGAAAACGTAACAGAGTCTTGTGGAGATAGAAAGGAAATGGGCAAAGACGAGTTCGAAAATCAACTGGTAACCCGCTGAAACACGCTTGGCATTAGGCATAAACAATGGGCGTCAAAACCTGTGAAGCAGCAACTTATGACAGAAAACGATTCAATACATGCGCATCATCGAATATGGCACAGGATGAAAAACATCACTTATGGATGCCGAACCAGGAGGCAAGAAATCGAGTTCAAAGCCATCATGATGCGTAATCAGGGCCGGCCCCCCGACATCTAGGGGCCCCCGCAGGTATGCCGTATGCAGCTAGCCCATGGCCATGGCCCGGTGCGCAGCCTCGGGTAACAGGCCATCAGTCTTGGTTTTGTCTATGCAAAACATTCAACTAACAGGCATGTTGCGTGCTTAGATAGCCCACAATCGCGAGAATCCCGGCTCCTACTACGGGAGAATTAAGAGTTGCCAGTTTTTTTCTTTCCATCATGAGTCGCATATCTTGTTCTTTGCAACCCTAGTAAATTCAGCTCAGCCCCGATCGCGAGTTGCGGCCTGGCCGGCGCTGGACGGTTTCGACCAAGGCCAGCCACGACTGCTGCAGTACGCCGACAAACTCCGCTCCTCTATCCCTAGGCGCTGAAGCACATGCACATCGTTGAGTGCGTCCCGCATACGCTAGCAGGGGCGGAGCTGGGCCCCGGGCACCCAGGGCCCAGGCCCGGGGCGTGGAAATTCTAACAAGCTACTGTATATGTGTGTTTTTCTGTAGGCCCGGGGCGTGGAAAAGAAGAAAGCCCAAAGCCTGATGGGCTGTCTCGGCTGGAAGGCTGAAACGGACGCACCAGTCCACGATCTAACCCGACGTAGTGTACGTGGCTCCGTAGGCACATGAAACGTTCAGCTCACTGCAAAAAAAGGGAAACGTCCAGCGCACGCGGCCGCCACGACCTAACTATCATCACGCAAGACGGCACAAGCACGGTCGCATCACGCCGCAATTCCAGCGCTCGCGCCGCCGTCCGCCGCCGCGTCGTCGTCCACCGGCCGCCTCCGCCCCTCCCACTTTCCTCCTGCTCCCGGGCTCGCGGCCACAGTCCTCGACTCCTCGTGTCCGACGTTCGCCGGCGTGGACTGTGGAGCGCCATCTGCTAGTCTGCTGGCTGCTTGATTGCCGCATCTTGGTATTTTCGGCCGATGATTTTCTGGTTTCCCGTGATGCTTTCCACTTGTAGTTCTGTCACACGTTCTACATTGTTAATGTGAACTGAAATTTAATTGACATAATATGTGTGTATCAATGTATATATACAGAATACAGTCATATATGTAGGGTGTTGTTGAACTCAAAGTCTCAAACTTCTTGTAGAAAAAGAAGATGAAGAGATTTGTTTCACCAGTGTCTGCCACGGGGGTGTCTACACCTATCATTTCAGATAGAGGGAATCAAGCGGCTGAGGGGATAGAATCGACACGACAAACAAAAACAACCGTAGATGTATTCACAAGTCTGGATGATGATGATATTGTATATCACTTTCAATCATATAGGTCTCGCAAATGGCTTTTACCTCGTCGAAGTGGTAAGGTTTTAGATTTCTATCAATGATAATTGTATCACTCGATGTTTATGCCATCTCTTGTGAAATTTTGCTTTTAATTTCATGAAGGTGTTGACTCTTCTTCCACCGTTGATGAGGTTATGCGAGGCACTGAAGAAGCAAACCATTGATTTGGTATTCTTTTTAACACGTGCTGTTCTTTGTACCCCCTGTGTCCCATAATATAAGAACGTTTTTGACACTACACTAGTGTCAAACGTTTTTGACACTACACTAGTGTCAAAAACGTTCTTATATTATGGGACAGAGGGAGTAATTTTTTTCTTTATGTTTTTGTATTTAAAAAATTGAAATTATGTTTTTATATATTTAGTTGTACCGTTAAGCATTGAGTTTAAATTCTATTTTTTTCGTGCAATTAAACCATATTATGTATGGGTATCTTTTGTGGTAGCTAAAAGCCTTATAGACGTTATGTTTATTCCCTCGTGGTGAATTTTTTTTTGGGCCCGGGGCTTGCTCCAATCCTGGCTCCGCCACTGTACGCTAGTACACATCACACCATTGCCGCACCGAGCGTTGCGCACTAGTAGAAAAATGGTCATTTGTCCCGGTTCGTAAGGCCCATTTGTCCCGGCTGGGTAACCGGGACTAAAGGTTCGGTACTAAAGCCCTAAACTTTTAGTCTCGGTTCTTACACCAACTGGGACAGATGGGTCTCCACGTGGATGCTGCGGCGAGCCTAGGCAGGAGGGCCTTTGGTCCCGGTTGGTAGCACCAACCGGGACCAAAAGGCATCCCACGCGTCAGCAGCTGGCAGGAGCTGAGGTTTTTTTTGAAAGGGGGTGGTTTAGGGGGTTTTGGGGGGTTAATTTAAGGTGTTAGCTAGGTAATAGAGAGAAGTGTCCTCTCTTATCTCCGTGCTTGGTTTACCAATGCTACTGCTATGCCTAAACATGGCTTACATTGAAGTGAAGGCAACATGTGGTGCGTGTCGAAAGTAATACTAATCCTAACTTGATCAAGTTTGGATTAGTACTACTTTCGACATGCATCACATGTTGCCTTCACTTCAATCCAATCCATGTTCATTTCACCGACTAATATATAATAACTCTTCATGCTTGCATCATGCATCATCATAATAACAAGTCCTAGTAATCATCATCATACAACTTCTACTCGTTATTAATAACAAGTCATACGATCATCATCCTCATAGTCATCGAACCAACCCAACATAATAGTTCTTAGCACATGATCATTAGTATTAGGTAGGACCTAAATACCCTCTTTAAGGTAAAATAGTATAAAACAATATAGGCCCCGACTCTCCATTATGGAGAATGGAGATCATCCTGTCTCCAATTCTTGTGCTTCACTTCCTTTTGCTTCCAAGAACCTCCTTACGACTATCCATACATTTTTTCCATTCTTTGATTTTCATGTCTCCACTTCTTTTAGAAATCCGATATGAACATGTGAGATTCGTAGGATGACCTGGCCGTATGTTCAAAGCATCAAGGCGACCATTCTGATACATCAGATGAGGCACACAATCATTCATGATTATCTGTTGAAAAACATACTAATAACTTCGTAGTTAGCAATGTAGTTAAGTTTCAAAAGAATTTATGCAAAAGATGCATATATGTCGTAATAGTAAAAAATCTTACCATGACATCTCCATGGATGTTACCGTAGTTCAACACGTGCACTAGTGGCACGTATTCACCATAATGTGAAGGAGTTTTATAATAGATATTGTAATTCTCAAGATCAGTACAAAATACGACCAAATGATTTTTCTCCTGATAAGTTAACTCAGAGCCATCAGTGTAGTGAGTTTTGTCTACCATCTTCCGCACATTGTTTGAACAATGAAAATAAGCTGTCAATGGAAATAAGGTGTCAACTATTTTAAAATAAACAATATAAATAAGCTAATAACTATGTTTGAGAAACTCACATAGCGGTAGAATTGGAAGCGTATCAATAAGGACCCAAATGTCCATATTATTTTGCTCGATGTCAGGATCACCAAGATCCATGGTGACAAGCATATCCTCATAAAAACCATACATCTTGCAAAGTGCTTCCCAATTTGGGCAACCAAAATGGGTTACGCTCTCAGAATTATACAGATTTACTTCAAAATCCATACCATGATGAGTCCTTAGGTGAATTTTCTTTGTTTCGAAATTTTCATGGTCTTCAAAACCCATCCTCGCCAAGACATAGTATCTTGCATGGCATGGGATAAGCTAGTCGACTTGTAAAAGATGAAAATTACACGTTGAAATAGTTGTAGTCGTGCTTAATTACGAAAAAAACACTTGTCGTCGTTGTGTACCGTTTCAACATCGAAGGTTTACTCGAGCTTAATGCTGAAGCGCCGATCTTCGTCCAAGTGAGGCCTGTCGCACAGACCTCGGTCGTCGTGGCACCAGTCACACTTCCCCGGGAGACTTTCGTCGTCCGAGTACGACATTTCCTATGTTCATAATTCAAATATTAAACTTGTACAATTAAATATAAGTACTAAAAAACCTAAACTAGATCATTATTATTCATCACGGGTTGACTATCAGTCTGTCGAGTCTTTTCTTGAAAACTCTCAGCTCACGTGGTGTATATATTCGACCGTCGGTGATGGTAGCTCCTCCTTTCGTTCCCGAGTGCATTACACCAAATTGTCTAGCACACGGGAACGAAGGAGAAGCTACCCCCATGACAACAGTCAGGATTCTTCGTCCTCTCATATATATATATGGTGGAGACTCTCCCTCACTGATTCCTCTCTGACATTTGCAACCGTCGGTGATGGTAGCTCCTCCTTTCGTTCCCGAGTGCATTACACCAAATTTTTGAAGGAAATATGCCCTAGAGGCAATAATAAAGTTATTATTTATTTCCTTATATCATGATAAAAGTTTATTATTCATGCTAGAATTGTATTAACCGGAAACATAATACATGTGTGAATACATAGACAAACAGAGTGTCACTAGTATGCCTCTACTTGACTAGCTTGTTAATCAAAGATGGTTATGTTTCCTAGCCATGGACAAAGAGTTGTCATTTGATTAACGAAATCACATCATTAGTTGAATGATCTGATTGACATGACCCATTCCATTAGCTTAGCACCCGATCGTTTAGTATGTTGCTATTGCTTTCTTCATGACTTATACATGTTCCTATGACTATGAGATTATGCAACTCCCGTTTGCCGGAGGAACACTTTGTGTGCTACCAAACGTCACAACGTAACTAGGTGATTATAAAGGAGCTCTACAGGTGTCTCCAAAGGTACATGTTGGGTTGGCGTATTTCGAGATTAGGATTTGTCACTCCGATTGTCGGAGAGGTATCTCTGGGCCCTCTCGGTAATGCACATCACATAAGCCTTGCAAGCATTGCAACTAATGAGTTAGTTGCGAGATGATGTATTACGGAACGAGTAAAGAGACTTGCCGGTAACGAGATTGAACTAGGTATTGGATACCGACGATCGAATCTTGGGCAAGTAACATACCGATGACAAAGGGAACAACGTATGTTGTTATGCGGTCTGACCGATAAAGATCTTCGTAGAATATGTAGGATCCAATATGGGCATCTAGGTCCCGCTATTGGTTATTGACCGGAGATGTGTCTCAGTCATGTCTACATTGTTCTCGAACCGTAGGGTCCGCACGCTTAACGTTACGATGACAGTTATTATGAGTTTATGCATTTTGATGTACCGAAGTTAGTTCGGAGTCCCGGATGTGATCACGGACATGACGAGGAGTCTCGAAATGGTCGAGACATAAAGATTGATATATTGGAAGCCTATATTTGGATATCGGAAGTGTTCCGGGTGAAATCGGGATTTTACCGGAGTACCGGGAGGTTACCGGAACCCCCCGGGAGCCATATGGGCCTTAATGGGCTTTAGTGGAAAGGAGAAAGGGGCAGCCCAAGGTGGCCACGCGCCTTCCCCCTCCCCTAGTCCTATTAGGACTAGGAGAGGTGGCCGGCCCCCCCCTCTCTCTCTTTCCCCCTCCGGGAATCCTAGTCCAACTAGGATTGGGGGGGGGAGTCCTATTCCCGGTAGGAGTAGGACTCCTCCTGCGCCCTCCTCCTGGCCGGCGCCCCCCTCCCCCTTGGCTCCTTTATATACGGAGGCAGGGGGCACCTCTACACACACAAGTTGATCATTGAGATCGTTCCTTAGCCGTGTGCGGTGCCCCCTGCCACCATATTCCACCTCGATCATATCGTTGTAGTGCTTAGGCGAAGCCCTGCGTCGGTAGAACATCAAGATCGTCACCACGCCGTCGTGCTGATGGAACTCCTCCCCGACGCTTTGCTGGATCGGAGCCCGGGGATCATCATCGAGCTGTACGTGTGCTAAGAACTCGGAGGTGCCGGAGTAACGGTGCTTGGATCGGTCGGATCGGGAAGACGTACGACTACTCCCTCTACGTTGTGTCAACGCTTCCGCAGTCGGTCTGCGTGGGTACGTAGACAACACTCTCCCCTCTCGTTGCTGTGGATCACCATGATCTTGCGTGTGCGTAGGAATTTTTTTGAAATTACTACGTTCCCCAATAGTGGTATCAGAGCCTAGGTTTTATGGTTTGATGTTATTTGCACGAGTAGAACACAAGTGAGTTGTGGGCGATATAAGTCATACTGCCTACCAGCATGTCATACTTTGGTTCGGCGGTATTGTTGGACGAGACGACCCGGACCAACATTACGCTTACGCTTACGCGAGACCGGTTCCCCCGACGTGCTTTGCACACAGGTGGCTTGCGGGCGACTGTCTCTCCAACTTTAGTTGAACCGAGTGTGGCTACGCCCGGTCCTTGCGAAGGTTAAAACGGAGTCTATTTGACAAACTATCGTTGTGGTTTTGATGCGTAGGTGAGATTGGTTCTTGCTTAAGCCCGTAGCAGCCACGTAAAACATGCAACAACAAAGTAGAGGACGTCTAACTTGTTTTTGCAGGGCATGTTGTGATGTGATATGGTCAAGACATGATGCTAAATTTTATTGTATGAGATGATCATCTTTTGTAACCGAGTTATCGGCAACTGGCAGGAGCCATATGGTTGTCGCTTTATTGTATGCAATGCAATCGCGATGTAATGCTTTACTTTATCACTAAGCGGTAGCGATAGTCGTGGAAGCATAAGATTGGCGAGACGACAACGATGCTACGATGGAGATCAAGGTGTCGCGCCGGTGACGATGGTGATCATGACGGTGCTTCGGAGATGGAGATCACAGGCACAAGATGATGATGGCCATATCATATCACTTATATTGATTGCATGTGATGTTTATCTTTTATGCATCTTATCTTGCTTTGATTTACGGTAGCATTATAAGATGATCTCTCACTAATTATCAAGAAGTGTTCTCCCTGAGTATGCACCGTTGCGAAAGTTCTTCGTGCTGAGACACCACGTGATGATCGGGTGTGATAGGCTCTACATTCAAATACAACGGGTGCAAAACAGTTGCACACGCGGAATACTCAGGTTATACTTGACGAGCCAAGTATATACAGATATGGCCTCGGAACACGGAGACCGAAAGATCGAGCGTGAATCATATAGTAGATATGATCAACATAGTGATGTTCACCATTGAAACTACTCCATCTCACGTGATGATCGGACATGGTTTGGTTGATTTGGATCACGTGATCACTTAGAGGATTAGAGGGATGTCTATCTAAGTGGGAGTTCTTAAGTAATATGATTAAATTGAACTTAAATTTATCATGAACTTAGTCCTGGTAGTATTTTGCAAATTATGTTGTAGATCAATAGCTCGTGTTGTTGCTTCCCTGTGTTTATTTTGATATGTTCTTAGAGAAAATTGTGTTGAAAGATGTTAGTAGCAATGCTGCGGATTGGATCCGTGATCTAAGGTTTATCCTCATTGCTGCACAGAGGAATTACGTCCTTGATGCACCGCTAGGTGACAGACCTATTGCAGGAGCAGATGCTGACGTTGTGAACGTTTGGCTAGCTAAATATGATGACTACTTGATAGTTTAGTGCACCATGCTTAATGGCTTAGAATCGGGACTTCAAAGACGTTTTGAACGTCATGGACCATATGAGATGTTCCAGGAGTTGAAGTTAATATTTCAAGCAAATACCCGAGTTGAGAGATATGAAGTCTCCAACAAGTTCTATAGCTAAAAGATGGAGGAGAATCGCTCAACTAGTGAGCATGTGCTCAGATTGTCTGGGTACTACAATCGCTTGAATCAAGTGGGAGTTAATCTTCCAGATAAGATAGTGATTGACAGAATTCTCTAGTCACCATCACCAAGTTAGTAGAACTTCGTGATGAACTATAGTATGCAAGGGATGACGAAAACGAATCCCGAGCTTTTCATGATGATGAAATCGATGAAGGTAGAAATCAAGAAAGAGCATCAAGTGTTGATGGTTGACAAGATCACTAGTTTCAAGAAAAGGGCAAAGGAAAAAAGGGGAACTTCAAGAAAAACAGCAAGCAAGTTGCTGCTCATGTGAAGAAGCCCAAGTCTGGTCCTAAGCCTGAGACTAAAGTGCTTCTACTGCAAAGGGACTGGTCACTGGAAGCGGAACTACCCCAAGTGATTGGCGGATAAGAAGGATGGCAAAGTGAACAAAAGTATATTTGATATACGTGTTATTGATGTGTACTTTACTAGTGTTTATAGCAACCCCTCAGTATTTGATACTGGATCAGTTGCTAAGAGTAGTAACTCGAAACAGGAGTTGCAGAATAAACAGAGACTAGTTAAGGGTGAAGTGACGATGTGTGTTGGAAGTAGTTCCAAGATTGATATGATCATCATCGCACACTCCCCTATACTTTCGGGATTAGTGTTGAACCTAAATAAGTGTTATTTGGTTTTTGCGTTGAGCATGAATATGATTTGATCATGTTTATTGCAATACGGTTATTCATTAAAGTCAGAGAATAATTGTTGTTCTGTTTACATGAATAAAACCTTCGATGGTCATACACCCAATGAAACAAGTTCGTTGGATCTTGATCGTAGTAATACACATATTCATAATATTGAAACCAAAAGATGCAAAGTTAATAATGATAGTGCAACTTATTTGTGGCACTGCAGTTTAAGTCATATTGGTGTAAAGCGCATGAAGAAACTCCATGCTGATGGGCTTTTGGAATCACTTGATGCTTGCGAACCATGCCTTATGGGCAAGATGACTAAAAATCCGTTCTCCGGAACAATGAAGCAAGCAACAGATTTGTTGGAAATCATACATACTGATGTATGTGGTCCGATGAATATTAAGGCTTGCAGCAGGTATCATTATTTTCTGACCTTCACAGATGATTTGAGAAGATATGGGGATATCTACTTGATGAAACATAAGTCTGAAACATTTGAACAGTTCAAAGAATTTCAGAGTGAAGTGGAAAATCATTGTGACAAGAAAATAAAAGTTTCTACGATATGATCGCAGAGGTAAAATATTTGAGTTACGAGTTTGGCCTTTAATTAAAACAATGTGAAATAGTTTCACTACTCACGCCACCCGGAACACCACAGCATAATGGTGTGTCCGAACGTCATAGCCGTACTTTATTAGATATAGTGCAAATATATGATGTTTCTTACTGATTTACCACTATCATTTTTGAGGTTATGCATTAAAGACAGCTGCATTCACGTTAAAAAGGGGCACCATCTAAGTCCGTTGAGATGACACAATCTGAACTGTGGTTTAGCAAGAAACCAAAGTTGTCGTTTCTTAAAGTTTGGGTTGTGATGCTTATGTGAAAAAGTTCCATCCCGATAAGCTCAAAACCAAATCGGAGAAATATATCTTCATAGGATACCCAAAAGGAGACTGTTGGGTACACCTTCTATCACAGATCCTAAGGCAAGACATTCGTTGCTTATAATGGATCCTTTCTAGAGAAGGAGTTTCTCTCGAAAGAAGTGAGTGGGAGGAAAGTAAAACTTGATAAGGTAATTGTACCTTCTCCCTTATTGGAAAGTAGTTCATCACAGAAATCTGTTCCTGTGACTACTACACCAATTAGTGAGGAAGCTAATGATGATGATCATAAAACTTCAGATCAAGTTACTACCGAATCTCGTAGGTAAACCAGAGTGAGATCCGCACCAGAGTGGTACAGTAATCCTGTTCTGGAAGTCATGTTACTAGACCATGACGAACTTGCGAACTATGAGGAAGCGATGATGAGCCCAGATTCCACAAAATGGCTTGAGGCCATGAAATCTGAGATGGGATTCATGTATGAGAACAAAGTATGGACTTTGGTTGACTTGCCCGATGATCGGCAAGCCATAGAAAATAAATGGATCTTCAAGAGGAAGACAGACATTGATAGCAGTGTTACTATCTACAAAGCTAGAATTGTCGCAAAAGGTTTTCGACAAGTTCAAGGGGTTGACTACGATGAGACCTTCTCACCCGTAGCGATGCTTAAGTCTGTCCGAATCATGTTAGCAATTGCCGCGTTTTATGATTATGAAATTTGGCAGATGGATGTCAAAACTGCATTCCTGAATGGATTTCTGGAAGAAGAGTTGTATATGATGCAACCGGAAGGTTTTGTCGATCCAAAGGGAGCTAACAAAGTGTGCAAGCTCCAGCGATCCATTTATGGACTGGTGCAAGCCTCTCGGAGTTGGAATAAACGCTTTGATAGTGTGATCAAAGCATTTGGTTTTATACAGACTTTCGGAGAAGCCTGTATTTACAAGAAAGTGAGTGGGAGCTCTGTAGCATTTCTGATATTATATGTGGATGAAATATTGCTGATTGGAAATGATATAGAATTTCTGGATAGCATAAAGGGATACTTGAATAAGAGTTTTTCAATGAAAGACCTCGGTGAAGCTGCTTACATATTAAGCATCAAGATCTATAGAGATAGATCATGACGCTTGATAAGATTTTTCAATGAGTATATACCTTGACAAGATTTTGAAGTAGTTCAAAATGGAGCAGTCAAAGAAAGAGTTCTTGCCTGTATTACAAGGTGTGAAGTTGAGTAAGACTCAAAGCCCGACCACGGCAGAAGATAGAAAGAGAATGAAAGTCATTCCCTATGCCTTGGCCATAGGTTCTATAAAGTATGTCATGCTGTCTACCAGATCTATTGTATACCCTGCACTGATTTGGCAAGGGAGTATAATAGTGATCTAGGAGTAGATCACTGGACAGCGGTCAGAATTATCCTTAGTGAAATAAGGATATGTTTCTCGATTATGGATGTGACAAAAAGGTTCGTCGTAAAGGGTTACGTCGATGCAAGTTTTTGACACTGGTCCAGATGATTCTAAGTCTCAATCTGGATACATATTGAAAGTGGGAGCAATTGGCTAGAGTAGCTCTGTGCAGAGCATTGTAGACATAGAATTTTGCAAAATACATACGGTTCTGAATATGGCAGGCCCGTTGACTAAATTTCTCTCACAAGCAAAACATGATCACTCTTTGGGTGTTAATCACATAGCGATGTGAACTAGATTATTGAATCTAGTAAACCCTTTGGGTGTTAGTCACATGGAGATGTGAACCAATCACATAAAGATGTGAACTATTGGTGTTAATCACATAGCGATGTGAACTAGATTATTGACTCTAGTGCAAGTGGGAGACTGAAGGAAATATGCCCTAGAGGCAATAATAAAGTTATTATTTATTTCCTTATATCATGATACAAGTTTATTATTCATGCTAGAATTGTATTAACCGGAAACATAATACATGTGTGAATACATAGACAAACAGAGTGTCACTAGTATGCCTCTACTTGACTAGCTTGTTAATCAAAGATGGTTATGTTTCCTAACCATGGACAAAGAGTTGTCATTTGATTAACGGGATCACATTATTAGTTGAATGATCTGATTGACATGACCCATTCCATTAGCTTAGCACCCGATCGTTTAGTATGTTGCTATTGCTTTCTTCATGACTTATACATGTTCCTATGACTATGAGATTATGCAACTCCCGTTTGCCGGAGGAACACTTTGTGTGCTACCAAACGTCACAACGTAACTGGGTGATTATAAAGGAGCTCTACAGGTGTCTCCAAAGGTACATGTTGGGTTGGCGTATTTCGAGATTAGGATTTGTCACTCCGATTGTCGGAGAGGTATCTCTGGGCCCTCTCGGTAATGCACATCACATAAGCCTTGCAAGCATTGCAACTAATGAGTTAGTTGCGAGATGATGTATTACGGAACGAGTAAAGAGACTTGTCGGTAACGAGATTGAACTAGGTATTGGATACCGACGATCGAATCTCGGGCAAGTAACATATCGATGACAAAGGGAACAACGTATGTTGTTATGCGGTCTGACCGATAAATATCTTCGTAGAATATGTAGGAGCCAATATGGGCATCCAGGTCCCGCTATTGGTTATTTATCGGAGATGTGTCTCAGTCATGTCTACATTGTTCTCGAACCGTAGGGTCCGCACGCTTAACGTTACGATGACAATTATTATGAGTTTATGCATTTTGATGTACCGAAGTTAGTTTGGAGTCCCGGATGTGATCACGGACATGACGAGGAGTCTCGAAATGGTCGAGACATAAAGATTGATATATTGGAAGCCTATATTTGGATATCGGAAGTGTTCCGGGTGAAATCGGGATTTTACCGGAGTACCGGGAGGTTACCGGAACCCCCCGGGAGCCATATGGGCCTTAATGGGCTTTAGTGGAAAGTAGAAAGGGGCAGCCCAAGGTGGCCGCGCGCCTTCCCCCTCCCCTAGTCCTATTAGGACTAGGAGAGGTGGCCGGCCCCCCTCTCTCTCTTTCCCCCTCGGGGAATCCTAGTCCAACTAGGATTGGGGGGGGGGAGTCCTACTCCCAGTAGGAGTAGGAATCCTCGTGCGCCCTCCTCCTGGACGGCGGCCCCCTCCCCCTTGGCTCCTTTATATACGGAGGCAGGGGCACCTCTACACACACAAGTTGATCATTGAGATCGTTCCTTAGCCGTGTGCGGTGCCCCCTGCCACCATATTCCACCTCGATCATATCGTTGTAGTGCTTAGGCGAAGCCTTGCGTCGGTAGAACATCAAGATCGTCTCCACGCCGTCGTGCTGACGGAACTCCTCCCCGACGCTTTGCTGGATCGGAGCCCGGGGATCGTCATCGAGCTGTACGTGTGCTAAGAACTCGGAGGTGCCGGAGTAACGGTGCTTGGATCGGTCGGATCGGGAAGACCTACGACTACTCCCTCTATGTTGTGTCAACGCTTCCGCAGTCGGTCTCCGTGGGTACGTAGACAACACTCTCCCCTCTCGTTGCTGTGGATCACCATGATCTTGCGTGTGCGTAGGAAATTTTTTGAAATTACTACGTTCCCCAACAATTTTCTAGCACACGGGAATGAAGGAGAAGCTACCCCCACGACAACAGTCGGGATTCTTCGTCCTCTCATATATGGTGGAGACTCGACAGACTTAAAGTCAACCCGAAATATTGTTTAATTATCTTTCTAAAAAAGGACATATCGAGCGCCTGAAATTTGCCGGAACGGAAATATACATGTTTTTATCTACATCATATGAGCATTCAAACTTGATGACCATTACATTTCAATGGTTGAAAATATGAGCAAAAACATTTCAAAATATCTTATAGGACTCATATTGACATGGAGACTTGGCTGGTCTCACCTCGAGGTCGGAGGGGGGTCCGTGACGGGGATGATGGAGGGGGCTCCTAGATTTCTGCAGAAACAAAAACCCTATAAGCTATCAACTAATCAAATGCATACGCCTTGCACAGTGCTCTCCAATTTTAGCATTCAAAGTAGGAGTAGTTTTCCAATTTGAGCATTCAATAAGCAAAACCAAATCGTAAAATAAATTAGTATTCAAATTAGCATGCATTCAATAAGCAAAACTACATCATCTCTTGCGTCCGTACATCGTCGAATATTATCACTAATACACCTCGAATAGTATCTTACATATACCATCGCTAATACAGCTAGAACCGTAGCGCCCGACGGGTATCAGCGCGGGCGGTGGACACCCAAACAGAAGGAACCATCACAGGATCATAGCTCCAGTGAGATCCCCGAGGAACCTCCCAGGTATTGGAGAACCTGCCCTCTAACGCAACCATGTAGTGACGGACGTGCTCGTCCTCCTCGCTGACACGGTGACGTACCACCTCCGCGGTGTCCGGAAGCCTCGGCACTGTCTCGGGCCCACGCGACTGCCACCAAACAAGGTTCGGGTCAACGACGGGCTGGCTCCTCACCAAGCTACGCCCCCGGAAGGTAGCACCTCCCAATACCAGCCCGGCGGAGCCCAGTCCCGGACATGGCCCCTCTGATCAAGGAGGCCTCCTCCGCTGAGTCAACAACGAGGATGCGGGATAGGCATCGTCGACGTCGATGCGGGAATAATTGCTTTAACTAAAAAATAAACTAGTTCTATTAAATTTCTTGCTAAAAATAAACTACTTCTATAGTAAAATAAAGTAGTTTTATTAAATCAACTAGTTCAACTACTAAGTGTAGACGTTGTTGGGCCTCCAAGTGCAGAGGTTTGTAGGACAGTAGCAAATTTCCCTCAAGTGGATGACCTAAGGTTTATCAATCCGTGGGAGGCGTAGGATGAAGATGGTCTCTCTCAAGCAACCCTGCAACCAAATAGCAAAGAGTCTCTTGTGTCCCCAACACACCCAATACAATGGTAAATTGTATAGGTGCACTAGTTCGGCGAAGAGATGGTGATACAAGTGCAATATGGATGGTAGATATAGGTTTTTGTAAACTGAAAATATAAAAACAGCAAGGTAACAAGCGGTAAAAGTGAGCGTAAACGGTATTGCAATGATAGGAAACAAGGCCTAGGGTTCATACTTTCACTAGTGCAAGTTCTCTCAACAATAATAACATAGTTGGATCATATAACTATCCCTCAACATGCAACAAAGAGTCACTCCAAAGTCACTAATAGCGGAGAACAAACGAAGAGATTATGGTAGGGTACGAAACCACCTCAAAGTTACTCTTTCCAATCAATCCGTTGGGCTATTCCTATAAGTGTCACAGACAGCCCTAGAGTCCGTACTAGAATAACACCTTAAGACACAAATCAACCAAAACCCTAATGTCACCTAGATACTCCAATGTCACCTCAAGTATCCGTGGGTATGATTATACGGTATGCATCACACAATCTCAGATTCATCTATTCAATCCAAAACAAAGAACCTCAAAAAGTGCCCAAAGTTTCTACCGAAGAATCACGAAGAAAACGTGTGTCAACCCCTATGCATAGGTTCATGGGCGGAACCCGCAAGTTGATCACCAAAACATACATCAAGTGAATCAATAGAATACCCCATTGTCACCACGGGTATCCCACGCAAAACATACATCAAGTGTTCTCAAATCTTTAAAGACTCAATCCGATAAGATAACTTCAAAGGGAAAACTCAATCCATTACAAGAGAGAAGAGGGGGAGGAGAAACATAAGATCCAACTATAATAGCAAAGCTTGCGATACATCAAGATCGTGCCAAATCAAGAACACGAGAGAGAGAGATCAAACACATAGCTACTGGTACATACCCTCAGCCCTGAGGGTGAACTACTCCCTCCTCGTCATGGACAGCGCCGGGATGATGAAGATGGCCACCGGTGAGGGTTCCCCCCTCCGGCAGGGTGCCGGAACAGGGTCCCGATTGACTTTTGGTGGCTATAGAGGCTTGCGATGGTGGAACTCCAGATCTATTCTCTGTTCTGGAAATTTTAGGGTACGTGGAGTTATATAGGCGGAAGAAGTACGTCAGGGGAGCCACGAGGGCCCCACGAGGCAGGGGGGCACGCCCCCACCCTCGTGAGCACCTCCCTCATCTCCTGACGTAGGGTCCAAGTCTATCCGGTAGGTTTCCTTCCAAAAATAACTTCTCCAGTTGATTTCGTTCCGTTTCGACTCCATTTGATATTCCTTTTCCTCGAAACACTGAAATAGGCATAAGATAGCAAATCTGGGCTGGGCCTCCGGTTAATAGGTTAGTCCCAAAAATAATATAAAAGTGGATAATAAAGCCCAATATTGCCCAAAACAGTAGATAACATAGCATGGAGCAATAAAAAATTATAGATACGTTGGAGACGTATCACTAAGCACTTACTATAAATAAAATAAAGTAGTACCTACTAAAAATAAACTACTTCTATAGTAAAATAAAGTAGTTTTATTAAATCAACTAGTTCAACTACTAAGCACTTACTATAAATAAAATAAAGTAGTACTTACTAAAAATAAACTACTTCTATATATAGTAAAATAAAGTAGTTTTATTAAATCAACTAGGTACTACTAAGCACTTACTATAAATAAAATAAATTAGTACTTACTAAAAATAAACTACTTCTATATATAGTAAAATAAAGTAGTTTTATTAAATCAACTAGTTCAACTACTAAGCACTTACTATAAATAAAATAAAGTAGTACTTACTAAAAATAGACTAGTTTAACTAGTTCTATTATTTATCGACCTCCCCCCCCCCCTCATGTCGAAGTTATCGGGGAGGGGGTATATCGACAACGACATACCCGATAAAAAATAAGAAGAGGAAGAAGAAGAAAAAAAGAGGAGAAGAAGAAAGGAATAGAGAGGAGAAGATCGAAAAAAAGAAGAAAAAAAAGAGGAGAAGAAGAAAGGAAAAGAGGAGAAGAAGTTTCTTCTTCTTCTTTTTTCCTCTTCTTATTTATTTCTCCTCTTCTTCCTCTCCTCTTCTTCTCCTTCTTCTTCTCCTTCTTCCTCTTCTTATTTTCCTTTTTCCTCTCCTTCTTTTTCTTCTTCTTCTTCCTTCTTCCTTCTTCCTCTTTTCTTCCTTTTCCTTATTTTACTTTTTCCTCTACACTAACCTAAAATGCACTACCCTAAAATCGATATCTACCAACAACATAAATAAAAAAATCTGAAAAACAGGACATATAATCATATACACACACATACATATAATCACACATATACATATAATCTGAAAAAACATCATAGGGGCGTGGCGGCAGCGGCGGCGGCCAGTACAGGGAGGAGGAGGAGGATCGGGGCGGCGCTCACTGCGGGCGCGACGACGGTGACGAGGAGGCAGGGCCGGCGGCGTCGGGGCAGGGGTGGCGCGGGGCGGCGACGGCGTTGGGGTGGCGCGGGACGGCGTCGGAGGCAGGGGCGGCGACGGCGACGGCGAGGCAGAGGCGGTGTCGTCGGGGCGGGGAAGACGAACTGAATGAAAATTTTCACAAGTGTTGGCTCCCGGTTGGTGCCATGAGCCGGTACCAATGCACCCCTTTAATCCCGGTTGGTGCAACCAACTGGGACCAACGGCCTTGCACAACGGCGTGGTGGTGGGAGTTTAGTCCCACCTCGCTAGCTGAGAGAGAGCCGCACCTGTTTATAAGGTGCGGCGCGCCTGAGCTGTCGAGCTCCTCTCTAAAGCAGGCTTACGGGCCTAACCCCTCTGTACATGCCTGTGGGCCTACTCGGCCTTCTGCGGGCCTGAATCCTGGCCCACCTGGTTGGTTGGGTTTCTAGACGTATTCAGGCCGTGATGGCCCAGCAGGCGGCATTTTTTTATTTTTTCCCTATTTTTTTGTTTTGTTTTTTGCATTATTTATTTTCATTTTTTTGCTTTTATTTTTTAATTCTATTTGCTTTTAGGTCACAAAAATTATAAACTTTCTGTTAGTGCCATTAGTTTTCAAATTTGATTTTGAGTATTTTTTTCCTACTATTTAATATTACTGTGTTTTATCATTATACTCAATTTGGTAATTTTAGGTTATTTTAAATATGTGTTTTAATGAAAAACAAATTTTGTTATTTTAGTTTGCTATTAAAGTTTCTAACAAAAAATTTCTTTATGAAAATTCTTTTTTGCTTTTAATGTTTTGAATAGAAAATTGTTAGATAATTTTAGTTGCATAATTTTAGTTTCAAAAATACTAGAGGTTTACAAAAGATTTTTAGTTGATTCCTTTTGCTTTTAGTTGCATAAATTCTTTTTGCTTTTAATGTTTTGAAGAGAAATAGAAAGTTTCAACCTTTTTTGAACTTATTTGAACTTCAGACTGTTTCTGTGTTCAAAATGGACCATTCAACCGGGACCTCATCAATTTTCAACCCTTTCTGACTTCCTTTGTTATTTTTCATGCATTTACTGATTTGGTTGAGCTAAATGACCCTGAAGTTGGAAAGCATTTCAAATAAACTCTGAAAAGGTTGGAAGTTGGCATGGCATAATCATTTCACCCACATAGCATGTGCAAAAAAGTAGAGAGGGTTATGGCAAAAACTGGATGCACTTTGTGTGCAAAACGGACAATCTCTTTCGAAGTATCAGGGTTTCATACGGAAACTCGTCTGTTACATGGATATTCTAGATCAAAGGCATTATCATAATAGTCGTGGAGAGAAAGTCTTCACTTTTTCTTCGTTTATGTCCTTTGCTTATTGCGCCGTAACCATGGATAATCTTCATCGTTTATCAGGATGCTTGGGTCAGCCTTGACTTTGAAGGGAGGAATTTCATGAAATTTTTCATAATCTTCAGACATGTCTGTCTTGCCCTACACTCCCGCGATGTCTCTTTTTCCTGAAAGAACTATGTGGCACTTTGGCTCATTGTATGATGTGTTCGCTTCCTTATGTTTTCTTTTTCTCGGTTTCGTAGACATGTCCTTCACATAGAAAACCTGTGCCACATCATTGGCTAGGACGAACGGTTCGTCTGTGTACCCAGGATTGTTCAGATCCACTGTTGTCATTCCGTCTGTGGGTCTACCTGTACCACGCCTCCTGATAGATTGACCCATTTGCACTTAAACAAAGGGACCTTAAAATCATGTCCGTAGTCAAGTTCCCATATGTCCACTATGTAACCATAATATGTGTCATTACCCCTATTGGTTACTGCTTCAAAGCGGACACCGCTGTTTTGGTTGGTGCTCTTTTCATCTTGGGTGATCGTGTAAAATGTATTTCCATTTATCTCGTATCCTTTGTAAGTTAATACAGTCGAAGATGGTCCCGTGGACAACGAGTACAGCTCATCACAAACAGTGGTGTCATCTCTGAGACATGTATCCAACCAACTGTCGAAAGTCCTGATGTGTTCACATGTAAGCCAGTTGTCACACCGCGCCGGGTATTTGGAGCGCAGACTGTTCTTGTGTTCATCGACATACGGGGTCACCAAGGTAGAGTTCTGTAGAACTGTGAAGTATGCTTCAGACCAAGAATGCCCGTCCCTGCATATTATTGAGTCCCCTCCAAGCGTGCCTTTTGCAGTCAGTCTTCCCTCATACCGCGATTTAGAAGACCAATCTTATTAAGGCCAGGAATGAAGTGAACACAAAATCCAATGACATCCTCTGTTTGATGGCCCATGGAGATGCTTCCTTCTGGCCTAGCGCGGTTACATACATATTTCTTTAGGACTCCCATGAACCTCTCAAAGGGGAACATATTGTGTAGAAATACGGGGCCCAGAATGACAATATCTTCGACTAGATGAACTAGGACGTGCGTCATGATATTGAAGAAGGATGGTGGGAACACCAGCTCGAAACTGACAAGACATTGCGCCATATCACTCCTTAGCCTTGGTATGATTTCTGGATCGATCACCTTCTGAGAGATTGCATTAAGGAATGCACATAGCTTCACAATGACCAATCGGACGTTTTCCAGTAGAAGCCCCCTCAATGCAACCGGAAGCAGTTGCGTCATAATCACGTGGCAGTCATGAGACTTTAGGTTCTGGAACTTTTTCTCTGGCATATTTATGATTCCCTTTATATTCGATGAGAAGCCAGTCGGGACCTTCATACTGAGCAGGCATTCAAAGAAGTTTTCCTTCTCTTCTTTGGTAAGAGCGTAGCTGGCAGGACCTTCATACTGCCTTGGAGGCATGCTGTCTTTTCCGTGCAAACATTGCAGGTCCTCCCGTGCCTCCGGTGTATCTTTTGTCTTCCCATACACGCCCAAGAAGCCTAGCAGGTTCACGCAAAGGTTCTTCATCACGTGCATCACGTCGATTGAAGAGCGGACATCTAGGTCTTTCCAGTAGGGTAGGTCCCAAAATATAGATTTCTTCTTCCACATGGGTGCGCGTTCCTCAGCGTCATTCGGAACAGATAGTCTGCCGGGACCCTTTCCAAAGATTACGTATAAATCATTGATACGTCTCCAACGTATCTATAATTTTTGATTGCTCCATGCTATATTATCTACTGTTTTGGACTATATTGGGCTTTATTTTCCACTTATATATTATTTTTGGGACTAACCTATTAACCGGAGGCCCAGCCCAGAATTGCTGTTTTTTTGCCTATTTCAGTGTTTCGAAGAAACAGAATATCAAACGGAGTCCAAACGGAATGAAACCTTTGGGGACGTGATTTTCTCACCGAACGTGATCCAGGAGACTTGGACCCTACGTGAAGGCATCAGAGAGGCGGTCACGAGGGTGGGGGGCGCCCCCCCCTTAGGGCGCGCCCCCTGCCTCGTGGGCCCCTCGAAGCTCCACCGACGTACTTCTTCCTCCTATATATACCTACGTACCCCCAAACGAACAGATACGGAGCAAAAAACCTAATTCCACCGCCGCAACTTTCTGTATCCACGAGATCCCATCTTGGGGCCTGTTCCGGAGCTCCGCCGGAGAGGGCCGTCATCACGGAGGGCTTCTACATCATCATAGCCTCTTCGATGAAGTGTGAGTAGTTTACCTCAGACCTTCGGGTCCATAGTTAGTAGCTAGATGGCTTCTTCTCTCTTTTTGGATCTCAATACAAAGTTCTCCCCCTGTTTCGTGGAGATCTATTCGATGTAATCTTCTTTTTGCGGTGTGTTTGTTGAGACCGATGAATTGTGGGTTTATGATCAAGTCTATCTATGAATAATATTTGAATCTTCTCTGAATTCTTTTATGTATGATTGGTTATCTTTGCAAGTCTCTTCGAATTATCAGTTTGGTTTGGCCTACTAGATTGGTTTTTCTTGCCATGGGAGAAGTGCTTAGCTTTGGGTTCGATCTTGCAGTGTCCTTTCCCAGTGACAGAAGGGGCAGCAAGGCACGTATTGTATCGTTGCCGTCGAGGATAACAAGATGGGGTTTATTTCATATTGCATGAATTTATCTCTCTACATCATGTCATCTTGCTTAAAGTGTTACTCTGTTTTTAACTTAATACTCTAGATGCATGCTGGATAGCGGTCGATGAGTGGAGTAATAGTAGTAGATGCAGAATCGTTTCGGTCTACTTGTCACGGACGTGATGCCTATATACATGATCATGCCTAGATATTCTTATAACTATGCTCAATTCTGTCAATTGCTCAATAGTAATCTGTTCACCCACCGTAGAATACTTATGCTCTTGAGAGAAGCCACTAGTGAAACCTATGGCCCCCGGGTCTATTCTCATCATATTAATCTCCATCACTTTAAACTTGCTTTGCTTTTTTACTTTGCCTTTTACTCTTCACTTTGCATCTCTATACCAAAAATACCAAAAATACTATCTGTCAGATCTCACTCTCGTAAGTGATCATGAAGGGATTGACAACCCCTAATCGCGTTGGTTGCGAGTAGCTATCGTTTTGTGCAGGTACGAGGGACTTGAGCGTGGCCTCCTACTGGATTGATACCTTGGTTCTCAAAAACTGAGGGAAATACTTACGCTACTTTACTGCATCATCCTCTCCTCTTTGGGGAAAACCAACACAAGCTCAAGAGGTAGCAAGAAGAATTTCTGGCGCCGTTGCCGGGGAGGCTTACGCAAGGTCATGTCAAGATTTGGACTCCCGACAACGAGCCATTTCTGGCACCGTTGCCGGGGAGTCTATGCAAAAAGTCAACATACCAAGGACACATCACAATCCCTATCTCTCGCATTACATTAGTTGCCATTTGCCTCTCATTTTCCTCTCCCCCACTTCACCCTTGCCGTTTTATTCGCCCTCTCTTTCCCAACCTCCTCCTCCTTTCTCTGTTTGCCTTTTTCTCGCTTGCCTTTTTGTTTGCCCGTGTGTTGGATTGCTTGTTTGTCGCTATGTCTGAAGTTGGGGAAGTTATCGCCGATATGGGCGATGACAATATCATGGAAAATTCTAATGCTCCTGTTGAAGAATCCCCTACCTACCATACAAAAACATTTCGAATCGGTAGTGGTAATATTATTGGAAAAGGAGTTATCCAAGATTTCTTTACTTGTGCCGGTGCTTTGCCCTCTATGGGCGGTTCTATTCTCCATATAACTAGTAGTCTTGCGGACGCTATTGCCATGCTTATCGTTGAACTTGAAAGGCAATTTATGCATATGCACCCATCTATACAAAGAATTTTCCTAGAATTTTCTAATATCGAGCATTCTTCTGTTAAGCGTGCCGCTACTATCTTTTTGGCTCATGAATTCAGATTTATAATAGAAGAAGCCAAAGAAATCTTTGCGCACTATAAAGTGGACGCTGGTCGTCCTCCCATAGAATCTATCCTCTTTGATCAAGAAGAAATTATGCGCTTTCAATCTCTTGACTATGTTGCTTTCAATGAAAACCTTAGAAAAAAGGTGCCAATCAATATTTTAATTGATAGAATCTCTGAACTTAATGATGATTTGGCTATTCGAAATAATGAGCTAGGATGCTCTCTTGAGTTTAGGCTCACAAGGTTCTGTCAAAAGAATGCTTATAATGATGAATTGGTTGTGCAATACGAAGGGCCGAAAGAGGAACCTATACCTCCCAAAATTGATCTTGGGGACTTTTGTCCTATTAAATTTAGCCCTTTTGATTACTTTTGCTTGCCTCAAAGGAAACTTGCTGCCGAACGTAGAGAATATGAAATGAGTTTTACCGATCTATCTTATTACTACGGCACTACCTAGATCTATCCTCGCTTTTATGCCTAGCTAGGGGCGTTAAACGATAGCGCTTGTTGGGAGGCAACCCAATTTTATTTTTAGTTTTTTGTGTTTTTCTTCTGTTAGGGAATAAATAACCCATCTACCTTCTGTTTGGATGTGGTTTTGTGTTTTAATTAGTGTTTGTGCCAAGTTAGACCTATTGGATCTTCTTGGATGATAGTTATTTGATCTTGCTGTAATTTCCAGAAACTTTGCGTTCAGTGCCCGAATTATTAAAAATCATCAGAACGTGATAAAATACTGATTCCAATTGCTGATGATCAATAAACAAATTGTCTAGGTCTTCCAATTTTGGTAGATGTTTTGGAGTTCCAGAAGTTTGCGTTAGTTACAGATTACTACAGACTGTTCTGTTTTTGACAGATTTGTTTTTCGTGTGTTGTTTGCTTATTTTGATGAGTCTATGGCTAGTAAAATAGTTTATAATCCATAAAGAAGTTGGAATACAATAGGTTTAACACCAATATAAATAAACAATGAGTTCATTACAGTACCTTGAAGTGGTCTTTTGTTTTCTTTCTCTAACGGAGCTCACGAGATTTCTATTGAGTTTTGTGTTGTGAAGTTTTCAAGTTTTGGGTGAATTCTTTTGATGGATTATGGAACAAGGAGTGGCAAGAGCCTAAGCTTGGGGATGCCCATGGCACCCCCAAGATAATCCAAGTACACCAAAAAGTCAAAGCTTGGGGATGCCCCGGAAGGCATCCCCTCTTTCGTCTACTTCCATCGGTAATTTACTTGGAGCTATATTTTTATTCACCAACATGATATGTGTTTTGATCGGAGCGTCTTGTATTATTTGTGTCTTTGTTTGTTAGTGTGCCACAATCATCCTTGCTGTACACACCTTTTGAGAGAGCCATACATGAATTGGAATTTGATAGAATACTCTATGTGCTTCACTTATATCTTTTGAACGTTATAATTTTGCTCTATGTGCTTCACTTAGATCTTTTAGAGCACGGTGGTGGTTTTGTTTTAAAGAAACTATTGATATCTCATGCTTCACTTAGATTATTTTGAGAGTCTCTTAATAGCATGGTAAATTGCTTAATAATAATATGCTTGGTATTCAAGATTTGTGAAACTTTCTTTTGAGTGCGTTGAATACTAAGAAAAGATTGAAGCATGATAATTGTTTTGAGATATGGAGGTGATAATATTAGAGTCATGCTAGTTGAGTAGTTGTGAATTTAAAGAATACTTGTGTTAAAGTTTGTGATTCCCGTAGCATGCACGTATGGTGAACCGTTATGTGATGAAGTCGGAGAATGATTTATTTATTGATTGTCTTCCTTATGAGTGGCGGTCGGGGACGAGCGATGGTCTTTTCCTACCAATCTATCCCCCTAGGAGCATGCGCGTAATACTTTGCTTTGATAACTTCTAGATTTTTGCAAAAAGTATATGAGTTCTTTATGACTAATGTTGAGTCCATGGATTATATGCACCTTTTCCCATCCTTCCACCATTGCTAGCCTCTCTAATACCGCGCACTTTTCGCCGGTATCATACACCCACCATATACCTTCCTCAAAACAGCCACCATACCTACCTATCATGGCACTTCCATAGCCATTCCGAGATATATTGCCATGCAACTTTCCACCGTTTCGTTTATTATGACATGCTCCATCATTATCATATTGCTAGCATGATCATGTAGTTGACATCGTATTTGTGGCAAAGCCACCGTTCATAATGTTGGGGAACGTAGTAATTTCAAAAAAAATTCCTACGCACACGCAAGATCATGGTGATGCATAGCAACGAGGGGAGAGTATGATCTACGTACCCTTGTAGATCGCAACGGAAGCATTGACACAACGTAGAGGAAGTAGTCGCACGTCTTCTTCCCGATCCGACCGATCCAAGCACCGTTACTCCGGCACCTCCGAGTTCTTAGCACACGTACAACTCGATGACGATCCCCGGACTCCGATCCAGCAAAGTGTCGGGGAATAGTTCCGTCAGCACGACGGCGTGGTGACGATCTTGATGTTCTACTGTCGCAGGGCTTCGCCTAAGCACCGCTACAATATGACCGAGGTGGAATATGGTGGCAGGGGGCACCGCACACGGCTAAGGAACGATCACGTGGATCAACTTGTGTGTCTAGAGGTGCCCCCTGCCTCCGTATATAAAGGAGCCAAGGGGGAGGGGTGCGGCCAGCTCTATGGAGGCGCAGGAGGAGTCCTACTCCTACCGGGAGTAGGACTCCCCCCCAATCCTATTCCAAATAGGACTCCCAAGGGGGAAAGAGAGAGAGAGGTGGCCGGCCACCTCTCCCAGTCCTAATAGGACTAGGGGAGGGGGGGGAGGCGCGCAGCCCACTATGGGCAGCCCCTTTCACCTTTCCACTAAAGCCCAATAAGGCCCATATGACTCCCGGGGGGTTCCGGTAACCTCCCGGTAATCCGGTAAAATCCTGATTTCACCCGGAACACTTCCGATGTCCAAACATAGGCTTCCAATATATCAATCTTTATGTCTCGACCATTTCGAGACTCCTCGTCATGTCCCTGATCTCATCCGGGACTCCGAACTCCTTCGGTACATCAAAACTCATAAACTCATAATAACTGTCATCGAAACCTTAAGCGTGCGGACCCTACGGTTCGAGAACAATGTAGACATGACCGAGACACGTCTCCGGTCAATAACCAATAGCGGGACCTGGATGCCCATATTGGCTCCTACATATTCTACGAAGATCTTTATCGGTCAGACCGCATAACAACATACGTTGTTCCCTTTGTCATCGGTATGTTACTTGCCCGAGATTCGATCGTCGGTATCCAATACCTAGTTCAATCTCATTACCGGCAAGTCTCTTTACTCGTTCTGTAATACATCATCTCACAACTAACATATTAGTTGCAATGCTTGCAAGGCTTATGTGATGTGCATTACCGAGAGGGCCCAGAGATACCTCTCCGACATTCGGAGTGACAAATCCTAATCTCGAAATACGCCAACCCAACATCTACCTTTGGAGATACCTGTAATGCTCCTTTATAATCACCCAGTTACGTTGTGACGTTTGGTAGCACCCAAAGTGTTCCTCCGGTAAACGGGAGTTGCATAATCTCATAGTCATAGGAACATGTATAAGTCATGAAGAAAGCATTAGCAACATACTAAACGATCGGGTGCTAAGCTAATGGAATGGGTCATGTCAATCAGATCATTCAACTAATGATGTGACCTCGTTAATCAAATAACAACACTTTGTTCATGGTTAGGAAACATAACCATCTTTGATTAACGAGCTAGTCAAGTAGAGGCATACTAGTGACACTCTGTTTGTCTATGTATTCACACATGTATTACGTTTCCGATTAATACAATTCTAGCATGAATAATAAAAATTTATCATGAAATAAGGAAATAAATAATAACTTTATTATTGCCTCTAGGGCATATTTCCTTCAGTCTCCCACTTGCACTAGAGTCAATAATCTAGATCACATCACCATGTGATTAACATCGATAGTTCACATCATCATGTGATTAACACCCATAGTTCACATCGCTATGTGACCAACACCCAAAGGGTTTACTAGATTCAGTAATCTAGTTCACATCGCTATGTGATTAACACCCAAGGAGTACTAAGGTGTGATCATGTTTTGCTTGTGAGAGATTCTTAGTCAACGGGTCTGCCACATTCAGATCCGTATGTATTTTGCAAATTTCTATGTCAACAATGCTCTGCATGGAGCTACTCTAGATAATTGCTCCCACTTTCAATATGTATCTAGACCGAGACTTAGAGTCATCTAGATTAGTGCCAAACTTGCATCGGCGTAACCCTTTACGACGAACCTTTTTTCACTTCCATAATCGAGAAACATATCCTTATTCCACTAAGGACAATTTTGACCGCTGTCCAGTGATCTACTCCTAGATCACTATTGTACTCCCTTGCCAAACTCAGTGGTAGGGCATACAATAGATCTGGTATACAACATGGCATACTTTATAGAACCTATGACTGAGGCATAGGGAATGGCTTTCATTCTCTTTCTATTTTCTGCCGTGGTCGGCTTTGAGTCTTACTCAACTTCACACCTTGTAACACAGGCAAGAACTCTTTCTTTGACTGTTCCATTTTGAACTACTTCAAAATCTTGTCAAGGTATGTACTCATTGAAAAAACTTATCAAGCGTCTTGATCTATCTCTATAGATCTTGAAGCTCAATATGTAAGCAGCTTCACCGAAGTCTTTCTTTGAAAACTCCTTTCAAACACTCCTTTTATGCTTTACAGAATAATTCTACATTATTTCCGATCAACAATATGTCATTCACATATACTTATCAGAAATGCTGTAGTGCTCCCACTCACTTTCTCGTAAATACAGGCTTCACCGCAAGTCTGTATAAAACTATATGCTTTGATCAACTCATCAAAGCGTATATCCCAACTCCGAGATGCTTGCACCAGTCCACAGATGGATCGCTGGAGTTTGCACATTTTGTTAGCACCTTTCGGATTGACAAAACCTTCTGGTTGCATCGTATACAACTCTTCTTTAGTAAATCCATTAAGGAATGCAGTTTTGTTTATCCATTTGCCAGATTTCATAAAACGCGGCAATTGCTAACATGATTCGGACAGACTTAAGAATAGATACGAGTGAGAAACTCTCATCGTAGTCAACACCTTGAACTTGTCGAAAACCTTTTGCGACAATTCTAGCTTTGTAGATAGTAACACTACTATCAGCGTCCGTCTTCCTCTTGAAGATCCATTTATTCTCAATTGCTTGCCGATCAACGGGCAAGTCAACCAAAGTCCATACTTTGTTCTCATACATGGATCCCATCTCAGATTTCATGGCTTCAAGCCACTTTGCGGAATCTGGGCTCACCATTGCTTCTTCATAGTTCGTAGGTTCATCATGATCTAGTAGCATGACTTCCAGAACAGGATTACCATACCACTCTGGTGCGGATCTTACTCTGGTTGATCTACGAGGTTCAGTAGTATCTTCATCTGAAGTTTCATGATCATTATCATTAGCTTCCTCACTAACTGGTGTAGGTGTCACTGAAACAGTTTTCTGCGATGTACTACTTTCCAGTAAGGGAGCAGGTACAATTACCTCGTCAAGTTCTACTTTCCTCCCACTCACTTCTTTCGAGAGAAACTCTTTCTCTAGAAAAACTCCGAATTTAGCAACAAAAGTCTTGCCTTCGGATTTGTGATAGAAGGTGTACCCAACAGTCTCCTTTGGGTATCCTATGAAGACATATTTCTCCGATTTGGGTTCGAGCTTATCATGTTGAAACTTTTTCACATAAGCATCGCAGTCTCAAACTTTAAGAAACAACAGCTTAGGTTTCTTGCCAAACCATAGTTCACACGGTGTCATCTCAACGGATTTAGATGGTGCCCTATTTAACGTGAATGCAGCTGTCTCTAATGCATAAACCCAAAACGATAGTGGTAGATCGGTAAGAGACATCATAGATCGCACCATATCTAATAAAGTACGGTTATGACATTCGGACACACCATTACATTGTGGTGTTTCAGGTGGCATGAGTAGTGAAACTATTTCACATTGTTTTTAACTGAAGGCCAAACTCGTAACTCAAATACTCTTCTCTACGATCAGATCGTAGAAACTTTATTTTCTTGTTACGATGATTTTTCACTTCACTCTGAAATTCTTTGAACTTTTCAAATGTTTCAGACTTATGTTTCATCAAGTAGATATACTCATATCTTCTCAAATCATCTATGAAGATCAGAAAATAATGATACCTGTCGCGAGCCTCAATATTCATCGGACCACATACATCAGTATGTATGATTTCCAACAAATCTGTTGCTCGCTCCATTGTTCCGAAGAACAGAGTCTTAGTCATCTTGCCCATGAGGCATGGTTCGCAAGCATCAACTGATTCATAATCAAGTGATTCCAAAAGCCCATCAGCATGGAGTTTCTTCATGCGCTTTACACCAATATGACCTAAACGGCAGTGCTACAAATAAGTTGCACTATCATTATTAACTTTGCATCTTTTGGTTTCAATATTATGATTATGTGTATCACTACGATCGAGATCCAACGAACTATTTTCATTGGGTGTGTAACCATATAAGGTTTTATTCATGTAAACAGAACAACAATTTATTCTCTTACTTAAATGAATAACCGTATTACAATAAACATGATCAAATCATATTCATGCTCAACGCAAACACCAAATAACACTTATTTAGGTTCAACACAAATCCCGAAATTATAGGGAGTGTGCGATGATGATCATATCAATCTTGGAACCACTTCCAACACACATCGTCACTTCGCCCTTAACTAGTCTCTGTTTATTTTGCAACTCCCGTTTCGAGTTACTAATCTTAGCAACTGAACTAGTATCAAATACTAAGGGGTTGCTATAAACACTAGTAAAGTACACATCAATAACATGTATATCAAATATACTTATGTTCACTTTGCCATCCTTCTTATCCACCAATCACTTGGGGTAGATCCGCTTCCAGTGACCAGTCCCTTTGCAGTAGAAGCACTTAGTCTCAGGCTTAGGACCAGACTTGGGCTTCTTCACTTGAGCAGCAACTTGCTTGCTGTTCTTCTTGAAGTTCCCCTTCTTCCCTCTGCCCTTTTCTTGAAACTAGTGATCTTGTCAACCATCAACACTTGATGTTTTTCTTGATTTCTACCTTCGTTGATTTCAGCATCACGAAGAGCTTGGGAGTTGTTTCCGTTATCCCTTGCATATTATAGTTCATCACGAAGTTCTACTAACTTGGTGATGGTGACTAGAGAATTCTGTCAATCACTATCTTATCTGGAAGATTAACTCCCACTTGATTCAAGAGATTGTAGTACCCAGACAATCTGAGCACATGCTCACTAGTTGAGCGATTCTCCTCCATCTTTTAGCTATAAAACTTGTTGGAGATTTCATATCTCTCAACTCGGGTATTTGCTTGAAATATTGACTTCAACTCCTGGAACATCTCATATGGTCCATGATGTTCAAAACGTCTTTGAAGTCCCGATTCTAAGCCGTTAAGCATGGTGCACTTAAACTATCAAGTAGTCATCATATTGAGCTAACCAAACGTTCATAACGTCTGTATCTGCTCCTGCAATAGGTCCGTCACCTAGCGGTGCATCAAGGACATAATTCTTCTGTGCAGCAATGAGGATAAACCTCAGATCACGGATCCAATCCGCATCATTGCTACTAACATCTTTCAACACAATTTTCTCTAGGAACATATCAAAATAAACATATGAAAGCAACAACGCGAGCTATTGGTCTACAACATAGATATGCTAATACTACCAGGACTAAGTTCATGATAAATTAAAGTTCAATTAATCATATTACTTAAGAACTCCCACTTAGATAGACATCCCTCTAATCCTCTAAGTGATCACGTGATCCAAATCAACTAAACCATGTCCGATCATCACGTGAGATGGAGTAATTTCATTGGTGAACATCATTATGTTGATCATATCTACTATATGATTCACGCTCGACCTTTCGGTCTCCGTGTTCCGAGGCCATATCTGCATATGCTAGGCTCGTCAAGTTTAACCTGAGTATTCTGCGTGTGCAAAACTGGCTTGCACCCGTTGTAGATGGACGTAGAGCTTATCACACCCGATCATCACGTGGTGTCTGGGCACGACGAACTTTGGCAACGGTGCATACTCAGGGAGAACACTTCTTGATAATTAGTGAGAGATCATCTTAAAATGCTACCGTCAAACTAAGCAAAATAAGATGTATAAAAGATAAACATCATATGCAATCAAAATATGTGACATGATATGGCCATCATCATCTTGCGCCTTTGATCTCCATCTCCAAAGTACTGTCATGATCTCTATCGTCACCGGCATGACACCATGATCTCCATCATCTTGATCTATATCAATGTGTCGTCACACGGTCGTCTCGCCAACTATTGCTCTTGCAACTATTGCTATCGCATAGCGATAAAGTAAAGCAATTATTTGGTGCTTGCATCTTATGCAATATAGAGACAACCATAAGGCTTTTGCCAGTTGCCGATAACTTTAACAAAACATGATCATCTCATACAACAACTTATATCTCATCACGTTTTGACCATATCACATCACAACATGCCCTGCAAAAACAAGTTAGACGTCCTCTACTTTGTTGTTGCAAGTTTTACGTGGCTGCTACGGGCTTAAGCAAGAACCAATCTCACCTACGCATCAAAACCACAACGATAGTTTGTCAAATAGACTCCGTTTTAACCTTCGCAAGGACCGGGCGTAGCCACACTTGGTTCAACTAAAGTTGGAGAGACAGTCGCCCGCAAGCCATCTATGTGCAAAGCACGTCGAGGGAACCGGTCTCGCGTAAGCGTACGCGTAAGGTTGGTCCGGGTCGTCTCGTCCAACAATACCGCCGAACCAAAGTATGACATGCTGGTAGGCAGTATGACTTATATCGTCCACAACTCACTTGTGTTCTACTCGTGCATATAACATCAACATAAATAACCTAGGCTCTGATACCACTGTTGGGGAACGTAGTAATTTAAAAAAATTCCTACGCACACGCAAGATCATGGTGATGCATAGCAACGAGGGGAGAGTATGATCTACGTACCCTTGTAGATCGCAACGGAAGCATTGACACAACGTAGAGGAAGTAGTCGCACGTCTTCTTCCCGATCCGACCGATCCAAGCACCGTTACTCCGGCACCTCCGAGTTCTTAGCACACGTACAACTCGATGACGATCCCCGGACTCCGATCCAGCAAAGTGTCGGGGAATAGTTCCGTCAGCACGACGGCGTGGTGACGATCTTGATGTTCTACTGTCGCAGGGCTTCGCCTAAGCACCGCTACAATATGACCGAGGTGGAATATGGTGGCAGGGGGCACCGCACACGGCTAAGGAACGATCACGTGGATCAACTTGTGTGTCTAGAGGTGCCCCCTGCCTCCGTATATAAAGGAGCCAAGGGGGAGGGGTGCGGCCAGCTCTATGGAGGCGCAGGAGGAGTCCTACTCCTACCGGGAGTAGGACTCCCCCCAATCCTATTCCAAATAGGACTCCCAAGGGGGAAAGAGAGAGAGAGGTGGCCGGCCACCTCTCCCAGTCCTAATAGGACTAGGGGAGGGGGGGAGGCGCGCAGCCCACTATGGGCAGCCCCTTTCACCTTTCCACTAAAGCCCAATAAGGCCCATATGACTCCCGGGGGGTTCCGGTAACCTCCCGGTAATTCGGTAAAATCCTGATTTCACCCGGAACACTTCCGATGTCCAAACATAGGATTCCAATATATCAATCTTTATGTCTCGACCATTTCGAGACTCCTCGTCATGTCCCTGATCTCATCCGGGACTCCGAACTCCTTCGGTACATCAAAACTCATAAACTCATAATAACTGTCATCGAAACCTTAAGCGTGCGGACCCTACGGTTCGAGAACAATGTAGACATGACCGAGACACGTCTCCGGTCAATAACCAATAGCGGGACCTGGATGCCCATATTGGCTCCTACATATTCTACGAAGATCTTTATCGGTCAGACCGCATAACAACATACGTTGTTCCCTTTATCATCGGTATGTTACTTGCCCGAGATTCGATCGTCGGTATCCAATACCTAGTTCAATCTCGTTACCGGCAAGTCTCTTTACTCGTTCTGTAATACATCATCTCACAACTAACATATTAGTTGCAATGCTTGCAAGGCTTATGTGATGTGCATTACCGAGAGGGCCCAGAGATACCTCTCCGACATTCGGAGTGACAAATCCTAATCTCGAAATACGCCAACCCAACATCTACCTTTGGAGATACCTGTAATGCTCCTTTATAATCACCCAGTTACGTTGTGACGTTTGGTAGCACCCAAAGTGTTCCTCCCGTAAACGGGAGTTGCATAATCTCATAGTCATAGGAACATGTATAAGTCATGAAGAAAGCATTAGCAACATACTAAACGATCGGGTGCTAAGCTAATGGAATGGGTCATGTCAATCAGATCATTCAACTAATGATGTGACCTCGTTAATCAAATAACAACACTTTGTTCATGGTTAGGAAACATAACCATCTTTGATTAACGAGCTAGTCAAGTAGAGGCATACTAGTGACACTCTGTTTGTCTATGTATTCACACATGTATTACGTTTCCGATTAATACAATTCTAGCATGAATAATAAACATTTATCATGAAATAAGGAAATAAATAATAACTTTATTATTGCCTCTAGGGCATATTTCCTTCACATAATTCTTTCATACATGTCACTCTTGATTCATTGCATATCCCGGTACACCGCCGGAGGCATTCATATAGAGTCATATTCTGTTCTAAGTATCGAGTTGTAATTGTTGAGTTGTAAGAAAAATAAAAGTGTGATGATCATCATTTTTAGAGCATTGTCCCAAGTGAGGAAAGGATGATGGAGACTATGATTCCCCCACAAGTCGGGATGAGACTCCGGACGAAAAATAAAAAAAAGAAAAAAAGAGGCAATGAAAAAAAGAGAAAAGGCCCAAATAAAAAAAATGAGAGAAAAAGAGAGAAGGGACAATGTTACTATCCTTTTACCACACTTGTGCTTCAAAGTAGCACCATGATCTTCATGATAGAGAGTCTCTCATTTTGTCACTTTCATATACTAGTGGTAATTTTTCATTATAGAACTTGGCTTGTATATTCTAATGATGGGCTTCCTCAAATTGCCCTAGGTCTTCGTGAGCAAGCGAGTTGGATGCACACCCACTTAGTTTCTTTTGTTGCGCTTTCATATACTTATAGCTCTAGTGCATCCATTGCATGGCAATCCCTACTCACTCACATTGATATCTATTGATGGGCATCTCCATAGCCCGTTGATACGCCTAGTTGATGTGAGACTATCTTCCCCTCTTTTTGTCTTCTCCACAACCACCATTCTATTCCACCTATAGTGCTATATCCTTGGTTCACGCTCATGTATTGCGTGAAGATTGAAAAAGTTATGAAAAAATTAGAGTATGAAACAATTGCTTGGCTTGTCATCGGGGTTGTGCATGATTTAAATACTTTGTCTGGTGAAGATAGAGCATGGCCAGACTATATGATTTTGTAGGGATAACTTTCTTTGGCCATGTTATTTTGAGAAGACATAATTGATTTGTTAGTATGCTTGAAGTATTATTATTTTTATGTCAATATGAACTTTTGTCTTGAATCTTTCGAATCTGAATATTCATACCACAATTAAGAAGATTTGCATTGAAATTATGCCAAGTAGCACTCCGCATCAAAAGTTCTCTTTTTATCATTTACCTACTCGAGGACGAGCAGCAATTAAGCTTGGGGATGCCTGATACGTCTCCAACGTATCTATAATTTTTGATTGCTCCATGCTATATTATCTACTGTTTTGGACTATATTGGGCTTTATTTTCCACTTTTATATTATTTTTGGGACTAACCTATTAACCGGAGGCCCAGCCCAGAATTGCTGTTTTTTTTGCCTATTTCAGTGTTTCGAAGAAACGGAATATCAAACGGAGTCCAAACGGAATGAAACCTTCGGGAACATGATTTTCTCACTGAACGTGATCCAGGAGACTTGGACCCTACGCCAAGGCATCAGAGAGGCGGTCACGAGGGTGGGGGGCACGCCCCCCCCTTAGGGCGCGCCCCCTGCCTCGTGGGCCCCTCGGAGCTCCACCGACGTACTTCTTCCTCCTATATATACCTACGTACCCCCAAACGAACAGATACGGAGCCAGAAACCTAATTCCACCGCCGTAACTTTCTGTATCCACGAGATCCCATCTTGGGGCCTGTTCCGGAGCTCCGCCGGAGAGGGCCGTCATCATGGAGGACTTCTACATCATCATAGCCTCTCCGATGAAGTGTCGGTAGTTTACCTCAGACCTTCAGGTCCATAGTTAGTAGCTAGATGGCTTCTTCTCTCTTTTTGGATCTCAATACAAAGTTCTCCCCCTCTCTCGTGGAGATCTATTCGATGTAATCTTCTTTTTGCGGTGTGTTTGTTGAGATCAATGAATTGTGGGTTTATGATCAAGTCTATCTATGAATAATATTTGAATCTTCTCTGAATTCTTTTATGTATGATTGGTTATCTTTGCAAGTCTCTTCGAATTATCAGTTTGGTTTGGCCTACTAGATTGGTTTTTCTTGCCATGGGAGAAGTGCTTAGCTTTGGGTTCGATCTTGCGGTGTCCTTTCCCAGTGACAGAAGGGGCAGCAAGGCACGTATTGTATCGTTGCCGTCGAGGATAACAAGATGGGGTTTATTTCATATTGCATGAATTTATCTCTCTACATCATGTCATCTTGCTTAAAGCGTTACTCTATTTTTAACTTAATACTCTAGATGCATGCTGGATAGCGGTCGATGAGTGGAGTAATAGTAGTAGATGCAGAATCGTTTCGGTCTACTTGTCACGGATGTGATGCCTATATACATGATCATGCCTAGATATTCTCATAACTATGCTCAATTTTGTCAATTGCTCAACAGTAATTTGTTCACCCACCGTAGAATACTTATGCTCTTGAGAGAAGCCACTAGTGAAACCTATGGCCCCCGGGTCTGTTCTCATCATATTAATCTCCATCACTTTAATCTTGCTTTGCTTTTTACTTTGCCTTTTACTTTTCACTTTGCATCTCTATACCAAAAATACCAAAAATACTATCTATCAGATCTCACTCTCGTAAGTGACCATGAAGGGATTGACAACCCCTAATCGCGTTGGTTGCGAGTAGCTATCGTTTTGTGCAGGTACGAGGGACTTGAGCGTGGCCTCCTACTGGATTGATACCTTGGTTCTCAAAAACTGAGGGAAATACTTACGCTACTTTGCTGCATCATCCTCTCCTCTTCGGAGAAAACCAACGCAAGCTCAAGAGGTAGCAATCATTGACCATAGGAAGTACGTGATTACCAGTACGCATGGCAGGCTTCTTCTGGTGATCTGCCTCGCCTTTAAAATGCTTGCCTTTCTTTCGACATTGATGGTTGGTCGGAAGAAATCGACGATGGCCCAGATACACATTCTTCCTGCATTTGTCCAGGTATATACTTTCGGTGTCAGCTAAACAGTGTGTGCATGCGTGGTATCCCTTGTTTGTCTGTCTTGAAAGGTTACTGAGAGCGGGCCAATCGTTGATGGTTACAAACAGGAACACGTGCAGGTTAAAGTCCTCCTGTTTGTGCTCATCCCACACACGTACACCGTTTCCATTCCACATCTGTAAAAGTTCTTCAAATAATGACCTTAGGTACACATCAATGTCGTTGCCGGGTTGCTTAGGGCCTTGGATGAGAACTGGCATCATAATGAACTTCCGCTTCATGCACATCCAAGGAGGAAGGTTATACATACATAGAGTCACGGGCCAGGTGCTGTGATTGCTGCTCTGCTCCCCGAAAGGATTAATGTCATCCGCGCTTAAACCAAACGATACGTCCCTTGGGTCACCTGCAAACTCAGCCCGGTACTTTCTCTCATTTTTTCTCCACTGCGACCTATCAGCGGGTGCTCTCAACTTCCCGTCTTTCTTACGGTCCTCTCTGTGTTATCGCATCAACTTGGCATGCTCTTCGTTTCTGAACAGACGTTTCAACCATGGTATTATAGGAGCATACCACATCACCTTCGCAGGAACCCTCTTCCTGGGGGGCTCGTCGTCAACATCACCAGGGTCATCTCGTCTGATCTTATACCGCAATGCACCGCATATCGGGCATGCGTTCAAATCCTTGTACGCACCGTGGGAGGATGCAGTCATTAGGGCATGCATGTATCTTCTGCACCTCCAATCCTAGAGGGCATACGACCTTCTTTGCTGCGTACGTACTATCGGGAAATTCGTTATTCTTTGGAAGCTTCTTCTTCAATATTTTCAGTAGCTTCTCAAATCCTTTGTCAGGCACAACATTCTCTGCCTTCCACGGCAGCAATTCCAGTACAGTACCGAGCTTTGTGTTGCCATATTCGCAATTGGGGTACAACCCTTTTTTGTGATCCTCTGACATGCGATTGAGCTTCAGCTTCTCCTTTTGACTTTCGCACTGTCTCCTTGCATCAACAATGACCCGGCAGAGATCATCATCATCGGGCACATCGTCTGGTTCCTGATCTTGATCTTCATCAGCTTCCCCAGTTGTAGCATCACCGTATTCAGGGGGCACATAGTTGTCATCGTCCTCTTCTTCTTCGTTGTCTTCCATCATAACCCCTATTTCTCCGTGCCTCATCCAAACATTATAGTGTGGCATGAAACCCTTATAAAGCAGGTGGGTGTGAAGGATTTTCCGGTCAGAGTAAGACTTTGTATTCCCACAATTAGGGCATGGACAGCACATAAAACCATTCTGCTTGTTTGCCTCAGCCACTTCAAGAAAATTATGCAGGCCCTTAATGTACTCAGAGGTGTGTCTGTCACCATACATCCATTGCCTGTTCATCTGCGTGCATTATATATAATTACGTGTGTCAAAAGTAAGAAAATTAGACAAGTATCTATCTAAAGTAAGAATTTTTTTTCTTTCAGAAAGAAGATAAGAACAAGAGGCTCACCACAGTGGTGTCGGCGACGAGATCGGTGCGGGCGATCGACGGCGGTGAAGACGGGGACGGGACTTGACAGACCGCTAAACCTAGACAAATCTCGGGAAAAATGAAGCTCGGAGGTCGATTTTCGAGAGGAGAAAGCTTAACTAGTGTGGCTCGGGAATTTCATCGAATACCTCATGTGCATAGGAGGTGAGCTAGAGCACCCAAATGCCCTCCCCTCGCCGGCCAGAAAAAACAGAGCACTGTGGAGTGTTCTGCTGCGGCGATGGGGTATATATAGGCAACTCATTTGTCCTGGTCCGTGGCTGGAACCGGGACTAAAGCCCCGCCTTCTGTCCCGGTTCGAGCCACGAATCGGGACCAATGGATGTGGGCCAGGAGCGAGGCCCATTGGTCCCGGTTCGTGCCAGGAACCGGGACAAATGGGTCCAGACGAACCAGGACCAATACCCACGAGGCCTCGGCCGGCCACCTGGGCTCACGAACCGGGACATATGCCGCCCATGGGTCCCGGTTCGTGACTGAACCGGGACTAATGGGCTGGCCAGGCCCAAACCAAAGCCCTATTTTCTACTAGTGGCGGACGCCGATCTGACCGATTGGAGGTATATCACGTAACCATTTCCCTATACGCATACTTGTTAATTAAGTACTCCAATTTACATGATGCATACCTTACATTGTTCAACCTTTTGATGCAAAATAAAATAAAAACCCTAGGCCTGTTTTTTGAAACAAGTATCCTAGACCTTTGTTATCATGTCGTCTACAAAGTATACTTATGGTAGAAGAAGTAAAGGAAAGGGAACAACGTGTGGTGGTAGAATCGCAGACAGGAGCTATTGATTTCTTTTGTCAACAGTAATATTGGATCATTTGCCTCATTGGTGCTTCGACGAACCCAAATGATGATTGATGAGTTGGGTCTTGGGGATACATATATCTTGCCAAAGGAAGAGGAACCAACTAATGGGAATTGGGAATGTTAAGAAGAAGGAAATATTGACATAAACATCGGCAATAACAATATATACATTTTTCTGCGGGAAAACAGTGTATACATCAGTGATAAGACTGGTAACATTGTATCCATAGATTTTGCTTATTATTGTTATGACATTTATACTAGGGGGCCCCAAGTTTTGGGTGCGCCCCGTGCCCCTGGAATTTCAGGACCGGCCCTGTGCGTAATTCAAACATCTCTCGAGACCAACATAATTCGTTCCTACCCAAGTTATGTGATTTGATGATCGACAAATACCAAGGTTGGAGAGATTATTAATTATGCATATGTTGGAGGGTTCTGTTTTTCATATAACAACAATTTATTTTTTATTCTCGTTGAAATAGCAAATTCACATGAACTCTGACAGTCTCTACTGGGCTGTCATGACTCAGCCGTAAAACCAATTTTTCAGCAAACCCAAAGTGCAGAAGGAAACCCACAAGAAAGAAAGAAGAAAAAAATCAAATCTCTGCAACATCAAAAGAAAATTCTTTCTAGTGCTCGGCTGAGGCACTAGAACTAACTTTGTGCAGCTCACTGAAATAACACTTCAGTTCTTAGTGCTCGGGTAAGGTACCCAAAGCACATGTAGCAAACAGGCTGGCTCACATATGAACAAACATCATTCGGACCAGCTGGTCATTGACATTTTCATAGTATAAAAAGGACATATAAAATCTTGCTGTGCTAAATGGGAAATGGGAAAACGAGTTTGAACAGTAACTGGAAACGGGCTGAGATACACTTGGCCTCGGGCATAACCAAGGAATGCAAAAACCATGAAGCAAGAAAATAAAGTTCAGACCCATCATAATGCTGAAATTAAAGATCTCTCGAGACCAACATAACTTTTACCTAATAAAGTTATGAGATTCTACAATGACAACTACCAAAGGATGGACAGATTCTTGCAAGTCTTTGCAATAACAGAATCTTCTTCGAATAAAATATAGCAGTAATGTAACACGATAATCATCATCACCGACGCAGAGACAACATGCTGGGGATAACCCACATAGGTCGCACCCTTGGGCCGCAGTCCATGGTAACAAACACATTTGACGTGAGTTCGGAGCCATCTCTCCGCCATTGCTTGCCCAACTCAAGTGTAATCCAATGTTTAGACGTCCTGTAATAGCAGTATATGCAGTTGCTCCTCCCTCCCCATTTCTCTGGATTAATGCAAGACAATGCCTGACTTCTTGGATCCCTGCTGATGAATATCGCCCAATTCTCCAACTTCTCCATCTTTAGCCATAATCCAGGCTCAGTCGATAGGTCAAGGCGGAAGACTTCGAAGGTTCTCCCCATTATTCCAGCAGTTCTTCGAAAGCCAACCAAGAGAAGCATATCACCACATGCCACTAACCATGCGTCTAAAAAACGCCGTTCCCTGATCATGCTTGACTCCATAACTAGGAGTTCTTGTATTCTTATCTGGGGTGTCAAGTCCACTTTGAAGAGCCTGCGATCAGAGTCCATGCCAAACACTTTCCCTTGGAAGATCACGATTTGCTTGATTGTTCCACGATAAAGAGAATGTCCCACCCAAGATTGGCTTCCAACACGCCAAAACAGATTTTGTGATCCGGCTTCGATAATGAGATGTGAGTTAGGTGATGAGAGAGGAGCTGTGAGCGCACCGTAGATGAGCCCAGTGCTTTCCAAGACCGGCAGTTGTGGAGATGAGACACTAAAGCGTGTGAACACATCAAAAACGACACATGATTTATTGCTGGAAAAAATAAGATGACCGTAGGAAGCCCCACTGAAGCCGAACCATTCTCTAGGACTTGGTGAGGCATTATTTCCACAAGACCACCATAATATTGGAATCTCAAAGTACTTGTAGGTGGTGTCTTGATTGGCTATATCAGTGACATGACATGAGCATGTGGGCACCATGAACTTTTTTAAGGGGCCTGGATGTGGAGAGTGCAAAGAGAAATCAGGTTGGAGAAGGAGAGGTGGGAATGATGCTGCCAAGGTATATTTGCATGAACATGAAGAAAACACGGCACGCCAAGAACGGCAAGTGGCTTCAAAGGCAAGAAGATTATGGAAGGAGCTGAGTCGAGCAATGATAGAGTCTAGCAGGCCATCCGGAAGGTCTGCCCAGCCTCGGAATCTGTTGGACATGGCAGAGGCACGGATATAGCAGCACTTGCTCTTGCAAATAATTGCAATCCTCTTCTGCAACAGATAGAAGACACACATTAAAAGTATACAACGAGCAACACGCAGAGGGAGTAGTTGTAAGCAGAGAGATGCACTAAATATAAAAGCAACAGATATAAATCAGTAAGAAAATAAAATAAAAAATGTCTAGTGCATGCATGGATCCAGACGAGCTAGTTGTAAGCAGAAAGAGATGCACTAGATTAGAAAATACAGTACTAAACTACAGTGGGTCAGTAAACCAGCAAGATATCGATAACATTGGCTCGGCGCGGACTATTTATCAACAAAAAGTAAAAACCAGATGCAACATTATTTCTGAGAAAGAGGCCTCCGGCATAAACCATAGAAGAGCGTGGCAATCGGAGCCTCGCCGCAAATTAAGTCCCCCGCCCACGACAGTGCAAAATTTGCAATCCGATCAAAAACAAGTGGAATTAGATATAGGGTATTTTCTTGGGAATTACATAATGCTCTACAACACGAGAATGTATCGACATAATTAAGCGGGATTACTGTATATATTGGTATTCTCTTGGCTTCCAGATCTGGCTACCCAGCAGCAAGTCACCAAGGAATTGAGAACTTCTGATCGTCAAATCCTAACCTAGGGTTCTTGCGGGAGGGTATCCATAGTTCTTCTGGCAGGTAAGAGCATCTCCAATAGCTTGTCTATATGGATGTCTATACTCGTTTTCCATGACGTGAGCCCAAAACAGGCGTCCAACAACTTGTCTATATGGTTGTCCTATACACATCCTCTAAATCGACCTCGACAATGTCCACGACTGGACATTTTGAAGGAGTTGTCTAAACTCAGCTGTAGTCATGATTTCTTCCTCTCCCCAGCAATGGCCCACCTGTCATGGTCCCTGTATATAGACATTCTGATGCAAAACTGGACGTGTATATAAGGAAATCTTTTTAGACCATTGTCTATATGAATATATAGACATCCAAATATACACATGCTATTGGAGATGCTCTAAGGAACCCCAAGCCTGAGCTACTGGCAGGGACGGGGAGGAGAATGAAAAAGGATGAAGCTGAGATATGGAGCGTGTGGACATACCTGAAGGCGAGTCGACGGCGATCATATGGTGGCGGCCTCCGGCTCCCGTTCCGGTAGGTATACCAATCTTTTTTTTGAGAGAGAGAACGGTATGTATACCAATCGGCAGCATCAACCCGCCAAGTGGGCCAGACCGTGTACGGGCCGGACATCTTTCTATGAGTTGGCTGGGCTGGGCCGTCGTTGCGCCCAATCCCTTCTCGTCTCTCTCCAGTCTTGCGGCTACTGATTCTAACCATTGAATGCCTAAAAAAAAAGATTCTAACCATTGAGAGAAAATCGTGAAAATCCATGCTCAAAGTTTATACAATGAACATCAGTCATAAATGTGGGTGTTGTGAGTGTGTTCATACAATGAACATCACTGTTTCAAAGTTCAAACTCATTTTTGTACATTTTTTTTATCTCTCTCTCATAAAATTTTCATATAGCAGCAAGGGATTTTAGATGAAGTGGTCAATGCATATGTGTTTAACTTGTCCTAGCTAACTCCTTTCATTTGATGATTTAGCTACTAAACTCTTCCATGCATTTGTGGCCTTCCTTTATTTATGTGTTATGTCTAGGTTCGCGCACTTGGCGTTTTTTCTTCTAGGGGTCATCAGTGTGCTCTCTCTCCCCCTTAATTGCTTTCCCACGTCTTTTTTTTTTGCTTATGTGGCAAGCTTAGCACATATACACCATGGAGCACTGTGAAAGGCCTAATGGCATGACAAAGAGGTGGCTCCCACAAAAGAAGAAATTGGTCAAAGGAGACGACAACAAAGTGAAGACCTGACTGCAATCATTAGTGCCACAACCACAATTCCACAAAACTTAGTGACAGTCTGTGAATATCGAATTCGGATAATTGCACATATCAGTTTTTCCTAGAAAACTCTATAGGAGTTTACCAAAGCAAAAATCTGGAGTGTGTTCCAGAATATAGCAAAACTATGTAGTTACATGTCAGAGTAAATTGTTCAAAACCACCACATTTGTGGTTAGGGTATTCCTTTACCACCGCTTTTGCCAAAAATCTCAAATCACCACCACTTCTGCAACAAATGAGTAACAAATTCCTTTGATTAAAAAATGAACCGCAACTAATCATAAAACTGACCAGTTGAACCCACATGTCGAGCCAACGTGGCATAACCATGTGAACAATACACAATCAAGTCCTTGTAACTTTTAAAAAGAGAGCAATCGAGCCGCCGCTGCTGCTGCCGCCTGCCGCTGCTATTGGCTGTCGCTCTTGCTGGCAGCTTCACTGCTTCTGCTCCACTACTGGTCGTTGTTGCTACTGGCCGCGGCGGGGGCTCCCCATGGCCATGGCGCCGGGAGCAGGAGGGGCGGCAGGGGTTCCCGATGGACATGGCGCGTAGCGGCGGGGGCTCCCCATGGACATGGCGCGCGACCGCGGGTGCTGCCCATGGCGGCTGGGGATCCCGATGGACATGGCGTGCAGCAGCAGGGGCTCCCCATGGACATGGCGCGTGACGACGGGTGCTACCAATGGCTGCTAGGAGCGGGAGGGCCGGAGGCGGCTGAGGCTCCCGATGGCCATGTAACGCAGTGGCAGTGGCTCCCATGGACATGGCGTGCGACAGCGGGTGCTGTCCATGGCGGCTGGGAGCGGGAGCGTGGCTGGGGCTCCCGATGGACATGGCACGCAACGGCAGGGGCTCCACATAGACATGGCGCGCGACAGCTAGTGCTGCCCATGGTGACTGGGAGCAGGAGGGGCCGCGGGGGTGGGGGCGGGCCGATCGGGCAGGAGGAAGAAGAAGAAGGGAAAAAAGATGGAGCTGACATGTGGGGTCCACTCCAGCTCAACATCTTATCCACATACACATGCCATGTCACCCTGATGTGTGGGTCTGTGAAGTCAGTTTTGTGGTTAGACATGGCTCAGATCTAAATTAGTGCGATTTGTTACTCACTTGCCATGGAAGTGGTGACAATTTGTGACTTTTAGCAAAAACGATGGTTAAAGAGTACCCTAGCCACGAATGTGGTGGTTTGAGCAATTTGCTCTTACATGTCTGAATTAGAATTTGAGTGCGAGTTCTTGAAGGCTAGCTTTGGCTCTGGTAGGTAGCCCTCCTCACCCTGTAACCATATGGTGTCTTTGTATGTAGTTTCTGAAAGCTACATGTACTCAAGTTCACCAAACAACGACATTAAGTTATACAGGAAATGCAGTTTCATTTCTGATACCTCCTAACCCTAGATTGAACCAGCTTTGATGGTCCTATTGCACAAATATGAAAAACAAAACGTTGTGAGACATCACCCGGTGGACGTGTATATGGATGCGGATGCTATGTGTTGCCTTTTATGGTGCTCCCTCCAACCGGTTGATATCTTCCTGCTGACATCGCCATTCACTGCCTCCCCATGTGCACTACAATTTTCCGACAGCCGATGAAGGCCGTCACTGTCAATCCAAATGCACTTATATATATATATAACTGGAGGAGAAGTGCAGTTTGCTCTTTAATCCAACCATATAGTGATGTGAGTGAACAAGCAATTAAACACGCTTCATGTGCAAGCTGCGCTAGAGTCTAGTCATTGGGTTGTTTGATGCCTGTAGTACATTTTGAACTAACTACTCACATGTTGTGGGCCTGGGGATCCATGCTCTAGCATTTTGAACTAACTCAAATTGGATGGATCACTTGTCAGGGAAGTGCATGCCGGTGCTGTAGTTTGTAACGCTCGAGCCGTTGTTCCGTTATCTTCTTGATGCAGGACTCAACATTTTGAACTGGATGTAATTTTTGCTGCTTCTGGTGTTCTTTGTAGTACATTGATGTTTGATGAGTAAATTGAAAGTTTTCTCGAAAAAAAACAATGGCAGATGGATGATGCCTAAGATTTTCCCTTCGTGTGGGCGACTCAAGAGAACAGGAACATGGTTTTCGGTGCTTCCCGTCTCCGCGGCCGCCGGTCCGCCTCATCTCTTGTGGACTTAAGACCACGAAGGCATGGTGGACCCTGGCCCTTGCCAACCGGAGGACTCCTTTTTTAGGTTTTCTTAAAGTTTCTTTTGGATTTGGGTCCTGTTCAGATAGGCGAAGCGGCAGTGGCTCCATGAAGATGTATAAGTTCTTCCCGCCCAGCCCCATCTTGGTGGTGCGTCTAGCATCATCGGAGGGTGTGTGGAGGTGTGTCGCCGACAGATCATGATAGTTCTGGCTGGATTTGGTCCCCGCTCGTCTACGGTCATGTGTCTTCATGTTGGATCCTTTCGACCTATGCTTCTCTTCATCGGCAATAGTTGTTGTTCTGGTGTGCTGGTCCGGTGGGGTCTTAGCACGATGACTTCCCGACTATCTACTACAACAAGGTTTGACCGGCTCGCTCTAGTGTTGTAGTCGTCGCTAGATAGTCTACGAATCTGGATGTAAGTTTTACTTCTAGTGTTCTTTGTACTACGTTGACAATTGATGAATAGAAGATTGGGAAGAGGGGAGGTGGCCGATGACCATCGATAGACACATATCACTATGGACTAGATGAGAGCTTTTCCAGGGATCCCATTTTTTCTATGACCCACCCCATTAGTGGGCCCCATAGTGAATGGAAGAGTCAAATTAGTCTCCTCTTTGTTGCTAATGGCATAACAAAGAGGTGGGTGCCACAAAGGAAGAAATTGGTCAAAGGAGACGACAACAAGACCTGACCGCAATCATTAGTGGCACAACCACAATTCCATAATATTTAGAGACAGCTTTCGCATATTGAATCCGAATAATTGCACGTACCTAATTTTTCCTAGAAAAATCTATAGGAGTTTACCACAGAAAAAATCTGGAGTTTGTTCCAGAGTATATTATATCAAAATTGTATAATTACATGTCTGAATTAGAATTTGAGTGTGGATTCTTGCAGGCTAGCTTTGGCTCTGGTAGGCTGCGCTCCACGGGTTCAGATCCTCTGCAGTACTATGCAGTGATGTAGTGCGGATGACATATGGGCCGATTCCACACGATGCGCTACAGCAGACGATTCTAACCCGCGCTCCACACCATCTTTATGTTTCCCTATAACCGTCTGTTGTCTTTTATGCAGTTTTACAAGCTATTCACGTACTATTGTTCAGGAAACAGAGACATTTAAGTCAAATGGGACATGCACTTCTATTTCCGATACCTCCTAACCCTAGACCGAACTGACTTTGGTGGTCTTATTACACAAATATGAAAAACACAAACGTTGTGAGGCATCATCCAGTGGACGTGTATATGGATACTGCTCTGTGTTGCCTTTTATGGTGCTCCCTCCAACCGGTTGATATCTTCTCCGGACGCTGCCATCGCCATTCACTGACTCCCCATGTGCACTATAATTTTCCATGTAGGGACAAGTGAAGTTCACTCTTAAATCCAACCATATTGGGATGTTTGATGCATGTAGTACATTTTGAACACTCTTCATCTGCAAGCTGCGCTTGAGTCTAGTCGTTGGGTTGTTTGATGCATGTAGTACATTTTGAACTAACTTCTTACATTTTGTGGGCCTGGGGATCCATGCTCTTCCATTTTGAACTAACTCAAATTGGATGGATCACATGTCAGGGAAGTGCATGACGGTGCTTTAGTTCGTAACGCTCACGCCGTTGTCCTATTATCTGCCTGTTGCAGGACTGAACACCTGTTCTGATCCTCAAGAAGCTTAGGCAGCTGCTGTTCTGCTGGACCTTCAGCACTGATCTACGAGGAGCTTAGAATAGCTAAGCAAAGAAACCAGGGCCAATGTGTCCCATCAGCCATCCTGGTAGCTTTACCAATTTCAGCATGCTCCACGCAGTCGTCAAGAGCAGCTTCAGGCTGGCTCTTCATGGCCTTTGTTGTCTTCTGTTCATCCAACAATCATTAACCATGCATGTTCTGCTTGAAAAATTGCATAACCTCATGCACAATCGCATGTTTGTATAACAGTCGTGTATCATGCATAAGCATCCAACTTCTGCTATGAGAAATACAACATCATCCAGTACTGTACCCAATGTCAGCATATCACTGATCAACTGTAAAGAAACTTGGTCAAAAAGCAGAAGGTAGTAAGTCATTCACATAGGGTAATGATTAAAACTGCCATATTGATAAATACATAACAAGATTGCCAAGCTAATCCAAGGGTAGGTAATCCCCGAAGTCGTCAAAAGAACCATGTAGCCAAGTTTAGTATTACAGCTTAGGAAAATCCATCCAGTAACTACAACTAGAGATAATTGGGTATCTAGAGCTGCAACTAACGTAAAGGGCCAATGTCTCGGACTGGAGAATGGGTGTGACCGTCGGCTCAGCTGGTTTCTATTTTTTTTCCTGCAGAAAGACTATGAGTTTTGTCCCTCCAAAACAGGATTGCAATCGGCCACCGTAAGCCGACATACAATCCGGGGGTTGACGTAACCAACAAACTATATGACCCTCTGTTCTACCAAACTGTGCCAAGCATTCGGCAACCCTGGTCTGGCGTATATATGGAGCTAACAATGTGATCTGGCTCAGCCGGCTTCTCGGTCGAAGTCGTCATCATCGGACATTCACATTGTTGACGCCATACTCTTCCTAGATGTCATAGGTGGGCTTGCCTATGGACTATTAATCATATATCACAAGGAGATCTTGATTGGAAACGAGAAACAACTCTTCTACACGGAGAAAAAGAGGGGTTCCAAAAAAATTTAAACAAAGCCACAGAAAGGTTCTATTTGATGGAAAGCTTCTTCTATCTTGCATCGTTGAGTAGACAAAATATGGATGACAGTTGTGAGTGGATGGAAAGCTTCATCTACGGTCATGTGGATACAGGTTGAATCCTTTCAATATACGCTTCTCTTCATCGGCGCCAATTGTTATTCTGGTGTGCAGGTCCGGCATGGCCTTAGCACGATGACTTCCCGACTGTCTACTGCAACAAAGTTTGACTGGGTCCGAAGAGGAGGGCATTCATGGCGGTGGGCCTTCGGCTCGCTCCAGTGTTTGTAGTCGTCGCTAGGTGGTCTTCGGATCTGGATGTATGTTTTACTTCTGGTGTTCGTTGTACTAACTTGACAGTTCGATGAATAGATCGTAATTTTTTTCCCCGCAAAAAGAGTAGCGGAAGAGGCGGGGGCGGGGGGGGGGTGGCCGCGGACCGACGATAGACACATCTCTCGATGGACTGGATGAGAGTTTTTCTATGGATCCCATTTTTTCTATGACCCACCCCCCATTAGTTGGCCCCCATAGTGAATGGAAGAGTCAAATTAGTCTCCTCTTTGTTGCTAATGGCATGACAAATACTCCCTCCGTTCCAAAATAGATGACTCAACTTTGTACTAACCTTAGTACGAAGTTAGTACAAAGTTGGGTCATCTATTTTGGAACCAAGGGAGTAGGTGGGTCCCATAAAGAAAGAAATTGGTCAAAGGAGACGTCAACGGCGAAGACTTGACCGCAATCATTAGTGGCACAGGCAGAATTCCATACAATTTAGGGAGCCTTCGAGTGTAGAATCTGGATAGTTGCACGTACCTAAATTTTCCTTCAAAAATCTATAGTAGTTTACTAAAGCAAAAAAATTGAAGTGTTTCCAGAATATAGTGTATCAAAATTGTATAATTACATGTCCAAATTATAATTTGTGCCGGAGTTCTTGAAGGCTAGCTTCGGTTCTGGTAGGCTGCGCTCCTCACCATCTTTATGGTTCCCTGTACTGTAACCATCTGTTGTCTCTGTATGCGGTTTCAGAAGCTATTCCTGTACTTATGTTCCTGATGGAGCGACATGCAAGTCATGCAGGAAATGCACTTTTATTTCCAATACCTCCTAACCCTAGGTCGAACCGGCTTTGGTGGTCTTATTGAACAAATATGAAAAAAAAAAGATAACATTCTGAGACATCACCCGGTGGACATGTATATGGATGCAGATACTCTTTGTTGCCTTTTATGGTGCTCCCTCCAACCGGTTGATATCTTCACGCTGCCATCGCCGTTCACTGCCTCCCCATGTGCACTGCAAAATTCCATCGGCCAATGTAGGCCGTCACTGTCCATCCAAATGCACTTGTATATAATTGAGGAGAGGTGCAGTTCGCTCTTGAATCCAACCATATAGGGATGTAAGTAAACACGCAACTAAACTTCATGTGCAAGCTGCGCTTGAGTCTAGTCATTGGGTTGTTTGATGCCTGTAGTACATTTTGAACTAAACTTCTCACATTTTGTGGGCCTGGGGATCCATGCTCTTCCATTTTGAACTAACTCAAATTGGTGGATAACAGGTCAGGGAAGTGCATGCCGGTGCTGTAGTTCGTAACGCTCAAGCCGTTGTCCTCCTGCTATGTGCTTGCTGCAGCTATGTGTTTGCTGCAGGACTGAACACATTTCTAATCGGGAAGAAGCTGCGGTTCTGCCCGGCCTTTAACACTGATCTATGGAGCTGAGAATAGCTAATAAGCGAAGAAACCAGGGACCAGCAGTGGTGACGCCTCCAAGATCAAGGCAAGAGCACGGAGAAAGGATGGGGCCTAAACCTCGGTGAGCTAGCCAGGATCTGCAAGGGTGGGTGCATCATCCGCGCCAGCTTCCTGGACCGCATCAAGAAGGCCTACGACAGGAACGGTGAGCTCGCCAACCTCCTCATCGACCCTGAGTTCGCGCAGGAGATCATGGATAGGCCAGCTGCGTGGAGGAGGGTCGTCTGCCTCGCCATCAACAATGGCGTCAGCACCCCCAGCATGTCCGCAATTCTGGCCTACTTCGACTCCTACCGGAGGGACATGCTTCCAGCGAACCTCGTCCAGGCCCAGAGGGACTACTTCGGGGCGCACACCTACGAGACGGTCGACATGCCCGGCTCATTCCACACCGAGTGGTACAAGATCGCCAACTCAAAGATCTAAGCTGCTGCTGCTGCTGTTGCTCTACCAAGAGACGGCCCGTCAGGTTTCGTCTTCTCGGTCCTGCTTTCTCAAGTTTGCTTTATGAGCAGAACCACTGCATGTTGCTTGTTTTTTGTGTCATATGATTCTCAGGAAATTCTGTTGCTATCTCTTGTGTCTATGGTAGTATGTGAAGATCTAAGCTGCTGCTGCTCTGCTGAGCAGACGACCCAGCACGGGCTCATCTCCTCGGCATCTTTGGTTGCTGCCAGTCACGAGTCCTTTTCCTGTAGGGGAGCAATTGTCGTTTAATTTTTATTAATTGAGTAATGAGTCCTGTATTTAATTTCTACAACTACAAGGAGATCACATATATACTCTCCAGTCTCCACTACTTCCATGTGATTTCAACCCTGGAGGGAAGACATTGTTATTCGTCGGATCTCCCCCGATGATTATTCTGAATTAGTTTGAATAAAATGTGTTTTTACCAACCTGTGTTTGATAGCCAGTGATCCTGCTGTCTCAAGGCTGCTTTATGAGCAGAGCCGCTGCCTGTTGCTTGTTTGTTGTGTCCTATGATTCTGTTTCTATCTCTTGTGTCTATGGTATGTGACAAGTCCTTTTTTGTTTGGAAGATAAGTCATGTTTGCCTACCCTGTATCTTTTTTTCTTTTGTACTGGATCATGTACAGTACTACAATTCTTGTGTTACATAGTCAAGTTGTGACACACACTGTCAAAAGAAAGTTCCAACTATGAGCATAAGTAATCATGAAAGGGTTGGTAGTACTAGCCTCCATGTAGTTCAAAGATCAAACCTATGGTAGAGAAAACGTGTTTTACCGACAAGAACAGAGTCCAAGTTCTGTAGGAACTTTGTTCGAAACCGGCTCATTTCGACAAAATATTACCGTACTTCGCGCCATCAAGTTTCATCTGAGATCGACCGATTTATATTCGGAAGTAACTTCCACCCATCATCGCTGGAGTGTATACATGATGAACTCAACTGTCCTTGATTGTCAATCATCGGCACTCAGTCGGATCGGGCCGTCTCCTGGTGTGTGTCGGGCAAAGACAACTCTTCTTTGGAGTACACAAACCGAGCACGAAGGCGTATTTTGCATGATGGAGAAGCTGCGGAGGTGGTTTGCTACTCTGCTTCCTCTCTCGGATTGTTTCCTTCTTGACTGGCGCGCAGCAATCCAACCTTGGCGTGGTCTACCTGCAGAGAAGATGGGTGCCAAAAAATGAAACAAAAGAGCAACATTTTAATTTTGATAGGATCATGGAAAGCTTTTTTGCGATTCCATGGTTTGGCGAAGACAATATGCACAACATAAACTCACTCAAGGGCATGTCACCTTGCCGGTGAATGCACCATATCTTAACTCAAATGAAGTGACAGAGAAAAAAAATAAGAACAATCAGTGAATTTTAAGGAAGAAAATAAACCAAGGTTCCAGCCCAATAAAAAAACTAAGGTCCTAAATATCGTAAGTCGGCACATAGTAAAGCATTATATTATTCCTAAATGCTGTTCGAGACCTTTCATCGACATATCATGCAACGTTTTGCTTGATATATTCCGGTTCATGTCATCTTGAATGATATAGTTTCACCAAAAATATGAAATTAATGCCTAATTTTAATAGGAATGCATTTATACGATCTCCAGGTGTATTCCAGATTGTACGACCATCACAAGGCCACATTACTGCAATGGTAAAGAAAAAAGGTCTAACCATGCAGGTCAAGCATCCTAAAAAAATGGGCACGCCAACCACATTGCACGTACTTGGGCTTCGCTTCATGGTTACTGCATGGTATCATGCTGAACTTCAAAGAAGAAGGACGATAGTGAAACAATATCATCCAGATCTTCACATAGTATCAATGCAAAATTATACAGATCCAACAACTACCAACCATGAACATCATGATGTTTTGTGTGTGTGCCTATATATACCGACCCATCATGACTCCAGCAAGCATCCACTTCTACTAGTTGGAACACCCTTTCATCACATTCAAATTTGACAAACTGAGAAAAAAATAGGAACTGGGCCTGAGAGATAGTAGATGGACAAAATAGAATGTGAAGATGGATCAGGGAATAAGAGACACCGGGAAAAGTGGGAGCGTCTCTATGTGGACTACGCATCTTGTTGGTTCTCGAATGGTGAATATGAAAACTTTGTCAAGACGGCCCACAACGAATTCGAGTATGGTGACATACGAGTTCAAGTATGTTGCACAACTCACAAACAACAATCACCTCTGTTACTTTGTGGGTTGAAGGACGAGCGTGTTGTGGCTTCTAAGATCGATCGATTTACAGTAAAATTGTGTGACATGGTTTGAACGTGACCAAAAATCTGGGATGTTCTTCTTTCACCAAGTACCTTTGATGGTCTCTATGTAGTTTATGCAGTGATCAGGACTATGGTAAAGAAAAAAAAAGTGCATTCGACCCAGTCTGAGTTCCAAGTTTCATAAAAATCTGCTCCAAATCGGGTCTGAGTTCCAAGTTTCATTAAAATCTGCTCCAAATCGACCAGTACCTCTGCTCCAAACTGTTTAAATCTTGTCTACTCCCAACATGTTTCAAGCACGACTGAAGTGTCACCATAATAGACATCCCCAAGCTGGTATCATGTTTAAACTGCTAGCAGGATGTTTGTTGGGGGTTTAGAGAGTATGCAAGAAACTACAAAAATTAGGAGACAAAATAGAAAGTAGATGTATCGGCCCCTTAGTGCAAGATTGCTTTGTGGGTTTGTTCCTGAATCGGGAACCAATCTTTCTGCGAACTGAAAGTGCAGCTGTATCAAGTTCAAAGCCATCATGCTGAAATGCTGCATCCATGGCCACATGCAAATAGGAGCCTCATCTGGCGATCCCGTTCCGCCTTCTCCCGCTCGGCTGGTTCCATTACCGGGGAAGGTGGGGGTGGCAGGAAAGGCAGCGGAAGGTGCGTCCCCGGTGGATTTCGAGGGATTTGTTCGGCGTTTGTCTTCGGTGGATCCAGTTGGATCTAAGCTTCATTCATCTATATTTTTGTGTTTACATGTTGGATCCTTACAATCTACGCTTCTCATCATCGGCGACAGTTGTTGTTCTGGTGTGCGGGTCCTGTGGGGCCTTAGCATGAGGACATCCCGGTTGTCTACTATACAACAAGGTTTGTCCGGCTCCGGGAAGGGAGGGGCAATGACAGTGGCACGTCTTCGGCTCGCTCCAGTGCTTGTAGTCGTTGTTACGTGGTCTACAAACCTGGATGTAATTTTTGTTGCTTCTGGTGTTCTTTGTAGTACATTGATGTTTGATGAATATATTGAAAGTTCTCTCGCCAAAAAGGAGGGGAAGGGGATGATGCCTAAGTTTTGCCCTTCGTGTGGGCGACTCAAGCGAACAGGAGTAGGGTTTCCACTACCTCCCATCTTCGCAGTCGACGTCCACCACACTCTTGTGGACTTAAGGCCTTGGAGGCATGGTGGATCCCAGCCCTTGCCACCAGGAGGTCTCCGTTTTTAGTTTCTTTTTAAGTTTGTTTAGGGTTTGGGTCATGTTCAGAAAGTTGAGGCGGTGGTGGATTCGTGAAGATGGTACAAGGTTCTCCCCGCCCAGCCCACATCCCGGCGATGTGTCTAGCATCATCGGAGGAAGTGTGGAGGTGTGTCGCCGACGGATCTCATGATTTGGCTGGATTTGGACTCTGCTCATCTACGATCATGTATCTACAGGTTGGATCCTTTCGATATACGCTTCTCTTCATCGGCGACAGTTATTGTTCTGGTGCACTAGTCCGGTGGGATCTTAGCACGATGACTTCTCAACTGTCTACTACAATAAGGTTTTACTGAATCCGACGAGGGAGGGGTATGATGGCGATGCGCCTTTGGCTCGCTCAAGTGTTTGTAGTCATCGCTAGGTGGTCTTCCGATCTAGATGTAAGTTTTACTTTTGATGTTCTTTGTACTACCTTGAAGTTGATGAATAGATAGAAAAAACCCGCAAAAAGAAAAAAAAACAGAAGGTGGGGAAGAGGACTGGGGATAAACACATATTGCGATGGACTGGATGGGAGTTTTTCCAGGGATCCCATTTTTTCGATGACCCACCCCAATAGTGGGCCCCCATAATGAATGGAAGAGTCGAGTTAGTCTCCTCTGTGTTGCTAATGGCATGACAAAGAGGCGGGTCCCTCAAAGGAAGAATTTATTTTTGCGAGGACTCAAAGGAAGAAATTGGTCAAAGGAGACGACAACAAGGTGAAGACCTAACCACAATCGTTAGCGGCATAGCCAGAACTCCATAAAAGTTAGTGACAACCTTGGAATATAGAATCCGGATAGTTGCACGTACCTAATTTTTCCTACAAAAATCTATAGGAGTTTACCAAAGCAAAAAATCTGGAGTGTCTTCCAGAATACATTGCATCATAATTGTACAATTACATGTCTGGATTAGAATTTGAGTGCCATGTTTTCATGGCTAGCTTCTGCTCTGGTTTCCCTATAACCGCCTGTTGTCTTTGTATGCGCTTTCAGAAGCTATTCACGTACTAGTGTTCAGGGCAAAATGACATGTAAGTCATACATGAAATGCACTTTTATTTCCGATACCTCCTAACCCTAGATCGAACTGGATTTGGTCGTCTTAGACACAAATATGCAAGAAAAAATAAAGGTTGTGAGACATCACCCGGTGGACGTGTATATGGATGCAGATGCTCTTTGTTGCCTTTTATGGTGCACCTCCCGACCGGTTGATATCTCGTACAGGACGCTGCCATCGCCATTCACTGCCTCCCCATGTGCGCTGCAAATTTCAGTCAGTCGATGTAGGCTGTCGCTGTCCATCCAAATGCACTTTATATAACTCGAAGAGAACTGCTCTTCACCCTTGAATCTTACCATATAGCAATGTAAGAGCAACTACAGCCCGAACACCATAATCCCCCCAAACATCCGGATGGCGCCCAGCCTGTGACCGAACAAAAAAAGTGCAACCGGACGTTTCATGTCTGGCCCAAACGTCCGGATTGACCGGCACTCCCCATATCCGGCCTATATTTGGGGCGGATATGGGGAGGTCCAGACGCGCCCGGGCACTCCCGTCATGTCGGCTCTGTCAAGGCGGACCCATCCTAAACCAGAATCAAATTGACTAGTTCTCCACATCAGCCAAACTCCTCCCGTCTCCCTCCTCCATTTCTCCCGCCGTCGTGCAGCCGCCCACCCCCTCCTTGCTAGTCGTCCTCACCCGCCTTCGCTGATGTCATCGCCAACGGTCATGTCTGCCTCCATGTGCGCGGATGATGCCTCGATGGAATCAGTCGGGGTCCCCGGCTGGCTTTGGATCCTTGCAAGGCGGAGAACCTTGCCGAAGGAGCACCGCCAAAGGCAGCACGGACGTGAGGCAGAGGAAAAGATAGCGATGGCGAAGGCAGCTGCAGACACGGCCTTGGTGGCGGCAAAGGCCACTCCTGAGGACATGGACACAACGCTCTCCAATCCGTCAGTCATGGCCACGGAGACAATGAATGTTTGGTGGTTGCCCGACTCCATCACACCCTCCTAGTGGAAGGGCATCCCGGATTTGAGCTTCAATCAGGCCGTCCCCAACGAGGACATGATGGCGGACTCGCCAGAGCTCGAAGTACGTCGGGCGTCCTCGAGCAATGCCGTTGCCAGTCATGCCCACTTCATGTTCGACGGAATGCCCGACCAAGACTCGATATAAATTTTGACCCTTCCACATTTTTATCCATAGTTTCTTTTGTTGTACAGATCATCAGATCGTATTAGTTGGACCGTAGTTAAATTGCGATGCATATTGTACGAATAAATATTGCATGACATGATAAATCATGGTCAAGTGTCTTTGTGTTTTACTATGGAGGATACCAAATCCTCGGTGTTCGAAGTTGGGAAAACATCACACACTAATAATAATAATAATAATAATAATAATAATAATAATAATAATAATAATAATAATAATAATAATAATAATAACAATAATAATAATAATAACTGCAAAATTTATGGAACCGAGCATTCACACAATTTAAAGATGTTTTGTTGTGTGAAAGTTGATGCAACACTAGCATGGATCCGATTTATGGAACCGAGAAAAAAGCAAGAAATATTAGAAGAAAATTTGGAAATTTTATCATGAGCAAAAACACTATGTGCGACCGCACCCAATTTGCACTAACCACGTTGCGAGCTCTCTTCAACATATATGGTCGTCTATCCAAAGAGGTCGTTAGCAAATTTATTGGTTATCTCAAGTTGTAGGTTGGAACCAAGGCAGCATCGAAGTTCAAACCCATGGAACTTTGGCAGCGGCTTTGTACCATCAAGTGGAGAACAAGCCATTCAGCTTTCCTCATTGTTGGATGAAATTGAATGGGGGACCCAAGTGGCAGATTTTTCCCAAGGAAATTGAGAACGATACGAAGAACATGAAGAAAAACGATGGGTCGAGCTCGGCTCACTGAATTGGAGTGGACGAGGAAGGGGAAGAAGAAAATTATGCATCCGACTTACAACCAGCTATGCCTAAAAGAAACCAGAAGTGATGGGAAACAAGTGGGAGAAGAAAAGGGTGGCGCTTGAAGGTGTGGCAAGCAAAATATCCGCCACTTGGATGGGCATTTTTTATGCGAAGAATGTGAAGAAGAGGAGAGGTACAAGATGTTCATTGATGTGCAAAGTGAGAAAGGTGGACTTTGACTGGTAGAGGTTGGCCTTGGAGCAGGAGAGGCTGGAATTGAAGAGGCAAGAGAAGGTTGCCAAATTGGTGCTTAAGCAAATGATGACAATGCATGGTCTTGACCTCGATAAAAGAGAGGTTGCGGCTTGCGAGAGAGATGAAGGAGTCGAGGATCGTGTTGCAGGACATCAACCTCTTGGATGAGATGGGGAAGAAGTGGTTGCTCCGCATGAAGAAGAGGATCAATGACCATGAGGACTGAAGTTGTTCATTCATTCATGTATCGTTTATCTATGTATGAATTATTGAATTTTATTTTCGCATGTATTGAATTTATTGGGGCTACACTATCTTTGTATCATTGAATGTATGATGAATTTGCGTTGTATGATCAGCGTGCATGGATTTGCTGGATTTGGGTATTGAGATTTGGGAAGTGTGGTTGTGGAGAGGGCCAAACGAGGACCTACCCGGCGCGTCCGGGTGCGTCCATGGGCGTATAGGGACCCAGATTAAGCAATTCCGGTTATAGATACTCTAAGTAAACGCGCATTTAAACACGCTTCATGTGCAAGCTGCCCTTGAGTGTTGTCATTGGGTTGTTTGATGCCTGTAGTACATTTTGAACTAACTTCTCACGTTTTGTGGGCCCAGGGTCCATGCTCTTTCATTTTGAACTAACTCAAATTGGATGGATCAGAGATCAGGGAAATGCATGCCATGTTGTAGATCGTAACATTCAAGCCGTTTGTCCTGTGATCTGCTTGCTGCAGAACTAAACACCTGTTCCGATACTGAAGAAGCTGAGCCAACTTCTGTTCTTCTCGGCCTTCAACACTGATCTGGTCTAAGAGGAGCTGAGAATAGCTAAGCGAATTACCCAGGGACAAGGCCAATGTGTGCCATCAGCCATCCAAGTAGCTTTACCAATTTCGGTGCTCTCGGTCTCGGTGCCAGAGCACCCTATATGCAGAAGTAATCTAGTAATTAAAAAAATCAAAAATTTCTAAAACCTTTTTAGAATCAAACAAGATCAAGTATTGTACTCTATAAATAGATTCGCGAGAGAATTACTTTCATCATATGTTGGGTCAAAGATTCGCCAAAAAACCGCTATATACAAGTACTATTCATGCTATATTGTCATCATAAATTTTGTTTTTTCCCCTGAAATCAATGGAATTCATTTCTTGGCCAAACTTTTTATATGATTATAATACATGATCACATTGATTCCAAAAGAGATTCGGATTTTTTTGACTGTGGGAATTCCTGAATGTTGTGTCCGGGCTCGTCGCAGGATGCGCATGGCAGTTGGAGCTTCCTCCGGCGTCGACGGCACTTGATGCGGGATCACGGCGGTGGTTGCCATTGTATGGGCGACGACCGCGGCTGGCGCGACGATGGGTGCTCCCTGTAGCATCCAGAATCGGGGCGGCGGCCCCTCTTCATCAACGGCGACAGATTCCGGGGTCGTGTTGGCGACTCGGAGTCCGGATCTCGAGATGATGACGGCCTTCTGAGGCTGGTGGCGGTATGGTCGTCCCTTCCATCAACAGACCGGGTTCGATGCGGCTCGGCAGGTGACACATGAGCCTCTCTCGGAGTTGTCGGGCGGTGCCTGTCGTCGGCAGGTGAAGCCACCGGTGGATGTGCTACTGGCGGATGCTACGCACGACGTCCTATACGGAGACGTCAAGTCATGCCTGCTACCGGCAGGTGATGCACGGCGGCTCTAGCGGAGGTGTCAAGTTTAGTTTGTTGTTGCTGGATCGAAGGTGGTGCGACAGTAGTGGGAGGCAGGTGGTATGTGATGTCTTTGTCTTCCGTTGTCTTCTCCAAAGGTATCCAGCTATCGAGGCGTCGGTGGGCGATTAAAGGCGGATGGTACAGACAGCTTCAACAACAAAACTTATGCACTCTGGTGGAAACACAAGATCTCTGACCGGGCTATGCTGTCGAGCGCCTGCGTTGTGTCCTTGCTGAAGGTGGTGGATTGAAGCTTTGCTTTGGGGATGAGAATCCGAAGTTCAACCTTGTGGTGGACTCGCCATCATCGACGCACGTGCGGTGATTCCTTGTTGAAGGCGTAGCCTAGGAGTTGTGTATTTTAATCGTTTATGTTCTGTCTTTTATCATAGGGTTACCGGTTATCTGGGGGAGTTACTATCGTGAGGTATATGGCCTCAGGGTTTATTTTTTGCCTTTTTCCAGGTCGATGGTGTTCAGCTACTGAATTTTGATCTATTAATAATATATGGCTGCATGCATCGTCCTGATGCAGAGGTCAGAAGTTATCCTCCTTTTCAAAAAAATTAATGCATGTTCTGCTAGGAGAATAGCATAATCGGCTATTTTGTGTAGCAGTCGTGTACAGTCTGTTTTCATGCATAATTAAGCTTCCAACTTCTGCTATAAAAAATACAAACAATCATCCAATACTGCACCCAATAAATGCTGCCAAAAAATCATAGAAAAGAGCAAAAATAAAAAAAAACTATTTGGATGGAAACCTCCTTCTAGGTTACATGGTTGGGTATAGAAAATATGGAAGGGGCAACTCGTTCAAGGAAGCATCACCTTGCCGGTGAATGCACTCGGTGCTTAACTATGAAGAGAGAGGAAAGTGAACAGAAACAACTACTGAGTTTTAGGAAGAAAATAAATCAATGTCCTAAATATCAGCATTCTGCAAAATCAGCCCTTTAAATTGTGTTTTGGAATTAGAAGTATCATCCATTATATCAATGTTTTGCTTGATATTATGGTTTATGTCCAACCTTTGAATGGCAAAGTACTATGCATCACAGTATCAAATTATGAAACTAATGACCAATTTTAGTAGTATTGTATATGAAAAGCATTGTCTTATGTAAAAAAAGAGAGGATAAGATCTCCGAACATTAATTCCAGCTTACAAGTAACACAATGCCACATTCCAGACATGAGCTCTCAAAGAAAAACAAATCAGTCAAAACATGCAGGTCAATTATCTTAAAATTGGCACGAAAACACATTAGATGTACTATCTTTACTTGGGCTTCACACCATGGTTACTGCACAATATTATTTTGAATTTTAAAGAAGGATGATGACGAAACATGTCATAGACCTTTAAATAATATCAATGCAAAATTATACAAGCCAACAACTTCCAACCCATGAACATCATGGCATCTGGTCTGTGTGTGTGCGCATGGGCTCTCACGCATATATATAGCAACCCATCATCACTCAAGCAGTAGCATCGACTTCTAATAGTTGGAACACTCTTGCATCACGTTCAAAACTGAAAAAGCCGAGGAAAAAAGACGAGTTAGTCTTGAGTGATAGGAGTTGAACATAAATAGAATATAAAAAGTGTATTGGGGAATAAGAGACACTGGGAAAAGGAAGAACGTTTCTATGCGGACCATCCATCGAGTTGCTTCAGGAAGGGGGAATCTAGAATCTTTGTCTAGATGGCGCACACCACCCTTCCGTATGGTGACATGCAAGAGATCAATGAGGCATATCACATTTTCAAGCCTGTTGGTAACCTCACAAACGCCGACCCATAAAAGGACTTCTTTGGGTGGCACAAGGGTGAGCTACTGAATTCATGGAAGAGATCAATGTCGCATATTTGTCGTCGACCAGGGGTGAAGGCTCCTTGTTAAACAAGGTCTTGGACGAGATATAGACGAAGGGAGCCAGAAAAGGGACAACACAACATGTTGCGGAGCTGTCTGTGGATGCTCCTACCATTTTGGCGTCCTTGGACTGAACGATCCTTTAGCGGGCTGACGGATGAGCATGTTAGGGCTTCCAAGAATGATCACCCGTACGGTAACATCACGTTACATGGCGTGTACTAAGAAGTTCTTCCTTTACTAAGTATACAACCTGGGATGGCCTAGTTGTAGTCCAGTCAGAGATGACAGAGCAAATGTGTTTGTAAATTTCGACTCAACCTATGTAACACAATGAAGATTTGCGTGTCTCTTGATGCTGGGAAAACAGTTACTCAAACTGAGATTTGCACATGGCTTCTTCCACTTTGGGTTTCGGTTTGCTTTCCTTCTCTGTTGGCGAGTGCCGACCCAGAAGCTCGTGGCAGTGTAAGAGTCGTGCTGCATCTCGCACGCGTTTGACAGCGCTGCGCGCCGGGACCCTGCCTGACTCGTTGCGTCCATGCTTCACCCGTGGTGACCACCTCTCAGCCGTCCTGTGCTTCCTCGCCCTTGCACCGGCCTCCACGGCAATGACGCCCCCAGGTGCGTGTGTGCGGGAGTCCAGTATTCTCTCCACTACTTCCATGTGATTATTGATCAACTCTGGAGGAAAACCATTATTATTCGCTGGATTTAGTCGTCCCAAATTACGTATGAATAAAATGTGTTCTCAGATGCCCATGTTTCACATGTGTTTGTGCATGGCGTGCCATATTATTCTAACAAAATTCTGTTGCTGCCAAATTCCAATGTGTCTGGTATCTTTGACAACATCCATCTTTTTTTTTTGTAAGAGAAGCGATGTTCGCTCACCCTGTTCATGTTTTTTACTGGCTTTGTTTTTACTCGCTTGCTTGAGTAGGAAAGAGAGGCAGCATCTGAGGCCGAGTTAGGGGTTGACGCAGCGTCCCTGGCGAGGGTTCGGATGAGGACTCGCCGGAGGTGAGGCAGGCGGGTTGGAGTAAGAAGAAGCCATGTCGGGCTTGTTTTCAATCCATGGTGAAACTGAAAAAAATATAAAAAAACAATCGCCTAAGGTCCCTTTTTTATTGTACCATTCACACCATATTTTTATACCAAGTTTTTAGGATAACCTGTCAACATCTGAAATATTAAATAGATAAAATATAAAGGTACACTTCATAGTGAATCGAATAACTAACTTTGTATTATGGATGTCAGACAATTTTTTCCTTAAACTTGGTCAAACAAAGACATGTTTGACTTTTAGAAAACAAATAGGCACTACATTTTGAAATGGAGATAGTATTACCTAATCTCGGCCCGATTCAACAATTTGGATTGCTCTCAACATGTTTAGCATGCAATTAATGTCATATTAAATGTTAATATCAACTCTAATCCCACAATTAACATGTAATTATTGTTCTAGCTAATATTGGTGTGCAATTAATATTTCACCAAATATCAATGGACATTGCAGGTGCATTTACTAGTTATTCTTGACAGTTATGCTAAAGCATATTTAGATGTGCACTAAGTATTGCACATCTAAGTCATATGTCATTGACTACGTGAAGATTTGTCTAGACAATGTTTTTTATTTTTTTCTTTATAGTATGATTGATTCACTTAAATTGGCAATAATTAGGGCACATCTGGATGTGCCCTAAACAAATGTGCCCTAGACAGACCCCTTACTTAAAGTGTGTTCAAACCCAGTCATTGTTTTCTTGATATTTCAGTTTATATATGTGAATTACAAAGAATTATGCATCACAATTTCACCAAAATTATGCGATTAATACTCATTTTAATAGTATTGTGTAAACGCATTGTCCTACATAAAAGAGAAGATAAGATCTCCAAACATTAATCGTAACTTGTATGAACAATACAATGCCAAACTCCATACATGAGCTCTCAAAGAAAAATATCGGTCAAAACTTGTTAGCCATCACCCTGGAAAAGGTCGCATAGCAACCGTGATGCATGTACTACTATATTTACTTAGGCTTTACTTCATGGTTGCTGAAAAATATCATGTCTAACTTGAAAAATAAGGAGGGCTACGAAATATATCATTTAGACCTTTACATAAATAAATAGACAATTGTACCGAGCCAACGACTTCCAACCATGAACATCATGATGTTTGGTGTGTGTATGTGCGTGTGCATATATACCGCCCCATCGTGACTCAAGCAGTGACATCTAGTTCTACTAGTTGGAACACTCTTCCATCACATTCGGATTTGTGAAAGGTGAAGATGAAAGAGGAGCTAGTCTTTGAGAGATGGTAGATGAACATAAATATAATATAAAAGTTCTATCAGGGAATAAGAGACACCAGGAAAAGGAGGGGCATTTATGTATGGATCATGCATCGAGTTGGTTTTAGAGGTGTGAGTGCCAGAGGTTCTACAAGTGCGAGTTCTACAGCCGGTCCAAGATGGTTTACAACAAAATCAACTGCGTTGATATGTAACTGATCGGCGAGGTATATAATGTTCACAAGCCTGTAGATAAGATCACCAACATGAACTGCTGAAGGTCTACTTTAGATGGAACAAGATGTCATCAGTTTGTTGGTCAAATCACCATCAATATAGTTGGCACCGGACTTAGGTTTAGCATCTTTTATCCGTCCATTTAGATTTGGTATAAATCTTAATTTAGAACATAAAAGGTATCTGAGATATGCCCTTCGCCTATAGGAGTATACAAAGTGTAAATGTATTTTCGACTCGAACCATGTAACAAACTGAAGATTTGCCGGTTCAAGAAAAACAAAATTGAAGATTTGCGCTTCTCAGCGTTGGGGAAACGGCTCCGCACAGTACGCAAACTGAGCTCGAAGGCGGATTTTGCACTATCCGCTTCCGCTAGGGTGTCGGTTTAATTTCCTTCTCCGCTGGCGCGCGCCGAGCTCGGCGGCGGAATGGCGGCGGCGGCGGCGGCGGCGGCGGAGGTGGATGAGCCGTGCTGCATCTCGCACGCCTTCGACCGCGCCGCGCGCCGGGACCCCGCCCGGCTCGCCGTCGTCCACGCAGGCGACGGCGGGCGCCGCTTCGCCTGCGGCGACCTCCTCTGCGCCGTCTCCTCGCTCTCCCGCCGCATAGCCGCCGCGCTTCCTCGCCCTTCCACCGACCATCCCGGCGACGACGAGTCCCCAGGTGCGTGTGTGAGCTGCGATGCACTCGGCTGATTTGTTGTCTGCTGTAATTTCGCCCCCAACCCCCTCCCCCCGCCTATCTGACCCTGAATTTGGAACCCTAGGCTGCTCGGATCGACAGAGGGGAGGCGCCGGCGCGACACCTAGGGTGGTGGGGGTGTACGCCTCGCCGTCGGTGGAGTACGTCGCAGCCGTCCTCGCCGTGCTCAGGTGCGGGGAGGCGTTCCTGCCACTGGACCCCTCGTGGCCGGAGGACAGGGTCCGGTCAGCTGTCTCTGCCTCTAATGCGGCGCTACTCGTATCGGCAGGGGTTTCGCATGAAGACGATGTTCTTAAGGGCTGCTCTTGCCCTGTTCTGCGATTGAACGGAGACATCCGGCAAGGGTTATATGATGGAGAGGTTGGGATTGGTGGAGATGAGCTTGCTTGGCCGTGCGAGCATGAGAGGCCACGGGAGTTCTGCTATGTGATGTTCACGTCTGGTTCTACTGGAAGACCCAAAGGTGTTTGTGGAATGGAGAAAGGTAAACATTCATATTGTTGTGAAATTACATGTGTCATCACTCATCACGGTATTATGTTGCTCCGCATGTGAAATGGCAAAGGAATTGGTCAACATATTTCTAGATGCTAGCCTGATGTTCTAGACTTCTAGGTTACTATTCCACTTATTAGGCGGTTTTGCAATTTTATTATGGTGTGTCCATTAGGTGGTTCCCACTGAATTTTAGGTTTGGCTGAGCAACCAATTTACTGAGAAATGCTTCTTTTACTATCATGCGCTAGGTCTTCTGAATCGCTTTTTGTGGATGCAAAGAAGGAATCCTTTGTGTTCGGATGATGTGTTGTTATTTAAGACATCTGTCAGCTTTGTTGACCATCTTCAGGAGTTTCTTTCTGCTGTGTTGACTAGCACAACACTTGTCATTCCCCCCAATAATTGGAGAGCCAATCCAGCATCATTGGCCAACTTGATTAAGGTTACTTAACCTTCATATATGCGTTAGTCATTCTTCTAGTGAAAATACTTCCATGTATTTGGTTTCCTTATCCAGTTAGTTTTTATGTGTCTGATCAAAATCTCCAAAGCTTATTACTTGAATAATATTGCATATGAATCTCAGAAATAAAATTACCGTTTCAAGAATTCAGTTTGATATTGTGGAATTACCATTTAACACTGAGAAAATTGGATAACACTGAGATAATGTACTATACCATTATTATAGCAAACAATATTTATAGTTTGTTGCTGTTGTAATCAAGGGATTGTCTGAGGCTCTTTCCTGTTTGACTTGAATAGATGCTTGACAAAATAATAGCTCCTAGAATGTTATTCCTGATTTTCTTGGTCCATCATTACATAAAACTCCCTTGTCTTTTTGGTATAACATTCATTGCCCTTGCATTGGCTCATGTTGTCATAGGCATATCGTATATCAAGGGTGACTATAGTTCCGTCGCTGATGGAGATAATACTACCTACCCTGGAGAAAAATATTTCATGTGGATATAACTCTCTTAAGATCTTGGTATTTAGTGGGGAGATTCTGTCCTTAGTGCTGTGGAAGAGAGTTCGTGAAATTCTGCCAGAGACTACTATCATAAATTTGTATGGAACAACAGAGGTGAGAAAGTTACCCACCAAATATTTTCTGTTTTTTTTTCCAGAGGAGATCAAGTCTATTTTCTCTCTCTGATACATTCTTACTCTTACCTAACGTTTTCACTAGACAACGCCAGTGCTAATCAACACTACTTTGGCCAGCCGGCTGAATTTTCCCAACTTGGCTATTAATAAAAAGGATGTTTAAATATTTTCATTGCATTCACATAATTGAGTTCTCTGTGCCATCTTTATGCAGATAGTTTAAAACCTTCTAAAAATTTCATACAGAATTAGGCTTGAGACAGGGAGTTCTTTGCTCCTGCTATGGATGTACATTTCCTCCCCAAAAATTAGGCTCGTGACAGGGAGTGCTTTGCTCCTGCCATTGGTACATCATTTACTAACCACAGTTTTACTGCTATCTATTAAATGTAAATTTAGGGGAATCATTGTAATGAGTTGCTATGCCATATTAAGGACTAAGTGCTCGAGTTCCCTACTACCTCTTACGCCCGGAGATGATCTTTAAAACTGAATTTGTGTCCCTTTTTCATCCTGAGATGTTAAATTGGTCTGGAATTACGACACAGAAGAGATACATAGAGTGTTGCAATCTGAGCAACATGTTAAATAGAAGAACAGAAATGGCATACTTCTGTCCCTAATATCCATCAATCTATGAGCTCAGTTGCATCATTGTTTCATCTCACTGGGGGCTTAAAATTACTGTTGTTTCTTTTTTGCTATCTTTTGTTCAGTTTAGTCCACACAGGGACTGGTTCAAATTATAGTGTTGGTGTTTGTTATGTATCTTTATTCAAAATTTGTACTTGTGTTTCAGGTTTCTGGTGATTGTACATTCTTTGATTGCAAAGATCTGCCTGCAATTTTAGAGCGTGAAGAAATAACCAGTGTACCGATTGGATTTCCTATTGCTAATTGTGAAGTTTTTCTTGTGAAGCATGCTGGGATTGCAGCTGAAGGTGAAATTTGTGTTAGTGGAGCATGTTTATTCTATGGTTATTTAGCTGAGTTTCTGAGGAGTAATCACACTGAAGGCAGTGAAAGTTCAAAATACTACAAAACGGGTGACTATGCTCGACGGCTGAAGGCTGGTGAACTTGTTTTCCTTGGGAGAAGGGACCGTTCTGTAAAAAATTACGGGCAGCGTTTTTCACTAGAAGAGGTAGAATCCACCTTAAAGGAACATCCTGCTGTCAGTGATGCTGCAGTTACTTTCCAAAGTAAAGGGTCTCCAGATTATAAGGCATACCTGGTGTTTAAGAATAAGGATGAAATTGTGAAAGATAGCGTGCAGTATAGAGAAGTAAATTCTTCTCAAGATGTCATGGCATCAATTCGAAGTTGGCTCATCAAGAAGGTTCCACCAGCTATGATTCCAAGCTTCTTTCTCCACGTGAAGTCCTTACCTTTGACTTCTTCAGGAAAGGTTGACTATGTTAAGTTATCAAGTTTGGAATGTGCATTGGAACCATGTGGAATTGAGCAAATTAAGTCTGGAAGTGGTCCAGTTAATCCATATTTACAAGTTATTAAAAAGGTTTGTTCTTAATTCTAAGTGTTGTCTCTTGTTTTTGCTTTTTTGCCTGATAACTTATTGTTTCTTTTTAATCTGGCATTTGTGTTTTTTTTCTTCTTTCAGTTTTTATTTATTTTTGTACAGTGTCCATTCATGTTCATGTTGTACTGATGCTGTCTCTATCTACAATAGGCATTTTGTGACGCCCTGCTTGTTGATGAAGTTTCCGAGTTTGATGATTTTTTCACCTTGGGTGGTAACTCAATTTCTGCCGCCCATGCAGCCCACAAGTTGGAGATTGACATGAGACTGCTTTATATCTATCCAACCCCTTCTATGCTTTTGCACGCTTTAGTTGTGGAGCATAGTAATTTGGTTTCTCCTACTGATGAGCCTCAGCCTAAGAAGGGCCTGAACGTATCTACAAGCATACATGGACTATTCGACCCGGTTGCTGCAAATGTGGATGATAGTTATCATGGAGGCAAAGCACGGATAAATGGAAAGCGTGCACATTATCAAATTGCTGGGAGTTACGGAAATGAAACAGATGGCCAGCTTAACAAATATCCATTCTCTCCTGATGACAGATGCCAGGTAAACGATCTCTACTTGGATACATGCTTGAAGTACAGAAACAGTGTCATGGGGAGTCAGTGGATCCTGAACTTTTGTTTACACAAGAAGTGGTCTATTGGACGTTGCAACAGATTTATGCATGACGATGAAGGGAAGCTGCAACTTGAAGATGTTTGCTCACATGTTTCATACAACAAAAGAGGTTATCTTCAGGAACTTTGGAACATTCCTTTGGATTCATGTGTTGATGCCTCACCTTTGCTTGTCCTGAACAATGGGATGATAAACATATTTATTGGGTCCCATTCACATTTATTTCTCTGCATCGATTGTTGCAAGTGAGTTTTGCTTGCTAGTTCTTAGTCATTGTTTCTTTTATTTTTCTTATTACTTTGAATGCTAAATCCTCGGTCTGGTGTGCCACATATGCTCTCATGCCGTTCTTATTGATTCAATTAATTTGAATTTGATTCAGTGAGATAGAAGTTCTGATCTGACATATGCATACTGAATATTTTTACAATTTACTTCCAATTTATTATGCAGTGGTTCAGTGAGGTGGAGTGTCAAATTGGAAGGACGTGTGGAGTGTTCTGCTGCTATTACTGGTGATTTTTCAGAGGTGATGTGATTCTTGAACTAGTTGACATAGCAACTTGCCAATCATTTTGCGATCTAGCTCATCATTAATCTGTTGGACAGGTTGTGGTTGGATGTTATAAAGGGAAAATTTACTTTCATGATATGTTGACTGGTAAACTATCTTGGACAGTTCAAACAGATGGAGAGGTACAATTGCTGCATTTTTATTTGAATTTTCTTTTAAACCTCACTTTGAAATATGGCAGATGTATTTTTATCCCATCTCTGAGGAACACTAAGAATGACAAGGGACTGATTATTTTGTGTGCTAGACGTAAATAAAACTATAATAGATATCAGCTTCTTTGGGATGTTTGATTTTCAGAAAGTCTCCTGACTGTATGTTCATGTTGAGTAGGCTATAGTTCTTTAACTGCTGCAAGTGAAATGGTAAAGGGGCTAAATGTCACACTTAAGTTATGCAAAGGTCCATGATGGTACTATTTCTGGCACATGGAATTTGATAATGCAGTTACTAAGTCACACGATGATTATTTTGTTACAGCATACATGATGGAACATCTTAAGAAGCATCTAATATTTTTGATATTTCATATCCCAAATTAAGAATCTTCTTTCAGGTAAAAATGCAACCAGTTGTTGACAGGACAAGGAATTTAATATGGTACCATTCCATAATCTTTCTCTTGTTCATCATAGTACGCTACTATCACCTGTCACAGTTCTCTCTGTATATAACTTTTCTCTCAGTTTAGATGAAAGCACATTTGTTATTATGATAATAAAATGTTGTGTTTTCAGCTAGAATGAGTGAACCAATGATCTGTCTACTCACTCTTCAATCATACAGAGACATAAGTTTGCACAATAGACAACTGTACTGCTGTTAAATTTTTTGTTAATAATATGCTGTGTATGGTTGTCAGGTGTGGCTCTTATGATCATCATTTATATGCACTAAATTACCAAGATCGTTGCTGCGCTTATAAAGTATCTTGTGGTGGAAGCATCTATGGTTCTCCTGCTGTGGACATGGTATTTTTACTGATTCACAGCATGCATCTGCCTTAAATCTGTGCAAGGACTCTATTGATCTTGTGTTATCTGGATTGCTCCTTGCAGGCACACGACATGATCTATGTTGCTTGTACGAGTGGCCTTGTAACTGCAATATCCCTTGAGGTGACTTATGATATATTCCCCGTGATAACTTTAAAGGAGAAAATGTGCATGTTTTTCTTTTCTTTTTATCGTTCTTTCTATTGTTTCCATGGGAATTGTCTGCAGCAAAGCTGGTAATAGAAAGTAAAATAATTAGCAACGAGTGAGTATCTAGAGTCTTCACTGGTTTCTTTTGGTGGTAGCAGGTTCCATCATTCAGAATAGTTTGGCAATATGAAGCTGGGGAAGCAATTTTCAGTTCTCTTGCCATCGATCATCAAAGTGGAAATGGTAATTCTTAAGCTAGCCATGAGGCATGAGCACAGATGTCTTGCAGTATGTCCATGCGTATTTTATGATTAAATTTTCTTGACACAAAAAAGAGTTACGAGGATGCAACGTTAAAGGTAGCAAGAGCCAGTCGATTTTAGGAGTTGGTCCACATTCAGATTTAATTTTTGAAAATTCACCTTTTCACCATTTAGTTAATGCCTACTTTTTCATATGTATTTCAGAAATGTTGAATTTTTTTGCCTACTTTTTCATATGTATTTCTCAAATGTTGATTTTTTTTAGCGATGCACTTTTATTCATCCAATATTTTCAAGTTTCCTTGTAAAATCTGAATCCCATAAGTTCCTCCCTGGCATGGCAGCATCTGAGCATCAGTCAAAACCATTTATTTTAAACATGAAACTGTTGGGGAGGCCCCAAGAAAATTGTGCAGCCGTGCATGTCCTGAGCATACTTTTGGCTAGCTATGTGGCATATGTTTTAAGGTGCCAAGTTTAACATTATAAAAATAAATTAAACATAACATGTGTATTGACCTCAGCCAATGTGTGGGTTCGATAAGGAATGTACTGGGAATTTGCTATGTACATTCAGTATTTTTCACTTATGGATGCCAATTTATACTGATTACTAACTTCCATTTTGCAGTTGTTTGTTGCTTGGTGAACGGTCTGGTGATCGCGTTGAACTCACATGGCACTGTTGTCTGGAAGGTGGAATAGCTCTTCTCCCTATTGTGTTTGTGAAGCTATTGTTACAAAGTTACAGTCTGCAACAGAATGATATACAAAGGAACAGTTATTCTTTTAGAGTTGTCTGGTAGACCTACCAGACATCTGGTAGACTAAAGCTAACTATTCAGCCTACAGAACTTACTAACATTGAGCAGAGTACTCAAGAGAACAATTGTAGTTTATGGATGCCAATTTATGTTTTAGACACCCTTGTTTTTAAGTCTTGTCTATCAAGATTTTATTTGCTTTGATCTTGTTGTTATTTAGTATTATTCCATACTGTCAATTTTGTTAGTATTATTTAATTGTTTATCACAGAGCCATAACTAATTTCTTTAAAACCCAGGCAACTGTTGGTGGTCCTATTTTTGCTGGTGCATGTGTGTCATCTGCGCTTCCTTCTCAGGTATGGTTCTTTGTTTATCAAAATCTCGTTTGTCTTATGTAGTTTTATGTTCATATTATTCCACAGTATATAATTTAAATTTGAGAATTCTGAAAAGGTTATTTCCTCATGAGCTAATTGCTTGAGCTCAACTACAGTTCACAACTTTATGTGGTCCCAGTTTGAAGTAAACTGAACCAAACTTTTGCATACATGTCAATGGCAGGTGCTGATACCTTCCCGTGATGGAAGTTTATACTCTTTTGATATTGTAAGTCTTACTTACTGAACTTCCAAATGTATCTTTTGAGACAACACAATCTTTTTTACGGGCATTAGTGAGAGAGTAGCATGCTGTATTTTTTGCACATCATTTCCAGAAATACAGTTAATGATCATAGAATCTCTCCCACTGTTGTGTTTACTTATTTTGTGATGTCAATTTAGCAGCTGCGGGTAACTTTCAAGTTCTTTTTGTGTTAAAAATTGAACTTTATTTATTGCATTTTAGGTTTACTAGGAGATCATGGCTTATCTTCACATTAAGTACTTAAACATTAATGATTTCACCACAGACATCTGGTGATCTTCTTTGGTCATATGACTTCGGCGACCCAATTACTGCATCTGCTTTTGTTGATGAAGTGTTAGCATCAACACCATCTGGAACATCAGAGAGGTACTTGGCATATTGATAGCAAAGTCTTATGGCAAATAGGTGTGAAAATGTTATAGCTGTTCTTTTTGCAGATTTGCTTGTATCTGCACAAGTTCTGGGAAGGTCCGTGTCCTTGGGATTAGAGCTGATGCTGAGCAGGGGAAAGTTGGTTACTCTGTGCAAGAGTTTGCAGCCATGGATCTTCCTGGGGACATCTTCTCATCTCCCTTGATGGTGGGTGGGCGCATCTTTGTTGGCTGCAGAGATGATCGACTACATTGTCTCTCAATCACTAATCCATTTAACTGAAGTGAATAGCACACAATTTAGTTTCCCTTGCTACACCAAGCTGCTCAGCATGGTATCTTAATCCTTATGTGGTTCTGCAGCAAGAGACTTGTTCTTTTGGTAAGATGCACAGTACTCAGATATCAGACACATCCAGTCGAACTGTCAACAAAGATATGCAGAAGGTACTGGTGCTTGGGTTCCAAAGGTTGGATTTCCACGCCATAAACCTTTGGTTAAGTGCTCGATATTCAGTATCACAATCAGATTACAACCTTGGTGCTATCCCGAGTGTACTGGGTTCAAAAGCGGAAGCAGAGCCATAAACGGCCCTCGCTCCTTTTCTGCGGAAAATACACCTTCAAGCTTGGTCGATGTACTAATCAGTCTCTTTTTATGCATCAGGATGATTGTTTTTTCTTAGGAAGAGCAGAATTGTTTGTCGAGAGCAACATGTTGCATTTGTACATAAGCTGATGTATGAAGGCAGTGTAGAAATATATGCAACTTTAAGGAGGTAAAACCCTATGTCATGCTCTTGCCTATATTATGGGTGTATCAAAGTACAGAGTTCATCTACCTCGAGATCGTAAGTTGGAGACTAAACCCTTGGGGTAATCATGATGATGACGAATGCCTCTACAGACTAAACCCTCTGGCTTATATAGGCACCAGGGGTATCTAGGGTTACACATGGTCGGTTGCTGCTACCTCTTGAGCACTGCGTTGGATTTCCTCGAAGAGGAGAGGATGATGCAGCAAAGTAGCGTAAGTATTTCCCTCGGTTTTTAAGAACCAAGGTATCAATCCAGTAGGAGGGCATGCGCGAGTCCCTCGTACCTACATTAAACAATAGCTCAACGCAACCAACGCGATTAGGGGTTGTCAATCCCTTCATGGTCACTTACGAGAGTGAGATCTGATAGAGATGATAGATAATATTTTTGGTATAAAGATGCAAGGTAAAATAAAAGGCAAAAGTAAAAGCAAAGCAATAATAAAGTGATTGGAGATTGATATGATGAGAATAGACCCGGGGGCCATAGATTTCACTAGTGGCTTCTCTCAAGAGCATAAGTATTTCTACGGTGGGTGAACAAATTACTATTGAGCAATCGACAGAATTGAGCATAGTTATGAGAATATCTAGGCATGATCATGTATATAGGCATCACGTCCGAGACAAGTAGACCGACTCCTGCCTGCATCTACTACTATTACTCCACTCATCGACCGCTATCCAGCATGCATCTAGAGTATTAAGTTAATGAAAACAGAGTAACGCCTTAAGCAAGATGACATGATGTAGAGGAATAAATTCATGCAATATGATAAATACCCCATCTTGTTATCCTCGATGGCAACAATACAATACGTGCCTTGCTGCCCCTTCTGTCACTGGGTAAGGACACAGCAAGATTGAACCCAAAGCTAAGCACTTCTCCCATTGCAAGAAAAACCAATCTAATAGGCCAAACCAAACTGATAATTCGAAGAGACTTGCAAAGATAACCAATTATACATAAAAGAATTCAGAGAAGATTCAAATATTGTTTGTAGATAATCTTGATCATAAACCCACAATTCATCGGTCTCAACAAACACACCGCAAAAAGAAGATTACATCGAATAGATCTCCACGAGAGAGGGGGAGAACATTGTATTGAGATCCAAAAAGAGAGAAGAAGCCATCTAGCTACTAACTATGGACCCGAAGGTCTGAGGTAAACTACTCACACTTCATTGGAGAGGCTATGGTGATGATGTAGAAGCCCTTCGTGATCGATTTCCCTTCCGGCGAAGCTCCGGAACAGACCCCAATATGGGATCTCGTGGATACAGAAAGTTGCGGCGGTGGAATTAGGTTTTTGGCTCCGTATCTGATCGTTTGGGGGTCCGTAGGTATATATAGGAGGAAGGAGTACGTCGGTGGAGCTTCGAGGGGGCCATGAGGCAGGGGGGCGCGCCCTAGGGGGGGCGTGCCCTCCACCCTCGTGACCGCCTCGTGGCTTTCTTGATGGAGGGTCCAAGTCTCCTGGATCATATCTGATGAGAAAATCACGTTCCCGAAGGTTTCATTCCGTTTGGACTCCGTTTGATATTCCGTTTCTTCGAAACACTGAAATAGGCAAAAAACAGCAATTCTGGGCTGGGCCTCCGGTTAATAGGTTAGTCCCAAAAGTAATATAAAAGTGGAAAATAAAGCCCAATATGGTCCAAAACAGTAGATAATATAGCATGGAGCAATCAAAAATTATAGATATGTTGGAGACGTATCAGGCATCCCCAAGCTTAATTCCTGCTCGTCCTCGAGTAGGTAAATGATAAAAAGAGAATTTTTGATGCGGAGTGCTACTTGGCATAATTTCAATGTAAATCTTCTTAATTGTGGTATGAATATTCAGATCCGAAAGATTCAAGACAAAAGTTCATATTGACATAAAAATAATAATACTTCAAGTATACTAACAAAGCAATTATGTCTTCTCAAAATAACATGGCCAAAGAAAGTTATCCCTACAAAATCATATAGTCTGGCTATGCTCTATCTTCACCACACAAAGTATTTAAATCATGCACAACCCCGATGACAAACCAAGCAATTGTTTCATACTTTTGACATTTTCAAAACTTTTTCGATCTTCACGCAATACATGAGCGTGAGCCATGGATATAGCACTATATGTGGAATAGAATGGTGGTCAAAAAGAGGGGAAGATAGTCTCACATCAACTAGGCGTATCAACGGGCTATGGAGATGCCCATCAATAGATATCAAATGTGAGTGAGTAGGGATTGCCATGCAACGGATGCACTAGAACTATAAGTATATGAAAGCTCAACAAAAGAAACTAAGTGGGTGTGCATCCAACTCGCTTGCTCACGAAGACCTAGGGCATTTTGAGGAAGCCCAGCATTGGAATATACAAGCCAAGTTCTATAATGAAAAATTCCCACTAGTATATGAAAGTGACAAAAAGAGAGACTCTCTATCATGAAGATCATGGTGCTACTTTGAAGCACAAGTGTGGTAAAAGGATAGTAACATTGTCCCGTCTCTCTTTTTCTCTCATTTTTTTATTTGGACCTTTTCTCTTCTTTGTTTATGGCCTCTTTTTTTCTCTTTTTTTATTTTTCGTCAGGAGTCTCATCCCGACTTGTGGGGGAATCATAGTCTCCATCATCATTTCCTCACTTGGGACAATGCTCTAAAAATGATGATCATCACACTTTTATTTTTCTTACAACTCAACAATTACAACTCGATACTTATAACAAAATATGACTCTATGTGGATGCCTCCGGCGGTGTACCGGGATATGCAATGAATCAAGAGTGACATGTATGAAAGAATTATGAATGGTGGCTTTTCCACAAATACGATGTCAACTACATGATCATGCTAGCAATATGACAATGATGGAGCGTGTCATAATAAACGGAACGGTAGAAAGTTGCATGGAAATATACCTCGGAATGGCTATGGAAATGCCATAATAGGTAGGTATGGTGGCTATTTTGAGGAGGGTATATGGTGGGTGTATGATACCGGCGAAAGGTGCGCGGTATTAGAGAGGCTAGCAATGGTGGAAGGAAGGAAAAGTGTGTATAATCCATGGACTCAACATTAGTCATAAAGAACTCATATACTTATTGCAAAAATCTAGAAGTTATCAAAGCAAAGTATTACACGCATGCTCCTAGGGGGATAGATTGGTAGGAAAAGACCATTGCTCGTCCCCGACCGCCACTCATAAGGAAGACAATCAATAAATAAATCATGCTCCGACTTCATCACATAACGGTTCACCATACGTGCATGCTACGGGAATCACAAACTTTAACACAAGTATTCCTCAAATTCACAACTACTCAACTAGCATGACTCTAATATCACCATCTTCATATCTCAAAACAATTATCAAGCATCAAACTTTTCTTAGTATTCAACGCACTCAAAAGAAAATTTTACAAATCTTGAATACCAAGCATATTAAGATTATTAAGAAAATTACCATGCTATTTAAGAATCTCAAAATAATCTAAGTGAAGCATGAGAGATCAATAGTTTCTATAAAACAAATCCACCACCGTGCTCTAAAAGATATAAGTGAAGCACTAGAGCAAAACTATATAGCTCAAAAGATATAAGTGAAGCACATAGAGTATTCTATCAAATTCCAATTCATGTATGGCTCTCTCAAAAGGTGTGTACAGCAAGGATGATTGTGGTAAACTAAAAAGCAAAGACTCAGATTATACAAGACGCTCCAAGCAAAACACATATCATGTGGTGAATAAAAATATAGCTCCAAGTAAAATTACCGATGGAAGTAGACGAAAGAGGGGATGCCTTCCGGGGCATCCCCAAGTTTTGACTTTTTGGTGTCCTTGGATTATCTTTGGGGTGCCATGGGCATCCCCAAGCTTAGGCTCTTTCCACTCCTTGTTCCATAATCCATCAAAAGATTTCACCCAAAACTTGAAAACTTCACAACACAAAACTCAACAGAAATCTCGTGAGCTCCATTAGCGAAAGAAAACAAAACACAACTTCAAGGTACTGTAATGAACTCATTCTTTATTTATATTGGTGTTAAAACTACTGTATTCCAACTACTCTATGGATTATAAACTATTTTACTAGTCATAGATTCATCAAAATAAGCAAACAACACACGAAAAACAGAATCTGCCAAAAACAGAACAGTCTGTAGTAATCTGTAACTAACGCAAACTTCTGGAACACCAAAAATTCAGCCAAAATAGGAAGACCTAGGCAATTTTTTTATTGATCGGCAGAAATTGGAATCACTATTTTATCACGTTCTGGTGAATTTTAATAATTGTTTTCGTGAACCGGAAGTTTCTGGAAATTACAGCAAGATCAAATAACTATCATCCAAGAAGATCCTATAGGTTTAACTTGGCACAAACACTAATTAAAAGATAAAACCACATCTAAACAGAAGGTAGATGGATTATTTATTCCTAAACAGAAACAAAAAACTAAAAACTAAAATAAAATTGGGTTGCCTCCCAACAAGCGCTATCGTTTAACGCCCCTAGCTAGGCATAGAGATTTCATTGATGCTCACATGAAAGACAAGAATTGAAGCACAAAAGAAGCATCATGAAACACGTGGCAAACACATCTAAGTCTAACATACTTCCTATGCATAGGCATCTTATAGGCAAACAAATTATCATAGCAAGCAAAAACTAGCATATGCAAGGAAGCGGAAAGAAACAATTGCAATCTCAACATAACGAGAGGTAAATGGCAAATAATGTAGTGCGAGAGATACGGATTGTGATGGGTACTTGGTATGTTGACTTTTGCGTAGACTCCCCGACAACGGCGCCATAAATTCTTCTTGCTACCTCTTGAGCACTGCGTAGGATTTCCCCGAAGAAGAGAGGATGATGCAACAAAGTAGCGTAAGTATTTCCCTCAGTTTTTGAGAACCAAGGTATCAATCCAGTAGGACGCCACGCGCGAGTCCCTCGTACCTACACAAAACAATAGCTCAACGCAACCAACGCGATTAGGGGTTGTCAATCTCTTCACGGTCACTTACGAGAGTGAGATCTGATAGAGATGATAGATAATATTTTTGGTATAAAGATGCAAGGTAAAATAAAAGGAAAAAGTAAAAAAGCAAAGCAATAATAAAGTGACTGGAGATTGATATGATGAGAATAGACTCGGGGGCCATAGATTTCACTAGTGGCTTCTCTCAAGAGCATAAGTATTTCTACGGTGGGTGAACAAATTACTGTTGAGCAATTGACAGAATTGAGCATAGTTATGAGAATATCTAGGCATGATCATGAAGGAAATATGCCCAAGAGGCAATAATAAAGTTCTTATTTATTTCCTTATATCATGATAAATGTTTATTATTCATGCTAGAATTGTATTAACCGGAAACATAATACATGTGTGAATACATAGACAAACAGAGTGTCACTAGTATGCCTCTACTTGACTAGCTCGTTAATCAAAGATGGTTATGTTTCCTAACCATGGACAAAGAGTTGTTATTTGATTAACGGGATCACATCATTAGTTGAATGATCTGATTGACATGACCCATTCCATTAGCTTAGCACCCGATCGTTTAGTACGTTGCTATTGCTTTCTTCATGACTTATACATGTTCCTATGACTATGAGATTATGCAACTACCGTTTGCCGGAGGAACACTTTGTGTGCTACCAAACATCACAATGTAACTGGGTGATTATAAAGGAGCTCTACAGGTGTCTCCAAATGTACATGTTGGGTTGGCGTATTTTGAGATTAGGATTTGTCACTCCGAATGTCGGAGAGGTATCTCTGGGCCCTCTCGGTAATGCACATCACTTAAGCCTTGCAAGCATTGCAACTAATGAGTTAGTTGTGGAATGATGTATTACGAAACGAGTAAAGAGACTTGCCGGTAACGAGATTGAACTAGGTATTGGATACCGACGATCGAATCTCAGGCAAGTAACATACCGATGACAAAGGGAACAACGTATGTTGTTATGCGGTCTGACCGATAAAGATCTTCGTAGAATATGTAGGAACCAATATGAGCATCCAGGTTCCTCTATTGGTTATTGACCAAAGACGTGTCTCGGTCATGTCTACATTGTTCTCGAACCGTAGGGTCCGCACGCTTAACGTTACGATGACAGTTTCATTATGAGTTTATGTATTTTGATGTACCGAAGGTTGTTCGGAGTCCCGGATGTGATCACGGACATGACGAGGAGTCTCGAAATGGTCGAGACATAAAGATCGATATATTGGACGACTATATTCGGACACCGGAAGTGTTCCGGGTGATTTCGGAGAAAACCGGAGTGCCGGAGGGGTTACCGGAACCCCCCGGGGAAGTATTGGGCCTTAGTGGGCCTGAGGGGAGAGAGAGGGCAGCAGCCCAGGAGGTGGCGCCCCCCCATGGGGAGTCCGAATTGGACTAGCGAGGGGGGCACGGCCCCTCTTTCCCTCTCCCTCTCCCTCTCTTTCCTTCCCCCTCTTTCTTCCTAGTTGGACTAGGAAAGGGGAGTCCTACTCCCGCTAGGAGGAGGACTCCCCCTACCTTTGGCGCGCCCCATAGGGCCGGCCGGCCTCCCCCCTTGCTCCTTTATATACGGGGGCAGGGGGGCACCCTAGAACACACAAGTTGATCTTCATGATCGTTCCTTAGCCGTGTGCGGTGCCCCCCTCCACGATATTACACCTCGGTCATATTGTAGTGGTGCTTAGGCGAAGCCCTGCGACGGTTGAACATCAAGATCGTCACCACGCCGTCGTGCTGACGGAACTCCTCCCCGAAGCTTTGCTGGATCGGAGCCCGGGGAGCGTCATCGAGCTGAACGTGTGCCAAGAACTCAGAGGTGCCGGAGTAACGGTGCTTGGATCGGTTGGACCGGGAAGACGTACGACTACTTCCTCTACGTTGCGTCAACGCTTCCGCTTCGGTCTATGAGGGTACGTAGACAACACTCTCCCCTCTCGTGCTATGCATCACCATGATCTTGCGTGTGCGTAGGAATTTTTTTGAAATTACTATGTTCCCCAACAGTTGCATCCGAGCCTAGGTTTTATGCGTTGATGTTGTGCACGAGTAGAACACAAGTGAGTTGTGGGCGATATAAGTCATACTGCTTACCAACATGTCATACTTTGGTTCAGCGGTATTGTTGGATGAAGCGGCCCGGACCGACATTACGCGTACGCTTACGCGAGACTGGTTCTACCGTCGTGCTTTGCACACAGGTGGCTGGCGGGTGTCAGTTTCTCCAACTTTAGTTGAACCGAGTGTGGCTACGCCTGGTCCTTGTGAAGGTTAAAACAACACCAACTTGACAAACTATTGTTGTGGTTTTGATGCGTAGGTAAGATTGGTTCTTGCTTAAGCCCGTAGCAGCCACGTAAAACTTGCAACAACAAAATAGAGGACGTCTAACTTGTTTTTGCAGGGCATGTTGTGATGTGATATGGTCAAGACATGATGAGATATAAGTTGTTGTATGAGATGATCATGTTTTGTTGAAGTTATCAGCAACTGGCAAAATCTTTATGGTTGTCTCTCTATTGCATAAGATGCAAGCGTCCAATAATTGCTTTACTTTATCGCTATGCGATAGCAATAGTTGCAAGAGCAATTGTTGGCGAGACGACCACGTGACGACACATTGATATAGATCAAGATGATGGAGATCATGCTGTCATGCCGGTGACGATATAGATCATGACAGTACTTTGGAGATGGAGATCAAAGAAGCAAGATGATGATGGCCATATCATGTCACATATTTTGATTGCATATGATGTTTATCTTTTATACATCTTATTTTTGCTTAGTTTGACGGTAGCATTTTAAGATGATCTCTCACTAATTATCAAGAAGTGTTCTCCCTGAGTATGCACCGTTGCGAAAGTTCTTCGTGCTGAGACACCACGTGATGATCGGGTGTGATAGGCTCTACGTTCAAATACAACGGGTGCAAAACAGTTGCACACGCGGAATACTCAGGTTATACTTGACGAGCCAAGCATATACAGATATGGCCTCGGAACACGGAGACCGAAAGGTCGAGCGTGAATCATATAGTAGATATGATCAACATAGTGATGTTCACCAATGAAACTGCTCCATCTCACGTGATGATCGGACATGGTTTAGTTGATTTGGATCACGTGATCACTTAGAGGATTAGAGGGATGTCTATCTAAGTGGGAGTTCTTAAGTAATATGATTAATTGAACTTAAATTTGTCATGAACTTAGTCCTGGTAGTATTTTGTAAATTATGTTGTAGATCAATAGCTCGCGTTGTTGTTTCCCTGTGTTTATTTTGATATGTTCCTAGAGAAAATTGTGTTGAAATATGTTAGTAGCAATGATGCGGATTGGATCCGTGATCTGAGGTTTATCCTCATTGCTGCACAGAAGAATTATGTCCTTGATGCACCGCTAGGTGACAAACCTATTGCAGGAGCAGATGCAGACGTTATGAACGTTTGGCTAGCTCAATATGATGACTACTTGATAGTTTAGTGCACCATGCTTAATGGCTTAGAATCGGGACTTCAAAGAAATTTTGAACGTCATGGACCATATGAGATGTTCCAGGAGTTGAAGTTAATATTTCAAGAAAATACCCGAGTTGAGAGATATGAAGTCTCCAACAAGTTCTATAGCTAAAAGATGGAGGAGAATCCCTCAACTAGTGAGCATGTGCTCAGATTGTTTGGGTACTACAATCGCTTGAATCAAGTGGGAGTTAATCTTCCAGATAAGATAGTGATTGACAGAATTCTCTAGTCACCATCACCAAGTTAGTAGAACTTCATGATGAACTATAATATGCAAGGGATAACGGAAACAACTCCCAAGCTCTTCGTGATGCTGAAATCAACGAAGGTAGAAATCAAGAAAAACATCAAGTGTTGATGGTTGACAAGACCACTAGTTTCAAGAAAAAGGGCAAAGGGAAGAATGGGAACTTCAAGAAGAACGGCAAGCAAGTTGCTGCTCAAGTGAAGAAGCCCAAGTCTGATCCTAAGCCTGAGACTAAGTGCTTCTACTGCAAAGGGACTGGTCACTGGAAGTGGAACTGCCCCAAGTATTTGGCGCATAAGAAGGATGGCAAGGTAAACAAAGGTATATTGGATATACATGTTATTGATGTTAACTTTACTAGTGTTTATAGCAACTGAAGGAAATATGCCCTAGAGGCAATAATAAAGTTATTATTTATTTCCTTATATCATGATAAAAGTTTATTATTCATGCTAGAATTGTATTAACCAGAAACATAATACATGTGTGAATACATAGACAAACAGAGTGTCACTAGTATGCCTCTACTTGACTAGCTCGTTAATCAAAGATGGTTATGTTTCCTAACCATGGACAAAGAGTTGTCATTTGATTAAACGGGATCACATCATTAGTTGAATGATCTGATTGACATGACCCATTCCATTAACTTAGCACCCGATCGTTTAGTATGTTGCTATTGCTTTCTTCATGACTTATACATGTTCCTATGACTATGAGATTATGTAAATCCCGTGTGCCGGAGGAACTCTTTGTGTGCTACCAAACGTCACAACGTAACTGGGTGATTATAAAGGTGCTCTACAGGTGTCTCCAAAGGTACATGTTGGGTTGACATATTTCGAGATTAGGATTTGTCACTCCGATCGTCGGAGAGGTATCTCTGGGCCCTCTCGGTAATGCACATCACTTAAGCCTTGCAAGCAATGCAACTAATGAGTTAGTTGCAAGATGATGTATTACGGAACGAGTAAAGAGACTTGCCGGTAACGAGATTGAAGTAGGTATTGGATACCGACGATCGAATCTCGGGCAAGTAGCATACCGATGACAAAGGGAACAACGTATGTTGTTATGCGGTCTGACCGATAAAGATCTTCGTAGAATATGTAGGAACCAATATGGGCATCCAGGTCCCGCTATTGGTTATTGACCGGAAACATGTCTCGGTCATGTCTACATTGTTCTCGAACCCGTAGGGTCCGCACGCTTAAGGTTTCGATGACAGTTATATTATGAGTTTATACGTTTTGATGTACCGAAGGTTGTTCGGTGTCCCGGATGTGATTTCGGACATGACGAGGAGTCTCGAAATGGTCGAGACATAAAGATTGATATATTGGAAGCCTATGTTTGGATATCGGAAGTGTTCCGGGTGAAATCGGGATTTTACCGGAGTACCGGGAGGTTACCGGAACCCCCCGGGAGCTATATGGGCCTTAGTGGGCCTTAGTGGAAAAGAGAACAGGCAGCCTGAGATGGGCCGCGCGCCCCTCCCCTCCCTTGGTCCGAATAGGACAAGGAGAGGGGGCCGGCCCCCCTTTCTCTTTTCCCCCCTCCGCGAATCCTATTCCAACTAGGATTGGGGGGGGGGGGGAATCCTACCCCCGGAGGGAGTAGGACTCCTCCTGGCGCGCCACCTCTAGGCCGGCCGCACACCCCCCCCCTTGAGCCTTTATATACGGAGGCAGGGGCACCCCAGAAACACACAAGTTGATCCACGTGATCATATTCTTAGCCGTGTGCGGCGCTCCCTGCCACCATAGTCCTCGATAATATTGTAGCGGTGCTTAGGCAAAGCCCTGCGACAGTAGTACATCAAGATCGTCACCACGCCGTCGTGCTGACGGAACTCTTCCCCGACACTTTGCTGGATCGGAGTCCGAGGATCGTCATCGAGCTGAACGTGTGCTAAAACTCGAAGGTGCCGTAGTTTCGGTGCTTGATCGGTCGGGCCGTGGAGACGTACGACTACATCAACCAAACGCTTCCGTTGTCGATCTACAAGGGTACGTAGCTCACACTCTTCCCTCTTGTTGCTATGCATCACCATGATCTTGCGTGTGCGTAGGAATTTTTTTTGAAATTACTACGTTCCCCAACAGTGGCATCCGAGCCTAGGTTTTATGTGTTGATGTTATATGCACGAGTAGAACACAAGTGAGTTGTGGGCGATATAATTCATACTGCTTACCAACATGTCATACTTTGGTTCGGCGGTATTGTTGGATGAAGCGGCCCGGACCGACATTACGCGTACGCTTACGCGAGACCGGTTCTCCCGATGTGCTTTGCACATAGGTGGCTTGCGGGTGACAGTTTCTCCAACTTTAGTTGAACCGAGTGTGGATACGCCCGGTCCTTGCGAAGGTTAAAACAACACCAACTTGACAAACTATCGTTGTGGTTTTGATGCGTAGGTAAGATTGGTTCTTGCTTAAGCCCGTAGCAGCCACGTAAAACTTGCAACAACAAAGTAGAGGACGTCTAACTTGTTTTTGCAGGGCATGTTGTGATGTGATATGGTCAAGACATGATGCTGAATTTTATTGTATGAGATGATCATGTTTTGTAACCGAGTTATCGGCAACTGGCAGGAGCCATATGGTTGTCGCTTTATTGTATGCAATGCAATCGCGTTGTAATGCTTTACTTTATCACTAAGCGGTAGCGATAGTCGTGGAAGCATAAGATTGGCGAGACGACAACGATGCTACGATGGAGATCAAGGTGTCGTGCCGGTGACGATGGTGATCATGACGGTGCTTCGGAGATGGAGATCACAGGCACAAGATGATGATGGCCATATCATATCACTTATATTGATTGCATGTGATGTTTATCTTTTATGCATCTTATCTTGCTTTGATTGACGGTAGCATTATAAGATGATCTCTCACTAAATTATCAAGAAGTGTTCTCCCTGAGTATGCACCGTTGCGAAAGTTCTTCGTGCTGAGACACCACGTGATGATCGGGTGTGATAGGCTCTACATTCAAATACAACGGGTGCAAAACAGTTGCACACACGGAATACTCAGGTTATACTTGACGAGCCAAGCATATGCAGATATGGCCTCGGAACACGGAGACCGAAAGGTCGAGCGTGAATCATATAGTAGATATGATCAACATAGTGATGTTCACCAATGAAATCATGAACTTAGTACCTGATAGTATCTTGCTTATGTATGTTTGATTGTAGATAGATGGCCCGTGCTGTTGTTCCGTTGAATTTTAATGCGTTCCTTGAGAAAGCAAAGTTGAAAGATGATGGTAGCAATTACACGGACTGGGTCCGTAACTTGAGGATTATCCTCATTGCTGCACAGAAGAATTACGTCCTGGAAGCACCACTGGGTGCCAGGCCTGCTGCTGGAGCAACACCAGATGTTATGAACGTCTGGTAGAGCAAAGCTGATGACTACTCGATAGTTCAGTGTGCCATGCTTTAAGGCTTAGAATCGGGACTTCAACGGCGTTTTGAACGTCATGGAGCATATGAGATGTTCTAGGAGTTGAAGTTAATATTTCAAGCAAATGCCCGAATTGAGAGATATGAAGTCTCCAATAAGTTCTATAGCTGCAAGATGGAGGAGAACAGTTCTGTCAGTGAGCATATACTCAAAATGTCTGGGTATAATAATCACTTGATTCAGATGGGAGTTAATCTTCTAGATGATTGCGTCATTGACAGAATTCTCCAATCACTGCTACCAAGCTACAAGAGCTTCGTGATGAACTATAATATGCAAGGGATGAATAAGACTATTCCCGAGCTCTTCGCAATGCTGAAAGCTACGGAGGTAGAAATCAAAAAGGAGCATCAAGTGTTGATGGTCAACAAGACCACTAGTTTCAAGAAAAAGGGCAAAGGGAAGAAGAAGGGGAACTTCAAGAAGAACAGCAAGCAAGTTGCTGCTCAAGAGAAGAAACCCAAGTCTGGACCTAAGCCTGAAACTGAGTGCTTCTACTGCAAGCAGACTGGTCACTGGAAGCGGAACTGCCCCAAGTATTTGGTGGATAAGAAGGATGGCAAGGTGAACAAAGGTATATGTGATATACATGTTATTGATGTGTACCTTACTAATGCTCGCAGTAGCACCTGGGTATTTGATACTGGTTCTGTTGCTAATATTTGCAACTCGAAACAGGGACTACGGATTAAGCGAAGATTGGCTAAGGACGAGGTGACGATGCGCGTGGGAAACGGTTCCAAAGTCGATGTGATCGCGGTCAGCACGCTACCTCTACATCTACCTTCGGGATTAGTATTAGACCTAAATAATTGTTATTTGGTGCCAGCGTTGAGCATGAACATTATATTTGGATCTTGTATGATGCGAGACGGTTATTCATTTAAATCAGAGAATAATGGTTGTTCTATTTATATGAGTAATATTTTTATGGTCATACACCCTTGAAGAGTGGTCTATTCTTATTGAATCTCGATAGCAGTGACACACATATTCATAATGTTGAAGCCAAAAGATGCAGAGTTGATAATGATGGTGCAACTTATTTGTGGCACTGCCGTTTAGGTCATATCGGTGTAAAGCGCATGAAGAAACTCCATACTGATGGACTTTTGGAACCACTTGATTATGAATCACTTGATACTTGCGAACCGTGCCTCATGGGCAAGATGACTAAAACACCGTTCTCCGGTACTATGGAGAGAGCAACAGATTTGTTGGAAATCATACATACAGATATATGTGGTCCGATGAATATTGAGGCTCGTGGCGAATATCGTTATTTTCTCACCTTCGCAGATGACTTAAGCAGATATGGGTATATCTACTTAATGAAACATAAGTCTGAAACATTTGAAAAGTTCAAAGAATTTCAGAGTGAAGTTGAAAATCATCGTAACAAGAAAATAAAGTTTCTACGATCTGATCGTGGAGGAGAATATTTGAGTTATGAGTTTGGTGTACATTTGAAATAATGCGGAATAGTTTCGCAACTCACGCCACCCAGAACACCACGGCGTAATGGTGTATCCGAACGTCGTAATCGTACTTTACTAGATATGGTGCGATCTATGATGTCTCTTACTGATTTACCGCTATCGTTTTGGGGTTATGCTTTAGAGACGGCCGCATTCACGTTAAATAGGGCACCATCAAAATCCGTTGAGACGACGCCTTATGAACTATGGTTTGGCAAGAAACCAAAGTTGTCGTTTCTGAAAGTTTGGGGCTGCGATGCTTATGTGAAAAAGCTTCAACCTGATAAGCTCGAACCCAAATCGGAGAAATGTGTCTTCATAGGATATCCAAAGGAAACTATTGGATACACCTTCTATCACAGATCCGAAGGCAAGACTTTTGTTGCTAAATTCGGAAACTTTCTGGAGAAGGAGTTTCTCTCGAAAGATGTGAGTGGGAGGAAAGTAGAACTTGATGAGGTAATTGTACCTGCTCCCTTATTGGAAAGTAGTACATCACAGAAAACTGTTTCTACGACACCTACACCAATTAGTGAGGAAGCTAATGATAATGATCATGAAACTTCAGGACAAGATACTACTGAACCTCGTAGATCAACCAGAGTGAGATCCGCGCCAGAGTGGTACGGTAATCCTGTTTTGGAAATCATGTTGCTAGATCATGATGAACCTACGAACTATGAAGAAGCGATGGTGAGCCCAGATTCCGCAAAATGGCTTGAAGCCATGAAATCTGAGATGGGATCCATGTATGAGAAGAAAGTATGGACTTTGGTTGACTTGCCCGATGATCGGCAAGCAATTGAGAATAAATGGATCTTCAAGAAGAAGACTGACGCTGACGGTAATATTACTGTCTACAAAGCTCGACTTGTCGCAAAAGGTTTTCGACAAGTTCAAGGGGTTGACTACGATGAGACCTTCTCACCCGTAGCGATGCTTAAGTCTGTCCGAATCATGTTAGCAATTGCCGCATTTTATGATTATGAAATTTGGCAGATGGATGTCAAAACTGCATTCCTGAATGGATTTCTGGAAGAAGAGTTGTATATGATGCAACCGGAAGGTTTTGTCGATCCAAAGGGAGCTAACAAAGTGTGCAAGCTCCAGCGATCCATTTATAGACTGGTGCAAGCCTCTCGGAGTTGGAATAAACGCTTTGATAGTGTGATCAAAGCATTTGGTTTTATACAGACTTTCGGAGAAGCCTGTATTTACAAGAAAGTGAGTGGGAGCTCTGTAGCATTTCTGATATTATATGTGGATGACATATTACTGATTGGAAATGATATAGAATTTCTGGATAGCATAAAGGGGTACTTGAATAAGAGTTTTTCAATGAAAGACCTCGGTGAAGCTGCTTACATATTAGGCATAAAGATCTATAGAGATAGATCAAGACGCTTAATTGGACTTTCACAAAGCACATACCTTGACAAAATTTTGAAGAAGTTCAAAATGGATCAAGCAAAGAAAGGGTTCTTGCCTGTGTTACAAGGTGTGAAGTTGAGCCAGACTCAATGCCCGACCACTGCAGAAGATAGAGAGAAAATGAAAGATGTTCCCTATGCTTCAGCCATAGGCTCTATCATGTATGCAATGCTGTGTACCAGACCTGATGTGTGCCTTGCTATAAGTTTAGCAGGGAGGTACCAAAGTAATCCAGGAGTGGATCACTGGACAGCAGTCAAGAACATCCTGAAGTACCAGAAAAGGACTAAGGATATGTTTCTCGTATATGGAGGTGACAAAGAGCTCATTGTAAACGGTTATGTTGATGCAAGCTTTGACACTGATCCGGACAATTCTAAATCGCAAACCGGATACGTGTTTACATTAAACGGTGGAGCTGTCAGTTGGTGCAGTTCTAAACAAAGCGTCGTGGCGGGATCTACATGTGAAGCGGAGTACATAGCTGCTTCGGAAGCAGCAAACAAAGGAGTCTGGATGAAGGAGTTCATATCCGATCTAGGTGTCATACCTAGTGCATCGGGTCCAATGAAAATCTTTTGTGACAATACTGGTGCAATTGCCTTGGCAAAGGAATCCAGATTTCACAAGAGAACCAAGCACATCAAGAGACGCTTCAATTCCATACGGGATCTAGTCCAGGTGGGAGACATAGAGATTTGCAAGATACATACGGAGCTGAATGTAGCAGACCCGTTGACTAAGCCCCTTCCACGAGCAAAACATGATGAGCACCAAAGCTCCATGGGTGTTAGAATCATTACTGTGTAATCTAGATTATTGACTCTAGTGCAAGTGGGAGACTGAAGGAAATATGCCCTAGAGGCAATAATAAAGTTATTATTTATTTCCTTATATCATGATAAAAGTTTATTATTCATGCTAGAATTGTATTAACCGGAAACATAATACATGTGTGAATACATAGACAAACAGAGTGTCACTAGTATGCCTCTACTTGACTAGCTCGTTAATCAAAGATGGTTATGTTTCCTAACCATGGACAAAGAGTTGTAATTTGATTAAACGGGATCACATCATTAGTTGAATGATCTGATTGACATGACCCATTCCATTAACTTAGCACCCGATCGTTTAGTATGTTGCTATTGCTTTCTTCATGACTTATACATGTTCCTATGACTATGAGATTATGTAACTCCCGTGTGCCGGAGGAACACTTTGTGTGCTACCAAATGTCACAACGTAACTGGGTGATTATAAAGGTGCTCTACAGGTGTCTCCAAAGGTACATGTTGGGTTGACGTATTTCGAGATTAGGATTTGTCACTCCGATCGTCGGAGAGGTATCTCTGGGCCCTCTCGGTAATGCACATCACTTAAGCCTTGCAAGCAATGCAACTAATGAGTTAGTTGCGAGATGATGTATTACGGAACGAGTAAAGAGACTTGCCGGTAACGAGATTGAAGTAGGTATTGGATACCGACGATCGAATCTCGGGCAAGTAGCATACCGATGACAAAGGGAACAACGTATGTTGTTATGCGGTCTGACCGATAAAGATCTTCGTAGAATATGTAGGAACCAATATGGGCATCCATGTCCCGCTATTGGTTATTGACCGGAAACATGTCTCGGTCATGTCTACATTGTTCTCGAACCCGTAGGGTCCGCACGCTTAAGGTTTCGATGACAGTTATATTATGAGTTTATACGTTTTGATGTACCGAAGGTTGTTCGGTGTCCCGGATGTGATCTCGGACATGACGAGGAGTCTCGAAATGCTTGAGACATAAAGATTGATATATTGGAAGCCTATGTTTGGATATCGGAAGTGTTCCGGGTGAAATCGGGATTTTACCGGAGTACCGGGAGGTTACCGGAACCCCCCGGGAGCTATATGGGCCTTAGTGGGCCTTAGTAGAAAAGAGAAGAGGTAGCCTGAGATGGGCCGCGCGCCCCTCCCCTCCCTTGGTCCGAATAGGACAAGGAGAGGGGGTCGGCCCCCTTTCTCTTTTCCCCCCTCCACGAATCCTATTCCAACTAGGATTGGGGGGGGGGGATCCTACTCCCGGAGGGAGAAGGACTCCTCCTGGCGCGCCACCTCTAGGCCGGCCGCACCCCCCCCCCTTGAGACTTTATATACGGAGGCAGGGGCACCCCAGAAACACACAAGTTGATTCACGTGATCATATTCTTAGCCGTGTGCGGCGCTCCCTGCCACCATAGTCCTCGATAATATTGTAGTGGTGCTTAGGCAAAGCCCCGCGACAGTAGTACATCAAGATCGTCACCACGCCGTCGTGCTGACGGAACTCTTCCCCGACACTTTGCTGGATCGGAGTCCGGGGATCGTCATCGAGTTGAACGTGTGCTAAAACTCGAAGGTGCCGTAGTTTCGGTCCTTGATCGGTCGGGCCGTGGAGACGTACGACTACATCAACCAAACGCTTCTGTTGTCGATCTACAAGGGTACGTAGATCACACTCTTCCCTCTCGTTGCTATGCATCACCATGATCTTGCGTGTGCGTAGGAATTTTTTTGAAATTACTACGTTCCCCAACAGCAACCCCTCAGCATTTGATACTGGTTCAGTTGCTAAGAGTAGTAGCTCAAAACGGGAGTTGCAGAATAAACAGAAACTAGTAAAGGGTGAGGTGACGATGTGTGTTGGATGTAGTTCCAAGATTGATATGATCATCATCGCACACTCCCTATACTTTCGGGATTAGTGTTGAAACTAAATAAGTATTATTTGGTGTTTGCGTTGAGCATGAATATGATTTGATCATGTTTATTGCAATATGGTTATTCATTAAAGTCAGAGAATAATTGTTGTTCTGTTTACATGAATAAAACCTTCGATGGTCATACACCCAATGAAAATAGTTCGTTGGATCTTGATCATAGTGTTACACATATTCATAATATTGAAACCAAAAGATGCAAAGTTAATAATGATAGTGCAACTTATTTGTGGCACTGCCGTTTAGGTCATATCGGTGTAAAGCGCATGAAGAAACTCCATACTGATGGACTTTTGGAACCACTTGATTATGAATCACTTGGTACTTGTGAACCATGCCTCATGGGCAAGATGACTAAGACTCTGTTCTCCGGAACAATGGAGCGAGCAACAGATTTGTTGGAAATCATACATACCAATGTATGTGGTTCGATGAATATTAAGGCTTGCAGCAGGTATCATTATTTTCTGACCTTCACAGATAATTTGAGCAGATATGGGGATATCTACTTGATGAAACATAAGTCTGAAACATTTGAACAGTTCAAAGAATTTCAGAGTGAAGTGGAAAATCATCGTGACAAGAAAATAAAAGTTTCTACGATATGATTGCAGAGGTAAAATATTTGAGTTACGAGTTTGGCCTTCAATTAAAACAATGTGAAATAGTTTCACTACTCACGCCACCTGGAACACCATAGTGTAATGGTGTGTCCGAACGTCATAACCGTACTTTATTAGATATAGTGCGATCTATGATGTCTCTTACCGATCTACCACTATCGTTTTGGGGTTATGCATTAGAGACAGATGCATTCATGTTAAATAGGGCACCATCTAAATCCGTTGAGACGACACCGTGTGAACTATGGTTTGGCAAGAAACCTAAGCTGTCATTTCTTAAAGTTTGGAGTTGCGATGCTTATGTGAAAAAGTTTCATCTCGATAAGCTCAAACTCAAATCGGAGAAATATGTCTTCATAGGATACCCAAAGGAGACAGTTGGGTACACCTTCTATCACAGATCCGAAGGCAAGACATTCGTTGCTAAGAATGGATCCTTTCTAGAGAAGGAGTTTCTCTCGAAAGAAGTGAGTGGGAGGAAAGTAGAAAACTTGATAAGGTAATTGTACCTTCTCCCTTATTGGAAAATAGTTCATCACAGAAATCTGTTCCTGTGACTACTACACCAATTAGTGAGGAAGCTAATGATGATGATCATGTAACTTCAGATCAAGTTACTACCGAATCTCGTAGGTAAACCAGAGTGAGATCCGCACCAGAGTGGTACGGTAATCCTATTCTGGAGGTCATGTTACTTGACCATGACGAACCTACAAACTATGAGGAAGCGATGATGAGCCCAGTTTCCGATAAATGGCTTGAGGCCATGAAATCTGAGATAGGATCCATGTATGAGAACAAAGTGTGGACTTTGGTGGACTTGCCCGAGGATCGGCAAGTCATTGATAATAAATGGATCTTCAAGTGGAAGACGGACAAGGATAGTAGTGTTACTATCTACAAAGCTAGAATTGTCGCAAAAGGTTTTCGACAAGTTCAAGGTGTTGACTACGATGAGAGTTTCTCACTCATATCTATGCTTAAGTCTATCCGAATCATGTTAGCAATTGCCGCATTTTATGAAATCTGGCAAATGGATAAACAAAACTGCATTCCTTAATGGATTTATTAAAGAAGAGTTGTATGTGATGCAACAAGATGGTTTTGTCAATCCTAAAGGTGCTAACAAAATATGCAAGCTCCAGCGATCCATTTATGGACTGGTGCAAGCATCTTGGAGTTGGAATATACGCTTTGATAAGTTGATCAAAGCATATAGTTTTATACAGACTTGTGGTGAAGCCTGTATTTACAAGAAAGTGAGTGGGAGCACTACAACATTTCTGATAAGTATATGTGAATGACATATTGTTGATTGGAAATAATGTAGAATTATTCTGCAAAGCATAAAGGAGTGTTTGAAAGGAGTTTTTCAAAGAAAGACCTCGGTGAAGCTGCTTACATATTGAGTATCAAGATCTATAGAGATAGATCAAGACGCTTGATAAGTTTTTTCAATGAGTACATACCTTGACAAGATTTTGAAGTAGTTCAAAATGGAACAGTCAAAGAAAAAGTTTCTTGCCTGTGTTACAAGGTGTGAAGTTGAGTAAGACTCAAAGCCCGACCACGGCAGAAGATAGAAAGAGAATGAAAGTCATTCCCTATGCCTCAGTCATAGGTTCTATAAAGTATGCCATGCTGTGTACCAGATCTATTGTATACCATACACTGTGTTAAGAGAGGGAGTACAATAGTGATCTAGGGGTAGATAAATGGACAGCAGTCAAAATTATCCTTACTAGAATAAGGATATGTTTCTCGATTACGGAGGTGACAAAAGGTTCATCATAAAGGGTTACGTCGATGCAAGTTTTGACACTGATCCAGATGACTCTAAGTCTCAATCTGGATACATATTGAAAGTGGGAGCAATTAGCTAGACTAGCTCCATCCAGAGCATTGTTGACATAGAAATTTGCAAAATACATGCGGATTTGAATGTGGCAGACCCGTTGACTAAACTTCTCTCACCAGAAAAACATGATCACTTTTTGGGTCTTAATCACATAGCGATGTGAACTAGATTATTGAATCTAGTAAACCCTTTGGGTGTTAGTCACATGGAGATGTGAACCAATCACATAAAGATGTGAACTATTGATGTTAAATCACATGGCGATGTGATCTAGATTATTGACTCTAGTGCAAGTGGGAGACTTAAGGAAATATGCCCTAGAGGCAATAATAAAGTTATTATTTATTTCCTTATATCATGATAAATGTTTATTATTCATGCTAGAATTGTATTAACCGGAAACATAATACATGTGTGAATACATAGACAAACAGAGTGTCACTAGTATGCATCTACTTGACTATCTCGTTAATCAAAGATGGTTATGTTTCCTAACCATGGACAAAGAGTTGTCATTTGATTAAACGGGATCACATCATTAGTTGAATGATCTGATTGACATGACCCATTCCATTAACTTAGCACCCGATCGTTTAGTATGTTGCTATTGCTTTCTTCATGACTTATACATGTTCCTATGACTATGAGATTATGTAACTCCCGTGTGCCGGAGGAAAACTTTGTGTGCTACCAAACGTCACAACGTAACTGGGTGATTATAAAGGTGCTCTACAGGTGTCTCCAAAGGTAGATGTTGGGTTGACGTATTTCGAGATTAGGATTGGTCACTCCGATCGTCGGAGAGGTATCTCTGGGCCCTCTCGGTAATGCACATCACTTAAGCCTTGCAAGCAATGCAACTAATGAGTTAGTTGCGAGATGATGTATTACGGAACGAGTAAAGAGACTTGCCGGTAACGAGATTGAACTAGGTATTGGATACTGACGATCGAATCTCGGGCAAGTAACATACCGATGACAAAGGGAACAATGTATGTTGTTATGCGGTCTGACCGATAAAGATCTTCGTAGAATATGTAGGAACCAATATGGGCATCCAGGTCCCTCTATTGGTTATTGACTGGAGACATGTCTCGGTCATGTCTACATTGTTCTCGAACCCGTAGGGTCCGCACGCTTAAGGTTTCGATGACAGTTATATTATGAGTTTATACGTTTTGATGTACCGAAGGTTGTTCAGTGTCCCGGATGTGATCTCGGACATGACGAGGAGTCTCGAAATGGTCGAGACATAAAGATTGATATATTGGAAGCCTATGTTTGGATATCGGAAGTGTTCCGGGTGAAATCGGGATTTTACCGGAGTACTGGGAGGTTACCGGAACCCCCCGGGAGCTATATGGGCCTTAGTGGGCCTTAGTGGAAAAGAGAAGAGGCAGCCTGAGATGGGCCGCGCGCCCCTCCCCTCCCTTGGTCCGAATAGGACAAGGAGAGGGGGTCGGCCCCCCTTTCTCTTTTCCCCCCTCCATGAATCCTATTCCAACTAGGATTGGGGGGGATCCTACTCCCGGAGGGAGTAGGACTCCTCCTGGCGTGCCACCTCTAGGCCGGCCGCACCCCCCCCTTGAGCCTTTATATACGGAGGCAGGGGCACCCCAGAAACACACAAGTTGATCCACGTGATCATATTCTTAGCCGTGTGCGGCGCTCCCTGCCACCATAGTCCTCGATAATATTGTAGCGATGCTTAGGCAAAGCCCTGCGACAGTAGTACATCAAGATCATCACCACGCCGTCGTGCTGACGGAACTCTTGCCCGACACTTTGCTGGATCGGAGTCCGGGGATCGTCATCGAGTTGAACGTGTGCTAAAACTCGAAGGTGCCATAGTTTCGGTGCTTGATCGGTCGGGCCGTGGAGACGTACGACTACATCAACCAAACGCTTCCGTTGTCGATCTACAAGGGTACGTAGATCACACTCTTCCCTCTCGTTGCTATGCATCACCATGATCTTGCGTGTGCGTAGGAATTTTTTTGAAATTACTACGTTCCCCAACAGCAACCCCTCAGCATTTGATACTGGTTCAGTTGCAAAGAGTAGTAACTCAAAACGGGAGTTGCAGAATAAACAGAAACTAGTAAAGGGTGAGGTGACGATGTGTGTTGGAAGTAGTTCCAAGATTGATATGATCATCATCGCACACTCCCTATACTTTCGGGATTAGTGTTAAAACTAAATAAGTATTATTTGGTGTTTGCGTTGAGCATGAATATGATTTGATCATGTTTATTGCAATACGGTTATTCATTAAAGTCAGAGAATAATTGTTGTTCTGTTTACATGAATAAAACCTTCGATGGTCATACACCCAATGAAAATAGTTCGTTGGATCTTGATCGTAGTGTTACACATATTCATAATATTGAAACCAAAAGATGCAAAGTTAATAATGATAGTGCAACTTATTTGTGGCACTGCCGTTTAGGTCATATCGGTGTAAAGCGCATGAAGAAACTCCATACTGATGGACTTTTGGAACCACTTGATTATGAATCACTTGGTACTTGCGAACCATGCCTCATGGGCAAGATGACTAAGACTCTGTTCTCCGGAACAATGGAGCGAGCAACAGATTTGTTGGAAATCATACATACCAATGTATGTGGTTCGATGAATATTAAGACTTGCAGCAGGTATCATTATTTTCTGACCTTCACAGATAATTTGAGCAGATATGGGGATATCTACTTGATGAAACATAAGTCTGAAACATTTGAACAGTTCAAAGAATTTCAGAGTGAAGTGGAAAATCATCGTGACAAGAAAATAAAAGTTTCTACGATATGATTGCAGAGGTAAAATATCTGAGTTACGAGTTTGGCCTTCAATTAAAACAATGTGAAATAGTTTCACTACTCACGCCACCTGGAACACCATAGTGTAATGGTGTGTCCGAACGTCATAACCGTACTTTATTAGATATAGTGCGATCTATGATGTCTCTTACCGATCTACCACTATCGTTTTGGGGTTATGCATTAGAGACAGATGCATTCATGTTAAATAGGGCACCATCTAAATCCGTTGAGACGACACCGTGTGAACTATGGTTTGGCAAGAAACCTAAGCTGTCATTTCTTAAAGTTTGGAGTTGCGATGCTTATGTGAAAAAGTTTCATCTCGATAAGCTCAAACTCAAATCGAAGAAATATGTCGTCATAGGATACCCAAAGGAGACAGTTGGGTACACCTTCTATCACAGATCCGAAGGCAAGACATTCGTTGCTAAGAATGGATCCTTTCTAGAGAAGGAGTTTCTCTCGAAAGAAGTGAGTGGGAGGAAAGTAGAAAACTTGATAAGGTAATTGTACCTTCTCCCTTATTGGAAAATAGTTCATCACAGAAATCTGTTCCTGTGACTACTACACCAATTAATAAAGAAGCTAATGATGATGATCATGTAACTTCAGATCAAGTAAACATCTGTAATACAGTACTAACAATAAACTTTTATGAAAGGAAAAGGTGGCAGATAGATAGGACCCACTGGTCCGCGATGCTGACATGGACCCTCTATCTGACACGTCAACCCCACACCCTAATCCCATCCCTCTCGACGCTGCATTCCCCTCCCCTTCTCCTCTCCTCTCCACCATCCCATCGGCGTCGATCCGGCCGGAGACGTTAGATCTGTCGGCGATGGGGTCGCCGCGAAGGCCGCCGGGTCTGGATCCGGACGAGATGAAGCTCTTGTTGCGCAGGCGACTTGGGACGGCTGGCCGTGCCCGAGTGGGAGGCCCACCGTCGGTCTGCCGGTACGCCCGACAAGGCATGGTCGGGTTCCTCACCGCTTCGAGCTCCCGTGCACTGCATCGCCTCGCCCGTATTTCAGCTTCTCTTCTCCAACTCCGACCGCCGCCGCCGCCGCTCAAATTCCTTTGGTGCATACGCTCCTCTCCTCTACCTCTACGTTTCCCCTCAACTAATTTGATGCCTCCTCTTCTCTCTTTTTCTCTCTCAGTGGTAAGCAACACTCCATGAATTTAGTTCTGCAGCTCGGTTCTGACTTCTGAATGTTCTCATCTGATTTGCACTAGTAGCTGAATCCTGGTATCAGCAGACGTTATAGTAGTAGGTTATAGTATCTGCAGGCTACCGCCAATTTCAGATCATCATTTCAGTAGTTTGATCCTTACATGTTCTATGTATGGGAACCGTGGTATTTCCTGTCAACATTTTGCTGTCAAACTAATTACAAACATGCATCTCTCTTTAGTAATTATATGTGTATACATCTTTGGAGAAGGAGACAATAATACTAAGTACGAATATGTGATATGTTTGCAGGCTGATACATTCTTGACACGAACCTCTTCACGCACTACCCGGCCGCTAAGACAATGCAGCTCTGGAGCCGTCCTGCCAAGACACTGCCTATTGCGCTCAATGGACAGGCCATAGTCAACAGCCTTACTGAAAATAATAAGAAAATGGTGTGGGTTAGCAGAATGGTAAGGGATGACGAACTCCACATAATACAGGTTCAAGCCATTGCTGGCATCAGTCTCCCAACTACGCTGGTCGTCAAGAAGTTCCAGAATGAAAACCTAGCACTACAAGTGGATGACAATGTCAAGTACCACTACATTTCAGAGATGTTCCTGTTAGCCAGCAATTCTCACGACAACATCATCAAAGTTGTAGACCTCATCCAGTGGGAAGACGCCATCATGCTTGTCTATGAGTATCCGGTGAATGGCAGCCTTCAATCCTGGCTGCACCAACCCATGGATGCTGGTCGGCCGCTGAGCTGGCCAGTGAGGAGGCTCATTGCCATCGGCGTGGCCAAAGGACTCTGCCACATGCACCACAGATGCAAAAGACCGATTATCCACAACAACATCAACTCGAACAACATCTTGCTTGATCAGAATTTCAAGCCTGTAATAGCCAGTTTTGACGCTGCACAGATGAATATGGCCGGGCTCGACCAACCGTTGCCAATGGTTGGCCTGCCTCTTGGTAACTTTGGGTACGCAGCTCCGGGTATGTTAGGCGATCGATTCACGCAATGGAATTCTGTCTTAACTTTTCTTCATTACAGGGAATTCTGTCTACACTATCTTGGTCTTTTAACTAGTACTCCCTCCGTCCCAAAATTCTTGTCTTAGATTTGTCTAAATACGAATGTATCAAGTCACGTTTTAGTATTAGGTACATCCATATCTAGACAAATTTAAGACAAGAATTTTGAGACGGAGGGAGTACTAATAAATGATTAACTGCAGAATATGGGGTGGCAGCAAGCGAGCTGACGGAGAAGGTTGACACTTACAGCTTTGGGGTGCTCATGCTGGAGCTTGTCACGGGGCGGATGGCCAATGAAGCTGGAGCCGATGGTCATTTGGCGACCTGGGCGTGGAAGAACTTCACTAAGCTGATGGCAAACCAACAGGAAATGTTCCAGAGTGCCGTGGACAGGGACATCCCAGATCAAGCGCGGTACATGAAGGAGATGGCAACTGTGTTCATGCTGGGCGTGGATTGCACCGTTGGGAATCCGCAGCAAAGGCCGTCCATGCGGATGGCTCTCAAACGACTGCGCCGCGGCTGTGGCCGTGGCCCATTCCGTGGCCTCCTCACCTGCTATCTGCTGTGATGCTTGTTGTCTTTTCTAGACATCACGAATGAATGGTCCATATGATGACTTGGTTGAATTAATTGGTAGATACATCTCAAGTACAAGTAGTGATGTGGAGTGGACTGTGCTGTCTTTTTCTGAGAACATTTTGCTGTCCTCTTGTGTTCACCTCTGCAATATTCTGCTGCTTGTTTTCCTTGTCGGTGTGCAAACACCTACTTGTGAGGAATTGAGCAACTAGTTTCTGACATAACATTATCCTGGTTATTGTTATTTGTTACATTCTGCAGGGTCACGTTTTATATTTATGTTCCTTCTCCTGACTGAAGCAGCATTGAACTACTCCCTCCGTTCGGAATTACTTGTCTTGGAAATGGATGTATTTAGAACTAAAATACGTCTAGATACATCCATTTCTGCGACAAGTAATTCCGAACGGAGGGAGTACTAGACAGGTCTTGAACATGTACCATGTTTGTGTTTAGCTAGAAGAATATGCAGTAAAAGTCTGCACTATTTTTAGCTAGGTTCATTCTTTTTCGTTGTCCCTTCTTTGTTGTTTTCATACCCCTATTATTCGTAGTTTTCCTCGACTATTTGTTCCTGACACTCATATTGCTTTCTAATCAGGGTGAACCTGCCATGCATACCCGTCTGAATTCTTAATAACTAATTATTTATTTGATTGAATTAAAGCAAGCACGAAACAAGATCTTCACATTTAATGGGATCTGGGTTTTTTTAATGGGAGGGAGAAAATCCAGCGGGAAGGGGTGGTGGGAGGTGAGATGAATATAAAACAGACGAAAAATAGCCAGACGGAAATAAACTTATTGCATTACTTACGTACTGTACGTGCATGGCATTACGAACGCTATTGCATCTCCGGTTTTAAGTAACTGAATTCAAATGCAAACAGTTTCAGTTTCACCATCACACAAGCAGTGCAGGATTCATCGTCTCTGCTGCTGCTGCCCCCCTTCTCATACAGCAAGAACAGCACAACACATCAACCTCACTGCTTTCTGAAATATTACACTTTTCTTTTGGAAATTTCATGGACAACGTGTAATCTGAAACCAATAGAGCCAGATTAAATACACACATCAAGACGACACACAGTCTCCCAATTCAGCTTCCAGCACACACGCGACGACATAATCCAGTCAGAAAACAAGCACATTCCCATGCTGGACAAAAGAGTAACAGTGTCAGGCACCCTGCGTGCCTTACCAAGAGGGCGTGTTCCACACAAAGTTGCATAAAATCCATCAGCTTCAGCGGCGGACTCTTGCCATATACCTGAGGAGAACACTGGCCACTACTACTTGAGACCATAAATCATCAGGCAATAATACATTGGGGAAAAAGAAGTATTATTCCTACAAATCGATCACATAAGAATGATGCATTTGATCCCCAACTTTGCATAAGGTGATATTGTACTTTGAAGAAACTGAACATAGTTGACACTTCACATTTTGAAAACTTAACATGAACTGCTTGTCAATATAGAGCAAAACACAAACAGCTCCCCTGAGATGTATCTAGTCAAGTAAGCCACCATAGAAGTTAGGTGGGGAACATAGTTAAAAAATATAGCTAAGCACTTAAAAGCCTATTTTTATCGGTGCATGCAACAAAGAACAGCAAAGGTCGAAAAAACAGATCCTCGGAAATTAAGTAATTGTGCAGCAAAAAATAATAGTAGCAGCAGTTTTCCATAGAAAGTTTGCAGCAGATGAAAACCCAATCGTCCATGAAATCCATTAGCTCCAGAACCGTACCAATAGTTGCAAGAGAAGCATCTAAAGGTTTCTATGGCAATAACAATTACTTAAGATACAAGGTTTCTAGATAATATTTTGCATCAACAAAACAGTAACCGATAACTGTTAGCTCGTACCCACAAATTTCCATTCAATTTCCTCATATGACAAACAACTGCAGGCTTCAGTGAGAAGCTTCAACTTCATGCCCTGTGCTCCCATCATCACCAACCAAAGAAGGAGGTCAAGGCATATTATACAGATGGGCACAGCCATCAAATTTCAAATTCCTCATCACAGAGGGGTGAAATGGTTGTGGCGTTGGAGGTGCTTGTGGTGGTTGTTGTTGTGGTTGTGGTGGTAGTGGTAGTGGTGCCATGGGCGGCGGAGGAGCATGTGGTGGTGGTGATTGTTGTGATGGCTCCGTTGCCGGCGGTAGTGGTGGTAGTGGTCGTGGACGGGATCAAGGGATGCTCCGCTAGTGGTGCAACCATTGCTGCGAGCAGTTCACTGCCCATTGCTTGAGACTCGAGGTGATGGAGTGATGGAGATTCTAGGTCCCTGGTTGGCTAGCTTTGCTGAAGATAGTACTAGTTGTTTAGGAGCACAACGTTCTCTGTTTGCGGCCAGCTGAATAGAACAAATGCACGCCCCCAGTTAGTTGATAAAACTAGTTGTTCAAAGTAACAGAACTTGGAATGCAAAATTAATGAGAAAATAAATAGCAGCAGTTACAAAAAGCATATACCTCCCCTGCTCTGCTCTGCACTATACCTCCTCCAAACTTACCATACACTGCCAAAGAAAGAAAATGTAACTTGCTCAATACCTCCTCCAAACTTACCATACACATCAGAAATTCCAACCATGTAAAAAAAGTGGCCGCTTTTATGGGAGTGGAGAGTGGACTATCCATAGCTTATCCATATACATAAAAAAAAGGTCTGCAGGTGTTGCAGGAGCAGTGAGATCTAGCAATCAGGTGGACTATTTTTCTTGGATGTCTAAGTTTGTTCTTCCATCTAGCTTCAGGAGTAGGCTGCTAAGACCTGCCATATACATATATTCGTTTCGACGAATTATCTGCAGCTTCAAGCTGCGGGACCTGCAGAGTTTCCCCTAGAGCCGCATGATGGGCAATGAGAGCCGCGACGACGCCTTCAAGAAGGGAACGATCTCCGCCGCCGCCGGTCCGTCCGAAGATAGAACAGGTTTTCACCTCGGCCAGCACTCACAACCACCGAACGCCACACCCCGGCAACCACGCCGCCCACACGGCCATGATGGCCGGGCAGCACCAAGGCACGGGCTTTGCCCAAGAGCACCGCGCAACCACCACCAGGGCCGCCGCCCCGGCATCCAAGACCTTGACATCACCTTACCCGAGAACCGCCGCAACCCCAACGAGAGAGACGAGCGGAAAGGTCCCACCTTTCGCACCCCTGGGCGACACCCAGCGTCGAGACCCGATAGGTCGGCCAGAACTGGCATCCATAGGCCCGTCCTGCTGCCTCGTGCGCGAGACGAGCTTGGTCCTGCAGCACCGAGAAGGGGACGAGGTCAGTCCTGCCGCACCGTGCGCGAGACGAGCTCAGTCCAGCTGCATCGTGTGCGAGACGAGCTCTATCCTGCAGCACTGGGCGCGAGACGAGCGGTAGACCGCAGCTAGGAGAGGACCAACCCTATGATAGGAGTAACGCCCGGGCGATGAGGAGATGGGGCCAAGGCCGAGACGGCCCGAACACAGACGAGCCTGAAGGAAATATGCCCTAGAGGCAATAATGAAGTTATTATTTATTTCCTTATTTCATGATAAATGTTTATTATTCATGCTAAAATTGTATTAACCGGAAACATAATACATGTGTGAATACATAGACAAACAGAGTGTCACTAGTATGCCTCTACTTGACTAGCTCGTTAATCAAAGATGGTTGTGTTTCCTAACCATGGACAAAGAGTTGTTATTTGATTAACGGGATCACATCATTAGATGAATGATCTGATTGACATGACCCATTCCATTAGCTTAGCACCCGATCGTTTAATATGTTGCTATTGCTTTCTTCATGACTTATACATGTTCCTATGACTATGAGATTATGCAACTCCCGTTTGCTGGAGGAACACTTTGTGTGCTACCAAACGTCACAACGTAACTGGGTGATTATAAAGGAGCTCTACAGATGTCTCCAAAGGTACTTGTTGGGTTGGCGTATTTCGAGATTAGGACTTGTCACTCCGATTGTCGGAGAGGTATCTCTGGGCCCTCTCGGTAATGCACATCACATAAGCCTTGCAAGCATTGCAAGTAATGAGTTAGTTGCGAGATGATGTATTACGAAACGAGTAAAGATACTTGCTGGTAACGAGATTGAACTAGGTATTGAGATACCGACGATCGAATCTTGGGCAAGTAACATACCGATGACAAAGGGAACAACATATGATGTTATGCGGTCTGACCGATAAAGATCTTCGTAGAATATGTAGGAGCCAATATGAGCATCCAGGTTCCGCTATTGGTTATTGACAGGAGACGTGTCTCGGTCATTCTACATTGTTCTCGAACCGTAGGGTCTGCACGCTTAAAGTTTCGATGACAGTTATATTATGAGTTTATGAGTTTTGATGTACCGAAGGAGTTCGGAGTCCCGGATGAGATCGGGGATATGACGAGGAGTCTCGAAATGGTCGAGACATAAAGATCGATATATTGGACGACTATATTCGGACTTCGGAAAGGTTCCGAGTGATTCGGGTATTTTTCGAAGTACCGGAGAGTTACGGGAATTCGCCGGGGAGTATATGGGCCTTATTGGGCCATACGGGAATAGAGGAGTGAGGCCAAAAGAAAGGAGGCCTGCGCCCACCCTCTGGTCTGAATTGGACAAGGGGCGCAGCCCCCTTTTCCTTCTTCCTCCCCCCCTCTTTCCCCTTCTCCTACTCCAACAAGGAAGGAGGGAGTCCTACTCCCGATGGGAGTAGGACTCCCCTTGGCGCGCCTCCTCCTAGGCCGGCCGCCCCCTCCCCCCTTGCTCCTTTATATACGAGTGCAGGAGGGCACCCCATGACACACAAGTTGATTTTCGTGATCGTTCCTTAGCCGTGTGCGGTGCCCCCCTCCACCATATTCCACCTCGGTCATATTGTAGCGGTGCTTAGGCGAAGCCCTGCGACAATAAAACATCAAGATCGTCACCACGCCGTCGTGCTGACGGAACTCCTCCCTGACGCTTTGCTGGATCGGAGCCCGGGGATCGTCATCGAGCTGAACGTGTGCCAAGAACTCGGAGGTGCCGGAGTAATGGTACTTGGATCGGTCGGATCAGGAGACGTACGACTACTTCCTCTATGTTGCGTCAACGCTTCCGCTTCGGTCTACGAGGGTACGTAGACAACACTCTCCCCTCTCGTTGCTATGCATCACCATAATCTTGCGTGTGCGTAGGAAATTTTTTGAAATTACTACGTTCCCCAACAGTGGCATCCGAGCCCAGGTTTTATGGTTTGATGTTATATGCACGAGTAGAAACAAGTGAGTTGTGGGCGATATAAGTCATACTGCCTACCAGCATGTCATACTTTGGTTCGGCGGTATTGTTGGATGAAGCGGCCCGGACCGACATTACGCGTACGCTTACGCGAGACTGGTTCTACCGCCGTGCTTTGCACACAGGTGGCTGGCGGGTGTCAGTTTCTCCAACTTTAGTTGAACCGAGTGTGGCTACGCCCGGTCCTTGCGAAGGTTAAAACGGCATCAACTTGACAAACTATCGGTGTAGTTTTGATGCGTAGGTAAGGTTGGTTCTTGCTTAAGCCCGTAGCAGCCACGTAAAACTTGCAACAAACAAAGTAGAGGACGTCTAACTTGTTTTTGCAGGGCATGTCGTGATGTGATATGGTCAAGGCATGATGCTAAATTTTATTGTATGAGATGATCATGTTTTGTAACCGAGTTATCGGCAACTGGCAGGAGCCATATGGTTGTCGCTTTATTGTATGCAATGCAATCGCCCTGTAATGCTTTACTTTATCACTAAGCGGTAGTGATAGTCGTAGAAGCATAAGATTGGCGAGACGACAACGATGCTACGATGGAGATTAAGGTGTCGCGCCGGTGACGATGGTGATCATGACGGTGCTTCGGAGATGGAGATCACAAGCACAAGATGATGATGGCCATATCATATCACTTATATTGATTGCATGTGATGTTTATCTTTTATGCATCTTATCTTGCTTTGTTTGACGGTAGCATTATAAGATGATCTCTCACTAAATTTCAAGGTATAAGTGTTCTCCCTGAGTATGCACCGTTGCCAAAGTTCGTCGTGCACAGACACCACATGATGATCGGGTGTGATAAGCTCTATGTCCATCTACAACGGGTGCAAGCCAGTTTTGCACACGCAGAATACTCAGGTTAAACTTGACGAGCCTAGCATATGCAGATATGGCCTCGGAACACTGAGACCGAAAGGTCGAGCGTGAATCATATAGTAGATATGATCAACATAGTGATGTTCACCATTGAAAGCTACTCCATTTCATGTGATGATCGGTTATGGTTAGTTGATTTGGATCACGTGATCACTTAGAGGATTAGAGGGATGTCTATCTAAGTGGGAGTTCTTAAGTAATATGATTAATTGAACTTAAATTTATCATGAACTTAGTCCTGGTAGTATTAGCATATCTATGTTGTAGATCAATAGCTTGCGTTGTTGCTTTCGTATGTTTATTTTGATATGTTCCTAGAGAAAATTGTGTTGAAAGATGTTAGTAGCAATGATGCGGATTAGATCCGTGATCTGAGGTTTATCCTCATTGCTGCACAGAAGAATTATGTCCTTGATGCACCGCTAGGTGACAGACCTATTGCAGGAGCAGATGCAGACGTTATGAACGGTTGGCTAGCTCAATATGATGACTACTTGATAGTTTAGTGCACCATGCTTAACGGCTTAGAATCGGGACTTCAAAGACGTTTTGAACGTCATGGACCATATGAGATGTTCCAGGAGTTGAAGTTAATATTTCAAGCAAATACCCGAGTTGAGAGATATGAAGTCTCCAACAAGTTCTATAGCTAAAAGATGGAGGAGAATCGCTCAACTAGTGAGCATGTGCTCAGATTGTCTGGGTACTACAATCGCTTGAATCAAGTGGGAGTTAATCTTCCAGATAAAATAGTGATTGACAGAATTCTCTAGTCACCATCACCAAGTTAGTAGAACTTAGTGATGAACTATAATATGCAAGGGATAATGGAAACGATTCCCAAGCTCTTCGTGATGCTAAAATCGACGAAGGTAGAAATCAAGAAAAACATCAAGTGTTGATGGTAGACAAGACCACTAGTTTCAAGAAAAGGGCAAAAGGAAGAAGGGGAACTTCAAAAAGGATAGCAAGCAAGTTGCTGCTCAAGTGAAGAAACCCAAGTCTGGTCCTAAGCCTGAGACTAAGTGCTTCTACTGCAAAGAGACTGGTCAATGGAAGCGGAACTACCCCAAGTGATTGGCGGATAAGAAGGATGGCAAAGTGAACATAAGTATATTTGATATACATGTTATTGATGTGTACTTTACTAGTGTTTATAGCAACCCCTCAGTATTTGATAATAGTTCAGTTGCTAAGATTAGTAACTCGAAACGGGAGTTGCAGAATAAACAGAGACTAGTTAAGGGTGATGTGACGATGAGAGTTGGAAGTGGTTCCAAGATTGATATGATCATCATCGCACACTCCCTATACTTTCGAGATTAGTGTGGAACCTAAATAAGTGTTATTTGGTGTTGAGCATGAATATGATTTGATCATGTTTATTGCAATACGGTTATTCATTTAAGTAAGAGAATAAATTGTTATTCTGTTTACATGAATAAAACCTTATATGGTTACACACCCAATGAAAATGGTTCGTTGGATCTCGATCATAGTGATACACATATTCATAATATTGAAACCAAAAGATGCAAAGTTAATAATGATAGTGCAACTTATTTGTGGCACTGCCGTTTAGGTCATATTGGTGTAAAGCGCATGAAGAAACTCCATGCTGATGGGCTTTTGGAATCACTTGATTATGAATCACTTGATTATGAATCACTTGATGCTTGCGAACCATGCCTCATGGGCAAGATGACTAAGACTCCGTTCTCCGGAACAATGGAGCGAGCAACTGACTTATTGGAAATAATACATACTGATGTATGCGATCCGATGAGTGTTAAGGCTCGCGACAAGTATCATTATTTTCTGACGTTCACAGACGATTTGAGCAGATATGGGTATATCTACTTGATGAAACATAAGTCTGAAACATTTGAGCAGTTCAAAGAATTTCAGAGTGAAGTGGAAAATCATCGTGACATGAAAATAAGGTTTCTACGATCTGATCGCGGAGACAAATATTTGAGTTACGAGTTTGGTCTTCAGTTAAAACAATGAGAAATAGATTCACTACTCACGCCACCTGGAACACCACAGCATAATGGTGTGTCCGAACGTCATAACCGTACTTTATTGGATATAGTGCAATCTATGATGTTTCTTACCGATTTACCACTATAGTTTTGGGGTTATGCATTAGAGACAGCTGCATTCACGTTAAAAAGGGCACCATCTAAATCCGTTGAGACGACACCGTATGAACTGTGGTTTGGCAAGAAACCAAAGTTGTCGTTTCTTAAAGTTTGGGGTTGCGATGCTTATATGAAAAAGTTTCATCCTGATAAGCTCAAACCCAAATCGGAGAAGTGCGTCTTCATAGGATACCCAAAAGAAAATGTTGGGTACACCTTCTATCGCAGATCCGAAGGCAAGACATTCGTTGCTGAGAATGGATTCTTTCTAGAGAAGGAGTTTCTCTCGAAAGAAGTGAGTGGGAGCAAAGTAGAACTTGATGAGGTAACTGTACCTGCTCCCTTGTTGGAAAGTAGTTCATCACAGAAATCTGTTCCTGTGACTACTACACCAATTAGTGAGGAAGCTAATGATGATGATCATGTAACTTCAGATCAAGTTACTACCGAATCTCGTAGGTAAACCAGAGTGAGATCCGCACCAAAGTGGTACGGTAATCCTGTTCTGGAAATCATGTTACTAGACCATGACGAACTTGCGAACTATGAGGAAGCGATGATGAGCCCAGATTCCGCGAAATGGTTTGAGGCCATAAAATCTGAGGTAGGATCCATGTATGAGAACAAAGTATGGACTTTGGTTGACTTGCCCGGTGATGGGCAAGCCATTGAGATTAAATGGATCTTCAAGAGGAAGACGGACGCTGATAGTAGTGTTACTATCTACAAAGCTAGACTTGTCGGAAAAGGTTTTTGACAAAGTTCAAGGTGTTGACTACGATGAGAGTTTCTCACTCGTATCTATGCTTAAGTCTGTCCGAATCATGTTAGCAATTGCCGCATTTTATGAAATCTGGCAAATGGATAACAAAACTGTAATCCTTAATGGATTTCTTAAAGAAGAGTTGTATATGATGCAACCAGAAGGTTTTGTAAATCCTAAAGGTGTTAACAAATATGCAAGCTCCATCGATCCATCTATGGACTGGTGCAAGCATCTCGGAGTTGGAATACACGCTTTGATAAGTTGATCAAAGCATATAGTTTTATACAGACTTGCGATGAAGCCTGTATTTACAAAAAAGTGAGTGGGAGCACTACTGCATTTCTGATAAGTATATGTAAATGACATATTGTTGATCGGAAATAATGTAGAATTATTCTGCAAAGCATAAAGGAGTATTTGAAAGGAGTTTTTCGACGAAGGACCTCGGTGAAGCTGCTTACATATTGAGCATCAAGATCTATAGAGATAGATCAAAACGCTTGATAAGTTTTTTCAATGAGTACATACCTTGGCAAGTTTTTGAAGTAGTTCAAAATGGAACAGTCAAAGAAAGAGTTCTTGCCTGTGTTACAAGGTGTGAAATTGAGTAAGACTCAAAGCCCGACCACGGCAGAAGATAGAAAGAGAATGAAAGTCATTCCCTATGCCTCAGCCATAGATTCTATAAAGTATGCCATGCTGTGTACCAGATCTATTGTATACCCTGCACTGTGTTAAGCGAGGGAGTACAATAGTGATCTAGGAAGTAGATCACTGGACAGCGGTCAAAATTATCCTTAGTGAAATAAGGATATGTTTCTCGATTATGGACATGACAAAAGGGTTCGTCGTAAAAGGTTACATCGATGCAAGTTTTGACACTAATCTAGATGACTCTAAGTCTCAATCTAGATACATATTGAAAGTGGGAGCAATTAGCTAAAGTAGCTCCGTGCATAGCATTGTAGACATAGAAATTTGCAAAATACATACGGATCTGAATTTTGGCAGACCCGTTGACTAAGCTTCTCTCACAAGCAGAACATGATCACACCTTAGTACTCTTTGGGTGTTAATCACATAGAGATGTGAACTAGATTACTGACTCTAGTAAACACTTTGAGTGTTGGTCACATGATGATGTGAACTATGGGTGTTAATCACATGATGATGTGAACTATTTATGTTGAATCACATGGCGATGTGATCTAGATTATTGACTCTAGTGCAAGTGGTAGACTGAAGGAAATATGCCCTAGAGGCAATAATAAAGTTATTATTTGTTTCCTTATTTCATGATAAATGTTTATTATTCATGCTAGAATTGTATTAACCGGAAACATAATACATGTGTGAATACATAGACAAACAGAGTGTCGCTAGTATGCCTCTACTTGACTAGCTCGTTAATCAAAAATGGTTGTGTTTCCTAACCATGGACAAAGAGTTGTTATTTGATTAACGGGATCACATCATTAGATGAATGATCTGATTGACATGACCCATTCCATTAGCTTAGCACCCGATCGTTTAGTATGTTGCTATTGCTTTCTTCATGACTTATACATGTTCCTATGACTATGAGATTATGCAACTCCCGTTTGCCGGAGGAACACTTTGTGTGCTACCAAACGTCACAACGTAACTGGGTGATTATAAAGGAGCTCTACAGGTGTCTCCAAAGGTACATGTTGGGTTGGCGTATTTCGAGATTAGGATTTGTCACTCCGATTGTCGGAGAGGTATCTCTGGGCCCTCTCGGTAATGCACATCACATAAGCCTTGCAAGCATTGCAACTAATGAGTTAGTTGCGAGATGATGTATTACGGAACGAGTAAAGATACTTGCTGGTAACGAGATTGAACTAGGTATTGAGATACCGACGATCGAATCTCGGACAAGTAACATACCGATGACAAAGGGAACAACGTATGATGTTATGCGGTCTGACCGATAAAGATCTTCGTAGAATATGTAGGAGCCAATATGAGCATCCAGGTTCCGCTATTGGTTATTGACCGGAGACGTGTCTCGGTCATGTCTACATTGTTCTCGAACCGTAGGGTCCGCACGCTTAAGGTTTCGATGACAGTTATATTATGAGTTTATGAGTTTTGATGTACCGAAGGAGTTCGGAGTCCCGGATGAGATCGGGGACATGACGAGGAGTCTCGAAATGGTCGAGACATAAAGATCGATATATTGGACGACTATATTCGGACTTCGGAAAGGTTCCGAGTGATTCGGGTATTTTTTGGAGTACCGGAGAGTTACGGGAATTCGCCGGGGAGTATATGGGCCTTATTGGGCCATACGGGAATAGAGGAGAGAGGCCAAAAGAAAGGAGGCCTGCGCCCCCCCCCCTCTGGTCCGAATTGGACAAGGGGCGCAGCCCCCTTTTCCTTCTTCCTCTCCCCCTCTTTCCCCTTCTCCTACTCCAACAAGGAAGGAGGGAGTCCTACTCCCGGTGGGAGTAGGACTCCCCTTGGCGCGCCTCCTCCTAGGCCGGCCGCCCCCTCCCCCCTTGCTCCTTTATATACGAGTGCAGGAGGGCACCCCATGACACACAAGTTGATTTTCGTGATCGTTCCTTAGCCGTGTGCGGTGCCCCCCTCCACCATATTCCACCTCGGTCATATTGTAGCGGTGCTTAGGCGAAGCCCTGCGACAATAAAACATCAAGATCGTCACCACGCCGTCGTGCTGACGGAACTCCTCCCTGACGTTTTGCTGGATCGGAGCCCGGGGATCGTCATCGAGCTGAACGTGTGCCAAGAACTCGGAGGTGCCGGAGTAACGGTACTTGGATCGGTCGGATCGGGAAGACGTACGACTACTTCCTCTACGTTGCGTCAACGCTTCCGCTTCGGTCTACGAGGGTACGTAGACAACACTCTCCCCTCTCGTTGCTATGCATCACCATGATCTTGCGTGTGCGTAGGAAATTTTTTGAAATTACTACGTTCCCCAACAGAGCCGACGCCGGAGAAGCCGGCCGCCGCCGCGGGCAGGTCCGCCGAACCACCGTGAAGCCGCCACGACACCTGGACACTACTAGGGAAAAGGCTAGCAGCAGCGCGGGTTTTAGGCCTATCAGCAGCGCTGGTGCCCGCGCTACCAATAAGGCGCTACAGCTAACTCTTAGTAGTAGCGCTGCCTGTACCCGCGCTACCACTATTGACTATAGCAGCAGCGCTTTTCAGGAACGCGCTGCTATTATTTAGCTGTAGCGATTTCCCGGTCCAGCGCTACTGTTATATCTTTCACCATTTCCCCATTCCGGCTTCGATAAACTGCAATTTCCAGATACTAGGTACTACTAGATATCAATTTCATAAAGCATTATAGGTACTAGGTAGTACTCCCTCGGTTCGAAATTACTCGTCGTGGTTTTAGTTCAAATTTGAACTCAAACCACAATGAGTAATTTGGAACCGAGGGAGTACTAGATAACAATTTCATATATACTCAACATGCATCCTCAAGCAGTACAAGGTGACATCGACGACAATCATCATATTTAGTTCTAGATGATATCGACGACGATCATCATATGTAGTTCTACATGATATCGACGACGATCATCATATGTAGTTCTAGATGATATAGCCACACAAACATATGTAGTTCTAGATGATATCGACAACGATCATCATCCTCAAGCCTGGGCGGTGGGTGTTCCTGATAGTAATTAGGATGGCCTGTCCAGCACGAAGATTCTTGCCAACGAGGAATCTCTTCCACCCAACCGAGTTCAACTGTGTGCGACCATCTGTGTCCATGCGGTAAGTACATGTGGTGACGGAGCCCCTTGCGGTAAGGCGTAGTCCAACTGAGCCTTCTTCATCAGGCTCGATACCACAACTCACAGATAAGTTCTTTGGCAAATCTCTGAATAAGAAAAACATATCAATTAATAAATAGCCTCACACATACTCTTGCAAATATATTTCTATTAAGTCTAGATTTCTACACTATCAAAAGACACAGTACTACGCATTTGTACTAATTAATCATGAATTCTACGTATAACATACCATTTCATGCCGATCGACCATGGTACTTGTCAGGCGGGTCACGAATGGCACCCCGACAAAGTCATCACGTGGCGGAATTATGTCCCATAGGTTGCACACCTCCTCCTCGCTCAGCCTCATTCTTTGAGCTATGATGGCTTCATGAAGTGGGTTCTCATCATCTTCATTGAGTGGGTCCTCATTATCTTCATCATCTTCGTCATCTTCATCATCTTCCACCAGGTTGATATAAATGACAACCAGCTTTGGTCTTTCTGCTCTGAAGGAGAATCTGATCAACTCACCACCAGTAAGACGCATGCGAGCAAGGAAACGGGCCCATCCATCTCCTCCAATCTGCGACATATTGCGTCCTTTCTCGACCTCCATAGTGTACGGCCCCCCAGGAGCCTCAAATGTCACAGTGTCTCCTGTCAGCTTGTTGAATTTCAACCTCACATTGCATGGGACGATCTGTGTAAGAAAAGCAAAATGACACAATGCAGTAATGCCAACACTAAAAATAAAATAATTATTACATTTCATCTAATTTCTTACCGCGGCATGATGAAAACTCGGATGGAAGTAGATGCCGAACAGCTTGCCAGTTGCAAGGCTGCTGGCGCACCTTGACTTGCACAGTCGACATAGTGGTGCCGGTGGTGGCGCCATTTTCCTAAAGCAATATGAGCACAGGATTAACGATTCACTTCACAGGAAACAAGTGGCAAATTTAACTAAATTGGCACCTACATTTTGCCAAAAAATAACTTATTACAAAAAAACTAAATCGAGCATACTAAATCAACTAAATCAACTAGCATACTAAATCCACTAGCATACTAAATCCACTAGCATACTAAATCAACTAAATCAAAATATTCTAAATCAACTAGCCTACTGAATCAACTAAATCAACTAGCCTACTAAATAAACTAAATCAAAATGTTCTAAATCAACTAAATCAACTAGCCTACTAAATCAACTGAATCATATCAACTAAATCAAAATGTTACATATGAAAGCCTACTAAATCAAAATGTATCAGGGAGGAGGGACAAGGAGGGGCGACTCAAGGAGGGAGAAGATAGTAGGACGGAGGAGGAAGGCGGAGCGAGGAGGGGCCGGCTGTAGGATCTAGAAGTAGGTGTGTCTAGAGGGGGGTGATTAGACACTTAGTGCTAATTGGAGTGGAGTTTTAATCTTTTTCGGTTTGAGTGGAGTTTTAGGCACAATTTCAACATACACAATACATATCAAGCAAGCATGCAAAGAGTATATGAGCAGCGGAAAGTAAAGCATGCAACTTGCAAGAATGTAAAGGGAAGGGTTTGGAGAATTCAAACGCAATTGGAGACACGGATGTTTTTCCCGTGGTTCGGATAGGTGGTGCTATCCTACATCCACGTTGATGGAGACTTCAACCCACGAAGGGTAACGGTTGCGCGAGTCCACGGAGGGCTCCACCCACGAAGGGTCCACGAAGAAGCAACCTTGTCTATCCCACCATGGCCATCGCCCACGAAGGACTTGCCTCACTAGCGGTAGATCTTCACGAAGTAGGCGATCTCCTTGCCCTTACAAACTCCTTGGTTCAACTCCACAATCTTGTCGGAGGCTCCCAAGTAACACCTAGCCAATCTAGGAGACACCACTCTCCAAGAAGTAACAAATGGTGTGTTGATGATGAACTCCTTGCTCTTGTGCTTCAAATGATAGTCTCCCCAACACTCAACTCTCTCTCACAGGATTTGGATTTGGTGGAAAGAAGATTTGAGTGGAAAGCAACTTGGGGAAGGCTAGAGATCAAGAATCATATGGTAGGAATGGAATATCTTGGTCTCAACACAAGGGTAGGAAGTTCTCTCTCAGAACATATGAGTTGGAAGTGTAGATGTGTTCTGATGGCTCTCTCCACGAATGAAGAGGAGGTGGAGGGGTATATATAGCCTCCACTTAAAATCCAACCGTTACACACAATTTACCAATCTCAGTGGGACCGAATCAACAAACTCGGTCAGACCGAAAAGGTAAACCTAGTGACCGTCAGAGATTTTTGGTGGGACTGACATGCATCTCGGTAGGACCGATATAGTTAGGGTTTGGGCATAACGTAATCTCGGTGAGACCGATTACACAAACTCGGTGAGACCGATTTGGTAATTAGCTAACCAGAGAGTTGGTCAGGCAAACTCGGTGGGACCGATTACTAAACTCGGTTGGACCGATTTTGGTAATGAGTTAACCAGAGAGTTTGCATTGTAATCTCGGTAGTACCGATTGCCTAAACTCGGTGAGACCGATTTTGGTAATGGACATACACAGTGAGATTACAATCCCATCTCGGCGAGACCGAGATCCCTATCGGTAGAACCGATTTGCTAGGGTTTGGCAGTGGCTTATGACATATGAAACTCGGTGGCGCCGGATAGAAAGAATCGGTAGAACCAAGTTTGGCTTGGGGTTTAGGTCATATGTGGAAGTGGGAAAGTAGTTGAGGATTTTGGAGCATATCATTAAGCACATAAAGCAAAGGGCTCATTAAGCACCACCTCATCCCTCCTTGATAGTATTGGCTTTTCCTATGGACTCAATGTGATCTTGGATCACTAAAATGTAAAATGAAGAGTCTTGAGCTTGAAGCTTTAGCCAATCCTTTGTCCTTAGCATCTTGAAGGAGTTCCCACAACCTTTAGTCCATGCCACTCCATTGTTGAACTTATCTGAAACATACTAGATAAAAGTGTTAGTCCAACAAGAGATATGTTGACATTAATTACCAAAACCACCTGAGGAGCACTTGTGCTTTCAATCTCCCCCTTTTTGGTAATTGATGGAAACATACATCAAAGCTTTAGATAAAGATACAAAGAATAGCAAGTAAAGCTTTGGAAGGACATGTAACAACCATAGGCTCCCCCTACATGTATGCAATCATGTGAAAATAAAATGTAGAAGCATGTGAGAGCATAATCATGACAGAGTAGGCAATGTGTTACATGTATCTTGGCCATATGCATCAGAGCAAAAGATTTTAAAGAGAAATACCTTCATGCTTATGAGTCCTTCTTGCAAACAGTATGTACATAAGCAAGAATTCCTCATACTCATGATTCTGATGCATATACTTACCTTGTAGTCTTGAGTTGGCTTAGGATGGAATGAACCTGCATAAACAAGGTTAGATAACACAGGTACATCCACTAGCCAGAGCAAACCAAAGAAAACCACAAGAATACCAAGACTGGGATGACATGTAGAGAGTGAGTACAAGGTACTATATTGGATTAGACATGTCCCCAAGAGTAAAGATATGCAATGAATTTGAATGATTTCTTTCCCTTAGATGTCTTGCTCCCCCTGAATCTGACATGGGATATTGGGAGAAGATAGGGAACAGAAAATCAGGCTGAAGGATATAAATGAATAGAACTTAATGCAAATAAGCACATACGAACATGTCTTTCCCCCAAAAAGACATGTGGCATCTCTCCTCTTGAATATCAAGCATCTGGGATCCTTGAGTGTTCTCTTACCCCGGAGATCTCTTTCTCCCCCTTAATACTTTCTCCTTTGAAGATGATGAGCTTTGATGTGATCTCTCTCTACCCCTTTGACATCAATTTCCAAGAAGGTTTTTCTGGATTCTGTCGAATGGGTTTGGTCCTTGAGATTCAGCAGAAAGCAATGAATAAAACTAAGATGCTTGTAGAGGATAAGATTCATCGAGTGGAGCTGGATCAGAAGAAATATAGAATAAATGGCAAGCTGTTTTTCCTGTTGCGAAATCGGTGACACCGAGGGGCAATTTTCGGTTGTGCCGAAGAGATTCGGTTGGACCGAGAATTATACTCCGGTGAAACCGAGTTCACTACAGAGAAAACACTTGTCACCTTAGCTCACTAGTCAAATAAGATCTCACAAAGATTTGCAATGAATTAACTGAAAGATTTGCAAGGAATTTGATGCAGAAATATGCAGGACAAAAATCAAAAAGAAAAGGATAAAAGTTCTAGATGAAGTTTTTTTTGAATATAAAGAGGGAAATAAATATGCAAGGAACTAATGCAACAACACACAAAGAAAGGAAACTCAAGAGAACTTCATCTAGAATTGGGTGGTGACATAGTCACCTATGTTAGAGTATATTGACTTAGGAGTCAAGTGAGAACACTTGATCATAGGTCATACTCATCGTTTAAGCTCAAAATGGGGTTACCATTTTTCGTTTAAGCATCTTGATGTATTCACATCTTGTTGAGTTGCTTTGACTCATGTCTTTGAGTAAAGCTTCTCTAAGATGGAATATCATACCTTGGGTGGTGGTGTGGGTCTTGCTCATGTAGTGGAACTTGTGTGGGTGCTCAAGGTTGATGTAGCTCATCAAGAGTTGGGAGCACCACTTGAAATTTGAGTTCATCCACCTACATGGGTTAGTTCTTGCAAGGAAAGGCACTTGTATATCCAAAAATGACAATCATGAAGCTCAACATAGAATTTGTCAAAGGATATGTTTGAGTGGTTTCGTGCTTCCTTGTCTTCAACCACCGTTGTGTAGAGACTTGGTGATGTAGAGATTGCTCAAGATGTGAGTGAGTTGCGATCTCATAGAATTAGATTCACCCAAGTACCTACATGGGTTAGATAACATGCAAGATGCAAATATATCCAAGACATAAGATAGTCATCATAAGAGATATATCAAGGATTGGACATAAGCTCATGTCTTGCATGTATCCAATGGAGTTTCTACTCCAAGTTCTAAGCATCAATGATGTTCAATTCTCCTCTCAGCCTGCAAAACACTTTCTCATCAAGCGGTTTAATGAATATATCTGCTAATTGCTTATCGGTGCGAACATGTTTAAGATCAATGTCACCCTTTGCAACATGGTCTCGAATGAAATGATGACGAACTTCAATATGCTTAGTTCGAGAATGTTGCACAGGATTATGACCAATTTTGATGGCACTTTCATTGTCACAAAGCAATGGAACATGTTTCACATAGACTCCATAATCTTTAAGAGTCTGGGTCATCCAAAGTAATTGAGCACAACATGAACCAGCGGTAATGTATTCCGCTTCGGCGGTGGATAAGGATACCGAGTTTTGTTTCTTGGAGGACCAAGACACAAGAGATCTACCAAGAAATTGACACGTACCCGAAGTGGACTTTCTATCAACCTTGTCTCCGGCATAATCCGAGTCGGAATACCCAACAAGATCGAAAGAGGACCTCTTAGGATACCAAATGCCAAAATTTGGTGTATGGATTAAGTATCTCACTATCCTTTTCACGGCCTTAAGATGACATTCTTTAGGAGCAGCTTGATATCGTGCACACATGCACACACTTAGCATAATGTCGGGACGTGAGGCACATAGGTATAACAATGAACCAATCATAGAGCGATAAACCTTTTGATCAACCGGTTCACCATCTTTGGTCAAATCATTATGTCCACTAGTAGGCATGGGTGTAGACATACCTTTGCATTCTTGCATATTGAACTTCTTGAATAAGTCTTTGGTGTACTTCGTTTGAGAGATAAATGTACCTTCCTTTGTTTGCTTGATTTGCAAACCGAGAAAGAATTTGAGTTCACTCATCATAGACATCTCAAACTTCTTCGACATAAGCTTTCCAAACTTTTCACTAAAAAGAGGGTTAGCAGAACCAAATATGATATCATCAACATAAATTTGGCAGACAAATAGTTCTCCATCAACTCTTTTAGTAAACAGTGTGGAATCAATTTTTCCAATTTCAAAACCACTTGCAATAAGGAATTTAGTCAAGCATTTATACCATGCTCTAGGAGCTTGTTTAAGACCATAAAGAGCTTTGTGAAGTTTGTAAACATGATTAGGTTTCTTAGGATTGACAAAGCCGGGAGGTTGTTTGACATAAACTTCCTCCTCTATTTCACCATTTAGAAAAGCACTTTTAATGTCCATTTGGTACAAGGTGATATTATGGTGATTAGCATAGGCAAGTAAGATGCGAATGGACTCAAGTCTAGCAACGGGAGCATATGTCTCACCATAGTCCATACCTTCGACTTGTGTGTACCCTTGGGCGACGAGACGTGCTTTGTTGCGAACCACTTGTCCATCTTCATCTTGCTTATTGTGAAACACCCATTTGGTACCAATGATGTTGTGGTTGTCGTCGGGCTTCTCAACCAATGTCCAAACTTGGTTTCTCTCAAAGTTGTGTAGCTCTTCATGCATAGCATTTATCCAATCCGGATCTTCCAATGCTTCTTCGACCTTCATAGGTTCAATGCTAGAGATGAATGAATAGTTTTCACAAAAGTTAGCTAAACGAGTTTTTGAGCGAGTAATTCTCCCGGTTTGGATATCATTGTAGATTTGCTCAACGGGATGATCTTTGGCAATTCTTGCTCGAACTCGTGAAAGCCTTTGCTTGGGTCTTCATTGAACATCTTCTTCATCTTGTTCTTCTTCTTGGCCTTCTTCATTGTTGGCGTTGTCGTTCTCTTGTCGTGGTGGAGAAGGAGGTTGTTGATGTTCGTCTTGACGCATTTCCTCGTTTTCTTCATCTTGGTGTGTCCCACTTGTGGATGCCTCCGTGTCAATTCTTGGTTCACCTTGTCGTGAAGTAGAAGCTTCCACTTGGACGGACGAGGTACTCTCCTTCACCTCTGTTGGACGAATTTTGCCAATAGACAAGTCTTGGATTGCTTCTGAAGGGTCTTTGTCTCCTACATCAATTGGCAATTGCTCTACTTGCGAGCCATTAGATTCATCAAACTTCACATCTACCGTTTCTTCAAACTTTCGGGTGAAATTGTTGTAGACACGGTAAGTGTGAGAGTTTGAGCCATAACCAAGTAGGAAAACTTCATGAGATTTAGGAGCAAACTTTGAACGATGATGCTTATCTAGAATGTAGCACTTTGAGCCAAATACTCAAAAGTATCCAACTTGGGGTTTGTTACCGGTGAGGAGCTCGTATGCCGTCTTGCCGAGTAGCTTGTGAAGATACAAGCGATTTGTTGCATGACAAGCCGTCTCAACCGCTTCTGCCCAAAAGTGCTTCGGCGTCTTGTACTCATCAAGCATCGTTCTGGCCATTTCGATGAGCGTCCGGTTCTTCCTCTCAACAACTCCATTTTGTTGAGGTGTGTACGTAGCCGAGCACTCATGTGAAATCCCTTCTTCATCAAGAAAGGTATCCACATTTGCGTTCTTGAACTCCGTTCCGTTGTCACTCCGAACCTTCTTGATCTTCACGTCAAACTGATTTTGGGCCTTCGTAGCGAAGTTTTTGAAGATCTTTTGGACCTGCGATTTATCATCAATAAAGAACACCCACATAAATCTTGAAAAATCATCAACTATGACTAGACCAAAAGAATTTCCACCGGGACTCTTGTAGGCATTGGGACCAAAAAGATCCATATGAAGTAGCTCGAGTGGCCTCCTTGTGGTCATGATGTTCTTCACGGGATGCCTTCCTCCAACCTGTTTACCTGCTTGACAAGCATTGCAAAGTCTATCCTTATCAAATATGACATCGTTAACTCCAAGGATATGATTTCCTTTAATAAGCTTGTCAAGATTTCTCATGCCAACATGACCTAGTCGTCTATGCCACAACCAACCTTTTGAGGATTTAGCAATAAAGCAAGTTTTAGGTTGTGCCTTTTTAGAGAAATCAACAATGTAAAGGTCACCTCTACGTATATCGGTAAAGACCATTTTATGATTATCTCGATGAAACACTTGGCAATCTACCTTAGTAAATAGGACATTCAATCCGAAATCAGCAAGTCTAGATACTGAAAGTAAGTTGTAGCCAAGAGATTCAACAAGCATGACATTTTGAATGGAGCTATCGTGTGAGATGGCCACCTTACCAAGGCCAACCACCTTACCCTTTGAATTATCACCAAAGGTGACATACTTTCGAGGGCCGTCATTTTCAGCAAGCTCACGGAACATCTCTTCGTCTCCGGTCATATGATCGGTACATCCGCTGTCGAGAACCCATTCCTTTCCTCCTGACACATATCCTCGAAGGTTTGCCATAAGACCAAAGTGTCTCATTGCATCATCAAGATCGAAGTCACTATCATCATCCTCATCATAGTATCCATGTTCAATATGATCTTGTGATTCATCATTTCCTAGAGAAAGTGATTCATTAGATAGACGATCATCAAAGTGGTCACTTTTATGAATTCTTATAGCTTCGGATATAATATCACTAATGATTCCAACATTTCCTTTAGCATGCATGAGATTAGTAAGCTCAAGTAGACAGTCACCAAAACTAGGATCACTAGAGTTCATTTTACTCATGGCAATAGATTTATTGAGAATTTCATCCAAATTTTTCAAGGAATAATCGGGGAATCGTTCCTCAAGAAATTTCCATATAGTATAGGCACAATTAAGAGTAGGTAAACAAGCAATCAAGTTTTTGGACAATCCTCTAATGATGAGCTCAACGGTTCTAAGATTGCGAATCATGTCAACATCTTCATCTAGGGTGGGATGCATAGGATCAACATGAGGAGCACAAGGACTAGCAATATACTTGTTCAAATGATATTGATTGAAAATCACAAGCATCTCATTTTTCCATTCATGAAAATACTCTCCATCAAGAATAGGCACTCTATGTCTAAGACTCCCTAAAGTAGACACATCCATCTTCCTCCAATGGTGATTAAACCAAGGCAATGGAGACCAAAGCTCTGATACCACTTGTAGGATCTAGAAGTAGGTGTGTCTAGAGGGGGTGATTAGACACTTAGTGCTAAAGTTGCAATTTTTAATCTTTTTCGGTTTGAGTGGAGTTTTAGGCACAATTTCAACATACACAATACATATCAAGCAAGCATGCAAAGAGTATATGAGCAACGGAAAGTAAAGCATGCAACTTGCAAGAATGTAAAGGGAAGGGTTTGGAGAATTCAAACGCAATCGGAGACACGGATGTTTTTCCCGTGGTTCGGATAGGTGGTGCTATCCTACATCCACGTTGATGGAGACTTCAACCCATGAATGGTAACGGTTGCGCGAGTCCACGGAGGGCTCCACCCACGAAGGGTCCACGAAGAAGCAACCTTGTCTATCCCACCATGGCCATCGCCCACGAAGGACTTGCCTCACTAGCGGTAGATCTTCACGAAGTAGGCGATCTCCTTGCCCTTACAAACTCCTTGGTTCAACTCCACAATCTTGTCGGAGGCTCCCAAGTAACACCTAGCCAATCTAGGAGACACCACTCTCCAAGAAGTAACAAATGGTGTGTTGATGATGAACTCCTTGCTCTTGTGCTTCAAATGATAGTCTCCCCAACACTCAACTCTCTCTCACAGGATTTGGATTTGGTGGAAAGAAGATTTGAGTGGAAAGCAACTTGGGGAAGGCTAGAGATCAAGAATCATATGGTAGGAATGGAATATCTTGGTCTCAACACAAGGGTAGGAAGTTCTCTCTAAGAACATATGAGTTGGAAGTGTAGATGTGTTCTGATGGCTCTCTCCATGAATGAAGAGGAGGTGGAGGGGTATATATAGCCTCCACTTAAAATCCAACCGTTACACACAATTTACCAATCTCGGTGGGACCGAATCAACAAACCCGGTCAGACCGAAAAGGTAAACCTAGTGACCGTTAGAGATTTTCGGTGGGACTGACATGCATCTCGGTAGGACCGATATAGTTAGGGTTTGGGCATAACGTAATCTCGGTGAGACCGATTACACAAACTCGGTGAGACCGATTTGGTAATTAGCTAACCAGAGAGTTGGTCAGGCAAACTCGGTGGGACCGATTACTAAACTCGGTTGGACCGATTTTGGTAATGAGTTAACCAGAGAGTTTGCATTGTAATCTCGGTAGTACCGATTGCCTAAACTCGGTGAGACCGATTTTGGTAATGGACATACACAGTGAGATTACAATCCCATCTCGGTGAGACCGAGATCCCTATCGGTAGAACCGATTTGCTAGGGTTTGGCAGTGGCTTATGACATATGAAACTCGGTGGCGCCGGATAGAAAGAATCGGTAGAACCGAGTTTGGCTTGGTGTTTAGGTCATATGTGGAAGTGGGAAAGTAGTTGAGGATTTTGGAGCATATCATTAAGCACATAAAGCAAAGGGCTCATTAAGAAACACCTCATCCCTCCTTGATAATATTGGCTTTTCCTATGGACTCAATGTGATCTTGGATCACTAAAATGTAAAATGAAGAGTCTTGAGCTTGAAGCTTTAGTCAATCCTTTGTCCTTAGCATCTTGAAGGAGTTCCCACAACCTTTAGTCCATGCCACTCCATTGTTGAACTTATCTGAAACATACTAGATAAAAGTGTTAGTCCAACAAGAGATATGTTGACATTAATTACCAAAACCACCTGAGGAGCACTTGTGCTTTCACCGGCCGGCGGCAAGTGGAGGGAGGACGGATCGAGGAGGAAGGCGGACCGAGGAGGTGGCGGCCAGCGGCGAGTGGAGGGAGGACAGAGGAGGAGGCCGGTACCGAGTCCAGCCAGGAGGATGAGGCAACAGCGGCGCAGATCGGGGGAGGGGCGACGGGGGAGGACCGGCGGCGCGGGGGGTGAGGAGGAGACCGTGAGTGTGTGTGAGTGTGATCTATAGGTAAACGCGCTACTGCTAAGCGACCTATCAGTAGCGCCTTTCGGCATGAACGCGCTACTGCTATGTGTCAGTATGTAAAAATAGACATAGACATAAAAAATACATTGATTATCAATGGTCTTTTTGTGTACAATCTGATTTGTCAATAGGAATCCTCGCCGGTTGGTTTAAGAACTGGCGAAGACTCCAATTGCGGCCACATATCCTACACATAGAGTTCAATAAAGACCAAGTGCTTGTGAAAGTTGTAGAAGAAACATATTTAAGGTGGGTAAAACTCTCTTCACGGAGCGAGGTGGGACTAAATTTTTGTAGTTAATTTAGCAGTAGCGATTATTGCCTGAATGCGCTACTGCTACGTTACGTAGCAGTAGCGCTGTTTATTTTAATGCGCTGCTGCTATAACTGGCCTCGCGGTGGCGTCGTGGGAATTTTAGCAGTAGCGCTTCTTGGAGTGCACGCGCTACTGATAAACTTGTTTCAGCGGCGAGTTTCTATGGCCCGCGCTACTGCTACTTAGCAGCAGCGCCTGATTTTAAAGCGCGCTGCTGGTAAGATTCTGTGTATAGCCTTTTCCCTAGTAGTGGGAGGGCACCACCACGGACCTTCCCTCGCCGCGGCCCACGGCCGAAGCAGCGGCCACGCCCGACCGCTACCCTACCCGAGTCGCCCCACGAGCTCCAAGCGCCGAAGCCGCCGGGCACGCACCATCGAATCCATGTGCCGCCGGCCAGCCCCCAACACCAGATCCGTCCGGAACCAGCAAGAGATCGGCCGCGCGCACCACACCCCCCACGTCTCCACGCCCTGGCCAGGTCCAGCCGGTGCCCAGCCACCCCACCGGAGAGGATGAGCCCCGGCTGCAGCACCACCACCTTAAAGGGGCCGTCGTTCGCCCCTGAAGCCGCCAACCGCCACCACCTGCCGGATCTGGGCAGGGGGCGCCAGATCCGCCGCCAGCACGTCCCCGGGCCTCCAGAAGGGGGTGGAGGGGAGGAGGCGACGCCGGCTGGTCACCAGGGAGCGGGGCGGAGGAGGGAGGCCGGAGCAGAGGCAAGCCGGCGCCTGACGCCACCGGGCAGGGGAGGCCGCCCCGCGACGACCGCCACCGCGCAAGGGAGAGAGCCGCCCCGCCGCCGCCCGCGCCACGCGGCCTTTGGCCGGCGACGCAACCGGCGGCGGCGAGGGAGGGGGGGGATGGAGCGAAGTAACGGGGGCGGCAGCGCTAGGGTTCCCTCCTAGGGGCACCCGCGGGAGCGCCACGGGAGCGTAGAGCCATTTCAATGGATTGAAATTAATTAATTATTGGCACCATGCTGGAGCTGCAAGTTTGGATTTTCATATGCTGCATACTTTCTTTGGAATACTGCTATTTTGTCTTGCCTGCTACAGCTCATTAACCAAGTTCTTACTTCTGTACCTGAAAAAGTAACTATAATTACCATTGAATAAACAAAAATTTCGAGCATTAACATGTGCTTCTTACAAGAATCCCTGTATACATACATATTTCCGTTTTACTAGAAAAATCTGCTAGCTAATTGGTGATAGCAAGTTGTAATCTGTTGTGTTTGAGAATTGTGTCAAATATATAGAAGGAAGCGAAAGAGTTTGCACACATAGAAGGAAACAAGCCACCACAAAACTGACAACCATCAATTCGGTAGGTCATGAAAATGTTCTGCTTTAGTGGTGGTGTAGTTCCGACTTCCAACTAAATCTGGGAGGTTTACAGTTCGATCTCTGTATGCGATTTTGAAGTCTAGCCAAGTTAACTGAACGCATTGGGAAGATGTGGTGTGTTAAAATCCCTTTAAAAGTAAAAGTGTTTATGTGGTTGCTGCTGAAAAAGAGCATTCTAACAAGAGATAATCACTTTAGATGTACATCAGCAAGGTATGTTAGGAGCTCTGCAGGCTTTAGAGACATGCTTGAAAATGTAGATGGTTTTAGATCCCGGATAGAGAAATTCCCTAGTAAAGATAGGCAGCTAGTAGCTGTGGGTTTGGCTGCAGACTGCAGTATTCTGGAAAGGTAGCAATATGGCTAGGTTTTATCATGTTTACGCCTGTGATCTCAGTTTTATTACTTTTCAGATTGCTCCAAATTACAGAGAGGAAAATGGCTCCAGGCCATGGTGTCGCTGCTGTCTAAATATGCCACAGATTTCTTGTACATGAGTAGATGTCCGCCAATAACTCGCAGACTGGGGGTGGGCTAAAGCTCCTAGCTTGCTGGCTGGTATTATCATTACATTAACTTTCCTCTTACTCGCGTCCAGTACTCTACTAGAGAACAGAAAAACAGAGTCCCATACAGGCTATGCCAACTGTGAAACTCCAAACGATGAAGCTATGGAACAACCAGTCAACACAAACATCTGAACAATAGCAAATACATGAGTTCAAAAGTATTATGACATACAAGCATATACAACAATTAGGAATCATCATTTACAATATGCACTTCTACATGGTATCGGAGCCAAGAGGTCTCGAGTTCAAGACCCGACTGACGCAATTAAATTGCAACCCACTTTCGGTCCATGTTTAGGCCTGAGGGAGCCACACGTGAGGGGGGGGGGGGTGTTGACGTATAATGTGCTGCCTAGTCTCTTCCATCAGATCGGTCTTTTCGTTGCATTGGCTAGAGAATGCACTTCTACAACATTAACTTGAAGGCATAATCAATATACACTATAATAACTTCAAGCAAGGAAATACAGGAGTCCCATACAAGCTATGCCAACTGTGAAACTCTAAACCATGAAGCAATAGAACCAACAATCAGCACAACATCTGAGCAGTAGCCAATACAGGAGTTCAAAAGTATTATCATACACACATAGACAATTACAAATCATCAATATCCTTTATATTAACTTCAAGGAAATAAAAATCTCAGCCTAATATGCTGCTTCATGCTTCTTCAGAGCTCTTCTTACTCAATTTGCAGTTCCCTTTCTGGTGCAGCTTTTCCATGTGATAACGACAAACACATACACCCGATCATATGTCCGGTCAACCAGGCGGAAATAAGCAATCCTCCATGCTCTCTTAAACAACAAGATGCAGAACACCACCCAGAGACCTAGAATAAATCCTAGAGCGAGTCCAAAATAAAAGGTCATTGGGTCAAAGGAATGTTCATTCCTTTTTTGATCCTCTTGCCTTGTTACATTCTTTCCTGGGCAACTATTTCAAAGAGGAGGGCCACAAAGACCACTGTTGCCACTATACATGGATGGTTCCTCTGTGTAGAGGGTGTCAAGCTGACGACCTGATGTTATTCTCCCTGTTAGATTGTTATCAGACAAGTCCATGTAGCTCAAATAGTTTAAATCTGACAGGCTTGGAGGGATTCCACCAGAAAGCATGTTCCTTGAGAGGTCAAGTGATTCCAGAGCATGCAAGGCCCCAAGCTTATTTGGTATTTTCCCACTCAATTGGTTCCATGATAGATTCAAGTTTATCAACCCATCAAGAGCAGCTATTTCTTCTGGTATTCTCCCAGTTAATTGGTTGAAAGATAGGTCAATGCTCACCAAATCCCAAATGCCAATACCATAGTCAAGTTGATGTCCCTTGATGACCACAGAGGAAAAATTATATGTACGGATCACAGTCGAGTAATCACCATAATTTGAGTCAACCTTATAATCCTTTACATACTTTCTTGTCATGGCCGTCACATTTGACAGATGCCACGGTATGGCACCTGATAAGCCATTGCCTGCTAGGTTCAGATGGTGAAGACGACTAAGATTTGAGATGGTGGCGGTGATTTCTCCAAAAAACATATTCTGGCTTAGACGTAGAAATCGTAATTCAACCAGATCTCTAATCCACAATGGCAACCTTCCGGAAAAACTATTATGTGATAGATCTAGAGACGTCAATTGTCTACAATTTTTTAGAAACGATGGGAAGTTGCCAGAGAATCTATTGTTACTCAACATGAGAAAGGAAATAATGTTCTTCACCCCTAAACAGTGAGGAAGTTGTCCCTCAAAAAGATTGTTGTTTAAGTCCAAGGCATACAAGCCTTCCGCTTTACAGAGAGATTGGGGAATATGACCAGTTATTTGATTGGAGAGCAGCACTAATGAAATCAAATTTGGAGTCCCAATGTTTGATGGCAAATTTCCAGATAAAGAGTTTTCAGACATGTCCAGCACGGTAATATCTCTTGGTAAGTTCGGGATTTCACCAGTTAGTTTATTTGAACTGATATAGAACTCACTCAATGACATGAATTCCATGTTTCTTGGCAAGCTACCGCTGATTTTGTTGTTGGAGATGTCCAGATGTGTGGCCTTTGCAAATGTAGTGATGAACCAGTCAGGAAGTTTATCAACTATACCTGTGCTTGATATATCCATCCAGCGAATGTCCTCTTGGAACTGAAACCATGCTGGAAACGAAGGGCGGTATCCAATCGGTACCAACTGTAATCCTCAATGAATTCCCACTTAAACCCAAATCCTTTAACCTAGTTAGACTTGTAAAATGTTCTTCAGTGAAGTCACCACTCAAGTTGTTGCCTCCGAGATCCATCATGGTTAAATTGCCAAGCATACCAATCTCAGATGGCACAGGTCCACTGAGATAGTTGGAAGAGAGATCAAGGCTGCTTAAACTAGAGAGGAGCCCCACCCCTCGTGGTATGCCTCCACTTAGGTTGTTCCCAGAGATGTCAAGAACGACTAGGCTGCTCAAGTGTGCTGTCCGATTCGGCATGATTCCACTGATATTGTTGTAGCCCAAATGCAACTCCTGCAGTTTCTTCAAGGGACACTGGGGCATCCTCCCTACAATATCCTTTATATTTCCAACAATTTGACAGGCAGAAAGGTCCAGGATTCTCATATTGCATAGGTTTCTGAAGCTTGTAGTCATCATCACCATGTTAATAGATGACAAATCAAGGACTTGGAGGGACGTCATATGTGCCAGTGCATCAGAAGCTTGACCATATAGTTGAGTTTCAGCAAGGTAGAGATGCTGGAGGCCCGTCAAATTCCAAAACCAACTCCTTGCCATTGGGTGGGCAAAGATGTTGCCGGAGAGATCAAGCCTCTCGAGTTTGGTAGGGTTAATATGTGGTAGTGATTGGTTTGCGGTTGGAAGAGAGCAAAACCCAAGATTGAGGGCCCTCAAGGAAGGAATCATATTAACAACATAAGGCCAGTCAACTATTGTGCTTAGGTTTACCGAACTCATTCCAAGGTACTGCAAGTTAGGGATGCGTGCCGCCCATGAAATGTCTCTTGAGTGCATACTACATGTGTAAATTTGGCATGAGAGGTCAAGATGCTGCAGGTTTGAGAGGTTGCCGAGCTGAGGGGGCACTCTGCCAGAAAATGATATGCCGGTGTTGACGCTCAAAAGTGGCACGATTATAAAGAGTGGCTTGAAGTTGTGTCAAGATTAATTCAAACTTACTATTGAAAGTCACCATGAGATGGCTCTCTTCAAGAAGATCAAGATGAATATGAAGATGGTCTAAAACGAAGCTCGGATGCAAAAGTTATGACAAGTTCAGAGATGCTCATGTCGACACCAGATTAAAGAATGGATAGAAACCCCATTAAGATGGCCTCAAATTGATAAAGTTTCAACATGAAAGTTGTGCGTCTCGTCGAAGCGATCGATTTTGATATAAAGATCGTCCCAATCCGAGGTCGTATGCAAAAGTTAGAGCAATCAGAGTGCAGCCCTATCACGAGGCGAGATGTGGCGCGCCCCACCAGACACATGTCTGGCGGGTAGCGCGAGGAGATAGCCTGTGTTGCGAGACAGATTTGACGCTCAAGATGATCTCTGATCAAAAACCCTTCAACATGAAAGTTGTTCGTCTCGTCGAAACAGTCAAGATTGCTTTTGGGCTTGTGTTCATCCGAGATCGTTTACCACCGCAAAAAGGACCCGCAAGGTGCAGCCAGTTTAAACCGAACAGTTTTGGGAAGTTCGGATAAAACCAGTCCGAATTTGACTAGGGTTTTGGACGTGAATTGATGTAATTTTCTTGTAAGGAAAGCCTAGATAAACCCTTTGCTTGTACGGGAAGTCCAGCCGCCTCTTATATATGTTGGGGGTGACGGCCGATTGAAACAACACACAATCGCAAAACACATCTACTTTTTACCCTAGTTTTACATCCATCCCTTGTTCTTTCTCTCTCTTTCTTCGCTCGTTCTTCGTGTTGAAGGGCAGCGATCCTCGAGGCTCTAGGGGCGGGCAAACCGACCTAGGGCAGCCCATAGCCGCCGCACGTCCAGACGGGGTCCCTCCCGGGCGCGTGGGGTTTCGGGTCCTGAAAAGCACCCGCCGGATTGCTTGCGTACCGCGCTTCCGGACAGGTCTCCTTCGACGTGAGCTGCGGTGCATCACCCTCGGCGTTGGAGATACACGGTGACGTGTTCGTGTGCGAACACACTTTTTGGCGACTCCGCTGGGGATCAAAGCTTTGAACGGTCTCCAGCCCGTTCTTGCTACGAAGAGATCGTCATCAATTTGCTGCAATCTACAAAGGTAATATGAATACCCAATTCCCCTTTGTAGATGCAAATAATCCATAAGTTGTTGCTGGATCACCTAATGAGCATAATGTATCGGCTAGCCCTAGTTTTATCAATTATGCATCTAATTATGCGCAAGGGCCGATGCAAAATAATCTTCTTGCTTCAAATTCTTATGATTTTAGCAACATACAACATATGTATCGAAACTCTCATGCATCGGCAACCCCACAAATCCATATGCCGATAAACAACATGATGGGTTTGGTTAATCAATTTGAAACACCTCATGTTAAAATTTCCAATAGCATACAAGAAAGTGTTTCACCTTTTTATTTATCGGCAACTAATTTGCAATATGTGAATCCAACCTTGCCGATGGATGGGAGAATTGGCCATGCTACTACTAGCTATTCGGCCAGTTACTCTCAACCATCATATGCTACACCTCATGTTAGTAATTTTTCGGCACCATACACAACTGTAGATGCTCATAATTTGGCTTCACACCTTTCTGGTCATAGCCGAATAAATGTAAATTTTACAGGAGCGGTTGTGCCAAATATTGTAGAAGATGAGGTAGTGGTGGCTACATTGAAGAGTTTAGCCCAAAATAAGAGGATTAGTGCTCTTTGCCTTGAACAACATGAAAAGGGGCTATTTCCTGATTATGCCGCAATAAAAGCTAGAGTTTTGCAAGAAGATGAATCTTTGCCAATTGATAAAATTCGCGAGCAAAAATATGGTTTTACAACCATGCATATGCCTTCACCTAGTACTACATCATATTATACACCCCCTACACTATTGCAAAATTTCGGCAACACCCGTGTGTCATTGTCGAAAGAATCTAAAGCCATTGGGGGGCAATCATATCTAGAGTGGGCTGAAATTGAGAAAAAACTTCAAGCCAACTTTGCCGCCCGCCGCCAGAAACAAATAGAAAAAGAATTGGCTCAGATAAAAGAAGCATTGCCAATTGGTAGTATCAATGAAAAGAAGGATGATTCGGAACTTGAAAGTGCTTCGGTTGAAAAAGCCGAATCAAGTAGTATATATTACGAATCCATCAAATCCAAAGAGGCAAGGATTATTAAGAAAGGGCATGACAAGCATAGAAAAACAACCATGTTTGATTTTTCTAAAGTTAATGGAACCTACTTCCTGCCCTATGAGTTTCGTGCCATAGAAATTGACAAGCTTCAAGGACAAGAGCAAGTAGCCGAACAAAGTTCGGTTGACGGAGATATTCAAATTTATGATGCACGAAATCAAGAAGAAAATTGTGACATGGTGTTGGGAAGTCATCCAGAAGCAAAGCACAATATTATTCATCATATGCAATCATCATGCTCTCCCAACATATTTAAAGAGGTATGTCTAGCAAGTAATTTACCTATTTTCAGATTTGGCCACAACTTTATTGTTGATGCATCTATTAGAAAAATTCTAATAAGTAATTTTCAAAGACCAATGAAGAAGGGCAATTTACTTGTTAGCAATAAAATTGTTACTAAGCATATCGGCCAATATATTGTACCATTCAAAGAGACCGATAGTGACTTATTACTGCAGCGAAAGCTTTTCCCATTGCTTTATTTAAAGTTCATATCTAATTGGGTAGCTTTGATTGCTTCATGCTTGGCTTACGCATGGTCTCAGTTGAGACGTGTATGTTCTAACTACTTTGATTTCAGAAATTTAAAGCTAAGGTTAAAATCTTTTGGGAAAACCGATGCTAGTATAGTTTCTTATTTAAGGACATCAGAAAAAGTATGCGAAAGAGAATTCATAGCCGAATGGGAAGATGCAAAATCTGAACCATTCGTTTGCTTAACTCCAAAGCCGTTCTCACAACAAGATCGGCTAGAAAACAAAAGGTATACCTTCGATTCAAACATGTGTGATCAAATCTTTGATTTGTTGTTGAAAAATAATTACATTAGAATTCTTGATCACCATGTCAAGCCATCTATCCAAGGACGAATGTATTGTAAGTTGCATGATTCGTCCAAGCATAATTTTGAGGACTGCCACATGTTTCGTCAAATAGTTCAATCGGCCATTGATAAAGGACGATTGAAATTTGTTGAGACACCAAGAGATGACCAATCTATTCCGATTGGTCCCGATGGTAGAAAGTTTTTGCATCGGCTGCTTCAAGCCGATCCATTTAAAGAGAAGGTAAAAAACTGTAGGTGATGGGATCAAGCTTTCAAGTAAAGAAGTTGTTGAAGAGCATAATGAACATAATCTTGAGGGCGAAAATTCCATCGAAGCTACAATGGAGACGCAAAGGACTGGGGGCCAGCAAGCAAATCCAATGATCAATGAAAGCAAACCGAAAGAAAACAAAGGCCGAAATAAGCTCAAGTGTAAGAGATCGAAAATCACCTTCACTGAACTATTGGATAAATATCGAAAGAAGAGTGAAGAGAAGAATGCTTATCGGCCAAATCATGCAAAGAAACCAAGATCACCCCCAAGGCGCAAATATGAGGATTGGTATTGGCAAAGTGAGAATTTTAATGCAACATATTCGTATCCTTATTTTGGGTCACCAATGCCAATGTCGTGGATGCCTCCCTATGCTCATATAGATTCATATCCATCATGGGACAGGTATGATACAAGGGCACATTCTCCATCTTATTTTAGACCATCTCACCAATATTATGCAGCTCCGAGAAGATCAATATCTGAACAATCACATGTTAAAGACCGTTTCAATCATAAGGAATCGGTCCAGAGCTCAAGGATGAAGAAAGAGGTGTTCAAGCAAGTTTATCGTGTTAAAAGAGATGGTCGTAAGAGTGCAACTTCAGATTTGATCTCAAATGAAAAAGAGCCAATTAAAGCGTTGACATTGGCTACGAAAGGCAATGAGACGAAGCAACCAATTATTGAAAGTCAATCAAGTGCCAAATCTGAAGAGAAGAAGTTGAGAGTGCACAAGGCCAAAAAGGAATTGCCATTGGTCAAAACAGAATCACAGCCGAGATGTCTGCTCGGCTTACCGTATTGGCAAAAGAAGAAATTACAAAAGCTTAGTGCACAAGAACTTGCAGAAAGGAACATGGCATGGGTTCCCAAAGGAAGTGCTCAAAATAAGAATTATGTGCAAACTTCCATTACAAGAAGTGCAACAAAGGTGAAGAAGGAAAAGAGTGAAAACTATGAAGGACCAAGCCGAAGGTTTCAACATCATTGGTCTACACATTATCCATATTCTTCAACTATGCCATTAATGCCTATGCCATGGAATTTGTCATCAGGTATGATTGGTAACCCTCAATGGGCTTATTTTAATCCATGGATGCAATATAATTTCTTATGTCATGAAAGGGTATTACCAAGTCACTGTACATTTGATTAGCTACAAGTTTGTTGATGATCTAAAGGGCCGAAATACTTGATTTTTCATTTCATTTGTTTATTTCGGCTATATGTGCTTTGAATGAAGTTTACATGGTAATGGCCGATATTTATCTATCGTCCTAAGAGTATGTCAATGCATGGCCGGTGTAGTATTCTAACATCGTCCTTAGTTTGATTGAAGAGAGAGACAAGGTACGTGCTCATGGAAATTTATATGTATGCCTATATTATGATTGAATGGAGTTGAGACATCATGACCGATGCCATATATGCTGCATAGGCCAATTCATAGTTGCAGAATTGGTTAGTGGGCTTATACTTTGTTTGGATATGATTTGGCTTATGCATCTTTGAGATCTATAAGAGGCCAAATCATAACTGATTTTATTACTGAACATCGGGCATAATGTTGATATTTGCCTTGTCTTTCTAGTACTATGGAGATTATATATTGATGGTTAAATTTGTAGCAATGGCCAAGGTGTTGGTATTGTTTATATATCTCCTCATGGTGCTGTTTTTGAAGCCTCATGCCGCTTAGAATACTTTTGCACAAATAATCAAGCCGAATATGAAGCATTGTTATTCGGCTTAGAGATGTTACTTGAAATAGGTGCTACACATATTGAGGATTTTCGTGGTCCGTTATTAGTAGTGCAACTAATATCCAAAGTCTTTCTATGTTTTGACGAATCACTTCATGTTTATCTTGATAAATGGCTACATATAATTTCGACTTTAGATTATTTTAGCATTGCTCATATATCTAGACATGATAATTGGAGAGAGTTGGCTTAGTAAGCATCCGGCTACCACGTCAGTCATGGTGTATTGCACATCTATCAATAGCCAATGCTTATTCTTGCCAACATAGGTAAGGCCGAATTGGAGCTCACCACCTCGGCCACTAATGAAACTTTTATGCAGGCAAAGTAAGGATTGGAGGAGTTCATTCTTGATTATCTGCAAAATCCTAGCGAAAGGGTGAACAATATGGTTCAGAGGATGGTTTTGATCTATGGAACCTTATCACCAGATTGTTATGGAAGTTGAGAAGTCTTCACCCAAGTTTGCATCAAGAAGTTCACACAAGACATGGCCGATATATACTTATCGTCCTAAGAACATATAAATGGCCGATGGAGTGTTGACATTGTCCTTAGAACAAACTTGGTACAAGTTATTTTTCGGCACGCTAGCTTTGCCGAAAAACAGGGGGCATGTGTTGACGCTCAAAAGTGGCACGATTATAAAGAGTGGCTTGAAGTTGTGTCAAGATTAATTCAAACTTACTATTGAAAGTCACCATGAGATGGCTCTCTTCAAGAAGATCAAGATGAATATGAAGATGGTCTAAAACGGAGCTCGGATGCAAAAGTTATGACAAGTTTAGAGATCCTCATGTCGACACCAGATTAAAGAATGGATAGAAACCCCATTAAGATGGCCTCAAATTGAGAAAGTTTCAACATGAAAGTTGTGTGTCTCGTCGAAGCGATTGATTTTGATATAAAGATCATCCCAATCCGAGGTCGTATGCAAAAGTTAGAGCAATCAAAGTGCAGCCCTGTCACGAGGCGAGATGTGGCGCGCCCCACCAGACACGTGTCTGACGAGTAGCGCGAGGAGATAGTCTGTGTTGCGAGACAGATTTGACCCTCAAGATGATCTCTGATCAAAAACCCTTCAACATGAAATTTGTTCGTCTCGTCGAAACAGTCAAGATTGCTTTTGGGCTTGTTTTCATCCGAGATCGTTTACCACCGCAAAAAGGACCCGCAAGGTGCAGCCAGTTTAAACCGAACAGTTTTGGGAAGTTCGGATAAAACCAGTCCGAATTTGACTAGGGTTTTGGACGTGAATTGATGTAATTTTCTTGTAAGGAAAGCTTAGATAAATCCTTTGCTTGTACGGGAAGTCCAGCCGCCTCTTATATATGTTGGGGGTGACGGCCGATTGAAACAACACACAATCGCAAAATACATCTACTTTTTACCCTAGTTTTACATCCCTCCCTTGTTCTTTCTCTCTCGTTCTTCGCTCGTTCTTCGTGTTGAAGGGCAGCGATCCTCGAGGCTCTAGGGGCGGGCGAACCGACCTAGGGCAGCCCATAGCCGCCGCAAGTCCAGACGGGGTCCCTCCCGGGCGCGTGGGGTTTCGGGTCCTGAAAAGCACCCGCCGGATTGCTTGCGTACCGCGCTTCCGGACGGGTCTCCTTCGACATGAGCTGCGGTGCATCACCCTCGGCGTTGGAGGTACACGGTGACGTGTTCGTGTGCGAACAGCCGGAGAGGTTGAGGTATCTCAATCTCGTCGAAGAGCCCAAGAACTCCGGCATGCGGCCACTTGGGCCCTCGAGGTCATTCATGGTGAGATCAAGGTGCACTAAACGGTCCATGGAGAGTGTAGAAGTGCATGCTTTAGCCAATGCAACCAAAAAACCGATCTAATGGAAGAAACTAGGCAGCACATTATACGTCAACACTCCCCCTCATGTGTGGCTTCCTTAGGCCTAAACATGGACCGAAAGTGGGCTGCAATTTAATTGCGTCAGCCGGGTCTTGAACTTAAGACCTCTTGGCTCTGATACCATATAGAAGTGCATGCTCTAGCCAATGCAACCAAAAGACCGATCTGATGAAAGAAACTAGGCAGCACATTATACGTCAACAGAGAGCAAAGAATTACTTATTTGGCCAACCAAAGCCGTGACGTCTTGGTAGTACCCCTCGAGTTTGTACACATCCAGACGACGAAGATGAAGCCTAAGGACATGGCCGGTCCGGTTGCTGCACTTGACGCCCCTCCACTGACAACAGTCTTCCTTGTCCCAAGAGTCAAGGACACCCATGGGGTCGCTGGTGATGCCGCGCTTGAAGGACAGCAGGGCATCCCTCTCCCGCGGTATGCAGCTTGCGCCTGCCGAACCGCCGGCTGGCCCGAGCTGACGTGCATCGAAGGCCAGCAAGCTGGCGGCAGCTAGGACGCATATGAGCAGGAGCTCGGCAGTGGTGGTATGCATGGTGAGGAAGACGATGGGTTCAGCTCTGTGCCGCTACGAACGGAGTTTATGGCAATTGTGTTAGTCCATGTTTCTGACCGAGTCCATGTCCCTTGCAGACTGGCAATCTGACGGCAACCCTGTGACTGAGCGCAAGTTCACATCAGGAATGGAGAATTCCACAAAATCTCCAAGGCCTGAATTCGTCTACTTGTGACAGTCCACAAGCACCGACGTGCAGGTTAGGCAAGTGAAGAGCACCACATGGTTTAGTAGAGGTGCAGGCTTTTCCTTCCATTTCTCAGCTCACTGAATGATATACTATAAGTGAAGATAATTTCAGGGCAGTTTGACTGTTTCTTTTCCTTCCATTTCAAGTGAAGAATTCTCTACAAGGATTGGAAAACTGGCCCAAATCAGATGAGTGCTAGTAACATTCAGAACCCAGCCGCTGGATCTGTTCAATTCAGTTAGTAGAAGAGGGGAGAGCAGAGGGATGAAGGTGTGCGCGAAAGAGATTTGAAGGCAGGTCACCGGCGGTTGAGGCGGAGGTGGTCGGAGCCGGAGAAGACGGAAGCGCTACTCGCGGCATCTACAATAATTGATCCCCTTCCTCTCCCGCGACCGTGTCGCCCCCGTGGGCGGCCGGTCGCGTCCAGCCTCCTCCCCCGCGCAACTCTCCCTCCCCCTTCCTCTCTGCCGCCGTCGCCGGCACCCGCTGTGGGCCAGGCCCGGGCAACGCTGGTGGCGGCGGCCCCCTGGCCTTTCCCCTCTCGGGCGTCCACTGGCGCGGGACGGGGCGACCCCGGGTGGTGCTTCTAGGCGGCGACGGTCCAGCGCGGCGGCGGGGGCTCCTGGCGCGAGCGGGGGCGAACTTCTGGTCGGCGGCGTCGCCGTTGGCGGCGGGACGACGCGGCGGCGCGGTCTGGCGGCGCCCGCTCGGCCCAGATCTGGGCCCTTCGGGCCCCATCTGGGCCTGGGCGGGCTGACGGCGGGGTGGGTCTGCTTCGTGGCTTTCGGGAGGCGGGGGAGCGGCGATGAGCGGCAGGGTGCTAGCGGCGCCACCGGCTTGCTGCAGCGTGGCGGCGGGGATTAGCGGGCCCGTTTTGGGCCTGGCCGAGCCAGGGGTGGCCTGGCATGCCCTGCTGCCGCGTCCGGACGGCTACCGCGACGGTGCCGGAGGCTCTGGCCTCCCGCACAACGGCGGTGGAGGTGGTTCCCTCTCGTTCGGCTTCGGTGCTGCTTCTCCCTCCGCGGGGCGCTTCTCTCCGGTCCTCTTGGTCTCGTGTGGGTGTTCGCAGTGAGGCGGCGTGTGTGGCGGCGCTACCGCGATGGCGCATGGTGGTGGGCGGCGGTTTGGCTGATCGGCTCCGGTCCGTTGGGCGGTGAGGATTGGAGTACGGGAGAAATCTTTGCCGGTCTTCGGCTCCGATGCGGTGACACCTACGGGTGCCACCATTCCTTCCTAAAGGGTATCGGTGATATCCATCCCCCACCTCCCTCCGCGTGCCGGGGAAACCCTAGGACATGTCCGGGCAGCAGCGTCGTCGGCGTCGCTTTCCTTCTTGGAGGTGCTGTTTTGTTCGCGGTGGTTCGGAACCTCGGGTTGTAGTGGTTTGTCTCTGGTGGGCGTAGTGGTGGCGGGTCATCCGCATTTGTCGAGCTACCGTTGTTGGCATTTGCTTTTTCTTCTTTTTTTTTGGCTTGTTGTGCTGCTTGTCCAACAATCCTGTATTGGTGTTGGTTGCTTTGGAATACAAAGCGGGGGAAACCCTTTTTCGATAAGCGCTACTCGCGGAGTTGACACGGGACGGCGTCGAACGGCCAGCCATGGTGCCGTCCGACCATTTATCCGTGGGCGTAGCAGGCGCCGGCGCCGCAGAAGGCCAGACAGACCCGCGCTTTCTCGGGCGTGCGGTTGACCGCCTCACACGACGGCACGGCCGTAGTCGTGTCCCCGTCCCAACACGCGTGCGCAACAACCACAGCGAGCGAGCGACGACGTCTCCATCGCCTCCTCTAGATCCACAGTGGGCGGCCTTCCCGCCGAAGCCAACGCCGAGAGAGAGACCGTGGAGTGGATGGGTGTGTATTAGGGTGGAGGGAGAAGAAGAACATGGGTGGGGACTGGGAATGACGGCGTGTGGTGGAATAGAAGAAGAAGAAGAAGAAGAAGAGGAGAGATACAATCGAGGTGGGAGTATTTTAGTCACAGTACTTTGAGTCGCTGGCTAGTAGCCCCTACCTGGGCGTAGTGACCTATTTAGGTACAAAAGGATTTTAAAAAGCAGTATAGTTTTTTTTTGCGGAAGAAAAAGCAGTATAGTTTTATGCGAAGAAACTCAAAAAATCATGGATGCGTTGCAGGGTTAAAAAATTCAATAGAATTTTGGCAAAGTTTGCCAAACATTTTCAAAAATATAAATTGTGCATTGCCCATGGTTTTGGGTACCGGGCGGAATATTTGGATATCGCCCGGTAACCGCGTTTTCGCCACCCCACGAGAAACCTTTGTACCGAGTGAAACTTTTTGATTTTTTTTTTGAAATTTTTGAATTTAAACTCCGATAGTTAAGTTAGATAGGCTAGGAACTCATAAAGGACAGGCAGGCAGCTGTGGCGTACTGGTTAGCGTGGGCCTCCTAATTATATCACACAGCTGTTCATTTTATTTTCTAACAATTTTTAGGAAAAAAAAGGAAGATACTGCGAAAAGAAATGTTGTAGGGGTGATTCAAACTAGCAACGTCAAGGCAGGGGAAACACGCACAACAACAATACCACTGCGCCACAGGATGGTTGCTGATAAAATGGAGTCCAGGGCTTATCTATAGTATATTTAAGAAAATTGAATTCAAAATTCAAATTCAAATTTCATCCAAAAAATTTCTGAGATTTCACGGATACCACGGTAACCGAGAATTTCGGTGCCCCGCAAGAAAAAACGTGCACTTGGGATCCAAATCCTTGGCATTGCCAATTTGGCATTGACACTATATATTAATATATGAAAAGGTACTGAAATCAAACCTCGGAAATAAATATTGATATATGCCTTGGGAGGCCGTCGCCACTTGTGTCTTTTTTTTAGAACGAAGGCTCGCGAAAGAGCCCGGCTTTGAATTAACAAAGCCATCAACCGGCCAGGAGTTACAACAGACAACCCAACTTACAACGGTCAGAACGATACAACGGGGAACACTGGAAAGCCTACTCACTACAACCTCCACAAGCCGCAAATGAATTACAGCTAGCAAAGGCCGAGCACTCCATACTAGGATCATATGTAGCAGAAACGGAGCAGCACAGCAGGACATAGCCGACCTTCGAGGATGGACCGTGCTCCAGGAACACCTAGAGAAGAAGGGAACCTACATCTTCCCTCTCAAATCACCGAAGAGGGACCCTTCCCCCTCGCCATGGCTCGTAGGCGCCGAACCGTCGGGATTTCGAGAAACTCACCCTAGAGCTGGAAGAATGTCGCCCTCGCATCGCAAGGTGGACATAGGATGACCACATCGATTTGGGATATACCTCGCCGGCTGCTCCGCCACAGTCCAAGCCCAACTAGTTGTAGACAAGCTTCAAGGAATCGGACGTCGCAGAGGAGGTAGCTCAATCCCTCACCTGCATAACCTCCCGACCGAGCCCCGCACCCTTGACAACGCCTCCAGCAAGGTCGCGAAGCACTAGGCGCCGCCGCCGCCAAATCCGCCAAGGATAAAGGTTTTCACCCGGGCAGGGGGATCGGGGTGGAAAGCAGGGGACCTCGGCTGCGCCCCCATGGAGGAAAGCAGCGCCCTTGGGCGTTGCCGCCGGGCGGCGGCCGGACCGGCCAAGGTTTCCCCCGGTTCCCTTGCTGAACACCAACACGCACCAACACCGGAGCCAGAAACGCTAGCCCACACCGGAGGCGAGAGAGGGGCAGCAGGGAAAAGGGATCTCGCACCTCCAGATCTGACGAAGCTTCACGCCGCGGCCAGATTCCACCAGCCACCCGCCGCCCGCGCGACCGGGCAAGCTGGCCAGCACCCCCTGCGAACGCCACCCACCGCTCGACGACGTCGCCTCTCCGGCAAGGGCCGCCGCCCCAGGAACCACGGGCCTCCAAGAGGGGAAGGAGCGCCGAGATCCCCGCCGCCACCTTCACCGGCGTCCGCGCGGGCTTCCCGTCGGCCGTCTCTGGTAGCGGCGAGGGGGAGGAAGGGGGTGGAGGGGGGTGGCGGCGGCGGCGGAACCCTAGTCGCCCCCGAGTCGCCCAAGGGGACGACGCGAGGGCGGGAGGGGGGGGTCACTTGTGTCTTCATTGGGGGGTGGGGTGTGCGTGTGTTGCCGCCGTGGTTGGTGCGGCGGGGTGGGATTCATGGACAGGGCATGTGCAGCTAGATAAATAGATAGATGGTGAAACCGAGGTGGTCATTTTGGAAGTCAGCACAACAAATGGATGTCCAAAGCTAGACACGTTTCCAGCAGAAAGTTCAATGTATCGCACTTTTCGTTTTTGTCGACACTTCTTCTAAATGAATCAATGAACTAATGGAGCGTTTTGGATGCCAAGCAAGGAATGAACCTAGATAGCAACTCTCCTACCCACATCACAAGTCAGTGCGTTCATCTTCTTCCGACCTCTTTGCTGCTCTCTTTTTTTAAGCTTCAGTTTCGATATGACTCCTTAAACACATCAATGAATTAATCAGATTTGCCCATACCCTTTCTTCATGACAAAGGATATGATGGTAATTTTTAAAAAGTCTTCGCCGCACATAGCCTCGAGCATGACGATACCGATACGCGGACGATTCAGAAACCACTCTCAAGCTTCACCCAAAAACCCGCTCTCAACTTCTCTGCACTTTCTGTGCCCATCACGCCTGTGGAGTCTCTGTAGGGAGGACCTTGCCGTTAGCTTCTCGGCGCCGCGGCATGAGTACATGAAGATACTCTGCAAAGCTACAGGGCAGTGATTCAGGGATGCGTGCCGATCACCGAGCATTCCACATTGTGCAGTGGGCAGACACACACATCTCTCATGCACAATCTTACTTATAATTGCATATTCAAAATTTAAATCGAGGTTCCATGGTGTCATTCTGCAACCATTCACGACAATGAAAAGACCATCGAGTGACGACTGAACCTAGCTAATAACACTTATGGCTGCTATTGTTCTAACCTGCAAGCATATACTGTTTTTATAGTGGCCCTTGAAACGGGTTCGATATGGTGTCATCACAGGAACTGCTGTTGGTTGTAGACAATCAAATTCAGATGTGTAGGCTTGCGTAATCATGGATGGTTTATGCGGCAGGGAGAATCATAGGTTGGCACATGGAGATGCCTTGGTTCAATACATGCTACATGGTCATTCAGCGCAGGTCCAGTCAGCTGTAGAAGGGGCACGCATATACCAAGTGCTAATTGAGCAGTTATCAACAACAACTCTGAAAACAGAGAAACAAAAAAGTTCTTTTTCTTTGGAAAAGGAGGAAGACCCCCGGTCTCTGCATCTGGGCGATTCATGCAACCACTTTATTAATTATTTACAAAAAACCTTACAAAGTAATACAGCAGTAAGACTGAAGCCACCGTCTAGGCAACATCTGTCACTCCTATCCAGTTGATGAAGGGATGCTGGTAGTCTGGGCCTAATACCAAACAAATCTCGGTGCCAAAACCTAACATCTAAGACCTGAGGTCCCAACCAAGCCACCTGCCGGGTATGGGGCACCCACCGGTCCGGCGCACACTCAGAGGCCACTGCCGCCAACTGCCACCAATCCATCTTCAGAGCTGTACTGACGCATCAACCTTGCCCGGTCTAGCTGTCGTCGACGCCACCACGACGCCTGACAACGCCGCCATCCTGCGCTCATCCATCAACACATGCTCAGCAGCGAGACCCCGCTGCTCCATGCCGCTGGGACCCGCCGCTGTCGACGTGCCAGATGCAACGCCGCACCTCCTTCGCAAACACCACCTGCTGCCACTGGTCCCATCCCCTCCACCTGCAGTTCCTATGCACTCCCAACCGAGTCCTAAGGCCCCTGACAACACCTCCGGGAAGGTCACGATGTGAAAGCGCCGCTGCCGCCAAATCCGAAGAGGATTATAGGTTTTCACCCGGCATGAGATCAGGGTGTGTACATTGGGACCTCTGTTGCGCCTTCATGAAGGAAAGCAACGTCCATGGACGACGCCGCCGCTGGGCCGGCCAGAACGGCTAAGGTTTCCCCCGGACCAAGGTACACCACCGGGGCTTGCCATCACCGGATCCTGCAGCCGCAAACCACCGGAACGACGAGAGAGGTAGCAGGAGGGAGGGAAACCACTAGATCTGACGCCGCGACACCAAACCATCGGAGGATCACTGTACCGGCCACCCCGATCCGATCCCCGACAGCCCACCTGCCTCGCCGCGCCCGGACGAGGAGGCCAGCCTAGGGGCCGCCGCCCCGGATCCAGCACCCTCCGTTCCAGATCAGGCAGAGCATAGTCAGGCTGCCGCCACGGCCGCCCCAAGGAACCGGCCGGCCACCATGCCGCCGTACTCATGGAGACTGTCGTGGCCAGATCGGCACCGCTGCCATAGATCGGGGCCTCATCCACGAGATCGGGAATTCCGCGCATCCCTAGCCCGGAGTGAGAGGGCGATGCCTCCGCCGCCGCCATCGCACGCGCAGGCTTAGTCCGGCGCCGACCACCGGCGGCGGCGGAGGGGAGAGCGGGAAGGAGGAGGGAGCCGGCGACAGAGGGTTGGGTCCCCTCGGTCGCCCGCGCGGGGGGCGGCGGAGGGGAGCGGGGCTGAAGGGCGGAGGTTGTTAGTAGAGGTGAACACTACTACTAATAATATGTCAGAACTAGCGACCAACAATAGGACAACAAATCGTTCTGAAAAAGAAAGCCAGAGCTCTATCTCAAAATTTACACAATTGAGCCATCCTATATTCATATGCACCATTCGTGTGTGGCGTGATCCTTTGAAACAAATACAACGAGCATCAGCCTGGAAAAAGAGGACTTCTGTGTTGATGCTGATTTTGTGCCTCGAGTATGGGAGCACGGGGATGATTCAGGAGGCGATAAGGGACATGAGAGGGATGACACACAGTGGGGGGCAATGATACAAGTAAAAGGCCCAAACCCACTTCTTCATCATCCAACAACACCTCGGCCCCTCCTACCTTGGGAGGAGTAGTACCCATGTAGATGGCCATTGCCGTCACACCACCAAACCCTCATCGAGGCTTACCTGCCACAGCTGCTTCTTCGTCATTTATGGGGTCTTCTTCGTCGGTGCCGGCTACTTCGTCTATCGCTGCTTCTCCGATGATGTTGGCGCCCCGGTCCTCGACGCCGCCATCACCGACTCACTGGTCGGCGCCGCCGCACCTCGACGAGGGGGGTCACGTGCGTCCCATACCGGAGGGGATGGCAACCGTGGTGGTGAATGCGAGCGCTCCATCGCCACCACCATCGCCTGCACCTGTCTCTCCGACTCGACGGGGAGTGATCTTCTCCCCGTCCGTTCGTGCTGGCTAGGAGTCTGCCAGGGCGGAACTCCGCATGTTATCATCTACACCTCCGTCACCGATGGGGAGGGGGGCGTCGGCTTCCAGACCCGAGGAGGCTGAGGAGCAGCCCCTGCGATCTTCTTCTTCATCACCACAACAGTCTACTCCGCCTCTCAGAGTCGCCGGGACGGGCTCGGCGGCCGATATTACTCCTTCGCCGCTGAGGCGCAGCGGGCGTCATTAAGTCGGGACTAACGGTTCAGCAGCCACCGACAAGGACTCTATGGTGAAGGCCATGCGTAGGACGGCTGCCCGCAACCTCGACTTCGAAGGTACACCCTCTCGCAAATCTTTTATGTCTTTTGATAAATCCAAAGTATCTTCAAATATCACTTGACTTGGAGTGTCACTAGGACGTAATGAGAAAGAGATAGACTTGTCGGTTAGGGCCCTTAAACAAGTGGAGTTCGACCGGCTTACGGTTGCTCCTAAGTTGTCGAGCTTTGTTGACCCTCTCGTGCCAGCTGAGGAGGATGAGGATGCTGATGACAATCATGAAGGCAAGCTTCTCTCTCATTTGGTTAAAGACACGACTGAAGTAGATCTTGACGATACTGTACGCGACACTATGCTTTGTGAGCTTGTCGCGTCGGTGCGTAAGAATAAGTCTAACTCAGGAAAGAAAAGAGGGCGCTCTTCTAGGAAGGCAAAGGTCTCTAAACAAAAAATTGGTTCAGCATGAGAGGCATGTTTTGGAATAGCAGAGGTCTAGGTGACTTGGCTAAACACAAACACATTGCCGATTGTGTAAAGGATCATGTGTTGGACTTCGTGGCTATCACTGAGGCGGGCAAACGTGACTTTCCAACACGTGATCTGGACCACTTCTCATGTGGTTTGGATTACGAATGGCACGTCTTACCGCCGACCGGGAGGTCTGGTGGAATATTGCTAGGTATTAACTCTACGTACTTGCAACTATTGTCCACGTCAAAGGGGGAGTATCATATCAAATTCCACCTTCGGAACAAGTCCGACAATTTCCTTTGGAGCCTGGTAGTTGTATATGGCGCCGCTCAAGAGGAGTTTAAGTCTGCATTCCTAAAAGAACTTGTTAATGCCTGTCGAGACAATCCCCACCCCATGTTAATGGGGGGGGGGATTTTAATATCCTTCGATATCAGCAGGAAAAAAACAATGAACGGTTTGATACAAGGTGGCCTTTCCTCTTTAATGTTGTTATTGACAGTCTGGATCTGAGGGAGATCACGATGTATGGTCGTCAGTATACCTGGGCCAATAACCGATCGGTGCCAACCTTTGAAAAACTTGACCGGGTGCTAGTTACCACCGACTGGGAATATAAATATCCCCTTGCCTCGGTTCGGGCATTAGAAAGAATTGAGGCCTTATCGGATCACGCTCCATTGCTCACTGATTTTGGACAACCAATCCCAAATTCTAACTGTCCTCGATTTAAATTTGGATTGGGAGGGCTCACTAGAGAGGGATTTCACGACCTGGTTAAGAAAGTGTGGGCGTGTCTGCCTCGCCGTAACACACCCATTCAACGATGGAATAATCGAATTCGCGCATTGCGTCGATTCCTTCGTGGATGGGCCAAGCATACTGCTGGCATCTACAAAAAAGAAAATCTGCGACTATCTACCTTAATTGATTCCCTTGATAAAATAGCGGAGGTGAGGCCTCTGTAGTTGAGATTGAGCAAAAAATCAATCTAAATGAGCAGATAGCCCGCCTACTATGCGAGGAAGAGATTAAATGGTACCAACGTTGCAAGGCAGATTCGCTTATGCAAGGTGATGATAATACGAAATACTTTCAAATGCTTGCCAATGGCAGACAAAGAAAGAAACGCATATTCGCCCTTAACCAGGAGGAAGGCCGAACTGAGGGGGACGTACCACTTAGAACTTTTATTACTAAGTATTACAAAGAGCTTTTTGGACCTTCAGCTGAATCAATTTTTCAGCTGGATGAATCCATCACTCATGACATTCCTCAAGTTACGGAAGCGGAAAATGAATTCCTAACCTCCCCGTTCTCTGAGGAGGAAATTCGAACCGCGGTGTTTAAAATGGAGCACAACAAGGCTCCGGGTCCGGATGGCTTTCCCGCAGAGTTCTATCAATGTTTTTGGGACGTCATTAAGGCAGACTTGGTTCAGTTGTTTAACCAACTGCATGCTGAAGACCTTGACATTTCTCGTTGAAACTTTGGGGAAATTATCCTATTGCCTAAGATTACGGAGGCTAGTCGTATTCAACAATATCGACCGATTTGCCTTCTAAATGTAAGTTTTAAAATCTTTACGAAGGTCACAACTAATCGGTTGAACGGGGTGGCTGACCATGTCGTAAAACTCACTCAAACATCATTTATGCAAGGCCGCAACATATTTGATGGAGTGGTCGTCTTGCACGAAACTGTACATGAGCTTCATCGAAAAAATTTGAATGGTGTCATTCTTAAAACAGATTTTGAAAAAGCCTACGATAAGGTTAAGTGGCCCTTTCTGTTGCAAACTTTGCGCATGAATGGATTTTCACAGAAATGGTGTCTTTGGGTAGAGAGCTTTGTCTCTGGAGGCAGTGTGGTCATAAAAGTTAATGATGACATTGGCAACTATTTTCAGACAAGGGGATTCGCCAAGGGGACCCCGCTTCTCCTATTTTGTTTAACATTGTGGCCGACATGCTAGCTACCCTTGTTGAGCGGGCTAAGCTGGACGGTCAAATTAGTGGTGTCATTCCACACTTGGTAGAAGATGGTCTATCTATTTTACAATATGCGGATGACACTATTCTATTCATGGATCATGATCTAGATCAGGCAAGAAATCTCTAGTTGCTCTTATGTGCTTTTGAGGAACTTTCTGGTCTCAAAATTAATTTTCATAAGAGCAAACTTTTTTGCTTTGGCGATGCTGTAGAATCAACACCTGAGTATGCTGAGATTTTTGGATGCCGGCTCGGGCAGTTTGCGATTTGATATCTGGGTATTCCCATACACTATCGGCGCTTAACTATCGCTGAGTGGAAGCATGTGGATTCGGAAGAGAGACTTGAGAAACGCTTAGCCAGTTGGAAGGCCAAGCTCTTGTCTTACGGAGGACGATTAATCTTGATCAATTCAGTTCTAAGCAACATGGTTTTATATATGTTGTCACTCTTTCACCTACCGAAAGGGGTTCTCCAGCGACTAGACTACTTTAGATCCAGTTTTTTTTGGCAATGCAACAACGAATCCAAGAAATATCGACTGGCTAGGTGGAGCGTATTATGCAGACCTAAAAGTCAAGGGGGGCTGGGAATCCAAGACCTTGAGATTAAAAACATTGTTCTTCTCAGCAAGTGGGTTTACAAACTACTCAATGAGAATGGAGTATGGTAGGAAATCATTCGCAACAAATATGTGGGATCCAATGCCATTTCTCAAGTTCATTGGAAACCTAGGGATTCGCATTTCTGGAGTGGTGTGATGAAGGCCAAGGAATTCTTTTTTCAATTTGGGACCTTCTCAGTTAGGGACGGTTCTCAGGTTCGATTCTGGAAAGATATCTGGCTAGGGAATAACCCACTAATGGTGCAATATCTGAGCTTGTACAGAATTGTTAGACATAAATTCGTCACAATCAAACAAGTTTTAGGACAAGAAAACCATGATATTTCTTTCCATAGGGACCTTTTTGGCCCTCACCTGGCAGCATGGAATGAATTACTTACTCGCCTGGAGGACATTCAACTGTCAGGTGAGCCGGACATTCTTCGAAGGAACTTGCATCAGAATGACAAATTTTCAGTCAAATCCATGTATGATGCAATGGTTCATTGTGATGTTCCAGTTGATAACAGGAAATTGTGGAAGCTCAAAATCCCTCTAAGAGTGAAGATTTTCCTCTGGTTTCTTAACAGAGGAGTCATCCTAACTAGAGATAATCTGGCACGATGAAACTGGCATGGTTCCAAGACATGTGTCTTTTGCCAACATGACGAGTCTATTAAACACTTATTTCTTGAGTGCAAGTTCGCTCGGGTAGTTTGGGCCATAGTTCAATTAGCTTCGAATCTATATCCACCACGTAGTGCACGGAACATGTTCGGCAACTGGTTGCGGGGTATTGATAAACAATTTTTTGCACATATTCTTGTGGGAGTGACGGCCTTATGCTGGGCACTGTGGCTTACCAGGAATGATGTGATTTTTAATAACAAATGTGTCTCATCTCCTATGCAGGTTTTTCATGTGTGTACACGATGGCTCCGTACTTGGTCTATCCTGCAGAGGCCGGAGGATATGGACCTTTTTATGATGGCGTCTACACGGCTGGAGCATACGGCCAGGGAGGTTTTCTACCCCCATGGATGACGGTGTGACCTACGGATAGGATCTGCCACTCCTTAGGCTGGACATGTTTTTTTATTGGCATTGTATCGAATTATTTTTTGCTTTTAGGGTACTCTGGACTTTTTTAGCTGTGTGCATCTAGCTATGCAGAGGCCGGGCTTTCTTTCGATGCGATTGTATCACCTCGATATATCTATTCAATGAAATGTCCTTTATCGAAAAAAAACTAATGTGCAAAGTCCAAAGTCAGTGTATGAGTTTCCTCTTACTCACGTCCAGTACTCTACTGGATAACAGAAAAAACAGAGTCCCAAGGCTATACCAACTGTGAAACTGTAAATGATGAAGCTACGGAACAAACAATCAACTGAACAGTAGCAAATACAGGAGTTCAAAAGTATTATCATACACAAACAATTAGCAAAACATCTGAACAGTAGCAAATACAGAAGCTCAAAAGTATTATCATACACGCATAGACAATTACAAATCATCAATATCCTTTACATTAACTTCAAGGAAATACAAATCCCAGCCTAATATGCTGCTTCATGCTTCTTCAGAGCTCTTACTCAATTTGTAGTTCACTTTCTAGCCCAGCTTTTCCATGTAAGAACGGAAAACACATACATCTGATCATATGTCTTGTCAACCATGCAGAAATAAGCAGTTCTCCATGCTTTCTTAAACAACAAGATGCAAAACACCACCCAGAGACACAGAATAAATCCCAGAGCAAGTCCAAAATAAAAGGTCATTGGCTCAAAGGAATGTTCATTCCTTTTTTGATCATCTTTCCTTGTTGCATTCTTTCCCGGGCAACTGATTGGAAGAGGAAACCCACAAAGACCACTGTTGCCGCTGTACATGGAAGGTTGCTGTGTGTAGAGGGTGTCAAGCTGACGTCCTGATGGTATTCTCCCTGTTAGATTGTTATCAGACAGGTCCAAGTAGCTCAAATAGGTTATATCTGATAGGCTCGAAGGGATTCCGCCAGAAAGCATGCTCCTTGAGAGGTCAAGTGATTCCAATGCCTGCAAGGCCCCAATCTTATTTGGGATTTTCCCACTCAATTGGTTCCATGATAGATTCAAGTTTATCAATGCATCAAGAGCAGCTATTTCTTCTGGTATTACCCCAGTTAATTGGTTGAAAGATAGGTCAATGCTCACCAAATCCCAAATGCCAGAACTATAATTAAGTTCTCGTCCCTTGATGACCGCAGAGGAAAAATCAAGTGTATGGAACGTACCCAAGTAACCGTCAAAAAATAGCTCATTCTCATAATTGCTTTTGTCCATTCCTATCATGGCCGTGATATTTGACATATGCCACGGTATGGCACCTGATAAGCCATTGCCTGCTAGGTTCAGATGGCGAAGGTGACTAAGATTTGAGATGGTAGGTGGGATTTCTCCAGAAAATGTATTATGGTTTAGCCCCAGAAATCTTAATTCAGCCAACTCTCCAATCCACAATGGCAACCTTCCGGAAAAACTATTATGTGATAGATCTAGAGACTTCAATTGTCTCAATCTTTTTAGAAACGATGGGAAGTTGCCAGAGAATCTATTGTTACTCAACATGAGAAAGCCAATGTCCATCACCCCAAAACACTGAGGAAGTTGTCCCTCCAAAAGATTGTTGCTTAAGTCCAAGGAGTTCAAGGCTTCCACTTTGCAGAGAGATTTAGGAATACGGCCAGTTATTTGATTGGAGCGTAGCCATAATGAACTCAAATATGTAATCCCAATGTTTGATGGCAAATTTCCGGATAAAGAGTTTCCAGACAAGTCCAAGGTGGTAATATTTCTTGGTAAGTTGGGGATTTCACCGGTTAGTTTATTTGAATTGATAAAGAAATTTTCCATTGACATGAATTCCATGTTTCTTGGCAACCTGCCACTTATTTCATTGTTGGAGATGTCTAGATATCTGACCTTTGCAAATGTCGTGTTGAACCAGTCAGGAAGCCTATCAACTATAACTGTGCTAGATATATCCATCAGCCAAATGTCCACTTGAGACTGAAGCCATGCAGGAAACGAAGGGCCCAGTTGGGAAGAGCCAAGATCTGCGACTTCTAAACTAAAGGGTGGTATCCAATCGAGGCCAAATGTAAGTCTCAAAGAATTCCGACCTAAACGCAACACCTTTAGCCTCGTTAGACTTGTGAAATGTTCTTCAGTGAAGTCACCAATCAAGTTGTTCCTGCTGAGATCCATAAAGGTCAAATTGCCGAGCATGCCGATCTCAGATGGCACAGGTCCATTGAGATTGTTGTTAGAGAGATCAAGGATGCTTAAACTAGAGAGCAGCCCAACCCCTCGTGGTATGTGTCCACTTAGGTTGTTATAAGAGATGTCAAGAATGGATAAGCTGGTCAAATGTGCTGTCTGATCCGGCATGATTCCGGTAATATTGGTGTAGCGCAAACGTAACTCCTGTAGTTTGTTCAAGGGACATTGGGGCATCCTCCCTATAATATCCTTTATATTTCCATTAATTCTACAAGAAGAAAGGTCCAGGATTCTCAGATTGCATAGGTTTCTGAAGCTTGTATTCATCATCACCATGTTATTATTAACTGACAAATCAAGGACTTGGAGGGATGTCATATGTGCCAGTGCATCAGGAGCTTGACCGTATAGTTGAGTGTCGGCAAGGTAAAGATGTCGGAGGCCTGTCAAACTCCAAAACCAACTCCTTGCCATTGGGTGGGCAAAACTGTTGCCGGAGAGATCAAGCTTCTCCAGTTTGGTGAGGTTAATATGTGGGAGTGAATGATTTGCGATTTGAAGAGAGCAACCCCCAAGATCGAGGGCCTTCAAAGAAGGGACCATGTTGACGACATAAGGCCAATCAACTATTGTGCTGAGGTTTACCCCATTCATTCCAAGAGACTGCAAATTAGGGATGCGTGCTACCCATGAAATATCTTTTGAGTACATACGATCATTCCTTGAGAGGTCAAGATGCTGCAAATTTGAGAGGTTGCCGAGCTGAGGGGGCACTCTGCCAGAAAATGGTACGCCGGAGAGGTTGAGATATCTCAATCTCGTCACAGAGGCCAAGAACTGCGGCATACGGCCACTTGGGCCCTCGAGATAATTCATAATAAGATCAAGGTGCACAAGACGATCCATGGAGAGCAAAGAATTACTTATCTGGCCAACCAAAGCTGTGTCTCTGTAGTATCCAGCGATGCTCAATCCATTGAGCGGGACCGTGTCCACATGCAGATTACGAAGATGAAGCCTAAGGACATGGCCGGTTCGGTTGCTGCACTTGACGCCACTCCATTGGCAGCATTCTTCCTTGTGCCAAGAGTCAAGGACGCCCATGGGGTCGCTGGTGATGCCGCGCTTGAAGGACAGCAGGGCGTCCCGCTCCCGCGCTATGCAGCTCGCGCTGGCCGAACCGCCGGTTGGCCCGAGCTGAAGTGCATCGGAGGCCAGCAAGTTGATGGCAGCTAGGATGCATATGAGCAGGAGCTTGGCAGTGGTGGTACACCCATGGTGAGGAAGACGATGGATCTGTGCCGCTACGAACGGGCAATTGTAAGCAATTGTAGTTCAACGTTTCTGATCGAGTCCATGTTCCCTGACTGACTGGCAATCTGACGGCAACCCTGTGAGCAAGCTTGCACACAGGTTTTTTTGCCAAGTTCACATCAGTAATGGAGAATTTCCACAATCCAAGGCCTGAATTAATCCAGTGAATTTGACCAACGTGCACGTTAGGCAAGTGAAGAGCACCACTTGGTTTAGTAGAGGTGCAGCCTTTTCCTTTCATTTCTCGGTTCATTGAACGACAGATAACTGAAGATAATTTGAAGTGCTTGGACACACATATAGTTTTGATTATATTTATAACTTGCTAGTTCTATACAGTGAAGGCAGCTCGATCATGCCGATATTAGACAGTGATAACCTTGAGTCTATGCGAAATTATAGCTCTTGTGACTTGTCATATAACCAAAACCATGGTGTGTGTACAAGTGCAGGGACGCTGCAAACACAATGCGCCACCTGATCTTACTGACGGCTTCCTCGAGCTTCGCTTCGAGCTGGGTCCATGTCCAGGACCGGCTGCTGCACAACTAACCTCGAGCCACCGGATGGCCCTGATCAGGCTGCCTTGGGACACCCGCGTCATCTCCATTATCTGGTGGAACTTTGACCTACCTCCATCACGTCGTGCCGGAAGGAGTTCACATGTGACTCCAGGCCAATCTGGCTCTGTCATCCGCAAGGCAAGAACCAAAAGGTTTCTAACTGAGTCCATGTTCCCTGACTGATTGGCAATCTGACGGCAACCCTGTGAGCAAGCATAGTCACATGTTTTTGGCCAAGTTCACGTCTGGAATGGAGAATTTTCACATACACACTCCAAAGCCTGAATTCGTCTACTACTTGTGACGTCCCCAGTGAGCGAATTTGATAAACGTGCACGTTAGGCAGGTGAAGTCTTTTGCTTCCATTTCTCAGTTCACTGAACGGTGTATAAGTGAAGCCTTTGGTTATATTTCACTTGAATTTACAAACATGTTTTGAATTTTGGAATATTTTTTTGAATTTGCAAACATTTTTGAATCCACGAACATGTTAGAAAAGCGCGAACAGTTTTTGAATTCATGAACAATTTTTGAATTCACGAACGGTTTTTGTATTCATGAATTTTTTTCAAATTGGAGATACTTTTGAATTGACGGACATTTTATGAATTCGAGAACATTTTTCATATTCATGAAGAATTTTTGAAATTCAATTTTTTTAATATCCTGAACATTTTTTTATGTATCGTTCCAATTTATCGGATGTCCGTGCATGGAGATTGAACATTTTGTAATGTCTGTGCTAACTAGAAGGTCTTGTTTTTTTCCGGGTGACTAGAAGGTCTCGTTCTGCCCAGGGCGCTGTCGCCAGCGAGTCATTAGCACCGCAGCTTCTATATTACTACAACGTCCTTCAAAGATCTTGCATGATTCAAACTCTATCACAGTTGCCTGAATTTCCTTGGTAATGGTTGCATGTTGTGGCGTGTAGTTTGGGCCGGAATTTTAGCGGGCCCGGTGGTGGCGTGTAGTTTGGGCCGGAATAATGTCTCAAGGCCCAAGAACGAGTCCTTGAAACTAAACGGCCTAATCAGAGTAGAGCAGATTCAGTGATGAACTTGTTAATTTTCGCCATTTGTTATTTTTCACAGAATTTTTCACAATTGCTTCTATGTGAATCCTATCCCAAAACGTCACTGTGGCGATAATCGCTGAAGCGCGTTGGGCTGTAACTTCTTCAAATCGGACGGACTATTACCGCTTCTTTTACAGAAAAACCAGTTCTGCAATTTCCCTCTCCCGGAGAAGGAAACAGCATGTACTTAAAGCCGGTCCGGGAGTGGCTGGACCGCCGTATAGAGTCCCGGTTAGCTGCTCGGCGCTGGGAGATACGCCGGAAATGAAAGGGGTTCGACGGGCGTGCTGATCGCCGAGCATTCCAGCTGCTTTGTTTCTTTATTTCTGATGATGATTCAGTTTCATCGCCTGAAAGCTCTACACCGGACAGACAGACAGACAGAGACACCCATTCAGTCCACTTCTCGCATCTACTGTATAACCTTACTGACTTGCAGCATGCCGCGGACATCCTTGACAAGTGAAAAAAACATGAAGAAAAAGGCTGCACCTTACTGACTTGCAAACAAGCCAGATACCAACTGCAACAACATTACACAGTTACATTCAGTTACAATCGAAGATCCATATAAAACGATGAAACACGCACGTCACAGCCTTTCTCAGTCAGCAAATAAAAAGGCCGTTGATAGAAGAAAATTGAAAGACTGAACCTAGCTGGTTTGAGTGATTGAGTCTGAAGAAAAATAAACAAAAAAGCATCAGGCGCGTTGCTCTTAAGAACAGAACACAGACACGCACACAGTCAGAAGGATGGTTTTGCCGTGATTTGCCCCTTGGGCATTGCCACGTATATATCAAAGTTTTAAATAGCGCGCTAAGCCTCTTAGCGGCAGACCTCTTTTAAATGTTATAGCGTGCTATAGCGATGCTATAGCGTGCTATAGCGCGCTATTTAAAATCTTTTCTCATGTGTTCGGACAAAAGACTCCTAGCGCAGAATGCTATAACTTGCTATAGCGGGTTATTTAAAACCATGGTATATATACCGGCGAGCATCAGTGGTGAATAAGAACCTCATGCTCACAGGTAGCATCGCCTCTCGCCGTCGCCCGACGTCCCAAGTCGTAAGTCGCACGCGCACCCCGCACGCGGAGGAGTGACCATCTCTTGTATATATGGAGATGGAGGCAGGGTGAAGACAACAAGCTTGCAAATGCATGGTCCACATCAACAGGCAAGGCCATGCCATAGATCGATGACATGGCGCAATCCAGACCATCCCTCCTTGGGTGGCTTATGCACATCCCTAGAACTTGACATGGATCGATGACATGGCGCAATCCAGACCATTCCTAGAACTTTAATCCCTCTTTGGGTGGCTGATGCGCATCCCTAGAACTTTAATCACATCTGCATAACTTTGAACCTTGAAGGTACGGAGATCTTTTCCAGACTGTCTGTCTTAAAAAATGCTCGAGCTTTCAATCTTTTTCCCCATACTCTCCATAAACACGGGAGTAGAACTTAGTCACAGTGATTATTTTAGTGAAAATGATATAACGAGACTTTCTGCCATTCAAATAATATGGAACTTAATTGTATTTCCATTCCTGGCATATCAATTGCAAAGGTTCATATTGGATTTAAAGGGCTTGAAGATTCCAGGAAGTAGCTACTCTGTTTTAGAGGTGTAGGCTAGAAAGTTTCATCTGTCAGCTCCACATTCACTTAAGCTCTGTCGTTACTTTCACAGGCAGAGTTTGCCATGGGTGATATACCATATGAGCAAATTTTAAACCCTGAAGCCTATTCCAGCACCAAATATGTAAACCCCCCTCGAATTTGAGAACTTCTTGTTCCAGGTGGACAAGCATAACATTTGTATAGCTACTGAGGTATCACATATACATATACAAGAGCATATATACCTAGTACCATCAATTCAAGGATGATGGTTTCTAACAAGAGCTACTACTCCAAAAGAATGCATCCTACCAAAGCAACAAACTAGTCACAATCATTTGTCTGGTATTCACAGTTCAAAAAAGAACCAAGACAAACTAACTAGTCTTGACAAGAACCAACAGCTCCATTCATCATGATAGCCTCGAGCTTCACCACGGCTTCTGTCTCGTCCTTCTTCGGTTACACAAGCTAAGAGGCAGCGGTGCGCTTGAATACAAAACGATCCAAGGCAGCCAAACAAGAACCATCAATCGGGCCCTTGCCGCCGTAATTCATCCACATTTAGCAACAACCAAAAATGGACAACAAGCTTAGATTTACACCATCCATCTCTCTTCTCACCCTCCTCCTGTGGTTGTGGGTCCAGGCCCCTAGCTGCAAGAATAAGATTCATTAGTTAGTGGCCAAGTTACAAGCTCCGATGATGAACGTACAAACTGCGGCAGGTAAAAACACACAAACAACACTAACATGACCAGGATATACCTTTTTTTTCTCCATTTGGTGGGTATAGACAGACTCACCAGCATTGTAAAATAGCCATCAGCGGCTTTGCAAGCTGACATTAGAAACAGTGACTTCTGGTCTTTCTTTAACTTCAATTAACAACCAGAGAATTTTTTTTTCTTTTTTTTCAAAAAGGGGGGTTCCCCGGCCTCTGCATCAAGAGTGATGCATACGGCCATCTTATTAACCGAAAAACAAATTGTGCCAACAAGGTTCCAAAGTCTCAAACTGAAAGAAAGAAAAAGCAGCTCACACAGAGCGCAAAAGGCTAGATACACAAACTAGCCAGGAAAAGACGCCACAACCGGCTGGCTAAAAGAGATAGGTAAACTAATTGCCTATCCTATTACATGACCGCCATCCAAACCGGTTGAAGATATCCCGAGCTACCATCTCCCAACGGAAAGACCCAGTAACCAAATGCTCCCTGGCCTCCATCGGAGTGAGTAGCGACCACGAACGGATCACTGCCGTAGCTCGGAAAATAACCTGCAAAAAATGAATCCGTGATGTTCTGTTAAAAGCCAAATCATTTCTGCAAATCCAGATGGTCCACAGCAAAGCGCAAACTCCAACCCGAATATGTCTTGCTAAGGCAGACTCAATCCCATTAAGCCAAGTCCCAAATAAAGCGTTAACAGTAGTCGGTGGAGTAATATTAAAAGCAATATGGACCGTCCGCCAAAGGACCTTGGCCAACGGGCAATCAAAAAAGAGGTGCTTAATCGTCTCATACCGATCACAGAAACTACACCTAGTAGGTCCTGTCCAATTATGCTTTATTAAGTTGTCCTTTGTTAAAATAACTTGTTTATGAACAAACCACATAAACACTTTTATTTTCAAAGGAACTTTGACATCCCAGACATTCTTGAAAGTTGGAATGGAGTTCGAATTAATAACATCAATATACATTGACTTAACTGTAAATACTCCAGACCTAGTCAACCTCCAGCGTAATTCATCAGGTTGGTCAAGGGGTCGTCCTTCTCCCGCACATGTTAGAGGTGTGATGTCTCCATTCTGTTTTCTTTTCCTTTTTTTATTTTTTCTTCTTATTTCTGTTTATGTTTTTCTCTTTTAAATTCAACGGAAAAAAAATCCAAATTTTAAAAGGTTGTGAGTTGAATTTTTTATAGAAATCGTAAAATGTTCGCGAACTCAGAAAATGGTAGAGAAATCATAAAATAAATAAGATTAAGAAACTGTTTGCATAGTATAAAAACATTATTTCAAAACAAATATTCATGATTTTTAAAAGGTGATCGTGAATTCAAAACATATTCAACAATTTGAAAATTATGTCCATAAAATTTTAGAAAATGTTTGCAAAAATTCAAACAGATACGTAAATAACGAAAAGACGAACCATCACTTAAATATTTTTTAGGGGATACATAGAGGTTGTTTTATGATTTTATTTAGTCCATGACGCATCGGTTAAAAATGGGTTTTTGTGTTCTATACAATGCTTGCTCCCAGAAAAATTGACACAACTTTCTATGGCGCAATGCTAGGTCAAGATGAGACGTAGTTTATGACATGACATTTTAAAAGTCCTTATCTCATCCTGACATAGTCTAATTGTTTTTCCCCATTGCAACGCATGGGCATATTTGCTATATCTCTACCTAATAGAGGATAAGCGGCAACACAAATATGATATCTCGCGAAAATAAAGGAGATGGACCTATTGTGATCTTGAGTGATGGTTGTTGGGTTAAGAGCATGTGTTATGTTTTCTCTTCCGTTGCAACGCACGGGCTCTTTTGCTAGTAAATAATATGTTTGCAGGTTGATACATCCTTGACAGGAACCTCTTCGCGCGCTACCCCGCCCCTGAGAGAATGCAGCTCTGGAGCCGTCCTGCCAAGACACTGCCTATTGAGCTCAATGGACAAGCCATAGTAGACAGCCTTACTGAAATTAATAAGAGAAGGGTGTGGGCTAGTAGAATGGTAAGGGATGACGAACTGTACATAGTACACGTTCAGGGCATTGCTGGCGTCAGTCTCCCGACTACGCTGGTCGTCAAGAAGTTCCAGAATGAGAACCCAGCACTGCAGGTGGACGGCAATGTCACGTACCGCTACAAGTCGGAGATGATCCTCTTAGCCAGCAATTCTCACGACAACATCATCAAAGTCGTAGACCTCATCCAGTGGGAAGACGCCATCATGCTTGTCTATGAGTATCCGGTGAATGGCAGCCTTCAATCCTGGCTGCACCAACCCATGGATGTTGTTCGGACGCTGAGCTGGCCACAGAGGAGGGTCATTGCCATCGGCATGGCCAAAGGGATCTACCACATGCATTACAGATGCAAAAAGCCGATTATCCACCACAACATCAACTCGAACAACATCTTGCTTGATCAGAATTTCAAGCCCGTGATAGCCAGTTTTGACGCTGCACAGATGAACATGGCCGGGCTCGACCAACCGTTGCCAATTGCGGGCCTGCCTCTAGGGAACTTTGGTTACTCAGCTCCAGGTATGTTGGGCGAATGATGCACCCAATAGAATTTCGTCTTAACTTTTCTTAATTACAGGGAATTCTGTCGTCACTATCTTGGTCTTTTAACTAGTAGTACTAATAAATGATTAACTGCAGAATATGGGGTCGCAGCAAGGGAGCTGACGGAGAAGGTTGACACATACAGCTTTGGGGTGTTCATGCTGGAGCTCGTCACGGGGCGGATGGCCAATGAAGCTGGAGCGGATGGTCATTTGGCGACTTGGGCGCGAAACAACTTCACTAAACTGATGGCAAACCAACAGGAAATGTTCCAGAGTGCCGTGGACAGGGACATCCCAGATCAAGCGCCGTACATGGAGGAGATGGCAACTGTGTTCATGCTGGGCGTGGATTGCACCGTTGGGAATCCGCAGCAAAGGCCGTCCATGCGGATGGCTCTCAAACGACTCCGCCACGGCTGTGGGCGTGGCCCATTCCGTGGACTCCTCACCTGCTATCTGCTGTGATGCTTGTTGTCTGTTCTAGAAAGATCACGTCATGAATGAATTGTTCATATGATCAGTGGCGGAGCTAGATGCAGATTACGCCTGGGGCTGTGCTATGTTGAGTGATAAACTTCTATGATTTTCTATGCTTTGCATGAAGAAATTACAAAGGAAGTTGTTTCTAGGCCTGGGACTATAGCCCTAGCTGCCCGAGGCCTGTCTCCGCCACTGCATATGATGGCTTGGTTGAATTAATTTGTAGATACATCTCAACTACAAGTAGTGACGTGGACTGTTCTGTCTTTTTTTAGAACATTTTGCTGTCCAGTTGTGTTCACCTCTCAAAATTCTACTGCTTGTTTTGCTTCTCTGTGTGACACTTCTTGCTGATGTTTGTGAGGACTTGAGCAACTAGTATCTGGCATATTGTTATTTGTTACATTTTGCAGGGTCACGATTTATACTCCCTCCGTTCCAAAATAAATATGAGTAATCTATTTTGGAACAGAGGGAGTATCTACGTTCCTTCTGCTGCTGAAGCAGCGCTGAACTATCGAACAGGTCTTGAACATGTACCATGTCTGTGTTTAGCTTGGAGAGCATGTACTAACATTTATCACTATTGTTAGCTAGGTTCAGCCTTTTTATGGTCCTTTGTTGTTTTTATACCATATTATTTGTATTTTTCCTTGACTATTTGTTCCTGACACCCATATTACTTTTTAATCAGGGTGCCCCTGCCATATCCATTGCTACAATGCCTTCTTCCATCACGAGACAGCGATCTCAGGTACTTATTATACCGCTGTCTAATAGCTTCATATGTTGTGTTTCCGTGGGTATTCCCCAAAAACAGATGTACAGAAAGCTTTCTTTCAGGAGACCAGACTGAACCTGATCGGTAATCAACCATCTCGCATGCTCTGCCATTTTGCGGTTTTCCTTAACATTCTTCTTTTCTGTACATCTTGCATGTAATTACACACCACTCCATCTGCCTCCTCTGATACGAAAGAAGCACTAGTGCCTGCCAAGTTATGAATTGACAAAAGATTGTTTCTGTTCTTGCTAGATAAGGCATGATATGTGCAAATTGGATGAAACTATTTCGGTTGTTGCTCGCCAAAAAATCCAATGTGTTTGTGGAACTGTTTGACAGTGATAGTCATACATGCCTGGGAATCAACTCTGGTCTGAGTGTGAAATCAGTAAAAAAAAAGTACCCATGAATTTATATTCTAAGGATCGTGGCCTCTTTGGGTAGTTCAGTGTATCTGCAGTGAGTTGAAGGACTTGAAATATAATATGTGGCCATCCAGATATAGCAAATAACAGTCCACAGAACGATGGTATGTCAAATAGCTGCTCAAGTCCTCACACCTAGCAACAGAAAGAGTTAGCATTCATAGAAGGAAAACAAACAGTAGAATTATGCAGAGGCAAATCACTATTAAGAATATACCACAATTGATAACCACCAATTCAGTAAGACACAAAAAAGTTCTGACTCTATGGGGAGAGACAGCTGATATGTGGATGCAGTTAAAGGGGTTATGTGCTGGTGTAGTGCTAACCGAGAAAAAGGGTAGTTACTTTGGCTTCTAACTGAATCTGAATCTGAATCTGGGAACTTTACAGTTTGATCTCTTTATGCGACTTCAAAACCTAGCCCAAGCTAAGTGGGAATATGTGCTGTGTTAAAATCCCTTTAGAATTAAAACTGTTCATGTAGTTGCTGCTGAAACAGAACACTCTGACAAGAGATAATGGTGCCAGAATAAACTGGAAAGGTATCTGAGTGAAATTCAGGTAGCATTCCACGAGAAAGAGAAAAATCTGAGTGAAATTCAGGTTGCATTCCACGAGAAAGAGAAAACCCGCAGCCAGGGTTACTAACTCTTCCTCTGTATCTGAAATTAGTGAGGTTATTGCTGTATGAGGGGGCGGCGGTAGCAGCAGCAGGCTGGATCAGGTCCTGACTGAGTTTAGCAGGATTGATGCACCCTGCAACGCATGGCTCCACTCCACAGCTTCAAACGCATCCACCCAATGGTGAAACTGAAATCGTTTGCATTATGATCTGGTTTCTAAAAACTAGAAGTTTAGTAGTACTATCTTACAATCCGTGGAGAATGAGTTTCAGATAAATCTTGTAATGCTACTTGGGCTGTCACATAGCACGCTAGCTGCAGCTAGTCTAAATCTGATTTTGACGCTGCAGCATGCAAGTCACTCCAGTCCTGGGTAAGCAGATCATTGTTGCCTCCAATGCAATGTAGGTACGTATGAACGAGTATGCACGCAGTCCTAGCTAGCAGTATATATGTGCATGCAAAAAACTGCATTTCACAGGGCCTTGATTTCAGTTGGTTGTGTGTGCAGCTTCTTTGAAGCAGAGGATGTGTGTACTGTACACAAGATGTACATCCTAAAAAAAGAACTCCTTTTTCCTTCTTTTTTTCTTCTCTTTCACCTTTATTTCATAAGCAATAAGGTGCAGAGGCCATAGAAAATAGCACCATTTCAAACAGAGCTGAACTAAGGCTCTTGGTTCAGCTTAGTGACCTCGGAGTTGATAGCAGCTGAGGAGGGCACAGAATTGGCCACGGCTGCTGCGGCAGAGTCGTTTGAAAGCCATCTGCATGGACGGCCTTTGCTGCGTATATATACCTGGCAGTGCAATCCACGCCCAGCCTGAACACGGTTGCTATCTCCTCCATGTACTTCACTTGATCTGGTATCCCTTTGTCCATGGCATTTTTGAACATTTTCAGATGGTTTGCCATCAGTTCACTTAAGTTTTTCTGCACCCAAATCGCCAAATGACCATCCGTTCCAGCTCCATTGGCAGCCTGCCCCGTGACGAGCTTCAGGAGCACCGCACCGAAACTTTAGATATCTACCTTCTCCGTCACCTGGTCTGTCGCCATCCCATATTTTGCATTTATTATTTATTTATTAAGTACTCCCTCTATAAAGAAATATAAAAGCATTTAGATCACTAAGGTAGTGATCTAAACGCTCTTATATTTATTTACGGAGGGCACTACCTTCGTGATCTAAATGCTCTTATATTCCTTTACCAGAGAGAGTACTAGTGAAAAGACGAAGCTAGCAAGTTAAAACATTCAGTGCATCGATCACCCGCGTCTGGGGCTTGTATACCCAAAGTTACCAACTGCAATCTCCGCTATGGGCAGTGGTTGGTTGAGCGCCAAAACTGGCAATCACGGCCTTCAGAGTTGTTTCCCACTGTGCTGCAAATGCCAGAGCCCTTTGGTCGGGTTTTTGAGGCTGCCATCCACCGTGTATCTGTAGACTTTTACAAACTGCTTTTTTAAAGCCGGCAATTTTTGTTTCAAAATTTCCGAACGTTTTTTTCAGACCGGCCATGCCCTAAGAGTTTTTTTTTCTTTTCTATTTTTTGTTTTTCTTTTGTTTTCAGCTAATTCATTTTTTCCATTTTTAAAATTTACTATTATTTTTGGAACCAGTTAAAAAATATGAAATATTATTTAGAATATCAAAAAATGATCTTGTTTTCAAATATTGTTTATATTTTTTAAAAAATCTAGAATTTCAAAAAATGTGTCTGTTTTTGTTCACTAATTTAAGAAATGTTTGTGTTTAAAAAAAGTTGATATTTTTTATTTCAAAGTTGGTGGTTTGCAACTTGTGTTGAACATCAATTGTTGGGAATCTAACAATTTGGAAAAAGAGTTATAGTTTGTAAAATTTTCATACAAAATTTGAAATTACAAACATGTTAGACATATTTCGAGAAATGGTCGTGTTCCAAATTTCGTTTGCTCTTTTCAGAAAATGTTAGTGTTTTGACATTCTGAGAAATTTTAAAAGCCACATACATTTTTTGAACTTTTTGTACAATTTTTTGAAAGGAAAATATTTGTATTTATTGAACAAATTTGAAAAGGCAAATATTTTTTAAAATTTTGGACATATTTTTAAAAGGGAGAGCATTTTTGGAAAAGAAAAAGTAACAAAAAAATGAAGAAGAAACAAAAAAGTAATAGAAAAAATAAAATAAGTAGCGGGAAAAAACCCGGTCACTGATTGATAGTTCAAGTAGTCTGTTTTTTTTGTACTTAGGCACTGAAGCTTATAAGCTCGTGTTCCTAGCGACGAGCGGTCAACCTTGGGAGTTTCATGGTTAGATCCCTTGCACTGCAATTTTCTTTTTTGATAAAATTTTTCATGTTTCCGCGTGCAACAATGGGTCGCCCCAGTCGGGTACCCTCCTGTGCATGGCGTTGTCTATATGAGTCTGCTTCCTGAACGATGAAGCCTATTTGCCGCACGTAAGCGTCAAGGCATCGCGGTTTCGCTGAAGCGAAGTGAGCGACCAAAGCGACAAGGGCCGACCCACTTCGAGTGAGCAACTGGTTTTGGAACATTTTAGAAGGTTCCCTGAGTTTTTCTACTGATTTCTTTTTTCTTTTATAGTTTTTTTCATTTTCCTTACATGCTTTTGGTTTTTATTTCTTATTTCAATTTTTTTAGATTTCTACCTCCGTCCTGGTTTATTGGTCCTCATTGTATTTTGTGTCAAATTTTGACCATAGATTGAACTAACAAAATGTTCATGTATGTCACAAAAAATTATATCATTAAAAAAACTATGTTCAAATACAAATCCAACGATATAATTTTTGTTGACATGCATTAACATTTTGTTAGTTAAATCATTGGTCGAATTTTGACACAAACTACAAAGGGGACCTATAAACCAGGACGGATGTAGTACAAAGCCATAAAAATGTGCATCCAATAAAATACTTTTTGTGGCATATAACTCATTTTGTTGTTGGTAAAATTGATGGTCAAAGCTAAGACATAAAAATATGAAGTGGCCTTTAATAAAGGAATGGAGGGAGTACTTTCAACACGCCTTAACTCGCATCACATCAGTAGTAATAATATTCTACAACGTGCTAGCTCAAAAAGAAGAAACAAAACGAAAAGGTAGTGTCGGCATGAGGCACGGAATCGCCAAGAAAAGCTACGTACCTGGTCGCTCGTATGGTGACGTGCAGGATTTGCGGAAGCAGCGGGCGGTCGGCAACTTGCACGGTTGCGCATTGCGCGTCCGGCTGTCTATCGGTCTCTGTCGGGACGAAGCTTCGTGCGTGCAGCATTGCGCGCCCGGCCATGCATGTCGTCATGCATGGTGCAGAACCCATCGTTGTAGCTTTGTAGGGTATCTCCAGCCCTTCAGCCCTCAGGAGGTATTTTTTTCGCCGTTTGGAGGGCTGCCGGCGAAAATTTTGTCCTGCAAACGAGAAACTCTCCAGCCGTTTCCTCCCCAAGCAAGGCTGTCGTCCTCGCCACCGTCCCGTCCGAGGCCGCGGGGCCATCGAAGGCCGCTTCGCCTTCCAGCAGCGCGTCCATGCCGCCCGTAGTCCCGCTCCTCGCCTCCGCTGGCCCTGCCCGCGCCTGGCTGTTGGCATGCAGGAAGGCCGTCGTCGCATCGCGGCCACCGCGCCGCCGAGGACGACCACCTGAGCATGAGCGGAAACAGCCTCCCCTGCGCCCCCCCTGCGCGTGCGCGCGCTGCCAGGACCGGCACGGCAGCCTGACCACCTCCTCGTGCCCTGCACCAGCCGCCCGGTGCTGGCCATGTCCCCGTCCCCGTCGCCATGTCCCCGTCCTCGTCGCCCAAGGCTGGTGCTCCCCAACTCCGCGCGGGAGCCGGCTGGGGCGGGACAGCGAGGCGAGGGCGGCGGCGTGCCGGGCGCGGCGAGGCGAGGGCATGGCGTTGGAGAAGGACACGTGGTGGAGGAGGAGGAGGAGCTCGGGCCGATGCCTCCGAGAGCCAGGGCGGCGAGGAAGGGGAGGAGGAAGAGGCGGCTCGCCGGAGCGAGGAGCAGGGGAGAGAGGAGAGAGAGAGTAGAGGAGCGAGGAGCAGGGGGCGGCGGGGCATGCGGGAGAGAGAGAGGAGAGAGCTTTGTCCTCTTTTGCATGCACAATCTGGTGGGCCTAGCGAGGAAAAAAGAGAAGAAAGAGACTAGAGAGGCTGACAGTGGGCCTTTTGTAGTTAAATTACAGCGCCGGCGCCCCCAGCTGCTCCTCGGCGTGCTGGGTTCGCCTTGCGTGTGCCGGCCGTAATTTTTGTCAAAACCGGCATAAAACTGATTCCTGAGACCCCGAGTGGGTCGTTTTTTGCTCGCTGGCGTCTAAAAATGCGTCTGGGAAGGCTTTTTGAGGGCCTGGCTGGAGATGCCCTAAGAGAAGAGAAGAGAGGAAGTGATGGCGGCTCGGATGGGAGGCCGAAAATTATCATGAAAAGTGTGGTCATGCCGGTCAAGTATACGTGAGAAGGTTGATATTGATTGCTTTTTGTTGGGATCCTCCTGTAACCGTATACAAAATTTACTCACTCATCTAAAGGGTTTTGAAAGCTGATATCGATGGAGACCGAATTTTCCAGCAATGCTGCACCTGCACGTAGCTTCGTCCCAGGCCAACAACCTCTAGCGTTTCTCTGGCCCACCTCAACTTGACGATTTATCTACTGTGCCGAGACGAAAAGAAAGAAAACTAGATAGACTCAGGCCCTGTTTGGTTCAGCTGTGGATTTTTAAAAGCAGCTATAAAAAATCTGTTGTGGAAAATCTAATGTGAAAAAGATGTAGGCAAACTAGTTGATACAACTTTTTCAGATTTTGGCCCGCAGCGGAATCGGACTCTGGAAAGCACATCCTGGGCTGCTTCCGCTTTTGGTTCAGATTTTGGCAGCGGATTTCTGGAATCAGATTCTGTTGAGTTTGCCATTTGGTTCAGATTCTGCTGCGCGGCAACGAAATTCGTCGATAAAAGCTGAACCAAATAGGGCCTCAACCTAAGACGTGTTTCATCCAACCTACAATGCCCCCGATCGATCACACTACCTCGCCGGATGGTCAAGCGATGAACTAAGAGCAACTCCAACGGGCCGACCCAAACAGACGGCGCATTTGTTCGCTTTTTGTCCGTTTGGGTCGGCCGCCCGTCCGGCGTCCGCCCAGTTTTGTATTTGGGTCGGCAGTGCGCCCAACGCGCCGACCCATATGTGCCGACGTGGCCGACTGACCGCCCAATTGTACATTGATTTGTATTCAACATATTATCAAATGAAAATGTTTAAGTCTGTTAGCCCAAATAAATAGTATAGTTTTACAGGCCAAATACAAATAAAAATGTTTCACATAGTTTTGCAAATGAATAAAAGAAGATACATTTATTGGTTGCCAACATGAGCTCACATATGCTCAACCAAATCATTCTGTAGTTGCACGTGAGTTTCCCAATCACGCATGTCTTCATGAAATTGAGTGAACTGCTCAAATGTTGCCGCTATTCCATACTCAGGCACAACATTCTCACCCTGAAACTGAAAGCCTTGATCGTACAGACGTTCCGGGCGCTCGTCTTCTACGATCATATTGTGCATGATCACACAAGAAGCCCCTGCTGGCATTCATCGCCAACAAATGGGTTGTATCTTCACCTGTCGGATCTCTCAAGTACTCAGGGCCAAACACAGCAATAACAGCCTTGAAGAACTTATACAGGGACTCTAGGCATGTAGACTCGCTCATACAGACGTACTCGTCAATGAGATCACCGGGCACTCCGTACGCAAGCATTCGGATGGCGGCAGTGCATTTCTGATAAGAGGAGAAACCAATCTTGCCGACGGCATCTTCTTTGCACTCGAAGTAGTCATCATAGTTGACCACTCCCCCTCTAATACGGTTGAAAACATGCCTACTCATACGGAACCGGCGGCGGAATTTGTGATGTTTGAACAACGGGTTTGTTGTATCAAAGTAGTCCTTCGAGAGAAGGAAATGCCCGCTCTCTCGGTTGCGATTCAACGCCGGAAGGTGGCCCGGAATGGAGCCACGGAACAACGGCCGCTGGCTATTGAGGTGGTGATGGACCAACACGGCAGCCAATATCTCCTCCTCGTCGCCGGACGACGAATCGTCAGAGTCGCAGAGGAAATTGTGGAAAAAGAACTCGTCGGCGGAGTCCATTTCGTACATTGGCAAACTGTCGAACAACTTGTGGGCGTCGACGAAGGAGACGGCCGGCGAGGGGAGTCGCGGCGCCCACAGACCAGCTAGCTGCCCTGCCAGCGTCCGACGAGCGTGCCGGTCGGATGTGGCAGGGGCGGCGAGGCAGCTTCTTAGTCGCGGGCGGCTGTGCGGTGGGGGAAGCGGCGGTGGGAAGCAGTTTGCTCCCCGGTGGCAAAACGGCGGCGGAGGGCGACAGGGGGTAGGGACGGCGTTGCTGGGCGGATGTGGAGGCGGCGGCAGCTGGAAGAGTCGCCGGAAAAAAATGGGCTGCGGCGTCGGCGACGGAGGAGGCGGGAGGGTTGCTTGTTGGCCGCAGGGTGAGACGGAAGACCAATGTGCCACAGACCAGCGGGCCCGGGGACAGGAGTAGGCGAGCGCGTGCGCGTCCGTCGCGTGTACGTGCCGACGCAAATCCGGCTAAAAAATGGGCCGAGAATGGGTCGCCCGCGGACGAAAAACGGACGCGCGTCCGTTTGGGTCGGCGCGTTGGGCCGCCTTTTGTGTCCGCGCCGACCCAAACGGACGGCCGCGGACGAAATGAGTCGCCCCATTGGATTTGCTCTAAGAGCATCTACACCCGGACGTCCCAAATTGACCTCAAACGCCTGGGCGGCCTGCTCGATTACTGATCGGTCACAATTTTTTGACCCAGATGAACGCCTCAAACGGGTCTCAAACACCCGGGCTGACCGACACCTCTCATAACCAACCCAAATATGGGGCGGGTATGGAGTGTCCGGGCACGCCCGCCACGTTGGACTGACGGCAGGGTCCCAGCCGGAAACGCCCGTCTCCTTCGTCTCAGACCGGTGGTGTCGCGTGGCACAGCTCCGGCAGGCCGCGTAGTGGCTAGCCCGGCTATTTAAGTCGACCGGCTGCACCAAAACCCTACCATCCATCCACATTTTTCTACGCCTGTTCGCCGCCGCCGCCACTTTTCACTCCACCCGTCCGCCTAGTAGCCATGCCCCCACGCTGTCAGGTGAGGAGCGAGCCATTTCTGATGCCGGAGCATCAACTCGAGCTCATTGAGCAGATCCGGGCTAGGCGTGAAGCCCGGATCGCCGCGGGGTTACCTCCAGATGAAGTTGATCCGGAGGAGGAGGAGGTGGAAGAGGACAAGGACGAGGATAAGGAGGATGAGCCGGAGGGGGAGGATGTGGAGGAGAAGGAGAAAGTGTGGGACTCTGGCGATGTGGATCTGCAGGCGGAGCAGCAGGCCATCTTTAATTCCCTCCGGTCGGAGTCGGCTGCGGAGGCCAGACACCGTCGCCGGCAGGAGATGGAGGCGCAACAAGGTGCAGCAAGGCGCGAAGGGGGCGGAGATGCTCGCCTATATGGATGAGGTCGAGCGGGACGAGGATGAGCCGGAGCTCTCCTACACGCCCGTCCAGCTAGCGCCCGGCACCGTCATCGTGGAGATCTCCGACGACAAAGAGTAGCTAGGGTAGTACGTAGGATTTTTTTTTTGCATGCTTTATATTAGAGAGTCAGATGCAAGGTGATTAATTTGAGGTGTGATAGGTCACTGTCCGTGGACGCGTCTGGTCGCGTCCGCGGGCGTTTGAGGGACCGGATTTGCAAAAGCTCAGCTGTAGATGCTCTAAGGGCATCTCTAACGGTAACCCATAAATTTTCTCCCGCATCCATTCATAGACAGTTGTACTTTTTGCAGACGTTGGCTGAGCACACCACTTAGGGCATCTCCAGCCGTTGGCCCCCCAGGAGGGGCAAAAAATCGCCCCCTGGGGGCGCGCCGGCGCTAAACCGCGCACTGGGGGCGTGATGCCCCCCAGTCGCGGCGCCCACGTTTTTTTTAAAAATTCAAATACGGCGCAAACACGACTGAAATTTAACGCAAACATCGGTGAGTTCGTTCAAACTTAAACATATTTTACAAAAAAAAAGAAAAAAAAACTTCCGCGGGCTACCCCCGCCGTCTCCCTCGCCGCCCGCCTCACCGCCCGCCCACGCGGTTTACATGCCGAGGAGGCTGTAGAACCGCATGTAGTCACCGCCGTCGTCGTCGTCGCCGCCCCTGCCTGCGCCTCCGTCGTCCCTGCTGCATCCCTCCCCCGGTTGGCGCGGCGGGTTGGACGGTCCGGGGGCGGCGGCGTCGTCGTCGCTGTCGAGGACCACGACGCCGTGCTCGTCCTCGCGCCCATGCTTGCGGGCGGCGATCTCCTCCAGGGCCCGGCGCTGCCGGACCATCTCGTCGCGGAGGTAGTCATCCCGCGCCCACCGCAGGGCGTCCTCGTCGGAGATGCCGCGCCGGGCTATCTCCTCGTACTCCGCGGGGAGGCCGCGCTCCGGCTTGGGCTCGACAAGGATGAAGCGGCCGGTGGGTGGGGAGGCGTTGGCGCCGATGCGGACGCCGGAGCTGCGCGTGCGGGCACTGACCGGCGTGCCCTGGGGCTCCGGCTTGACGGGGCGGAGGCAGGGCGAGCCACCGGACGACGAGGAGGACCCCTCGGTCTCCATGCGCCTCGGGGTCCAGGAGCTTCCCCGACGGCGTGAGAAGGACGGGGGAGCGGGGTACTCGAGGCGCGGCGTGTTGCCACCCTCGATGTACTCGAGGACGGCCTCCAACGTGCGCCCGGGCACGCCCCACCACCGGCGCCGGCCATTGGAGTTGAGCCTGCCGGAGGGCACGATGCCGTTGGTGGCCTCGAGCTGCTCGGCGTGATGGCGGCGGAAGTAGGGCTCCCAGAGCGGGCTGTCAGGGACGTACCGTGGCCCCTCCCTCGCCGCCCGCGGCAGGGACGCGCGGATGCGTGCGATCTCCGCACGCCGCGCCGCCTCGGTGGGTGGTGGTGGCACCGGCACGCCGCCGGCGCTGATCCTCCACGCGCCGGTCACCCGCATGTCCGGCGGGACCGGGTACCCGGCCTCGTAAAGGAGGCGAGCCTCGTCTTCGTGGAGATGGCGGCGGCCGAAGCCGTTCGCCGCCGCGCCGTCACCAGGGAAGCGCTCGGCCATGGGTGATGAACTGGAGACGGCGAGAGAGGAGAGGGAGGAACGACGATGGCGAGAGAGTGTGATCGCCGAGCACGCTGGTGCGCGTCTTATATAGGCCGAGACGCCGCCCGTACGCGTGGCCGCCGTGTGTACGCGTGGCGGGCGAGGGAGGGCGAGGGACGCGCGTCGTCCAGCCTTCACTGCGCCGCCCATGAGGCATCAATGGCGCAGGCTGACCGGCGCGGCAGCGCGGCAGCTTTGGCATTGATTCGCCGCGGGAAACGAGGCGATGAGGACGACGAAGGGGCGAGAAGAGAGCCGTGTCGCTGACGCGGCGGGCCCGCGGCTTTTTCACGCCAAAAAAGTTCGCCCGGTGCACCCGGGCGCCCCCCAGCGCGCCGGGTTCGGCCTGAATCCGCCGGCGCTGTTTTCGGCCCAGGCCGGCGAAAATCGGGCTCCTGGAGGCGCGACTGGGCCGATTTTTCGGCGCCGGCGTAAGAAAAACGTCTGGGAAGGCCTTTCTGGGGCGCGGCTGGAGATGCCCTTAGCGTGCTAACATACCAAAAAGTGATCCTACAAGAGGTATCCTTTAGTTAGTTGCTCCCTCTCGGTTTGAAGCACACTTAGGGTTGTCGATGGGGGAAGTGCAGCACTGGACGTAGTGGCATCTGATCCCACGCCATCAACGGCGTGCAAACCTTGCAATTCGGATCAAAGTAGGCTGCTAGTTAGAGTATATGGGTGTCAGACAACGTTTTGTAGTGTATATACTATGTATTATAGGCAGTACAACCTGACACAAAGGCAAGTGCATGCTGCAAATGTCAGTATGGAGCCGACAGTTGCCCCAGGCATGGGCCTTCGTGATTCTGACAGTATGAACGCAGATACCATTGCTGTGTGCCATTGCGATATTGTATGATGTAATTTCTTTTTACCAGCTCTATAGAAGAGCACGCATCAGTACAACTTTGTGCTCCCTGACATCCATTTCTACAAGTGGCCGAATAAATCAGTAAGTAACTAGCTTGTTGATTTAATTAACATGCACATGTCATTTTCGTTTGGGACGTGCAGAAGCACGGACCATGTGATTTTTGGCTTTGGGAGGATCAGTACACGCACTTCATCACAGGAGTGGACATCAATATGCTAATCCAAACTGCTGGGGCGGCAACAATGTTAGGTTTAAGATGGCGGAAGCACTGCAGGACGTACGCAGGCACGCAGCGAACCAAGAACACACAAATGCTATGCGTGTTCATGCTCGCCGTGATACTCGTGCAAGCCGCGTCCGACCGCTACTGAATAAAATTAGAGATTTGCCATGTAAGAACTGCTCCGTATTAATTTAACACGAAGCCTAGATTTTTTCTCATTAGCAGTACACCAATGTACTAAGCATGAGTGTGATGGCGACCTGAGAAGCGCGTACGAGGCATAGACAGCACGTTGGCATGCACGGAGCAGATCACCCACAACCTTCAACCACCCACCACAGTAAATAATTGAAATATATCAACCTTTTTGTGGACCTGCTTCCTCTGCCAAGTCAGGTACCCTGCAGGCCTATGACGGTATTTTACTCGTAATGCCAATTAACGCCCGGCCATGCACATATCGCGGTGAGAAAAGCGTGTGGTCAGATTGCAGCCTCCAGATGCCGCTGCGTTCAGGACATCCACTCTCTGTTGATGGGCCTAAATTTGTACGCATCGCTAGGACTTTTCACGTCTTGACATTGATGGTTTTATCTAGACTAGATAAGCTCCTCTAGAAGAAAAGGAAGTCTAGACTCGGTACTCCCCATAAGCCCCCTTCGGAATGGAGGCATAGATAACTGCAATACGATGGGGTGCGATTATAAATCTCAAAAGTCAACATCTGAACCGAGGTACTACGTAGATATCAGTGGACGGTGCATTTGAAAATTATTCAACGCATATTAAAAATGCTGGGTGCTTATACGAAAAACACACAACGTGTATTAAAAAGTCGACATGTATTTGAAGCATGCGGCAATAACCACTCAGCCACCCCAATTTGATGATTAATTACCCCCTTTTCATTCTTTTCTTATTTATTCTTCGTTTTTTTCCTTTTTTTGGCTAGATGCATGAACTTTTTCAATTTCACTAAGTTTTTCAATTTGAGATTTTTTTTTCAAAATCGATGAACGTTTTTCAAATTCAATAAAACTTTTTTTTTCAAAAATGAATATTTTTTTCCAAATTAGGTGAACTTTTCTTTTTCTATTTTCTATACTTTTATATTTTTCGTTTTTGTCAGTACTATAAGAGAAATCAGGGAGCAAAAAAGAACGAATGGAAGAAAAACTGTAGCGAACAAACATAAAGATTGTATGTGGCGTTTTGAACGAGCAAAGGAGGAGTCGTTCAGAATGAGAGTGGCGTTTTGTCTCCTAGGTATAGATACATCTATTATGAAATATGTATAAAAACATTTTAAAATGTTAAAACAATTCGAGAAAAATTCCCGCGTGTACATCTGAACATCCTATGTTCGCACTGATAATTTCGGTGAAAAGGGACATTTTTGGTGGCATGTATACAAAAGATTAAAAAAAATGCCTCGTGAATAGCTGTAATCAAGCATCGGAAATTTTCTTTTGTACAGAAGCCACAAAAGATGACCTTCTTTATCGAAACCTTGTGCACATATAATGTCCGGATTTGCATGCAGAATTTTTTCTCAATTTTTTTAACTTATTAAATTGTGTATGTAGACAATAGATGCATATACACCTACGAGGCAAAGTGAATTTCCGTGTGAAAACGAGCAAAGGAGGAGTGGTGGGCCGGGGCCCGATAAGGATCACTAATGTGCGCCAATTTAGTTTCTGGTGCCTACAGCATGAGCTTTCGTGAAAACGTACTACCTTAGACCAACTCCACCACGAGACCTCAAACGGACGTCCGGATTAGTCCGAATTTGTCCCTTTGGGGAGCCGATGGGTACGCCCGTGTTCGGCTGTGTTCATTGGGTCGTGCGTGCGCCCACCGCGCGGTCGCACCCCAAATCGTGTTCGGGACGGGCGGAATTAAAAATAATAATTAAGTAACTAAAAAAGCAAATAAACGCATTTAAAAAAAACATAAAACATATAAATGGGTTGGCCACAAAACGGCCCAGTTTCAACGGCCACTTAAAAGACCCATATTCATAATTAACATAATAAGAAGAAAAAACACTCCTCCCGCGCGCTCCTGCCGCGCCCGTCGGTGCCGTGGCCGTCACCGTCTTCACTGGCCGCCGGTGTCGTCGTCGTCGCTGACGAGGTCGACGTACTCCGGCGGCGTCCAGAGGTGCGCCGGCGGTGCCTGGTGGACGGGGGCGGGCTGGACGGCCGGAGGTGCCTGCACCACCTCCTCCCGCGGCGACGCCTCCCGCTCCGGAGTGGGGCACTAGTTCACGCCCAGGTCGGCGGCCATCTCCGGCGCAGTGCACGACCAGCCCCACCCCTTGCCCAGGAGCTTCTCGAACGCGGGCGAGTCCTCCTCCATTGGCTCCTCCTTGGCCGCCGCCGTGACGGCCGCCATCTGCAGCTCCGGGAAGGCCACGTCCCCGGCGGCAGAGAGGGCCATGGCCTCCTCCAGGCCGTCCCACTGCCGTTCGTCATGCGTGTTCATGGAATCGTCCATGACACGCTGCAGGAGACGGGCCTCCTCCTCCGCTGTCATGCGAGGAGGGGGAGGGGGCGACGGAGACGGGGAAGGCGACGGCGTGGGCGTCAGGCCACGCACCCGCGTACGCCCGCGCGGCTCTGCACGTGGCCTCCGCGGCCCCGACACGATGCCGGCAAAGTAGGACGCGCGCTGCACGTCGTGCTCGTCCTGGAGCCATGTGTCCCAGAGCGGCGAGTCGGGGGCATACCTGTGGTCGTAGTACAGGTCATCGGGGAGGAGGCGGCGGCGGCGGTTGATGTCATCGCGCCATGCACGGCCGGTCGCCGGCACTGGCGGGATGGGCACCCGGTCCGCGGAGAGATGCCACCCGTTGGGGAGGTGGGCGTCGCTCCACGGGACCGGCGTCCTCGTCTCCCAGTACCTCCGGCACACGTCCGCGCAGATGTACTGTCGGTCGCGCTCGCCGGAGGGCCTAGGGGCAATGGTGAAGGGGGCCGGCGCGGGGGCTCGACGGGAGGAGTGCGGCGGTGGCGCGGGGGCCCGACGGGAGGAGCGCGGCGGAGACGCGGGCTCCTCCTTCACGGAGCCACGGCGGCGCCCCGAGGAGGAGCCGGCCTCGCGGTCGTGCTTCCCCTTGCCGTTCCAGAAGCCCATAGCGAGGTGGGCGGCCGGCGAGCTCGAGGAGGAGTCGGGCTAGGGTTTCTGCACTGTCGGGGTTCGAGGAGGCCGCTGGGTGGCGTGGGGCAGTGTGGACGACGACCCGTCCACGCTTCCCACTTAAAGAAGGACGGCGACCGCTCGACGTGCGGATGACAGGTGGGGCCGCCCGCTCGTGCGCATTGAAGTGGGTGGGTGGGAGGTGGGCGGCCGCCGACCTGGGCGCGCGTCCGCTTAGTGTCCGTCGCGACCCAAACCCGGCGCAAGTTTACGCTCGAAATGGATCGGCCCGGACACAAAACGGACAAGATAGGTCCGGGCCGTCGCGCGCTGGGCCGCCTTCTTTGTCCGTTTTACTCCAAACGGACAGGGCCGGACAGGATAGGGTCGCGCGGTGGAGTTGGCCTTACTACTCGGATCTGTACGTCCTGATTGGTTCGGCCCATGCGTCAGATCTGTACGTGACCAACTGGCGGCACTGACGAGGGAAGCATTAATTCCTTGCGCCGCGACTGGATTATAACATGAACGTCACTTTACGGGCGTCATATCTAATTTCTAGCGTATCTATGGCGGTCGACCACATCTCACATATGGGATCAAAAGCAACATAATTTTGCAGAAACACACCCGCCGCCGCTCCAAGTCCAGCCAGCTAATTTGCTAATATTTAGGAAGTGTGATTTAGGAAGTATGATTTAGGAAGTGTGATTTAGGAAGTGTGATTGGCGGAGGGGGGTTAGCTGACTTTACGACGTCAATGCGAAATAATACAAACATGCATACAAACATGAACGTCTCTTTACGTCGCCGTTCCACGCGTCAAAGCGAAATCATAGGTCTGTACGTAACCTCATCAGGATATCTATATAAAGACTCTAATCGGGAGCACATGGGCTAATATATTTGACGCGTACAGAGGAGTCAGTTGATCATACTCAGCTGCCATCTGCTCTGCTCTCAACCCAGGTACACCGTCTTTTTAATTGCATGTATACATTTTTCTCTTGTAAGCGAAAACCAATACTAATAATTAACCCACATACACCCTCTGTTCCTAAATACGCAGCAAAACAAGTGAGTCTATCCTTTAAAATTTGTCTATATACATCTGTACAAAGTCCGTATCAAAATCTCTAAAATAACTTAAATTTACAAACGGATGGAGTAGATAATAGCAGCATACAGCTTCTCAATTATTCAGTAAAATGTAGAAATCACACATACACCTCTCAAAATATCTGCAACTTATTTTGCAAAAGTAAACAAAAAATAATAATATTTGCAACTTCTGCCCAAAAACCGTTTCAGAATTATTGCAGTTTGGACTCTCTTGATTTTAGCAAACATCGACTAAAGTTTAAGCTTGAACAAATTTGATTTGAATTTGGTTCAAAACTACTAGTCCGAAATTCCAGGGTACGAAACATATATTCCCTCGTCCTGTATTACTTGTCGTAAAAATGAATAAAAATAAATGTATCTAAACTAAAATACATCTAAATATATTCATTTTTACAACAAGTAATTCCGAACGGAGGGAGTACTGGTTTAGTTTGAATTAGATTAGCATTTGTCCACACAAAGCATTGATTGCTGACGTAGGAAAAGCTGGCTGATAGATAGATAGAGACCTGGCAGGTCAACCCCAGACGGACCACCTCATATCTCTCTCCTGGCTTCGCTTTCCGGGCGATTTGATAATTTGTTACCCTTTACTTCTCCCTTTCACAATTTGCCACCCATTATCTCAATGACGGGCGGGCCCGGGCCCCACCTGTCATTCTCAGAGGGGGCAAATTATGAAAGGGAAAAGTAAGGAGTGGCAAATTATCAAATTTGCCTCGCTTCCCCTTCTCTTCTCCTCCCCATCGGCGTTGGGTTGGGTTCGCCGGCGTGGATCCGTGTGGATACGAGGGAGCCGGAGAGCTCCCCTTATCCACGATCTGTCGGCGCCAGTAGTCGCCGCGAAGGCCGCCGGGTCTGGATCCGGACGAGATGAAGCTCTTGTTGCGCAGGCGAGTTGGGACGGCTGGCCGTGCCCCAGTGGGAGGCCCACCGTCGGTCTGCCGGTACGCCCAACAAGGCATGGTCGGGTTCCTCGCAGCTTCGAGCTCCCGTGCACTGCACCGTACTTCAGCTTTTCTTCTCCAACTCCGACCGCCACCGCCGGTGATTAACCGTCAAATTCCTGTGGTGAATACGCTCCTCTCTTCTCCTTCTACATTTCCCCTCAACCAATTTCATGCCTCCTCTCCTCTCTCTGAGTAAGTGGTAAGCAGCACTACATGAATTTTGATCTGCAGCTGGGTTCTGTCTTCTGAATGTTCTCATCTGTTTTGCACCAGTAACTGAATCCTAGGAGTAGGAGTAGTAGAGGATGTTCACCTTGTAGAATATATCAAATTATCGATACAAGATATAGTAGGTTAAACTAGGTGCAGGCGACCGCCAATTTCAGATTTCAGTAGTCTGACCCTTACGTGTTCCATGTATGGGAACCGTGGTGTTTCCTGTCAACATCTTGCTGTCAAACTAATTACAAACATGCATCTCTCTCTTTACATCTCTTAGTAAGTATATGTGTATACATCTTTGGAGGAGATAATAATACATGACTACCAATATATAATATGTTTGCAGGTTGATACCTCTTCAGGCGCTACTCCGCCGCTAAGAAAATGCAGCTCTGGACCCATCCCGCGGCGCCGCTGCTGGTTGAGTACAATGATCAAGACATAGTCGACAAACTTACTGAAAACAACAAGAAAAATGTCTGGTTAGCAGAATGATAGGGGCGGACGAACTGTACTTAATACACGTTCAGCGTGCTGCTGGCATTGGTCTCCCTGCTACGCTGGTCGTCAAGAAATTTCGGAACATGAACCAAGCACTACAGGTGGATGACAATGTCAAGAACCGCTGCAAGTCAGAGGTGATCCTGTTAGCCAGAGACTGTCACGATAACATCATCGGGATCATAGATGTCATTGAGAGGGATGAAGCGATCATGCTCGTCTACAAGTACCCGGTGAATGGCAGCCTTGACTACTGGCTGCACCAACGGGAGGGGGCCGATCGGCTGCTGAGCTGGCCGCAGAGGAGGGCCATTGCCATCGGCGTCGCCAAAGGGCTCTGTCACTTGCACCATGGAGGCAACAGGCCGATTGTCCACCACAACATCAACTCTAAGAACATCTTGCTTGATCAAAATTTCAATGCTGTGATAGCTAGTTTTGATGCTGCACAGATGAACATGGCCGGGCACGACCAACCGTTGCCAATCGCGAACCTGCCTCTTGGTAACTTTGGGTACGCAGCTCCAGGTATGTTGGGCGGTTTATGTATGCAATGGAATTATGTGATGTCTTACCTTTTTCTTAATTACAGGAAACTCTTGTCTTAACTAGCTTTGTCTGTTAACTAGTGCCAACAAATGATTAACTGCAGAATATGCGACCGCAGCAAGCCAACTGACAGAGAAGGTAGACACTTATAGCTTTGGTGTGCTGATGCTGGAGCTCGTCACCGGGCGGGTGGCCAATGAAGCTAGAGCCGATGGTCATTTGGCGATCTGGGCGCACCACTTCACTGGACTGATGGCAAAACAAGTGGAAACGTTCGAGAGTGCCATGGAGAAGGGCATCCCAGATCAAGCGCGGTACATGGAGGAGATGGCAACTGTGTTTAGGCTGGGCGTGGATTGCACCGTTGTGGATCCGAAGAAAAGACCATCGATGCGGATGGCGCTCAAACGACTCCGCCGCAGCTGTGGGCGTGGCCCATTCCGTGGCCTTCTCACCTGCTATCTAATGTGAGGTCACCTGAAATCTTGCAAAGTTTCAGTCAATTTTTTTTCTTGGATTGTTGTTGTCGATGTTTGTTGTGTTTGAGCCATGCTTGTTGTTCTGGTTGTATCCCTCGTTTGTTGGTTTGTGCTCAAAGGAGAAGTGGAGACCATTTCTCCTCTTCATGTGTGTATTTATATCGTGATCGTATTGGTTTGAAATTGTGCGCTGTTGTGCAATTTCCACAAGGTGTAATTGCAGAAAATCACAACTGGGGGAACTCCTCTCCCTCTGTATCTGAAAGTAGTGAGATCTATGTGTTGTTATTGATGTGGGGAGGGGAGGGGGGGGGGGGGGGGGGGGGGGGGGGGGGTCTTGTGGGAGTTGAAGTTCTTCTGGTTCACCATGTTGGCAACAGAAGTCCCTTCTGCCCCTTTTCCGTGCGAGTCTTTTGCCCTCAAATTCTGCTCAACACTCAGATGGCCAATGACATCCTCCACAGAGAATTCACGCCTCTGATGTTTCAGAGTGGTGGCAAAGTTCCTTCAGGAATTAGGGAGCTTAGCGATTATGCAGCCCGCGACAAACTTGCCCGGTAACTCGCACTTGAGAAGCTCAAGTTCCTTAACAATGCATATTATCTCATGAGCCTGCTCCAATACAGGACGGTTTTCAACCATCTTGTAATCGTGGAACTGCTCTATAATATACATCTCGCTCCCTGCATCGGCGGCCCCGAATTTAGATTCGAGCGCCTCCCACAAGTCCTTGGCGACATGCACATGTAAATATGCGTCGACCAGTTTATCTTCGATCACGCTAAAAACTGCTCCGAGAAACACAACGCTAGCCTCCTTGAACGCCTTCTCCTGTTCAGGAGCAATCGTTCCCGACCCAGAACACGTTCATAGCCGTGAGCCATAACGTGGTCTTAGTCTGCCAACGCTTAAAGTATGTACCGGTAAACTTGTCCGGTTTCAGTGCAGCAGCAAAGCCACTTGCCGGGAAATTCCTACACATAATAGGTTTTTGGATTGTTGAATAAATAGGCAATTTTTTGATTAAATTAATCCATGAGTAAATCACTAGCATGGCATTGACTAAGTTGATGACGTACTGACTCTGATCTAAACATGCACGTACTAAGCATATTAACGATCCCACTACATCAGGACCCTTTCGACGTTGCACAAAAGCCATTACTTTACGTTCAGCTAGCACTAAAAAGGCTACTCCTAGTAGAAGTGGTAGAATTAAACAAAGTATTTCCGCTGGAACAGCTATGTACGTTTTCGATTTTCTATTCACTCATGATCGGGCCTGACCTGGTCGACCCGATCAAACTATTTCACTTATGATCTGGCCTGGTTGACCCAATCATGATATTGAAGGATGGGACCTTTTATCGAAAAACTCCGGATCCCGAGAAGTTTTGAAGATGGTGCTCCTGTTACGTTACTTCGAATGGAATCCTCACTTGACTAAGCATAAGCGAAAACGTGGCTGAGAGTAAGCAATCCCCTTTCCTAGTGGTTGAGTCATGATCAGAAATATTGCGAAAGAAAGTGAAATGTCCTATCGTCGTCCCAATTTGGGTAATCCACGATGTCTCCATTTTATGTATCCATCTTGACTCGTTTTCGGTGTATCGATAGTTCGTTGTATTACACTTTGAACTAACCTAGAGGCCGTGCTTAGGCGAAAATCGATATCAGTGAAGTAATCCCGGAACTCTAGAAATCGTGAAGAATTTATTCCATTTTGTTAAATATCGCGAATATAGTGGAAAAAACTCTAGAACATTCCTTTGAATGGAATTGTTCATTGGGTTCGACTTGTTGTTCGACAAAATAGAAAGCTGTCTCTCGTATGTTATTGTAAGGTGATTCATTCATAATATTTCTTATGTGCGGTTTCAAGATGCTAAAAAAGTAGATTTGGTAATCGGCTTTTGAGCTCCATTATGTGGACTTCATCAATTTGTGAATTATGGACTTGGCGGTAGTGGTCAATACTAACTGCACCGTCTAAATGCTCCCTGACCAAGTTTGCGTACTCGTCAGGGTTGAGTTGAGGGGGCAGCCCGTGCGCTAATTGGGCTTCGAGGTGGCTATACGCGAAAAAAGCTCGCTTTCTACTGAGGCCTGTTCTGTCCTAAACTGTTCCAGAATGTTATTTGTTTCATAGGAAGATTCCAAAAGCACATTGATGCCGAAAGAATCTTTGGAACCGGTGGAGAGGCTATTCTGATTGAAGGCTAGACAAATAACATGACTGAGGTATGTAAATAAATCCTGTGAAATAGCTATATAATATGATCTAAATAGAGAAGAATACCAAAGATAATGGATTGCAAAATAAGCTTTTTAGCTTTCTTTTTCTTTTGTGCGCGCTTTTCGCCTGCCTTCCCGACCGCGGATAGGCTACGGGGCTTTGCACTTCGGCCCCATTGTGTGAATACCACATCAAGGTGACATGATTCGAACCTATGGCCCTCTGTACCCAAAACAGATGCGCTGACCAGACTGCGCTACACCTCGTCTCCCCCTCAGAACATATGGATCTACCCGATCCATAAAGAAAAGAACCACCGCTTTTAGGAAATTTTGACAATTCTCTTTCACTTGCATTTTCTTTCGTGAAGGCTCGCTCTCGTTCTTCTTACATCTTGCCCTTTTTTCTTGAGAATTGTATCTGTGGCTATTGCTGTTTTGCCAGTCTGTCTGTCCCCAATAATGAACTCTCGCTGACCGCGCCCTATAGGGATCATCGAATCGATAGCAATAAGCCCTGTTTGAAGAGGTTCGTATACGGAACGCCTGGAAATTCTACTTGGAGCAGGAGATTCAATTAAGCGAGATTCGGAAGCTACAATTTTGCCTCTCCCATCAATAGGTTTAGCCAGAGCATTTATAACACGACCCAAGTTATATACGCTCACGGGGTATCCGAGCAATTCTTCCTGTTGCTTTTACAAAACTTCCCTCTTGATGCTAAACCATAGCTCTAACTGAGTCAAATTCCACAATTTCTAAGAACGATATGCTTTTTTTTCATTTTCCACTGTGAAAGCTTCTCTCAATCCCTCCCTAGTCCTTTCTTTCCTGGGCACAGGCTTACCTGGTTGACCGCCCACATTCATTCATTGTTCGTTCTGTTGTGGAATCGAACCACAGAGCTAGCGCAATTGGGATTTAGAGTCCCATGCGTGAAACTAAAGAGGATTTTCAGTCCTGTGCTCTACCAGCCAGAACCTAGATGGACACTTCACACCCGATTTGACAGAGCTAGACTGGAAACACTGCTTGTCAAGAGCACAGACCCCAGTATAGAATACTTTTTTGAGTATGTTGGTAAGGTCCGGTCATCCGCTTCTGTGCTTGCACTTCTGCATAACTAGGGGTGCAAGTCCAGTACAGCGTACTTTCATAATTGAATCAAAAGCGTCGATACATGAAAAATCTCTATATACGATATTTATGACACAGAATGTTGTTCTTTCAACATGATTCCTCAACAATTTTTTCATTGTAACTGACTCTCCGTTCTCTCCGTTCCACTTTGGTTTTCTACTAATAATTACCATGATGAATTTCTCTTACTGCTTGGTTCTGCATTGGATTTTGGAAACTTTTGTTTAGAAAGTGGTGTCACGACCGTGGGGATCAAATGGATGGTTCAGGAAAGTCTAGTGAAGCGGCACGGTCTAATCATATAGATGACCATAGTGGTATGGTTCCATAGAAAACTACTGGAGGCCATTACCACCACCGAAATGGTTTCCATGCTCCGTTGGATGATTTGACGATATCGCAGTATCAAGCTAGAACGGTTTCAATTTGTAGGACGGGAAATAAACCTCATCCTTTGGTGCACACTAACCGATGAAGCTCAACCCTCTCTCGAACTGAGCTATTTCCGCTTTTTCGAACAAAAAGTTCGAGTAGTTCAGTGAAAAAACGGTCAAGCTTT